>NC_139543.1:30313545-30913545 GCF_965153285.1 Podarcis tiliguerta | reverse complement strand
CATTTTTAAGTTTGGAATAAGTAGTTGCTTTGGAAGACGATAATCAGGCATCCGTACAACATGACCAGCCCAACAGAGTTGATGTTGAAGAAGCATTGTTTCGACACTGGTAATCTTTGCTTCTTCCAGTACGCTAACATTAGTTCACCTGTCTTCCCAAATGATATGTCAATTTTTTTGGAGACATCATTGATGAAATCATAGGAGGTTGTGAAGAAGGCCTGGTGTGGCCTGGACAAAGGGGTGTGGCTACAGAGGGTCCCATGGACCAGAAAGAGAGGACTAGAGGGTTGTGGTCAGTCCTTGGGCCCGAGGCTCTCCAACTCTAGTGTAAAACTCATCTCCATCCAGACTCTTCTCTATTCCTCTTCCAACCCTTCTGTGATGATCCTTCTGAACTCAGACATAGGACAGGCATGGCTACAAACTTTTAGACTATATACACAAGGAGTAGGGAATCTTTTTCAGTTCAAAGGCTGCATTGCCTTCTGCACATCCTTCTGGGATGCCAGCAGTAGGCAGAGCTACAAATGTGTATTTTCCCTTTGTGTGGTAGACTAGTTTCTACACACTCTCACCTCCCCATCTCTGTCCTCCATCCAGGCAAGCAAGGGGCGTTATCAGAGTCCATTTTCAGGCATATTCCAGGCAGGCAAAAGTACTCAAGGAAAATGCGAGAATGCAGCCAGGAGAGAGAAGATTGCATTTGCCCCTGGGACATGAGTTCCCCACCCCTGACCTACACCATGCATGATCCCCCATAGATCACAAGCATTGCAATTCAGGCATGTAAGGAATTGTGCTGCTCCTGATTGCTCCTTCAGCTTCATGCTTTGGGTTGGTGAAAGTCCACCTTCAGTTCTCATCAGTGAGGCCAAGGGATTACTGTAAATATAATTCAGCTCATAATATGTGAGGGCTCTTTAGAATCATGGAATCATGGAATTGTAGAGTAGGAAGGGACCATGAGGATCATCTAGTCCAACCCCCTGTAATAGAGGACTATGCAGCTTTCCCATATGGGAATTGAACTTGCAACCTTGGCATTATCAGCACCATGCTCTAACCAGCTGAGCTATCCAGGCTGAAGATGCTGAGGATGCAAACTTGGGCTGTTTCTGGCTTATTGAAAGAATCATTGGATGTCTCTGTAGAACAGGTGAGCAGGTGTGTTCATTTCATTCTTACTTGGAATGATCACGCTACATTTTACAAAACAAAACTTTTTGTAAAAATCTGGAGTTCTGCCTCAACCCAGTCCTTTAATTTCTAAAAAAAAATAATGAAGTTATAACTCGTAATCAGTGAAGCAAGCAACAACTTCCTGTCTCTCTCTCTGGCTTATTGCAGAAATTGTTTGACATTGCAAGCGGCTCTAATTAGCACTTTGGGGAGCCAGCTTCTGCAGATACCCAATAGCTTGTATGAATAGTTCCAACATGTCCTGTTGAAAACAACTATATTTATCCATCGTATTATGTGACAAGATGGGTCATGATGCCATCTCTTCTTGAGAGGCAAATACCTTTGCAGATATATTGGTTTATGCATAGTTGTCAACACACCAAACCACCATTGTCCTATCTTCCTAGCTCCTCCTGAAACCTAAGGGTGTCACAGTGGCATCACTGGTCTACAAAACTGTTTTTATTGACAAAGACTTTTCAATTTACCACACCATAGATACCAGTAATGGCATGTTTGGTGCATTTAGAGTAGAGCCCCAGAGCACCTTCCTGACACCAACATCACTACTGCTTCCCTGGACGAGGCAGCAGCAACGTTTGGGGAGCGCAGAAACACCTGTAGGACTGCCTGATGAGCAGCTCAACAGTCCCACTTGTGAAACTGCACAGCCCCAAACTGATTGCAACATGGCACCCATGGGAAGAGATGCGACCACAAAAGCCTTTCCCAATGCCCCTAGGAAAAAAGAGGAGGAGGAGGAGGAGTTTGGACTTGATATCCCACCTTTCACTCCCCTTAAGAAGTCTCAAAGCAGCTAACAATCTCCTTTCCCTTCCTCCCCCATAATAAACACTCTGTGAGGTGAGTGAGGCTAAGAGACTTCAGAGAAGTGTGACTAGCCCAAGGTCACCCAGCAGCTGCATGTGGAAGAGTGGGGACGTGAACCCGGTTCACCAGATTACGAGTCTATCGCTCTTAACCACTATACCACGCTGGCTCTCTGGATGGTTACCTTGCCTCTGTGTCCTTGCTTAAACTTAAACAAAGCCTTCCATTGCAGCCAACAGAAAGCTTTATTCCCAGCCTAAATGCTGGCAAGGGGAGAGTGAGTGTTGTGGTTGCAGTGTGTTTTTGGTGCCCACAACAGTTTCTCCCATTTGCAAATGTACCCACAAGCCTAGAAAGGAAACCAACTAACTATAGCACTCCCTCCCATTAACAATCAGGCAGTGAAAATCACCCTTTTCACTCTACCTCTCTACTGAAAATTTTCAATAAAATATAATTAAAACAAAAACAAAACCAGACAGGCACTGCCCCTGCTGAGCTCCAGACACCCGGTTAAAACGGTTTCACTTCAGGAGACCTTTGTGCCACTAATGCTGTTGTATTGCTTTGGTTCCTTAATATCTGAGGCCCTGTTTTCAATCTTGTAATTTTATTTTGCAAGATGCATTGACACACCAATGTGGTGAAATGCAGGGTATGTGTTTTTTTAGAGAGAAATAGAAGATCCACAGCTGGAGGTAGTTTTAGCTCTAAACATGCCAAACTTTCTGCACAAAATAGACACTGTACATTTTAGGCCTTAAGGTCTCATAGTCATAGCAGCACCTCTTGGGGCAATCACAGCTTCATTCATACCGTCAGATTAATCGATAGAACGGAATCTTAGGAGAAGACGCTGGAATCCTTCTGAAAAATGTGTTTCCCCCCCTTTATCCTAGAAGCTTTTAAGGTCCGTTGCCAGTTATAAAGAGCCAATAAAGCTTGCTATTACCTCCTTAAGTTACCTTTCTTGTTTTATCATCTTTCATGCCCACCACAGGGCTTCCTCATTAAGTGCATGCAAGATAGTTTAGCAGCCACATTAAATATTTTGAATTTTTTAAAAAAAGGATATAAATGGTACCATAGCTGGGCAAGGCGAGTGCACAGGGGCATCACAAATGGATATTTTGGCCCATTGCCTGTTTTATCTCCATCGTCAAATTACCGTCAGGTTTCAAACAAGGCAGTGGAATAGTTTAGTCTTTGTCCGTTCATGAAATCAGTGGCTGCTGTCATCATCACTCAGCTGCTGTTGGAGTGAGGAAGTGTTGCTGATTCATTACTGGGGAAGGGGAGATATTAATCAAAGTATATGTTCAGCATTTAATGCTTTTCCATTTGAGAGTCCCCCTACCTTTACTGGAGCTGGGTGTCTTTCGCACAATACCTCCTGCAGTCATTTGTATCGAGTTGATGGGGGTTTGGACAATTGAACTCGTTCCAGATGAAGGAGGTCAGCTGCAAGCGCTTCCTACCCCAATACATTCTTAGAGATCCTAAGGCAAATTGAAGTCCTGGCTGCAAAAGCAGCAGATAGAAATAGCCATAATGGCATTGGCATGAATAGGGCCATGGCTACCACTACCATCCGGGAGCCAGTGTGGTGTAGAGGTTAGAATTTCAGACTAGGACCTGGGAGACCAGGGTTTGAATCCTCACTCAGACTTAGCGAATGACCTTGGGTCAGTCTCTGTCTCTCAGCCTAAACGACCTCACAGGATTGTTGTGAGGATAAAATGGGGAGGGTGGAGAGCCAGGTATGCCCCATTGAGCCCCTTGGAAGGAAGGTGGGATATCGAGACAATAAATAAAGAGCAGTGCTGTGGATTTGGGGAGAAAAAAAAGGAGCATGGGCAGCTGGCTCTATCTGCAAAAGTGCTGCCAAGTTCTTAAAGGACTTGGGGGACAGGCCTATGCCACAAATTTGCATGTGCTGATTGATATGCATAGGATGAGCAAATCCAGAGTGGGATCTCGCCAGCAATGCACTTGGCACTTGGCAGTGCACCTAGACACCCTGCCACCAAAGTAAAACAAAAACATGTTTTTGAGAGAAGGGTAAAAATTAAATTACGTCACTAGCTCAATCCACCTAGGCAGGAGATCCAGGGCCTGGAGTGGGACAGGGCTTGGGCTTCCTGGGCCACCCCCTCACAATTATTATTAATATTTATTAAATTGGTTTACAACCCTTCATCTGAAGATCACAAAGCTGTTCACAACAGAAAAATACAAAATAAGAACACAAAATGCTACACCGGAAGTCAAATGGAATCCGTTCTGGAACTCTGTTCGACTTCCAAAACATTCGGAAACTAAGGCGCGGCTTCCAATTGGAAACTCCTGCAGCCAATCGGAAGCCGCAGAATCCACGTCAGACATTCGGGTTCCTAAAACGTTCACAAACCGGAATACTCACCTCCAGGTTTGTGGTGTTAGGGAACCAAAATGTTTGACTCGCACGGCATTCGGGATCCTAGGTACAGCTGTACATAATAAAAACAGAAACAAATCAATACACATTTAAAAGGTCATAGACTGTTAATCAGTCAAATGCCTGGTTAAAGAGAAATGTTTTTGCCTGGCACCTAAAGGTGCGTGATGAAGGCATCAGGCGAGCCTCCCTGGGGAGAGCATTTCCACACACAGGAAGCCACCACAGCAAAGAACTGTTCTCCTGTTGCCACTCTCCGGACTTCTTGTGGAGGAGGCACACGAAGCAGGGCCTCCAATGATGACCACAGGGTCCAGGTTGGTTCATAAGGGGTGAGGCAGTCCTGGGGTATTGCAGTCCTGAGCCATTTAAGGCACCATGTCAGCCAAACAGCATTGTCTTGCTATTATAATATTCTCAACTTCTTTAAGCCACAGCTTCACTGCCAGGTCTCAGGAGCCTCTCATCATAGAAAGTATCAGGGGTGTTGCTGTCTGAAGCTCAAAGCAGCATTTGAAAATTTACTGCCCTTTAATTTAATCAAATGTTCTCATGTCCTTGTGTTGTGCACTGAGGAACAAAGCAACCAATTATGATTATGTCCCATCACAATCAGGCATTTGCCAAAGCAACTCCCTCTCAGAATAAATAATCTAGAATGTCTGGAGTTTTCCCTTGATTGCAAATATAGTTACATCCCTACATCTTGCAGTTTTAAAAGACACCTTTTCAGCCAACAATAGTAAACAATAAAACAGGTCTCACTTTTAAATAGTTATTGTAATAATGGTATAATGCCAAAATGATTCCTGCCTTGGTGGGTTTAAGCGTAGATACAGGTCAAGTGAGGTGTCTTATCTCGTGCACAACAGTTTAGCTTTGTTTCTGAGAGAGGGCTTGTGTAAAGAAACCAGAATTGACACATTCACCCATCCCTAGTCAGGGATAATGGCAGTTGCAGGATCTGGCCTGCTGTGTGAAGAGACTGCAGCAAAAGGAGAGTGAAGCTGCTCTTAGCCTCAATGCCAATAGCTTTGTGTGACTTATTTTGCCACAACGCAGTTTGCCTTTATTGCCGCAGGACTGCAATCTACTCTGCTGTAAAAGCACCTCCAGATATATGAAATCTATAAAATGTAATGTTTATAGTCATGTTAAACAACAGGGGGGCAGCGGCTTGGGTCCATATCTTCAGAAATTAATGAGAAGTATATGATTTAGCCAAATCCCTAAATGTCAACCCTAAAGCACCATAAAGAATCTTACCAGGGCTGGGGGGTGCTTTGGGGCCCTATAAATTATCATTCAACCTCTGGGGTTTGTTTTGATTAAGATTTCTTTTTTTGGAAAGAGAAGCCACGTTTCCAGTATATCCTGATAATGCTAAATACATCGGGAGCCTAATAATAAATGACACAGCCACCCCGCCAATATGTTTTGCAACTCGAGAGAAGAACCAGGAATTATCCACAGTTAAGACATACATGCATACATGCATATCATCATTGTCCTGAGAATTTTTAGCAAGGCAAAGCATTTCAGAATCTGGAAGGATTGCCTAGTTCTGCCATAAGCATGTTCGCTTAAATTTAGAAATTAAGCCCTTTGACAAAACCCATTACAACGGGGGAAACAGCAATAGCAGTGGTTGCAATAGCCCAACTTGCATGCCCATAAAAGGCCCCCTGATGATGCTATTGCGATGGGAGATTAAAACAGCCAAGCAGAGTCATTGCAAATTACCGAAACCTCAACCTATAAACAGAGAATGGGGAGAAGCACCATGCAGAATATATATGTTTCAAAGCTGAAGAAATCTCTCCACCATTCAATATTTTGCTATCTTACAGTGCAATCCTATAAACGTCTGCTCAACGTGGCCAATTGTCAGGGGTGATGGAAGCTGAAATCCAGCAACATCTGGAATTCCACAGATATTTCCATCCCTGCTGTACAGTCTGCCCTTCCTCTGACAAGCTCCAGGGGGCTGTTGCTCTAGTACCCTCACTCCCTTTATCCTCACAATGCACTTGTGTGAGAGTGTGATTGACCAAGAAACTCATCCAGTTATCCAATCCCTGAGTCATCTGAAGGCAGCCCTGTATAGGGAAGTTTTTATTATGGGATACAAATTGTTGAGGGTTTTTCCGAAGACCCCAAAATCATTGGTTTTTCAATTGACCTGCCTAACATCAAGGACAAAGTGCTGCCTTTTGGCAATTCCCCCCGGACATCAGTTCCACCTTTGAAATCCCAGTAACGTCCAGGAAAATCTGAACGTATGGCAGCCCTAGAAATAGTAATATGATGGTGTAATAGGACAAAATGTTGGAAGGTACAGAGTGAATTTTGCAGCTGAGTGAAGATTTCAATCCTAATCCCCCACCCCGTGAGCCAGTAGGGCAGGTGGGTGGGGCTGCCAAACTGTTGATATCACAGTGACTCCCATTTTTGATCCATGGCACTATGAAGCCCCAAGAACCAGCTGGTCATTGGGGCTTCATAGTGCCACACATGGATGTGTGGTGTAGTGGTTAAGAGAGGTAGTCTTGTAATCTGGGGAACCGGGTTCGCGTCCCCGCTCCTCCACATGCAGCTGCTGCTTGGGCCAGTCACACTTCTCTGAAGTCTCTCAGCCCCACTCACCTCACAGAGTGTTTGTTGTGGGGGAGGAAGGGAAAGGAGAATGTTAGCCGCTTTGAGATTCCTTAAAGGGAGTGAAAGGCGGGATATCAAATCCAAACTCTTCTTCTTCTCTTTGCAAGCACCAATGGTTAGCAGATTGTAGGGACTTGCAGAGAGCTATTAAGGGCACGGGGTGTTGCAGTTTCCTGCAAACCACTTTTTGTCCCAATCATGTCTTTACCTGCCCTACACCTGTCATATATAGGTCTAGTCAGGTCCACGGACTGGAGGTTCCTCACCAATGTTCTAGCCCAACTCTCTAACCACTACACTGCACCACACCAGCAACCTTAAAAAAATATTCAATTCACTAAGTTTACTTTATATTTTTGCATCAAAGGTCATACTGAAGCTCTTACTGAAGCCACCTGAAGTCACAGTACGGAAAATGTGAACATTATAGAGCATCTTTTAAGCTGGCATCCAACCATTTTTCATTTTAATGAAGGCACATCCTTCGCCTAAGCAGCAATGCCTCTCCTGTGAGTATAAATGGGTTTCCTTAAGTTGCTGGCTTAAAAACAGCTCTTATTAGCAGGCCGTGGGGTAAATGTATCTATCTGTCTGGAGCAGGATGCATTAACCAATTTTATTTGCAAATAACATTTGGCAGAACAGAGCAATAAAAGGGGGGGACCTAATAATCAGAAGATCAATTTTATACTGCTGCAAAAGCTTTTGGCTGTGTATTAACATATAAATTAGCTCGCTAAGGACACAAGAATGGTTTATGAGTTAAAGATGTAGGTAAAACAATATATTCAAGAACTGAGTTAAAGAAGTAGCTTTTTTGCTGAATTGTGGAAGGGGGAGGAGTCTGTAAACTTGGGCAAATCATCCCAAGGAAGGCTGGTCTTGCTCCTTCTCTCATGGACTGTATGGGGGGAACTTTTCTTCTTAGAAAGGCTTTGCAGTGAAATATTTGCCGGACTTGTTTTAACCCCTTTTGCCAACGCTTCTGCATTTATAACATTGCCCTGCTGTTGATTTATTGAGGGATGCTGTAAGCATTCTATGCTTTTTACATCCTACGGACGAGGTTTTATTCAGCTGCTGATGTTTTTGTATTACTTTACCGTCCCCCCGCAAAAATGATCTAAATATGTTTTTAGTGACTCTGTTAGCAGCTCTGAAACTTCAAAGAAAGCTCAGGAAATAAATAAAGAAATTTGGGCTGCGATCCAATATTCACTTTCCTGGGACTTAGTTGTGAGCAGACATGCAGAGGATTTGCTGAAAAATAAGTTTGTCAACTGTTGTATAAGAGGTAGAAAATCATACCTCTCTCTCTCCCTGCACTGCAATTTCATCTTCCAGTTCCATACTTTCCAACATTTCTCTGATGAAAATAGGGGCATTCTATTTAATAGTAATAATAGTAATAATAATAATAATAATAATAATAATAATAATAATAATAATATCACGCCCATCTTTTTGGATTGACCCAGCCACTCCAGGCAGCTTCCAACATATATAAAAACAGAATAAAATATTAAACATTATAAGACTTACCTATACAGGGCTGCCTTCAGATGACTTAGGGTTCGGATAACTCCATACCCTCCTCCCACTCAGTCGCCCTACAGCTGAGGGGGAGGTGGTGGGCAGACCATTTGGGGCAGTACGGAGCCTGCGGGCGCACAAGTCACTCCCAGGAGAGACGCGTGGCTCGGGCATGCTGCAGGCCCCGTAGTGAGTGCTGCCCGGCATTTTGTCACCCCCCGCTTAGTGGTGACACCCGGGGCAGCCCGCCCCCACCGCACCCTCTTCCTCTGCCCCGACTCTGAGCTGCTCATTGTTGCATACGAAGATCTCTGAACTGTGCCAGATCAGGCTAAATATCTATATAGTGCAGTCTGGGGCTTCCCATTGTTGTGAACCGCATGCCTTGAAAAATCTCACACAATAATTACTGTCACCATATCTTTAAAGTTTGCTTTAAAAAAAAAAAGTGAGCACAGATAAAATCTGAAAAAGACACTGAAACATATTATGCAGCTCTCTTGAGAATCAGTTTATAGTCTTCCCAGAAGAAGTCGCAGAGAACAGGACAGTTCCACCAATGCCAATGAAGTATTATTACATCTTTCACTATTAACAGCTTATTTTGCATTTTCACCACTTCCCATGTATCTGTTCTGTATTAGTCGGGACATTGGATTTCTGCAAGGACACGGATACAATTCCAAAGTGAACATCAAAAGACTTCAGAGAGAAATCCCTTGCAACGTATTAAGCGATCCCCAAAGAGCAAATAAACAATTGGATTAAATCCCAGAAACTGGCGGGCTTCTGAACTATACTTTGTAACAAGAAATTGTGCATGATGCATAGCAAAATGAAATATTGCTGCCGCTGGAACATAAAGGACAGCAACCTTCAAAGTGAGACAAAGCTCAGGTGTACTAGTTTAAACTTTGCAAAATCTGGAAGGAAAGGAAAACTTTAAAAACCAAATACAGTGGTACCTCGGATTAAGAATTTAATTCGTTCTGGAGGTCAGTTCTTAACCTGAAACTGTTCTTAACATGAAGCACCACTTTAGCTATTGGGGCCTCCTGCTGCCGCCGCGCCGCCGAAGCACAATTTCTGTTCTCATCCTGAAGCAAAGTTCTTAACCCAAGGTAATACTTCTGGGTTAGCAGAGTCTGCAACCTGAAGCGTATGTAACCTGAAGCGTCTGTAACCCGAGGTACCTCTGTAGAGTGAAGCACAGAGTCCTATTCACTATGGGGCTCTTTGGACATATGGTAAGTAGTCAGTGCAGTAACATATAGGGGGTCACCAATCTTTTGAGGTCTGTGGGTAAATCTGCAAACTGGACAAACTGTTGTGGGCACGCACACACCCCTCAACCAAGCACTTGGCATGCTCTGTTCTATTGGCTACAGCTGAAGGCTTCTTTCAAGCCTAATTTCATAAAGAAGTGGGGCAGAGAAGAATCTATGGTAGGGGTCAGCAAACTTTTTTAGCAGGGGGCCGGTCCACTGTCCCTCAGACTTTGTGGGGAGACGAACTATATTTAGGTGGGGGGGAATGAACGAATTCCTATGCCCCGCAAATAACCCAGAGATGCATTTTAAATAAAAGAACACATTCTACTCATGTAAAAACAATAGGCAGGCTCCACAAATAACCCAGAGATGTATTTTAAATAAAAGGACATACTCTACTCATGTAAAAACACGCTGATTCCTGGACCGCCCGAGGGCCGGATTTAGAAGGCGATTGGGCCAGATCTGGCCCCCAGGCCTTAGTTTGCTTACCCATGATCTATGGGCTCCAAGGAAGGCCTCTGCATGCACCATGTTGGCAACCCCTGAGAGGTTTGTTTGTTTTATTGCATCTATACCTCACCTTTTCCTTCAAGAAAGCTCAATGGTTCTCCCCCTCCTCATTTAATCCCCACAACAAACTTGTGAGTTGGTTCCAGATCTTTTTTTTTGGGGGGGGGGGTTCTTGGGCAGATGACCCTCAGTGGTTCCATCTCTTCACTGCTGCCATTTTTATTTCCTCCTCAGCACTGTGGCCACCTCACTTCCCAGTAGGGCTGGACCCAGGGGAGAAAATGGGGCACCAAACTCTATCTGCCCATAGCCAGTCCCCACCCACCTGCCTCCTTACTTCCAAGAGGTGGCACTGCCTGTAAAGCTCCCTCCTCCTTAGTCTCAGTGTTGCCTCTTACAGAGCAGGGAGGAGGTTGGGAACAAAGCTCCAATGAACTTGCTCTGCCTACCATTGGTTCTGGCTCCCCCTACTGTTGACCTCCCAGCCTTCCATTCCACCAGCACCAATGGGCAACAGCCACCACTGGCCGGACCAAGACATTTTGCTGCCTGAGGCAATTGTTTGTATACGTAAGTATCCAAGGCCAGCAAGCAAATGAAAAATCAGCATTTCATTCAAGGTGTCCTTTAGAGCATCCCTTGTGTGTGGATTATTATCGCCAAATCCTCCAATTCTGTAGTCCTTGTTCTTTGATCTCTTATCCATATATCCTTCTCTTGGCAGCAGAAACAATAGCGTAGGCTGGATTGTAGCCAGAAACGCTTCTATATATGCAATGCCTAGCAGGAAAATCTATGTCAGTCATCTGAGCTGAAAAGATCATATAGGATTAATTTCAAAACGAACAAAGCGAGATTATTCCTAGCAGGATTCCTAGTAAATTGGTGCAAGTCGTTTTCAAGACAGGGTCGTATAATTGAATGTCTAGCAAGAAAGATTACATAAAAGTGGAAATGCAGCTTTTCCTTCTGGAGAACAAAAATAACCTGGGCAGAAATTGGTGTGAAATTATTTGGGGGTGGGGGGTGTTTGAAAAAGTTGGTGAAATAATAAGATGCTGCATTGTTTATGGAAGCCATCCAGATGCTGAATTTATTTTATCAGCACATGCCTAATCCAGTTCCAAACAGAACTAATCCTTGACTAAAAAATCCTGGCATAGCAAATCCTCCTCTTTTTTTGGCAATAAGTACTTATTCACAAATAGCCTTCAGGACTTCAAACAAAAATAAATGGAGAGTTGCAAGGAAAAGAGTATTACTCGGTTCGGTGCAGAGAGTATTACTTTAAAGAAGAGTTCACATTCAAACATAATCCTTTCATCACATGCACCACACATGGAAAGTCATTACACCTAGTGAGGGTGTAAGAGGCAAAATCTGCCTGGCAACAGCGTTCTTCCCTTCTATCAATGATTTCCATCTGTGCTCGCTGGTCACTCTCCTAAATCAGCGTTAAGGCTTAGTACCAGACTTGCAATTACTTCGCTGGAAGCAGATACCTTTGTGTTAGTTCAAGCAGAAGGACACACCGAGAAACTCTATTTCTTTATATTTCAATTCCGTGTCATCACCTAGGTTGAAAGGATCATGCCGGTTGAAAAACTAAACACACATAATTCTTCTTACTGCAGAATCTTCATATTAAATCCCCCCCCCCCCAGTTCTAAAAAAGATTAATCCTCCCAACTCTTCTCCCCATCAAACAGCAGTTTAATCTTGCCATTTTTAAATTGCATTAAGGCTCTTTAATTGTGGGGTTTTCAAATGGATAGGCTACCATTTCTGTGGGGCAGAACTCTACAGTTACAGGCTTGAGTTACTAGAGAAATCCCACCAGAAGAGGGTGGGCAGAAGGTAATTTGCTTGCCCGCTTCTCCCTTCAGCAACACTCTGAGTTAGCTCCACCCAATTTTCAGGGAGCCTCTTTCCCCCTCGGCCCATCATACTGCAGCTCACCCTGTTCAGGATGGTCCTCCTTGGGACGGACTTTTTCAGAGAGGGGGAAGGAGGACTGGGGAAATCACTTTCTGCCCAAACCTTTCTGCTTCTCTAGATCTAAATGGTGCATAGAAGAAATAAACAGGATAATAAACTTGGTTGATTTCAAATCATCATGGAACAATGAAAGTAAGAAGGTGATATTTCAAATATGCAAAGCCGGTGGTGTTTTTCATTTCCTAGGCCAATAACTTGCCTCCTGCTGATGTCTCCCTAAGTCAACCATGGCATCCAACGTGTAGGAGCAGGTTGCCATTTTGGATATAGTCCACAGGGGAGATTCCTATGCATAGCAATGAACGCAGAGTCTTCAATAATATACATGTACATGTCTCTGAAATTGGATCTATGAGCTAAAAAAGATGCGTTCTTCTAATACCTGATTCCAGGAATAGTTTGGAGTTAGATACCTTGATAGTCAAGTAATCGATCCCATTGAGGTCAGTTGTAGCCTTGGGAAATATTGGGAAATGCCACAAGAACCATAAGAAAGAAAGGTTATTAAAGACACGGGAAACTGTAAAATGTAATTAAATTTTAACTGCTTTGTTGAGAATGAAATCAAAACTTCTCTGGTGGCCAGTAATTCAGTATGTACATTTCCTTATTAATGGTATTTTTATATCATCCTTCAATCATATTCCTAGTGGTTGTATTACAAAGAAATACGAATTAAGATATATACATTTTTAAGATAATCATTTTATTGGCTCCTGGGACAATGGCTTTGTCAAATGTTTCTATTTTTCTGATAATTGTGTGTGTATGTGTATGTTTTGTGTATGTGAAGTTTCTTTGGTTTTGTCACTTGTGTTTTTGTAAGAATTTCATAATAATCAAATGCTTACACATTCCTAACACCATCTGAAGCTGTTAAAATAAAATCCCAGTAAAATGTGTCATTTTGCCTGTTTCGTACAATGTGCCCCTCTAACTAGTCTGGACTGAGCTTCAGACTCTTGGCCGCTATTCAATCCTCTACAAAGCCTACATCCCACCTATGAGAATTTAATTAAAAATTTCTCTCCCATTTTATAACTTTAAAATGCAAATTATTTTATCATTTATTGATGGAGTACTGTAGAGTATGTATTTCTAGCAGCTCCAGAAATACATACTCTACAGAGTACAGTTGGGATGGATCTTGAACCCTCAGTGAGTTAGGAACTCCCCCTGCATGTGAAGACAGGCTCCGGCGGGTTGAGAGCACAAGACCAAGAGTAGGTCCCATGATCAAGAAGGCAGTTAGTATAAATTGCTAGAGTCCCTCTTCTTTAAGATTTAGCTTCCTCCCCAGGGTCTCTAGAAGCTAGATCTCAGATGGTGTAGAGGTCTGATCTTACTTCTAAATGCGCATGCATATCCATGTGTAAAAAAAGGTAAGGTAAAGGGTAAAGGACTCCTGGACAGTTATGTCCTGTCAAAGGTGACAATGGGGTTGTGGCGCTCATCTTGCTTTCAGGCCAAGGGAGCCGGCGTTTGTCCACAGACTGCTTTCCGGTTCATGTGGCCAGCATGACTAAACTGCTTCTGGTGCAATGGAAACCAGAGTGCATGGAAACACCGTTTACCTTCCCGCCATACCTGTACTTATTTATCTACTTGCACTGGTATGCTTTCGAACCACTAGGTTGGCAGAAGCTGGGACAGAGCAACGGGAGCTCACCCCGTCACAGGGATTTGAACCGCCGACCTTCCGATCAGCAAGCTCAAGAGGCTCAGTGGTTTAAACCCACGTCCAATTCTATGGATGTCTCAGATAGCTCCAAGAGAAGTTGGTATAGGATCAGGGGTGTCCCTAGGTGGCTGGGCCAAGAAGCCACAAAAATCACATCTCTCCAATCTGGTTCAGAATGGCTAGGAACCCACCTGTGCAGTCCCCCAGGCCACTCTTCCAATGCTCAGAGTGGCCCACATCTCCTTGCCAAGGGCACAAGGGAACCTAGGCACGCCTCTGAATAGGATTGCAGCCTACGGTGACATATGGCGCACAGCCAGTCACTTCGAAAACTGCCGCTGCTGTCCTATATTTTGAACTGTCAATAATGTAATTATATGATAATCCCCCCACTTCGGTGGTTGAACTTTAACCCAAAAGAGGAATGAATTGTTTGAGCATTTAAATCAGTGGCCAGCAGGGCCATATTTGACCCACCAATGAATAAAGCAGGCAGTGACAAATCTTCAACAACCTATCTATATAATAATGGAAATGATAGATATAGGGTTGCCATATGTCCAGGAATTCCCGGACATGTCCTCTTTTGGTGGTCCTACATGCCCCTCTGGGGGGGAATTTTACCATTTAAATCAAATGTACTGGATTTGGGTATTTTTTTAATTAAAAAAATGTGCCGGACGGCTCTTGTTCAGGCTCCGATGTGGGCAGCTCGGGCGGCACTTTCTGTCTCTGGATTTTTACCTCTTGAAATTTGGCAACCCTGCGGTAGAACTCTTGATGTGATCCTTGGCACTGGAGTGTTGAAAGCACAACTCTCATTTGGAGAGCATGAATTAACAGAGAAAATAACAGAATACAAAAATGCATATTACGCACAGACTGCAAGCTCTTCTCGCTATTGCGTGTGTAGCATTCAACCGACAGAGGCTTTGTGAAGCTTCAGTGGTACTGTTGCGTCATACGTAATGTGGCACTACAACAACCGCCACTTAACGTTTGTAATTGCTGTGCTCTTTCACTCCTGCACGACGGCTGCTTAGGTTCCACCAGCTTGAAATATTTATGCATTTAACTGTGCATGACCTACTCCTCATGCAAGCACTTTTTAAAGAAAAAGGCTCCCGGAGTCTGGTTAAGTGGTTCTTGAGAAAAATGGTTTTAGCTCAAGAACAGGACGGCGGGCACACCCAACCCAACCTAGTGAAAAATAAATGCCGGTAATGAAGCACAGTGGCAGATTTATGGCAAAATAATCAGAAGAAATCCAATGTGCCTATTAGAATGGAGTCATAGAATTGCAGAGTTGGAAGGAACCACAGGGGTCATCTAGCCCAACCCCCTGCCATACAAGAATCTTTTGCTTAACACGGGGCTTGAACCCATGAGCCTGAGATTAAGAGTCTCGTGTTTTACCAGCTGAGCTATTCCAATCTCTTTTGCACTCGTGCAGAGGCAAGATTTGAGCCAGGCACCTCCTGATTTGTAGCTCAGTCTCTTTTAGCCAAATTGTGAGGCAGCTACACAAATATGGGGGTGTTATATGGGGCTTTTTCTTTCTTTCTTCTTTTTAGAAAAAAAGGCAAGTAAGAGAGAGTATATTAGAGGTGACTCAAAGTATACATGGTGTCAGAGCTGGCTCCAGGTCCCAGCTCACAGAGGACCAACGCTAGCCGGTAGTAATGTACAAAAGTATTTATTGAAGTACAGTTTCCATTTTCAATCCACAGCGCCCCAGCTCTACGTCTAGGGTTAGATCGGCGAAGCTCCATCTGAAGCTCCGCCCCCTGTACACCAGTTTAAGATTCTAGCCTTACTCCACCTCTTCCGTCTCTCCTTTCTCCTCTGGGTTCTGCTCCCCCCCGGGGTCCCTTCCTTCCTGGATTCTTCTGACGCTGACGTTGACCCCCCTGACTCCTCCCGCTCTTTTCGGCGGGCTTTGGGACCTGGCTCCCTATCCAGGCTGCCAACTGCGCCGCCCTCCTGTACATTTGAACTTGGCGCGCGCGCCCAGCCTTCAACCTTCCTCTCGACCGTTTCTTCGCTCCCCGATGGAGGCGTGGTCAATCCTGACTCATGTCCTCCCGCTGGCAGTGCGCCGCCTGATCCCGATGCCTGGGACTCCTCCCCCCTACTGCACTCTGGTGTGGACGCTGGCCCTGATTTCCAACTGCTGCTCTCTGAGTCCCCTCTGGCCCCTTCTTCCTGGGGTGTCCCCCTAGGCACCCCCCTTGCCCTGACCATGGGAGCCCCTTTCTGTGAATCTTCCGATTCGCTGGAAAGACTCAGAGACCTCGGACCGCTGTCATCGCTAACATTTCCTTCGGACTCCTCCCCCTCGCTCTCTATTTCCTCCCTTTCCTGTGCCTCTGCTCCTGAACCCCTGACACATGGTATAGAGAAAGTGCATAGGGAGATGTTCTCCTGCTCTCATAATATTAGAACTTGTTGTTATTGTTTAGTTGTTTCTGACTCTTCGTGACCCCATGGACCAGAGCACGCCAGGCACTCCTGTCTTCCACTGCCTCCCGCAGTTTGGTCAAACGCATGCTGGTAGCTTCGAAAACACTGTCCAACCACCCCGTCCTCTGTCGTCCCCTTCTCCTTGTGCCCTCCATCTTTCCCAGCATCAGGGTCTTTTCCAGGGAGTCTTCTCTTCTCATGAGGTGGCCAAAGTATTGGAGCCTCAGCTTCAGGATCTGTCCTTCCAGTGAGCACTCAGGGCTGGTTTCCTTCAGAATGGATAGGTTTGATCTTCTTGCAGTCCAAGACAGCATCATAATTCAAAAGCATCAATTCTTTGGCAATCAACCTTCTTTATGGTCCAGCTCTCACTTCCATACATCACTACTGGGAAAACCATAGCTTTAACTATACGGACCTTTGTTGACAAGGTGATGTCTTTGGTTTTTAAGATGCTGTCTAGGTTTGTCATTGTTTTTCTCCCAAGAAGCACTTGGGAGAACTTAGGACCACCCAATGAAGCTGAACGTTAGAAGATTCAGGATAGACAAAGGAAAGCACTTCTTTACTCAACACATAGTCAAACTATTGTCTAATATAAGATGTAGATTCACCAACTTGGATGACCCAGTCCATGGAAGATAAAGCCCACAAAGGCTACCAGCAGGGATATATCTATGTTCTACATCCACTGCTAAAAGCAGGCTGCATCTGAACGCCAGTTGCTGGCAATCACAAGCAGAGAGAGTGCTGCTTGCAGGGCTCTTATGTTCTTACCTGCATCACCATCCTGTGCCATATATTCTAGAACGGAGTCCTCTGAGAAGACTTCATTCCACCAATAACCCTGGACAAAGCTCCCAATCTTAGTTGCCTGTCTGTAAAAAGGATATGACTTAAACATGCATCACAGATTTGTTGAGAACAAATGTGGAAAGTTTATCCTAAATTAAACGCTACCCTGGGGACACAGGTGGCACTGTGGGTTAAACCACTGAGCCTCTTGGGCTTGCTGATCAGAAGGTCGGCGGTTCGAATCCCCGTGACGGGGTGAGCTCCCGTTGCTCGGTCCCTGCTCCTGCCAACCTAGCAGTTCAAAAGCACATCAAAGTGCAAGTAGATAAATAGGTACCGCTCCAGCGGGAAGGTAAACAGCATTTCCGTGCGCTGCTCTAGTTCACCAGAAGCGGCTTAGTCATGCTGGCCACATGACTCGGAAGCTCTATGCCGGCTCCCTCAGCCAATAAAGCAAGATGAGCGCCACAACCCCAGAGTCAGCCACGACTGGACCTAATGGTCAGGGGCCCCTTTACCTTTACCTTAAACCTACCCTGAAATTTAAATATAGATTAATACATGTTTAATATTTATTCTTACCGGGGGGGGGGGGTTTAAAAGAAAGAAATGGGAAACATGTGTTCCTGCATCTGTCTTCTTTGTCCCCGCCACCTCCAGACTACCAAGAGCAAGTTTTTCAATAGTTCGAAGCTCTATAATGAGACCATCTAGATCCGCTGGTGATCTCTTTGTGAGCTTCCCCATCCAGCTCACATTCCCTGTTTATAGGGCGCATGGTGAGAACATGTGCAGGATGACAGACAGCTCATGTACTGACAGCTTTTGGCAAAGCTGCATTATTTCACAGAGGACTCTCCATCTGTCGCTACATTCAGCAACACAAACTGACCTCGCCGGCCCTGGCAGATTAACATTTAATGATGCTTTCAGCTTGAGCCCTTATAATTTTTCATCTTCCAGGGGGCAAACAGAGAGCAGGAAACAGACTTCATGTGGTCTAGAGCACACTAGGGACAGGTTGGCGGTGGGCCCTTGCCAACAGGATCAGAAATGCTGTTTGCTTGTTTGGGCACCAAAGGTTTTGTCACAATCAAGTGGTATATGGATTTTGTAAAGCACATAGCTACCCCGCCCTCAGTAATCCTAGGAACTGTAATTCACGCATCACAGAGCTATAATTACCAGCTCCCTTAAAAACTACAGTTCCCAAGATTCTTTGCAGGAGGCCTTGTGTTTTAAATGAGCTTTACATGTATGGTGTGAATTCGCTATGTAAAATACAAAGATGACCTTGCGAAAGTGAATGCAAAACTATAGCCAACTGTCAGGAGACGCACATGCTCTCTGTATTTGAGACAGAGAGAAATAAAAGGCTGTGATTTTTACCCCACATTGATTTACTTTGTGTGTACATTTGTGTGTGTAGATATACATATATACACGTTTCTGCAATTCTGTCAATTCTCTAGTAACTGGGAATAAAGTGGGTCAGGATTGTGTTTTATTCATACAGAGTGAATTAACTGCATGCTGTCCCCTCAAGCATAATCCGTCTTTCCCTGGCCTAGAAAGAAACCCTGCTGCAGGCCGGCACTAAGAGCCCCGACAGCAAGGTGTGTAGAACCCCCATAGTCACAAACCGCTAAAATTGCCAAAACCTGTGCAGAGCTCCAATTCTGTTTCCACAGAGGACACAACACAAAACAGGGCCCTTTCACCCAATACTGTACTATCAAATGTTTGTTTTGTAAATATAAGATTAGGCTTTTCAGCACCCACAAAAAATATGGGGTGGTTTTTTTTAACGTTGGCTGTACATGCATCACTTGCGCTGCCATGGCCTGGTTGCCCTTGTAAAATTACTCTGGCCTATCTAAACATTCATATTTAGACACGAGTATTGTGATTGGCGGGGACACGGGTGGCGCTGTGGGTTAAACCACAGAGCCTAGGACTTGCCAATCAGAAGGTCGGCGGTTCAAATCCCTGCGATGGGGTGAGCTCCCGTTGCTCGGTCCCTGCTCCTGCCAACCTAGCAGTTTGAAAGCACATCAAAGTACAAGTAGATAAAAGTACCGCTCCGGCGGGAAGGTAAACGGCGTTTCCATGCGCTGTTCTGGTTCACCAGAAGCGGCTTAGTCATGCTGGCCACATGACCCGGAAGCTGTATGCCGGCTCCCTTGGCCAATAAAGCAAGATGAGCACAGCAACCCGAGAGTTGGTCACGACTGGACCTAATGGTCAGGGGTCCCTTCACCTTTTTATTGTGATTGGACAGGCATCCCCCCTTTCCACTTATGCAGAAGTTATGCTCTGGGTCCCCGTGTGCATAGGTGAAAATCACGCAAGTGGGGAGCTTCCTCTAAACACCCTCTGTGCTGTTGTCTCTCCAATTTGACCAAAAACGTTGTATCCAACAATTGAAGCTCTGGGGCTGGCTGGAGGCTGGAGGAGGCGTGGGGAAATGACTGCAGCTGCCATGGTGCCCCACACATCAGCTGTTAGGTGGGGAGGGTGAGCAGCTTAAACAAAGCCCCTCTGTGCCTCCAGTCTCTTCAGGGGTTGCTCCACCCTCCATGACATCCTCTTCAAGCTCCAGGGAGGGTCTCCTTGCAAGCCATGAGGGCTCACCAGCTCTCTCCTGCGATTTCCAAGTTTGAATTGAATTATTATTTCCCGGCACCACATGTGCGTGTGCAGTCACGCATGTAAGGGGAGGGGTGCCTATACTATTGGGAGAGGCTTGTAACAGCATCAGCTCAAGATACATTCCTACAAAGCGCATTTATAGGTGACATAAGAAAAAGTCATTTGGTTAACACGGTGGGTTTCCCCATTGCCTTCCAATTGATTAGCGTGGGTTGCAAGAGCACAATATTGTGTATGGGGCACAAATCCCATTAGAAATCCAATTGTTTTTTTCCTTTGGTTAGGGGGCCAGTTAAACATGCCGAGAGGCTCTGCAAAATAAGATTGTTTCCGTCCAATTACTCTGTTACTCTATTGCACCATTAAAATGAATGATTACAGCCCAGTCCACAAACTAGATCAGACAGATAGTTGGATTTAAGCCAATTGTGTCTTACTGCGGGAAATCAGCTTAAACTGAAGTCGGCTCATGTGCTCGCCTTTGAATCATCAGCAATCACACAGTTTTACTAGCAGCTTCTATGAATACCTCACAAAACAACAAAATGCTTCAGTTTTATTTACTCCCATTTGATATTCCCAAAACAAGGGCATAAAACAGAAGTTCATTAAGTGTTTGCCAGGAAGAATTAATGTGGCAAACAAGCTTTCAGCAGCACTAAAGATTTCCCCATCCCCATTCTTTTCAGGGAGAGTTAAAGCCATCCTTTCAGATGCAGTTCCGATAGAAATAGAAGAAGTAATCAGTGAAAAATATCCCAGCGTAGTTAGGATCCGTTGAACAGTCTGCAAGATCCTGGTGGGACAAAACAATAAAGTAAGATTAAGATAGATCCAATAATCATAGCTAAATGTTTTGTTCTTTTTTAGTCTTTTTTAAAAAATAATAATAATAAGACTTACTGGAGCAGCAACACGAAAATGGTAAGCACTGTCATGGAACGAGCTTACAGGGAGATACCAAATATGATGGAATCCCTGTATAACCAAAGAGAGAGAGAGAGAGAGAGAGAGAGAGAGAGAGAGAGAGAGAGAGAGATGATAGGGAATGAAACTTGCATGGATGTCTATTGCTGCAAATGCACATTAGGGAAGTAAGAAGGTAACCATTTCCGTCTGGACATGTAGTCATTGCAAGCAGCACTGTTTCTATTCTGCTGCAGTTCAGTTTTCACCAAGTAATACATTATTTGTGTTGCTGTCTACTATTTCACATAAGTTACATAAGTTATGGTTAGCGCACATAACTTAGGTAGCAATTTACATAACTTACATTCATTTCAATGTAATGGAAACATCGCCACCACGTAAAAAAAGCCATTAATAACATATCATCTGTGCACATCAAGAACAACAGCAACGTGAATGAATACCAATTGCATTCATTTCATTGACCACAGACAAATACGCAAACTGCAGTAATTTCCGCTTCCTTTCCCATTTTCATCAGAATTCTCTGACATTCCTATTACTCATGCGGGAATGCTGCAGTTTCTAAGGCTTTGACCGTTCTAGGGTTTGCCAAGGTCAAAATGAGAATTAGTACTTTATCCTAACTCAAGGGAAACACATCTTGCTTGTTTATAAGCCTTTGTTGTATTATTTCCAAGAGCTGGAGCCTCCCTAGGTTCCAGAAAATATAACAGCAGTGGGCAGTGCTTCCTTCTAGTTGTTTTTTAACTGTAAGATTAATTAATAAAATAAACTCCTTGTATGGAAGAGACAACAGAACTAAGTACCTGTGTAGTTTCTGGAAAGGGTTCCCTCTTATGACGGGTTTGTTGTGGAAGACGAAAGCAAGACTTTCCAAAGGTGATTTTGCATTGAAAGATAATAAGTGGTTCCGTTGTACTTCAAGGAACAAGGATAATATTAAAAGCTGCAAGATTCTATAGTACTGCTTTAAAAAATATACGAAATAAGACCTATGGAGTTTAACAAGCAAAGCACCCAAGGCAAATGTGTGGCTCCATATTGGGAGACAGAATTCCACTGAAAACCAATGCTAATTCTAACAATATAGCTGCTCAAAAGAGTGTACAGACATGGAAATGGGATCATAGCAATTTGGAAATGTTGAGTTTAAATTCTATGGGCCAGTTCATATATGACTGCTTGCATTCCCATTTTGCAGATTAAGTGAATGATCTACTTCCAGGAGTACCATAGCATAGCAGGGGGTAACTCATATCAATAGTGCAAATCAAATTTTGTGAATGTTTGAATGATGGACTTTCAGGGCCAGTCCCACCATTAGGCAGAGTGAAGCAGCTGCCTAGGCTGGTGGATTGCTGGAGGATAGGGAGAAGAGGGGAGATGTTGGAGGACCTCCTATATTAGTCAGCTGCTCACAGGTTCAGTGGAAGATGCTGTCCCATCATCAGTGATGAGCTGAAGTTAGATTCAACGGCCAGTACACTCAACGTCTGCACTCACAGGGGGTCTCTACTGTAAACATCAGCAGCCAAGCGCAACACATGAATTGGCTTTAAGGACTCAACCCAGCTCCATTAAGGCCAACTGAGGTTTCCAGCAGAATGTGAACCATTAAAGGCCTTTCGTAAATTTCGGTTTGTGCTTTCTCATCCTTGCTGTTTCATTAGGATCTGTTAAGATCTGGGCACAATCTTCATTCATACCATATACATAATAACAGATAAGGTTAAAAAAAAAAGTTTATCTATACCAAAATCTGTCTGTGTACTTACTTGATTTCCAGAGAGATTTTCACTATGACAGGTGTGTGTTTGTTAATGGGAACAATGTAACTATAATTTCCAGACCTAAAATAATAAATAGTGACAATGGCATTCAATATTTTGAAATTCTAGGCAAATATCAATCCAAGTGAAAAAAAAAGTCAAATGCTGAGCCAATCAGCTATATGAACTGGAGACTGCAAAGTACAGCCTTAAGCAACCTTATCAACTATTCTAATGGGAAATAGCAATGAACAGTTGCCCAGTAGCATAGCTGGGCAACAATTTCAGTAGGAGGCACTTTGAGACAATCACCTGCACTGCACAGAATAGGAAGGTAGCCTGCTTTTTAAATGGAGGACAGCAGTGAGCAACAGGTAAAATAATTCAGCCATCCGCTTGCAAATTACGATCCAACCTTCAGCAGCAGGTCCCGGTGTGGGTTACAACACTTTAAAATTCAGTATTAAAAACAGCTGAAATAAATGACAGTTGTATGAATGAGCTAGGATGTGAACTGAAAACAAAAGCAAAATTTAGAAAATCTTGCCTTTCTGAAGATTCTGCAACCCCATGTGCAGATGGTGATGGTGATGGTTATCATTATCATTATTATTTATTAAATTTGTATATCGTCCTTCATCCAAAGATCACACGGTGATTTCACAAGATCAGTTTCCTGATCATGCAGTATCACTTTTTTTGTTCTTAGATGAAAATATTTGCACCATTAATTGTGGAGGCATGACACTATCACCTTACATATGTCTACTCAGAAGTAAGTCTCATTGAATTCAATGGCAATTTACTCCCAGGTATAGAATTGCTCTCTCCAAATAGCTAATCCCTGTTGAGTTAACTATAAGTTATGGTAAGACCAACTGACAGCTAGGGATTCAAAGATCCGTTTTCTCAGTTTCTCGTTTTTTCGAATCTGAACTTCAGTTTTCCACATTTCACAGCAACTTGGCAATTTTTTAAAATCCTCATAGAAACTCATCTGCATTCTAATGCAAATTTCTCTTAATAAATACATTTTTATATGTAGTTTTGATCGATGTGCCAATTTTTGCAAGCAATTTCCCCTAATCTATGAAATTCTGCAAACAATGGCTGCCTCGAGAATTTCAATGCAAAATTCAGATTAAGTGCAATTGCTGAAGGGTAGATGTGTTTCAGTCTGCATATTGTTTCAGAAATTTGCCGGATTTGGCTTTAAGTGCATGCTGAATAAAATTTCCCCTCCATCCCTACTGATTTTTCACAGCAAAATCCTTAGCTCAACTTAACATATTGAGGCTCTGTGCTGCATTAGACAAAGAGATGTAAGGAAACAATTTTACCCACCCACACTGCAGGTTTTTGCGACAATAACGGCGATCTATTTTTTGTTGCGTCTCTAAGATCTGCATAGAGATGATTGATGTGTCAGTCCCTGAAAGGAAGAAGAATTGTTTTTGTGAGCCTAGACACTTGGCATGAAGAAACTTTTTTAAAAAATGCACACACAATAATAATGAAAAGTTTATATGAAAACGTTTTGTTACAACCTGCTCCCCTTTCCATTAGCTGCCTTTGCCGTCTGCCCTCACCCTGGCACTCCTCGTGAAAGGCCCTATGAAATATACTCAGAGTCCTGCAGTGATTTTTTATTTGCAGCTTGTAAAACAGTGATTGAATTTCCCCCCAAACCCTGGCCTTTTATATACATTATTTACACAATGAGTCCTGTCTGATTGGCTGATTCTGCTTCCCTCCTGGAGCCTGATTGGTCTTCTCCTGCAGGCCAATCAGTTGTTGCATTCTAGGATCCTACCTGCCTAATAGGCTGATTAACTTCCTCCTGGAGCCTGATTGGTCTTCTCCTGCAAGCCAATCAGTTGTTGCATTCTAGGATCCTACCTGCCTATTGTTCTACGATCCAAGCTTAGTACATAACATCCTATTAATGGTAGTGACTTTGCCTTATGGTTTTCGCATGAAGCAAAAGTCAAGCTTTCAGAAGACATATTAACTTTGAAGAGTCCTCTGGAATTGTAACTCTGATATACACACAATTTCATCCAAATCACACCACATGTGAAAACAACAACATGGTACCATTTCGAAAACACATGTACAAATTGTGTCAGAAAAAAAGGATGGGACTTAGTGGAGCAATGGGTCAGTGTGTCTGGCTGTTAACCAGATGGTTGGTGGTTCAAGCCCATCCAGCAATGGCTGTGAGCAGGATTTGTGCATTTGAGGGGGTTGGACTAGATGACCCCAAGGTCCCTTCCAACCCTACAATTCTATGCTTCTATATGAAGGAAGCCCAAGGATTGTTTCAGAAAGTGCAGATTAGGTAGGTTTACCTTTAAATGCAAACTGATTCAAATTTCTCCCCGTTCCTGCTGGTAATGGGAGGCAAAAGGAAGAGGTGGAGGAGAACACGACCCATTGAGCCAAGTTGTGGGTGGCATCCCCAGAATAATTATTCACAAAGTGGGTCTAATACATTTCCTCAAAACTATTGATAGGAGGAAATCGTAATGGACCACAGAGACTAAGATGCGCCAGCTGTCCTGGCAATGAGCTACAGTGGTACCTCGGATTACAGACACTTCAGGTTACAGACTCTGCTAACCCAAAAATAGTACCTCAGGTTAAGAACTTTGCTTCAGGATGAGAACAGAAATCGCACGACGACGGCAGCGGGAGGCCACATTAGCTAAAGTGGTACCTCAGGTTAAGAATAGTTTCAGGTTAAGAACGGACCGCCAGAACGAATTAAGTTCTTAACCCGAGGTACCACTGTATATGCATGACTTCTCTAAACTAGATCAACATTTTAAAGTAACCAAAGGGGTTTTGAGGAACTTTATTTTTCAAAGGAAATAAAAAATACTTTACAGTCATTTCCAAGGTCAGGCTTCTCAAACCAGTTGTTTCCTGGCAGTACTTTCCTTTTTGTTCCTGAGGAAAGATCACAAACTGAAACAATTATATGACAAAACCAAATACAGCAAAATGAGCTTCTGCATGAGTTTTCCAAGCACAGGTTTGAAGGACGCTTGCAGATGCTCTATTCTGAAGACAGTTCATTTTATGAAAGGGGACTTTTTTTCACATTCTAGAGGTCATTTTCAGTTTCTCAAGGACCATTCCATTTGGAGAAGAGAATAAGCAAAGGGAATACTGTATACAGTTTGCATTGTAATACTCTGTTTTATTTACAAAAGTATAAAGCGAATTAGGTGTTGGGGGGTGCAGCAGCAAGTCCCGGCAGGATGAGCCAGGGCCAGCTCCACTGTTAAGTAGAGTGAGGTGGTGGCCTCAGACCTTGCATGGTGGGGAGGTGCTGGAGAGAACAGAGCTGTGTGTGTCATGTGACCTGCAGTGTGCTCCGTAGGCCAATGTCCTTCAACCTTGGGTCCCCAGGTGTTGTGGGAACTACAACTCCCATCATCCTCAGTTAGTTTAGCCAATAGTCATGGGAGTTATAGCCCCACAACATCTGGAGATCCATAGTTGAAGAATACTGTCCTAAGCTAGCCTGCTGCTCTCAGTTACAGTGGGGGAGCAGGCTGTCCCTTTGTCAGTCTTGAAGTAAGTTTTAGCTACCAGTCTGGCCACTTTCCAGGATACAGAATGTGGTGTGGTTCACCATATTTGCCTCAGATAGCAAAATATATTCAGCCAGCCCCTGGTGCTGGTCTGAAAGCATTATCTGTTCTGGTCAGTGAAAGCCCAGAGAAAAATAACATGAGTAACTCCTCTTGTGGTCTGTTTTGTTTTGTTTTTCAGATGGGCCAGCCAGGGAGGCTGCAGAAAGAAAAACACATAATCCACCTTTGAACACCTTGCAGCAGTAGGTAAGCTGCATACCCCCACCCCCTGAAATTCTCAAGGAATCCTCATGTTCCCTGAGAAAGAGACAGAAAAACTGGAAAATACGGTAATCTTTCACAGAGAAATCAAACTTATGAGAAACTGAGAACAGATTTCAGCAAAGCACTAATTTTGTCTCCACATTATTGTCATTGGGCAAGTGTAGGAACACAGCTACATGGAGAGATCTATCCTCAGAAACCATTTTCACAATCACTACAATCACAGAAATTGCCACAGAAATTGCCTTCTCGTAAGTAGTAGCAACATCCATTCATGATTTAACTTACTATGTTCCTTTGCCTTCACCTTCTGATAATTTAGTTCTTTTCTTACTGTTTGATGACTTGGACAGCAGTAAGTTTCCTGACAAGGTAAAATGCCACAAAAATTCACTTCAGGAATGACGCCAGTAGGTTTGGGGCTTGAAGACATTGTGCTGTATCTGGTCACTACAGTAGAAGAAATCCATGAGTGACACACATATCACCTTCACCAGTTTTAACATAGCAAAATTTGGGTGTGTCAATACATTCTAATTTTTCAGTTCAAACAGATTCGCTTCTTTTCAACAGTTAATTCATTCTACTTCTGCTCTCCACATTGAGTAGCAGTACACACCACGACAATGGGAAATTTTGACCCACATACCTGCCTTCAGAAATATTACACAATTGGCATGCCACTTAAGTGAGGGTTCAGTTCTGGGGGGATCCATGCTCAAAGACAACAACATGCAAAGTCAGGAACTCCCACAAGCCCCTGGGGGGTTATTGTTTCATTTGTTACTATGGTCAATATTTTTGTGGCTTTATATTATAAGTGATGTGCCATCTTCCTTACCAGGCTCTGGGATGCTTCCAGAGCCCTCACACCTCCTTCCCAGAGGCTGGTAAGGAAGGAAAACCTGCTGGGAGTGTGGAAAATAAATAAATGGAAAATAAATAAAGGGAGAGCAGGGAATCGTTTCTCCCAATCTCCCTTTATTTTCTGCCCACTGCATAAGTTTGCATATGTAAAGTGAGCATAAGTTGTGAGTCTAAGGTATAGTGCTGCCCATATATTTCTAAGTGTACTTCTTCAGCCTTATAGCCTAGAAATATGGGGCAACATCCAATGACGCCTGCTTGTTCGCACAGTAGAATTCCATTTGCACTTCCTGTTTCTCCTACTCACCCCCCAAGATCCCGGCAAACACACCCCAAACATCTGCTCTGAGGGCATCACCCAACCCCTGGAGCAGATTTAGGAGGAATGAAAGGCTTTTCAGGACTGAAGAGAGGAGGGTAAATCCTGTTGTATGAGTGGATGTCCACTCATGCTCTGCTGGCTCTACCTCATGGGCTTTTTAAAAAAACGGCACAGTGAAGGTTATGGTTCTGAGGATGCAGAATTCTGTGTCACCTGCCAAATTCCATCAATGCAGGGCACAGTTTTTAGATTTACTCTATTAACATTTTTTCAGCCTCAAATAACAGCGTAAAGCACAGTACCTGTCAAAGTGGTGGGTGGAGGGAGTGTTATCAGACTTGTTGAATTGCTGGGAAAGGTTGATAAAATCACATTAGCATATAAAAAAAACACCATGCAGATATTACTCTAACACAGCAGCAACAAGGGTATATAAGCATATTCAAGTATGCTTTGCTAGCACCAAGTGGGAAACAGGCACATAAAAGTGGCTGCTCCCAAAGAGTGCTATTGCATCTCCATGGAGGCTTGCCAATCCTTTTCATTTAATGCTTATACGCTTTAAATAGGCTGCTATCTGCCCAACCCCAGAGCATCACAAAGAGCAAATAATTAAAGTTCAAATGAGCGACAAATCAGTTACTTGCCTGCTTGTAGAACTGGCCATGACTGGGTCGGGTATGCTAAGGACGTAAATGGTGGCTATCGACAGAACACTGTAATGAGACATTTATTCTATAGATTGACATCTATCATCATATACAAAAAATAATAATACAGAAGAAGCAAAATCTTTGAAATATCTCCTCCCCATTGTTGAAGTTCTATTATGAGCCTCAGTTATCATTTATTTCATTAAACCAGTTCTTAATATTAGGATCAAAGAAATGAAGTCTGATGGTGTTGATGATTATCACCACCACTTAAATGTGTACATGTGTGTGTTCTTCCCTATAACAATAAACCATGTTTGTTTATTCTTTTACAAAAAGCTTTTATGAATGAACTGATGAAGAAAACAACCAAGTGGTCATATCCAGTGCTGCTGTTCTGCTTGCACAACAGACTTCCACTCGCACAATTGAATTTCCTCTCCTTTCCTTCTTGCAGCCTTCAAAATCTGGTCCAGAGGGTTGAGGGACCCTCCAGGACATATGTGATAACACATGGAGCGGCAGAGAGGAAAAGTAAGTCCCATTGCACAAGTAGAACCTTGCTTGTGCAATGCTGAAATTACATCCCAACATCTCATTAATAATATGCTTTTCTTTACCAGACTGCCATAACTGCAACCAAGGCAATCACAGTTATCTGGAAGATCCTGGAGCTGGACCATGACTGACTTTTCTCTGGAGAACGCATCTGAGGAAGAAGGAAGGAAGGAGCATGGGCTTAATCCATAATGCTTATGTGGAGAGGGAGTGCGCATCATCAGAATATTTTTCTGCGAGTACAGCTCAGAATCTACACTGAAAACTATTCAACTCCTGTTAAAGTTCCTTTGGTAGCTCTAGGCAGAAGATCCCACAAGCACTTATCCCTGGGAATAAAAATGCAAGGGGTTGGACCCAGGCTTAAGAGTCAACCCACTGAAATCAATGAACCACAAGTCTAATTTCAGTGGATTTCAGTGGAACTAAGTCTTGACCCAAGCCGGAGGGGAGGGGGCGGGGACTGAATAGCAAACCATATGCTGCCCTTTCCTTACATCCAAAATCAGCTGCCTGAGACAACCAATTGCTGAGTTGAGGTGTCTGCAAAAAAATTTGCTCTTTTTAAAAATTATTTGTCCTTCCCCCACAGCGTGCAGTGTAGCTCACTTGCTTTAGCAACCTAAAATGCATTATTTTATACATCTGTTCAGAAGTAAGCTGCAGTTTGAAGGTTCCAGGACTGTAGCCCCAGATTCTATTGTCCTACCTAGAAGAGCCAGGATTTGACCTTCTGCATGCAGAGCATGTAGCCTTTCCCCAACTTTCCCATGCTTGTTCCTACCTGGAAGCAAGGTGATTTCCAGGTGTGCCCCCCCCCTTCCTTTTTAAGAGATTATAACCAATTCAACAGGTTTTCTGTTTAAATTGACAGTCTTTTTAACTACACATTGGAGAGTTATTCGCAATCTATGTTCTTACTTTCACTCACCTTTATGGGAGCTGATTTTCTTGATGGTAAACGAGAAGTAGCTTGGCTAAAAATCCTGGAATACATATTTTTTTAAAATGCTTTATTTTGTGAATTCATCACAGGAAGTGATAAAAAAAGAATATTAGAAGGGAAAATCAACAAGGAGGTGAATCCTGTTGTTAGCTTGCTCAGATGAATGCCATCAAAGATTGTTTCTCATGCTGAAACATTGGTTAGAATGACAAACCCCAGTAGACCTGAAGGAGCGTCTTCACCCCCATAGTTCTACCCGGACACTGAGGTCCAGTTCTGAGGGCCTTCTAGAGGTTCCCTCACAGCAAGAAGTGAGGTTACAGGGAACCAGGCAGAGGGCCTTCTCAGTAGCGGTGCCCACCCTGTGGAACACCCTCCCACCAGATGTCAAGGAAACAAACAACTATCTGACTTTTAAAAGACATCTGAAGGCAGCCCTGTTTAGGGAAGTTTTTAATGTTTGATGTTTTATTCTGTTTTTAATAATGTGTTGGGAGCCACCCAGAGTGGTTGGGGAAACCCAGCCAGATGGGCGGGGTATAAATAATAAATATATTTATTATTATTATTATTATTATTATTATTATTATTATTATTAATTCCATGGAAGCTGCAACGGACATTTGGAGTGCATTCCATTTGCATGAAAATAGTATGCGACTAGAAACAGTTTTGCTGAAACAATGGACTCTTCAGAAATCATGAGTATCAAAGGGCAAATATGAGCATGGTGATAGCTATGGGTGAGTACCAATCCCTGATGCACATTGCTGGAAAAGGGTAAGATGTTGCAGAGGTGTCCACTGAACTTCACCACTGATGATATGGCAGAGTACCTGGGGCTGCTAGCGGGTAGTCACTGTAGCTCTCAAAAATGGGGCTTATTGGGCTCAAGCAAGGCTGATAAGGAACCAAAGCCCCAGTCTATTTCCTGTGCCAGGTTGGCACTGCATACCTCTCCAGCCTCAGTTGGGATTGCTCCCTCAACCGCCTTACTTTTTTTTTTTTAAGTGCTCTGAAACAAGTTGCAGTCTAAACAAAAAAAAAACCAAAAATATTCCTGAAGTATCCAAAACTTGTCGTCCTATGAATTCAGCTCTACCTTTAGATATACAGGCTATGTGTAACATGTTAAGGAAGCTGGTGAATTTGGCTGTGTGCCCTGTGGAGAAATGCAGATACCTTCTTGCGTTCTTTTCACTGGATGTCGTTGACTTCAAGCTGTTTATCTGTTTCAGTCTAGCTAGTTTTTTATTCCACGCTTCCAACTCTTCTATCCGGACTTCAAGATTGTTTGTTAATTTGCAAAGCTGCTTCACTGCACCCACATTCTCCATGAAAATTTGATCCTTGAAAGAAACACAAAGAATCCCATCAATAAATAAGATGTGAAGAAAGGAATTACCTTAGCTGAGCATCCTAGATGGCTTCCTGAAGGTATTATTTCTGCCTTTTTAAACCACAAAACTCACTCCCCTTCCATTGTATCATGACTAATGATGTGCCAAAGTTTCCCCTAATCTTTTTTATTTCCTCTGAAAATGTGACAGAAAAAACGGAAGCTTCTTTTGCAGGGGAAGAAAACTTTTGAGAATTTGGAGAGCAGAGGTTGGCACAACACTAAACAAATCACAATTTGCTTTTAAGACTCTTGTCGATTTCAAAAGCTGTTCACCGTGCACCAGAGGAGATTGCTGTTCAGGAAACACAAGTATAAGCTTTACAATCCTTTGGATACTACCCTTGGCATGTGATTTCTCAGTTCTACCCTAAAGAGAGTTCAAGTGCATGCAACACCAACACTTTTACTCAAAATAGAAAGACCACAAAAATCCCCCCACAACCCCCAAACTGCTGGATCAGTTATTATTTTTATTATTCACATACATAAATTATGTGCCATCTGCACTCAATTGCCGGTGAGCACTTGTACAGGAAAGGCAGTGACTAACAAGAAGACATCATGCAGCACCACGCTAAAACATTTGTTTTAAATTAGTGTTGTGCCTAAACACTAAATAGATCGTGACAGGCATTCGAGGTTTCTGAATGTTTTCCTCCACAAACTGTTTCCCATGGACAGATTCAGAATTCCCTGTCACACGGTACGTTCTGTGCAGATCAGATGGTGCAAACAAACTCAGCTGAACCATTTATCTTGCAACTCCAACACAACTTCCCCAGGGAGAGAAAGACAGATGGAAGAAGAGAGTCCCCTTATGCTATTTCTGAAACGGGAGCTTGGGAAGTATTTGTTTATTTTCTTGCTAAGCAGGATAACAGACACTGAATCAGCTGACACCAGGTCCTCTTTGTGGGCCTTCTATGAGGTGTCCTTGTTTCTTATGTATGAACCGGTCAATTTATATAAACCTGAGAAAAAACTGAGGGAATATGGTTTGAATTTGAATGCATGAAGAAGTGGCCATGCGGCTACATTGCGGAACAAGTTCCAAACATGTTCCAGAGTGCACCAGAGTGAGATAGAAAGGAAGGGAGCGAGGGACTGGTAAATCTGCTATTTCTACTCTATGACACTTTCTCATGAATTCACCTGAAACTCCATTCTGTCTCATTTCCATGTTGAGCTGGTTTTTTTAATGTGCTTATTGATTTTATTGCATTTATATCCTATCTCTCTTCCAAGGAGCTCAAGTTTGCATACAAGGTCCCCTCCTCCCCATTTTATCTCCTGTGGAGTAGGTTAGGCTGTGAGAGCCCAAGGCCACACAGCAAACTTCATAAGTGGCCCAACACACTGCATTACTATAGCACGCTGGCTCTTCCAGATGCATTTAAAGATGTAGCTGTTTCTCTGAAAATAAGCACTTAAGAAATCTTATGATACATCTCTTGAGCTGAGAACTGCCTTGGAATATTTAGGAAGTGCACCAAGTCATTGGCCTTCCAATCTATGCATTTGCCTGGCTAGGCTAAGGTCACTAAGCATAGGCACCTCTTCGGCTTTGCAGCTGGTAACAGTGTGTGTCTCCTGGAGGTCCTCTCCACCATGAGCACCTTCCATGGTACAAAGCCTGGGCTGATGCCTCCACAACATCATGTATGGATTGGTGTGAGTGGGGTTCTCCTCCACAGCTCACCTCATCTTCACAGTCCTTAAAGCCTTGTACTTTCCTTATACATACATTCTCAGAGTAGTCACAGGTAGGCTCATTTCTGGAGGAACGAGTTCAAAGCTCCAGTTCCTCCTAACCCCACAACAGCTGAAATGGGTTAAGGGGCAGCATACTAGGTACTTGGGATCAGCAGCAGCAGGTGTCTCTCTCTCTGGTGTGATGTACACCGCAGTCCTAAGCACTTAGCACTTATTGTGCACATGGAAGGTCCCTGGTCCAATCTTTGATGGTCATATCAGAATTCACAAAGACTGGATTTCTCAAGCTTCCCTAGAAGGAGCCACACCATTGGCTCAAGCCACATCATTCCTCTTCACAAATGCAACCACGGGAGTGTGAAAGCAGTTCACACATGACATAAGAATGCTCCCTCAGGATCCTGGCTTTCTTCCTAGATGTTTGCAGGGTTGTGATGCCTTGGGCAAGCTGCCCTTTCATTCCTATTTTTCTTACTCATCACACAAACAAACACATTTCTGTACGGAGGTGCAGCCACTCCTATGGTTGAGGGAAGTTGTCTACGCAAGGCCCCCAGGATGCTATACTATTTATATTGCTGCATTTCGGCAAACTGCTTTCCCACACTATAATGTGCAAACTGAAAGCTGTCATTCAGCCTTTGAATAAGGCAGTTATTGTTCCATATGTTATTAAGCTGCCGCAGTACATTTAAGCCATACAAAACACCATTGTAAACGCCGCACAGAGATGGTCTGGTTTTTTTTTATGGTGCCCAAATTGTACTGCCGCATATGATATGTAGCATAAACAAAACCTACACAGTTGGGAAAGCCCACACAATCAACAGAGACAAGACATTCCACAATTGGTTCGCTGAAGGGTATCTTCAAAACACTCATGGTCTTGAAGCCATTACGTTGATGACATGGTCCTCTTGTCCCCCTGCACAGGAGATATGAATCTGATGCCTTCCCAACCGGTCATGCCCATATCTCCGCAAAAGTATAGTTTGTATGAGGCGAGGGAGACAGACTGGAGTTTTATTAAGTCACAAAGTTCCACAGAGTGCCAGAGCTTGCAGCCATTTAAGTGAAACTATGAAAGTTCATAGTGAAATCCACAAGAGGGGAGGGGCCTGCTAAAACAAAAAGTTGCGGTGTAGACCATTCCTCTTCTTTTGTACACCCCCCCCAGGCTGCAGGCTGCTGATGCCTGCTCTTTTGTGGAGGTGGGTAGTGCTCTTTTGGCAACATAAGGACTGGCACTCAGACAATTTACATCACTATTAGTATGGGGTACCCAATATAATGCCCCGTTGTTGGACTACAATTCCCATCATCCCTGACCATTGGCCTTGCTGACTCAGGCTGATGGAAGCTGGAGTCCAGAATCTGTAGGGCACCACATTGGCAACCCCAGGTATATAGTATTAATATTTTCAGAAACAATCAAATTCGGCACAATTTTTCTGAACGGATGCAAGTATGGTTAACCTACTCCCCTTTGTGAAAATGCTCTTCTCCCATCAGGACCCAGTGATAAGAAAAATACAGGTCTACTTTATCTTGAGCAGCCTGAAGAAGGTATCTGAAGATCCAAATGATGAGGCCTAGCATTTAATTCAAGTTTGACCTTGGTCCCATTTCATGAGAGTCTTGGAAGTTAATTCAGCTTGGAACGTTGCCATAACATGTTGGCCAAAGGGAGATCCAAATGAAAGGAAGGAATAGCTCATTATTACTACTTTTTATTTCCAATGTATATTCTGCTTTTCCTCAAGGAAGCTCAACGTGGTGTACATGAATCTCTCCCCCCCCCAACCCCCATTTTATCTTAACCACAATCCTTTGAGGTAGGCCAAGTCAATAGAGTGTGCCTGACCTAAGGTCTTCTTGTGCACTACAAGGCCGAGTTGGGATTTGACCCTGGGTCTCCCCAGTTCAACATTTTGAAGTTGCCCTCTCCCTTTCCCTGCTTGGATGGGACACCTGTTTCTAATCACTGCTGTATTAAAACACAGAACCATCAAAGAGTAGACTATTACTTCTCTAGAAGGTGAATCTCAAAAACGATGTGACCAATCGTGAACACTAATTAGAGTGAACTTACAACTTCTCTTTTTCAAAGCAAGATGGTTTACTGCACTGTAGAAAAACAGAATTACCTTATCAACCATGAGGAAATGATCCACTTTTTCTCCATTTTCACATGTTAAGTCTCCAGTGTCTCTCACAGCTCTTGGCAGAAGTTCCTGAACTTCCTGGGCAATTACTCCTGCTCACAAAACAATAAGAGAAGGGGTGCAATCGAAAGCAGAACATTTCTCATGGGGGGTTCCTTCTGTAAGCACTCCTTGTTGCTTTACCTAGAAGCTAGAAGTTTTATTTTATTCTTAAGCACTGTAAATATTAATAAACAATGGATTACTGACTGCTATGGAAAACAGGGAGGACCTCCCTCCAAATGGAATGGAGTATCCTGAAAAAAGGACATGGTTTATTGATTTGAATCCTTAACAGAAGCATTCTACACTGCAGTATTTTGTTGCAGATTCCACTTGTCTAGGTGCAATGCCTGTATGTTGTCCCTGGTAGAACCCAGGAGACTATTCCTCCCAGTTCAGACCCTTGACCCACCTGCACATTTTGTACCTTATTATTTACTGGAAGACAGAGGCACCCCAATTTTGGAGCACCCTCTCTAAAGAGGTTGACTAGGTATCTACTGTGAGGTGTTTCCTGTGCTAGGCAACCCCCTTTTTATTTCCCCCAACTTTCCAGACACTTTTCTGAACTTGCGGCCCTGTGTAAAGGTTTGCTGTTGTGTTCGCATTTGCATTTTAGGTGTCTCGTTCTTTTGCCCATTGCCCTGGGGATGTGATTGAAGGGCAGTCTAAAAAACACAATACAATGCAATTGATACATTCATTAATTGGATTACTGCGTTACGTTTGACTGCCAAGGCAAACATTGCAACATTATAAAGGAAGACGATGCTGGGGTGTATTCAAGATTATTATGCCTGAAGACCTGAAAACCACAGATGATTTGATGGAATACCTGTTTCGTGGATCTGGTTAATCCCCATAACAGATGCAAACTCGGGCTTGTAGTCGTATTCAACCAGCCGCATCTGTGCTATTCTTCTCAGCTGCTCATGCGTATCAACCTAATTGACCAAAGACAAGGCTTAGCGTGCTAAAATATTTAACACAGTCAAGTCATGTCAAAGGGCTTTCATGTGCACGTGCTTTTGAAGTCTGAGGTGGCCGCAGTTAATATGCCTAGTTGTTATTAAGCAGCTTTAAAACCCCCATATTCCAATTCGTATTTCGAGGCAAAGGGTGAGGCAGGGCTATTTATCTAGAAAAAGAGGTGCAGGAACTCACGACGAACACCTCCCTCGTTCTCTTATAATGGCAATGGCATCCACCTGGGGGGGGGAGCCCTAGGGAGAGGGTTTCCACAAGGTGGGGTACCCCATTTTTGCCAATTTCAGCTTACCTACTGAAATAATCTGTGCCATATCCCATACCATCCCAGAGGCTTCTTCAACCCTCAGGAGTAGCTTTTTGGGGATCACAGGGGGTTGAAATTGATAGGGCAGGTTGGGTGCCCTGTTTTGTACAAGTACAAAAGTGCTTTCCACTAGTGCAAAACCACCACTGGATGCAACCCAGATACAGTCGTACCTTGGTTCTCAAACGCCTGGTGACTCAAACGTTTTGGCTCCCGAATGCCGCAAACCCGGAAGTGAGTGTTCTGGTTTGCGAACATTTTTTGGAAGCCGAATGTCCAACACGGTTTCTGAGTGAGTGCAGGAAGCTCCTGCAGCCAATCGGAAGCCGCGCCTTAGATTTCTAACGTTTTTGGAAGTCGAACGGACTTCTGGAATGGATTCCATTTGAGATCCAAGGTACGACTGTACAAACTTCAAAACGTAGTCAGGATAGGTTCCTTTAAAAATATATGTGGGGGAACTACAGTGGTACCTCAGGTTACATACGCTTCAGGTTACAGACTCCACTAACCCAGAAATAGTGCTTCAGGTTAAGAACTTTGCTTCAGGATGAGAACAGAAATCGTGCTCCAGCAGCATGGCAGCAGCAGGAGGCCCCCATTAGCTAAAGTGGTGCTTCAGATTAGAACAGTTTCAGGTTAAGAATGGACCTCCGGAACGAATTAAGTACCGTATTTTTCGCTGTATAAGACTCACTTTTTCCCTCCTAAAAAGTAAGGGGAAATGTGTGTGCGTCTTATGGAGTGAATGCAGGCTGCGCAGCTATCCCAGAAGCCAGAACAGGAAGAGGGATTGCTGCTTTCACTGCACAGCGATCCCTCTTGCTGTTCTGGCTTCTGAGATTCAGAATATTTTTTTTCTTGTTTTCCTCCTCCAAAAACTAGGTGCGTCCTGTGGTCTGGTGTGTCTTATAGAGCGAAAAATACGGTACATAACCTGAGGTACCACTGTATGTGTTTTAAATGAATGGTGTGGATGTGACCACAAAGAAGGACGACTGAGACATCATTTAAATATAAATTAGTGAATTTTGTACTTTTTGTTCAGTATCACCTCCCGTTAAAAGGCTCAAGATGGGAAAAGATGGTAGAGCATCTGTCACATGCAGAAATTCCTAAGTTCAATGACCAGCATCTCCGGGTGGGCTGGGGGAGATTCCTGCCTTAAACCCTGGAGAGTCGCTGCCAGTCAGTGTAAACAATACTGAGTGAGATGGACCAATAGTCTGACTCCGTATAAGGCAGTTTCTTATGTTCCTCAGTTCCCACTTGATGGAAATGATGGGGGCAACCCCTTCCCCATATAACTGCTGCCAGCCTGAGTTGGCAATACTGACCTAGATGGACAAAATACTTTTATGCCATACAAGGCACCTTCTTATTTTTTCCTTCCTCCCCATCCCTTCTGGCACCCTGCTAGTTTTTTAAGCTATGAGGCAAAAGCTATGAAACATCTGGTTCCTTCGCAACGCAATGCCTGCCTCTCAGTCGCCATCTCCATGCGAACATGCGCTGCTGTGTTGGGAAATTACTTCCCTGTCTCGCTCACCTCCTGGATATTCTGTTTGGCTCGCCTGTCAGATGGATGCATGACTGCTCCCATAACTTTCATGTTTCCACAGACAACCAGGGCTTCATCTGGTGCGTCTGTGTTAATTCCCACTCGACCGTGGCAAACGGCGGTTTCAGGAACATGTCCTCGCTGCCAGAGCGTATCGCTGTCATTCTCAAACTGTCCAGGGTTAGAGGCCTGAAAACATTTTCAGGTCAGTAGCGTACAAACACAGAACTCGTTTTCTAAGGGGGGGGGGATTAGTACCACGCAAAATCCTTCCAGAGAAATGCACCCTCATGCTTCTTTGTGACGCAGCAAAATTAACAGCTGAGTAAAAACAACCTCACCCAAAAGGTGTGTGTTGAAATACTTTAAAGATGCAACAGGGGGCAAGGAAGGGAAGGCCTGAAGCTAACATCTGGTCCAAAATCACCTCACTGAATCTTATCAGAGAGAGAAGGGGGGGCAGGATGGAGGATGGGATTGGGAGCATCTACTAAAGCAAAGTGACTTTCCAAAGTGCACAACTGATATTAGACAAATCTGGCTAGATAACAAGAAAAGAATCTGCAATGGCATAAATCCCCCAAAGGGGTGTTCTGGGGCATGGCCTGAGCAGGATAGGGCAAGTGTCCCCAAAAACCTGGGACATCCCATTTTTTCCTCTGAAGAGGATGGTGGCCATTTTGGGTGCCATGATCTCAGGCAATTTCCCCCTTTAAAAAGCAGCTTTACTGGGCCACAATATTGTGCAGCTCCCCCAAACGCACGTCTTTGGGCGCCATGCCCAAAAAAGCACTTTCAGAGGGGATAATCGCGGTGTGAAATTGCACAAGGTCATGGCATCCAAAATGGCCACCATCCTTTCACAAGAAAAAGATGGCATCCCAGAAGATGGCGTCCTGGTTTTTGTCTTTGGTGTACCGGAAGGTATGAGAAGAAACTTGCACCTATTCCAAACCCTGTTTAGCTCAGTCATGTCCTCAAAACTCAGGCCCACCCTCCATGCTGTTTCAGCCAGCAATAGCCCCTTGCCAGAGGGTCCTGAAGAAAGCTTGGAACAAGGGTAAGAGCATAAATTACACTGGCCTAAATTATGCCCGCTTCCTGTTGTTAGTATTGCTCTGTCACCTGGCAATAAATTTCACTCAACTCAACCGGACGTAATTCTGAGTAGACATGCCTAGGATTGTGCTGTAAACACTATAACATTTCGCTGGAACATCTTACCATTCAGGGAAGTGGGATGAGAATGCAAAATTAGGGCAGGCTTTCAAAATACGACGAAGCTGAGATTTTGGTGATTTATTAGCGTTTATTTTTAAAAAGATCAGACAGTCAGTATGGAATTCAAGGATTCCCATTTGTATCCAAGCAAAACAGCACCGGGGGAAGCTTTCTTTGTTTTTAACCGTTCTCTGCCATCTGTAAGTATGTGGAGCCAAGCACCTCACAATTAGAGCATGATCTGATATGCCTGTTAACCACAACTCCGTGAGTAGATGGCTGAGTCTTCCCAGTATTGCAGGAAAAGCGGAGCAGAGCTTCTGTCTTACGGGCCTTTGCTGCACATACCAAGTTAAGCAGAGATTTCCGATGCACGAGATCTTATTAAGATTTTAGTCCTCTTCAGGCATTCTTAATTTGTATCTGGGGTGGCAGGACTCTGCATGACACCCCAGCCCCCTCCACCCTGACCTGCCCACATTGAGTGGCACAGCCTGGAGATAGGAGGTAGAACCAAGATCAGCTGTGTGCAGTTAGAATTCCCTCTCAGACCATCCCAATCAACGCAGGAAGGTTGTGGTGGGTTGGTAAAGGGGTCAGGCTGAGATATGTGGTCTTGTGCCTCTCATTGGATGCAAACCAAGAAGGCCTGAAAAGGGCTTTTGTTTACATGGCAGTCGTGGAATTTTTGGATGCTTGTTTTTAATTATTTTGCTTTTAGTTTGTTTTAATTTTTTTTAAAAAATGATCTTACTGCATGGTTTTATATAGTTGCAAACGGATGTGATGTATATCTATAATGCAGCGGTATATAATATATATTTTTTATAAACACATTTTTAAAATGCCAACTTTTGAATGAACATTTGCAACCCACGCTTTTGTGGTGATCAATATAGTAAACACGGGTTATCCTGCTTTTATTCTCCCAAATGTCATGTGAGTTAGCCCAGGCTATGAGACCATTCCAGTTCCAAGCGCTGGATCCACTTGGCAGCCCCTTGTAATTGCAAGGACTTTTTAGCATCCCAACTTTCACAGGAATAAAACATGCTTCCCACTGCAAGCACAAAGATGGGGGAAGGGAGGAAGAGGTGGGGCAAAGAGTGCGAAAGCATTACTGCAGCAGCAAAGCCACCCCATAAATCTCAATAGTAATACTGCGCAGCTGAGGTGAAGAGCAGTAACAAAACACAGAGGGACGTATCTGGCATTGGACCTACCCTGACAATGATCCTTTCCGAAACATGAGCAGCCACCAAATAAGGCTGGTCTTGACTGACGGCGTACAACCCAGCAACTAACATGAAGTACCTAAACAGAATGTTGTTTTTTAAATTAGAAAATCATTTCAAGCATTAAAAAAATCACAGACATGGCCAAGAACTCCGGAAACAAAGGGGTGTGCGCCTCAAAAACAGAGAAGCTTCCTGTACTCTGTCCAAGACTTACATTACAAGGATGCTAATGCTGTCCAAACCACACCCAAAGTTGGGATTTCCCTTTGAGTAAGGTTGCAAGCCGAAACCCACTTATCTGGAAGTCAATGCTATTGAGTCAATGGCTTCTGAGTAGACATGCTTAGGAGCTTGCCTGACAAAGTCTCTCTCTCTCTCCAGCCCCCAGGGGATCCCACACCTGAAGCTGGGGTTTACTTTTGAGTAAACATACTGTGACACTCCACCCCAATCTCTGAGCGGTGTGAGATTCCAGGGTCTTGTGTCCTTACCAGGGTCTGTGTTTCTGTTTGGACAATGAGGCACAACAGAGATTGCAATGTCTTTATGATATATGGTTTATTTACACATATGTAACACCCAGGCAGTGGAAGACAGGAGTGCCTGGCGTGCTCTGGTCCATGGGGTCACAAAGAGTCGGACACGACTAAACGACTAAACAACAACAACCTGAGCCTAGATAGTGAGAGTGCAGAGCATTCACATCCCCACAGGGTCTTGTCCTTCTACTGCTGTAGCCTCAGATTCCAAGAGACCCCCAAACATTGTGTCTGACCTTCTCTGCAGCATAAAACAGATAGCCTACCTCGTGTTCCTCCCCTGTCCAGCTTGCAAAACTGACACCTTTTCCTGTTTGCTTACCTCTTTTTCCACTGCATTTTGCCCCCCCCACCTTCCTGAAACTCTGGCCTTTTTTGTTTCTGTTAATTATATCTCACCTCAGAGAGGGCTTTCACCATTTGCCACCAGGGCCAGAGAGTCTCTGCTAATGGCCTTCCTTGTGCTCTTTTAATGGTTCATCTCTCCAGGCAATGACTTCATCGGGAAGCCAGCCTGGCTCATGTTTTAACATGATTTATATTTTAACATGCTAAATTCAGGCACCCCGGAATTAGAAGTGTGGTCCAGAATTAGAAGGAGACACCAGGCACCCCACAAACTTATAACAATCCATACACTAAGGTTGCAATCCTAAACCCACTTACCTTGGAGTAAGGCCCATTATTTCAATGGAATTTGCTTTAAGTAGACATGTTTAGGATTGTGCTGTAAGGCTGTACATGCCGTATACATCAATTAGACAATAGATATTCGCTGTTCTGAACAGCGGGACTACATGTGCAAAGGCTTACCTGGGCATAAACCCTTCTGCATTGAATGGGACTTCTGAGAAGTAAGTTTCACTGAGTTTAGTGGCGCTTGCAAATTATGTCACACTTTTCCCATAGATTTTAATAAGCCGTGAGATGTGCGTGTGTATATACACACACACAACTCTATATTAAAGATTTTCATGGACCAGAAAAAGAAGTAAGATAACAGAGGAGCTGAAGAGTAATGAGCCTTAAAACATAATCACATGGTGAAATGTGTGAAATGCTTGCTGTCAAATGCAATACCTCTGGTCAGGGTTAGGTTTTCCTTTCTTCCTCATATTATTGGCTGTTGTTTCACTAAAGTGCAACCGTGCCAAGGTTACTTTGGTCACCTGGTCTCCTGGCAGATCAACTCTATAGCACAAAAGGGGGAAAGCACACAGATTTCAGTTTAACTGTTAATTCACAGCAAATTTTCCACAAGGTGCATAATAAGTTAAACTCTCAGTCCTTAACAGAGGTGAGCATTCGCCATCTATGTAGTGCACAGAATTATTTTTTTTATCACTTGTAACGGACATGCACTTCAAAGAGAGCAACCCCTAATTTGAGGGGGCAGTGATAATAGGTGACTTTGCTCCCCACTTCCCACACCCCAATTTCCATTGCGTCTCTCAAGTATTCATCTAGTTACATTTGTGAAAAGATGTATATTGCGGGGTATCACCAGGTTATTGACAGATAATTGGCAAGACAACTTGTGAAGACTCATTTTTGGCTAGCTGTGCTGAATCTCCTTACAGCCAGATGCTCCCAGATCTCAACAGTTTTGGATTCCTTCCCTGGTGCTTTCCATCTCCCAAATGATATATCCCTCACCTCAAATACTCCTGAAGTGTAGGTGGGTTCCCATGATGCAAGACGCAGTGATAACAGCAAGAACCTTTATTTAACTACATAACTGGGAAACAGGGGCAAAGAAACTGCTTAAATACATTCCTGAAAGCCTGGGCCACTCCCACTCAACATGATTGGCTGTCTAAACTTCCAAGCTGTGAATAATGACTCAGAGTTCAAGGGCCAATGGCAGAGGCCCAAATCCTGAAATGTTCTGTGTGATTGGACATCATGTATTGAATCAGAACATAGGAGCTCAGAATCCTTAGTCCAGACTCAAGCTCAGGCAAACACAGACCACTGAATACATAACACCTCCTAGGAAAAAGATATGTATTTGGCCTTGTCATCAGTAAAACAATGATGTAGGCATGGAAACAGGACTGGAGCTGCTCAACAAGCATCAACTGCAAAAGAGCCCAACTAGACATGATAGCATTCCCAAGATTAGCACTTGCATGAATGGCTCGCTAAAGTAAACAGTGGGTCTGGTGGGCCCAGTTTGGACCCTGGCAGGTTGCAATGGTGGAAAGGGGTCTTCAATGCCCACTGATGTCCCAAACCAGATTGGGCCTGAGGAACACCCATACTATTCACTTTTTAAAAATCACTTATGCAGTTAATTGTGGTGAATGATGTCACATCTAATTCGGTCCCCAGGCTACGCATGCAGGATCTCAGCCTACCCACAGGGAGGAAGTTGCCCTAAGGTGTCTTTCTATGGAAAAGTAAAAGGATGGAGCTCATTGATACTCACACTTCCTAATCCTAAAGGTAGTACTGCCACAGTCCATGGATTATTGACAAATGCAGACAGACAGCACCTGAAGATGCTAAATTTAAGAATATTTAGATCCTGTGTGTACGTGGGTGGCGCTGTGGTTTAAACCACTGAGCCTCTTGGGCTTGCCGATCGGAAGGTTGGCAGTTCGAATCCACACAACAGGGTGAGCTCTCATTGCTCTGTCTCAGTTTCTGCCAACCTAGCAGTTCAAAAGCATGCGATTGCAAGGAGATAATAGGTACCACTGCAGCAGGAAGGTAAACGGTGTTTCCGTGCACTCTGGTTTCCATCATGGTGTTCCGTTGTGCCACATAACCCAGGAAGGTGTCTGTGGACAAATGCCAGCTCCCTGGGTCTGAAAGCGAGATGAGCGGTGCAACCCCAAAGTCACCTTTGACTGGACTTAACCATCCAGGGGTCCTTTACCTTTACCTTACCTTTACTAAATTTAGAGTTAGTAAAAAAGTTTTTCTGACTCAGTAGTGCACAGCTTAAACAGTTTAGTGGCTTTAGCAAATGAATAGTTAGGGTGTCCACACTTCCCCTTGTGCCATGCCTAGAAAACATGGGTCTGAGCGGTTTTCTGCTTGACCTGCCCTTTTTAGGCAGGGGTGGCTGGGGGTCTGGAATGGAAAGGTGCCTAGACTGGAAATTGAAAGGAGCCGCTGTGATATTTCTGAATAGAAGAGTGGGATATGTCCAAAGAATAACTGAATAAAACACTGTTAAGTACAGTGTTTTATTATGCCTTTATATTTGTTGGAAGTCGCTAAGAGTGGCTGGGGCAACCCAGTCAGATAGGCGGGGTACTACTAATACTACTAATAATAATAATGTGTGGGGTTTGGTGTTTTGTGCTTTGTATGTTTGTTTTTACTTACTGAATGGGGTAGAAAGGTTTTTTGCTTCGATCAGGTTGAGATTGCTCAATGATGATTACTTGATTGGGAGCTTCCATCTAAATATGGAATAACAAGCAAAGGAGGTTTAAGACTCTTTTCTTTCTTTCTTTTTTACATACCAGAAGGTTTCTGTACATTGAGCTTATCTGGGAAAATACCTGACCTCCATCCAGGCAAGCAAGAGGGAGGATCAGAGTTCAAGGGCATATTCCAGCCACACAAAAACATTCAAGGAAGGTGTGAAGCAGGGCAAGTGAGGGGGGGGGAGGCTGGGAAGAGTCCCAATAGTTTGGAGGGCTGTATTTGCTTCCCCATACCTGCCCTAAAAGGTAGCATAGAAGTCTGAAATCTATTAATAATGAAAATGAGGAAGGAAGGAAGGAAGGAAGGAAGGAAGGAAGGAAGGAAGGAAGGAAACACACTTGCCTTAATACCAAAAGTTTTCAAGTAAAACGTTTCTACTGGCTTCAGCCCCAAATGGGTTTTGACGAATTTTGGGTGTCCAACCACTCGAATGTAGACTGTGATCTGGAAATGGTTTTTCTTCTGACAAACAAAAGCACTATCTGCTGTTGAAAAATTAAATCCTTTGTTTGTAACAATGTAATATCCCACATCTGGGCTGGAAAAAAAACACACACAAGAGGAATCTGTAAGTGGAATAATATTTCAGCAAGTCACATTGCTCAGACAATATCATAGATGTGGATACTCCAGTAACAAATTATTCATGTCTTTTTGGAGGGGGATCTTTGAAGTAATAATGGATTCTTAAATTGGCTTTTAATGCTGTGCAGGAAATAGGTAGAGATACCTAAACACCTCAAGTACTTCCTTTTTAAGAGAGTGATTGGCTCCTTCCAGGGCTGACAGGAAGCAGAAAGGAGCACTGTTGCTCACAATGCCTCTCTGATGCAGTGAGTGAAAAGGCTACTCATTTTCCCCACGTAACCCTCATTTTAAAACATCCAGTCAGATATTTATGACAGTCAACCAACCAATGTCAAAATACAAATATGAAATGCAAAATCACAGCCTCAGCAAAAAAAACCATTTATTTTAAAAAATGCCTAGCTAAGAACTAACAGCCACATCAGGTCTAAGAGACATGCTGATGTTTTGCAGCTGCTCATTAATAAATGTAGTAGCACCCTCAAGGAAGATACTGTTTAAGTATACTCTTTAAGATTGAGGATATTTTGTGTGCCATCAAACCCCCTGATATAAACGACAGTAAAAAAATACATGGAAGATTGTTTCAACCTCCTGCAGTATTTTCCAGTAGAATTTTTCTGGGTAATAAAAAAATTCCTACATTTGTAGTCTCACGAAGATTAACACCCACTTCAACTGATCTCCACTTTAGTTAATATATGTTTCTTTCTACTTCCTCGTGTCTGTTTCACTTAATGCTAGCAACAGTAAGAGCTGTTCGACAGTGGAATTTGCTGCCAAGGAGTGTGGTGGAGTCTCCTTCTTTGGAGGTCTTTAAGCAGAGGCTTGACAACCATATGTCAGGAGTGCTCTGATGGTGTTTCCTGCTTGGCAGGGGGTTGGACTCGATGGCCCTTGTGGTCTCTTCCAACTCTATGATTCTATGATTCTATAAACAGATCTGGAAAACTGATGCCCCTGGTGTTTCCAAATTGCTTCTTTGTCCTAAAATGATATGCATAACCTGAGACTTGCAGCAGGCTCTAGCAGGGACAAATCTAACCAAGTCTACAATCTCCCATCTTGAGACAGCAACAGCATCAAGCCCATATTTGTTCCTCATTTGCTTATTTGTTTCCCTCCCCAACCTCCATCCCAGTCCATGGCTTTTGTCACATCCCAGCCTGGAAGAGAATTCTGGAGAGAATTAAACCTACATCCTATTTTGTGACATTTTGTTTTGGTCCTAATAAATATACTGTGCGATGTGGATTGGGAGGTGGTCACTATGCAGAGTCACTATGAGGATGGCTGCTATCATGTGCTGTTTAAACGTGTGTTTCTACCAAATGTGAGACCCTTCTTTTCTGCTATCGTGTATGGGGCAAAGGTCTCAAAGGCCGTCTAGAAAGAAGCAGTGAATTAGCTATCTAGGACAATTGTGCCTCTCTGTCTGCATCTCTGTAATACATCACTTGAAAGCTACAGCCCAAGACTCAAAGTCTCCATTATATAGAGTCACTTTGTTCATTAAAGGAAGGCTGAACAATGATCCCTTGTCACATGGTACTGTGGAAACCCACTTTCCTCCCAGCAAATGAAAGGTGGCTCTTTGGGATTCCTCCTTTCACTTGGCCATTAGAGGTTAGAATGTATAGACTTTTGCAAAAGATTTATCTCAACTTTATGGTCTCTCGGGATGGTGAAGAAAAAGCAAATGGTCCCTTTTGAGACCTGTCACTTTCTTCATGAGATTTTAATCTACAGCAGAGAAGAGAACCAGCTCATAAATAATGTCCACTCACTTCTGGATTTGTAAAGCATGTAATAGAGAGGATATCAAGTTTCAAAGATACAAATGACTGAAAATCAGGCTTTATCTGTATTTTTAAATGTTTCTTCTACATTGGAGAGTAAACATTTGGTAGTCCCAATATTACCCTGCTGGTGAAAGAATAGATATGCCCGGTTTTGGACAACGAAGACAAAAAAATATATAGACTGAGAAGATATTCACTACTTCTCTTTTGTATTGTGGACACCTCCACCCCAGCCCAGTCTCATATCCCTGCTCATATTATGGGACTACTTCTAAAAAGATGATAAAGCAAGAAATGGTTCTAACAATTGTGCATTTCCAAGAAATAAAATAAGGTATTCATAGATCTGAATGACTTTGAACTACTGCACATTTCCAAGAAGTAAAATAATGTATTCATAAAGTAAGACTATATTAAGTTTTAAGCAGTAACACTTAACCATAACTACATTGACAGTCACGTGATTTCTAACAGGATGCAAGAGCATCAGAGAGATGCCATGGTGCCTTCTTTTTATGACCCCAGCAATCCCCGGGTACTTATTACCCCTGATTTAAAGGTAGGTACCCCTGACCATTAGGTCCAGTCGTGGCTGACTCTGGGGTTGCAGTGCTCATCTCGCTTTATTGGCTGAGGGAGCCGGCGTACAGCTTCCAGTCATGTGGCCAGCAAGACTAAGCCGCTTCTGGCGAACCAGAGCAGCGCACGGAAACGCCATTTACCTTCCCGCCAGAGCGGTACCTATTTATCTACTTGATTTACACAATATTAAAAATGCAGCTCAAGCCACCAATCAGTTTCAGGTGAAAAATGTCTCTTATTTTCAAAGAATAAGAAGAGCAGTGTTGCTGGATCATACCAGAGGTTGATTTCGGCCAGCATCCTGCTTTCTGCAGATGCTTCTAGGAAGTCCACAAGGAAGCATAACAGCAATAGCTCTCCTCATCTGTTCCTCCCCAACAAACAATATTCAGAGGCATCCTCCATGCTGAATGCCTGGAACTAACAGACGCAGGGTGTCCATGTCGGACATGAGGACAGAAATTAGAAATGCCATCTTGAAGGTGGCTCACCAAGTGGACACACAGTCAAGCTGAACAGTTTAACAGGGTGAGCCACCGGCTTGGCCTTCCTGATGTCATCTGCATGTCTGGCATGGACACCCAGCTTCCATTAGTTCCCCTTAATCCTTCCCTCCCCAGCTGTGCACACTCCCCAAGAATGCCTCCTGTGTAGCAAGGTCCCAGGTATAATTCTCACATCTCTTAAGTGGGGCTGGGGGTAACTCCAGGGTCTGAAACCCTGGAGAGCTTCTGCCAGTCAGCAGAAGCCATATGAGCCAGACGGACTGTGTTCTGACTTGGGACAAGGCAGCCTACAACCTAACATCCCAATCATGATGTTTTATTCTGTTTTTAATCTGTTGGGAGCCACCCAGAGTGGCTGAGGAAGCCCAGCCGGATGGGTGGGGTATGAATAAATTTGTCATCATCATCATCAAACCCATTTAAATTTGTAGTTCAGACATCAATTCAGTCTCTTCCTCAAGAGAAGCCTGTGGTGTCTATTTCTTTCCAATCTGAGCATCAAAATGAAAAAAGGATGGAATGTGATAAGCACTTACAGCTTTTCATAATTATGGTTGAACAGGCTGCTCCAGGGAGATATCCGATATGGTTGCCAGGCGAGGGACAGATAGGATTTTTCAACAGACGCTACGTTCTGCACACCACTGTCATACTCTTGCATGTCAGGAGAAGAATCCTTTACAGTCACTGGAAGCAGATCAGACCATCAGCAGATCTGTCATATTGTTGTTTCTGGGATTCTCTCAAGCTAGAAGAAGCATGCCTTGGCCCTGTATACCCGAAGGAGTGTCTCCACCCGCATTGTCCAGCCCATTGTCCAGCTCTGAGGGCCTTCTGGCAGTTCCCTCACTACGAGACATGAAGCTACAGGGAGCCAGGCAGAGGGTCTTCTTGGTAGTGGTGCCTGCCTTGTGGAATGCCCTCCCTTCAGATGTCAAACAGATGAACTATTTGACTTTTAGAAGACGTCTGAAGGCAGCCCTGCTCAGGGAAGTTTTTAATGGTTCATATTTTATTGTGTTTTTAATATTTTGCTGCAAGCCGCCCAGAGTGGCTGGGGCAACCCAGTCAGATGGGAGGCATATAAACAATAAATGATGCTGATGGCATCTTGAACCATAGAGATGCTCTTGTACCATCTCTCTTGCTTGTTGTGCTTGGATAGCAGTTTACAGGATTAGAATTGCAGAATCTTGGGGCCAAAGAAGATGATACATTGTGTGTGCAATTGCATGCGGGGCGCAGCACCCCCCTAAACAATTATGCAAGAACAAGCACTTTGGGCTGTACAACTGAAGTTCCTTTCCCTGTGTGCTCCCCACACACTCCTAAAAGATGTCCTGGGTTTCCTCCCAACGCTCCAGAGCAGATTTAGGGAGTGTACAGGGTTTGTGGTGAGAGGAGAGGGAAGGGAAGTTCTGCTGCACAGTCAAAAGTGCTTGCACTAGCAGAACTACTGAACTGAATACCATCCAAGGTGTCCAGATCTTTCCATTCAAACAACAGTGGTGCAGGGGCAGGGGGCGGGCTGTTTGACACATTGGATCAATGACAGCTCCCCTCCTGGTGCAAATGTGCATATTCATTGGCATTACACATGAGACATGTGAGTTGTACTGATCTCCAGCCCACAGAACACAGCAAACCAAAAAACAAAATTAAGGAAATAACTAAGTCCAAGCCTCCTAATACAGGTCCCTGAGGAATGTCAGTGATCAGTTTGATAGGTAGATAGACAGATCTTGGCTCAAGGCTAGGTGTTTTTAGTTTCATCCTTTCCATCTTCCAACCCCACTATTATATTACTTTAAAGTCTCAGGTGTATGGAGGTGGACGTATCTGTGCTGAAGGATGATCCCCACCCCTACCCACAAAATATACACTTCCACTTACTTTGTCCAACATTGCCAGACCATGTTTGAAATTCTAGAGGGTCCTCCAACATCTCAGAGTGCTTTCTCTTTTTAGATACCAAGGAAAGACTAGAAGGAACATGAACGTTGATACCAATTGATTAAAATATGAATGCAATGTTTCAAAGAAAGATCATGTGACAAATGCAATCCTAAATTCTACTGAACACAATGTAACTTAGGTAAAGGGACCCTGACCGTTAGGTCCAGTCGCAGACAACTCTGGAGTTGCAGCGCTCATCTCGCTTTAGTGGCCAAGGGACCCAGCTTCCGGGTCATGTGGCCAGCATGACTAAGCCGCTTTTGGTGAACCAGAGCCACTCATGGAAACACCGTTTACCTTCCCGCCGGAGTGGTCCCTATTTATCTACTTGCACTTTGACATGCTTTCGAACTGCTGGTTGGCAGGAGCAGAGACCGAACAATGGGAGCTCACCCTGTTGCGGGGATTCGAACTGCCGACCTTCTGATCGGCAAGCCCTAGGCTCTGTGGTTTAACCCACAATGCCACCCACGTCCCTTACAATGTAACTTACTTCTGAGTAAAACTTGCACAAGACTGAGCTGTTCAACATTTAAATGCTGCCACCTTGTGGAGAGATTGAAATCTTATTTTGTGCGCCTTAACAACATGAATTTGCTGACAGCAGCTCTTTCCTACAAAAGCAAATGCCTCTAAAATATGACGAGCCTCTAAAAGATGTAGCAGAATTTTTTTCTTTCTTTTTGCAGGTGAAATTTAAATCAGAGTCATTTTTTTTCTTCTCACTTTTTCTTGCTAACCCATGAGGGGGAAAGCACTGGTTACAATAGTATATATTTTACATTACCTGGGGTTGTGAGAGGGTCTTAATGGGGAGCCATTTAAAGCATGATTATTTGATGGCGTGGAGTTATTCCAGGGAGTTGGAGCATTGCCTGTCTTCAGACTGAAGTCATGGTGTGCACCACACGCTTGTCCGATAGCATTTGTCTTACAAGAAGTCTCAAAAAAGTTGCAAGGAAACTTATTGGTGGGCCCTATGGAAGGGAGAGATGCTGAAGGTCGCAACCCGGTAGGGTATGAAATGTCATAATACGTGACTGTGGAGAGAGAGAGAGAGAGAGAGAGAGAGAGAGAGAGAGAGCAGCATTGCATCATCCAGCGTCACCACTTCAGATGAACGCTGAACACCCAATCCAGAATGCCAACCAATCAGGACTCACACAACCAACCTTTGGTCTGTGGTGGAGAGCAGGGCTCTGATCCTGAATCTGGCGGGGAATCTGGGAGCGTGTTTTGCCTAGAATTGGAATCAAGAGGGGCAGGGAAAGGGGGGGAAAGGCATTATACAGATAACAAAAATGTATCTTCCAACTTTTCCTCTTTTTTTCTCTTTATTTTTCCTCTTCTTTTTTCTTTTATTTTTTTCTCTTTTGTTCCTTCTTTCATGTATATGTGCTTATTTGAAATATATATGTATTTACAATATTTTGTAACAATTATGTGAAATAAACAATAAAATTATAAATTAAAAAAATGTAGTTTCTATGTGTTTACAAAAAACAACAACCCCACAAACCTATTTGTTAGCTATGCCAAGGCTATGTGGATAGCTTTTAATGCAGATCTACATGTTACGTGAGCTATTGAAGTCTTGTTCTGCGAGGATTCCTGATAGGCCCAATAAATGTGTGGGCTAGCCCAACCCCCACGGATGGCATGATAACAAGTACTGAAGAGAAACTGTGCTTATTAAGATCTGCAATTGATTCTCGGGAAATTATGATGACAGCAGTGTTTGTACCCTTTCCTTCTCCTTCCAAAGTGAGTCTGCTAGTCTAATGACTGCTGACACTTGTCTTACCACACATTCACATGTGTTATATCATGCATTGACATATTCAAAGAGCTGCCTATCGAAGAGGAAGAAGCACAATCCAGAACTGTAATATTGCCACTTTCTCGGCATTGGCATGGCTCCATTAAACAGAAGCTTGGGGCACATTTGCTGTTCTCTCCCTCCCATTCCACAGGATATTTCTAAGTATCAATTGAGCCGTTGAAGATATTGGCTCAGGTCCTAAGTTCACAGCGGAAAGTTTCCCATTCCTTGCTTGCCACTACAACCTCTCCCCGCCACAAGCCTATTCAGAAGGTGTGGAACAATCTTGAGCAATGTGGGGTGGAAGACACAGGAGGAGGGATAAAATAAATCTCATTGCTGTTTAGCAGCCATTCGTCATTTGTCCTTGAAAAACCTATTTTGAATAAGGCATGGATCTTCACCCTGTTTCAGGAATGGGGTGTCATCCCTGCCATTAAAGGTAAAGGTAAAGGGACCCCTGACCATTAGGTCCAGTCGTGACCGACTCTGGGGTTGCGGCGCTCATCTCGCTTTATTGGCCGAGGGAGCCAGCGTTTGTCCTCAGACAGCTTCCAGGTCATGTGGCCAGCATGACTAAGCTGCTTCTGGTGAACCAGAGCAGCACATGGAAACACCGTTTACCTTCCCGCCGGAGCGGTACCTATTTACCTACTTGCACTTTGACGTGCTTTCGAACTGCTAGGTTGGCAGGAGCAGGGAATGAGAAACGGGAGCTCACCCAGTCATGGTGGATTTGAACCGCTAACCTTCTGATCAGCAAGTCCTAGGCTACCATTATTTGTGTGCAATTTTAAGAAATTGGTGGAGGAGGGAAATGATGAGGAAAACAGTGTACTTTTCATACTTACAGGCTTCCAAACGATTCAAAGTCACTGTCTATAAATTCTTCCAGCATCCGTGTATCCACCAATGCATTCTCCAATGCTCTGTGCACGTCTTGCCCTTAAGATTAAACATGGAGAATTCGGGCTATGGTTTTCGGCTGGAAAATGCTGTTATATATTCATTTTTTCAGTGACCACATAATTCTCTGTCCCCATCGTTCAGCCCGGACACTGAGGTCCAGCGCTGAGGGCCTTCTGGCGGTTCCCTCACTGTGAGAAGTGAGGTTACAGGGAACCAGGCAGAGGGCCTTCTCAGTAGTGGCGCCCACCCCGTGGAAGCCCTCCCATCAGATGTCAAGGAAATAAACAACTATCTGACTTTTAGGAGACATTTGAAGGCAGCCCTGTTTAGGGAAGTTTTTAATGTTTGATGTTTTATTCTGTTTTTAATATTCTGTTGGGAGCCTCCTAGGGTGGCTGGGGAAACCCAGCCAGATGGGCAGGGTATAAATAATAATTTTTTTACTATTATTATTATTATTATTATTATTATTATTATTATTATTCTGACTTCAAAGATTCCAAGCACAATAGTATCATAATGTCAAAGGGGGAGGGGGACTACAGAACCACAAGCAGCAAATATACATATATTAGTTGTCCAATACTAAAAAACAAACTGAGTTATCCTTTATATATTTATAGCTTAGAAAATATGGGATGTGGCTAATGTGAATATGTGGTTAGATCTCAGGAAGATGTTTTGATTCATATGCATGTAAAGTTGCTGCCAGAGGATTTTAGGGTTTTCTGAACAAGATGACTACAAAGTTCATTCTCTTATCACTGTACATTTAAATATTTTAAAATATTTTTAAATGTAGTCATGCGTCGGCTCCCGAACGCCTTGGGAGTTGAACGTTCCAGCTCCCGAATGATCGAAAATGGGAAGTGAGTGTTCTGGTTTTCTAATTTTTTTTTGGAAGCTGAACATCCGGAGCGGCTTTCGCTATTGTTTCCGGCACACCTGCGCAATTGGGAACCAATTGGAAGCCGCACCTTGGTTTCCAAACTTTTCAGAAGTCGAATGGACTTCCGGAATGGATTCTGTTCGACTTCTGGGGTACGTCCGTACTAAGATTTTTAAAATTAAAACCCCACATGCATGCAGTGCTGGATAAGATCGCAGCTTGAAGCTGCACAGTATGGTGAACATTCATGTGTGTTAAAACCTCAGGTTCAAATCTCTACTCAGCCATGAAGTTTACTGGATGGGCTCACACCAGTGATCATCTTTCAACCTAAACTTCCTCACAGGGTTGTTGTGTTGTAGTCATGCATGGCACTAGACCTAGACTACCTGGCACCCACACTACCATTCTTTAGGCACTTAAAAAGAAAACCTTACCCATTTTAATGGCTTTATGTCTGCTCTGAGGTCTGTTTACATTTTATCTGTATTGAGTTACAGTGGTACCTCGAGTTACATACGCTTCAGGTTACAGACTCCGCTAACCCAGAAACAGTACCTTGGGTTAAGAACTTTACTTCAGGATGAGAACAGAAATCACATAGCGGCAGTGGGAGGCCCCATTAGCTAAAGTGGTACCTCAGGTTAAGAACAATTTCAGGTTAAGAACAAACCTCCAGAACAAATTATTAACCCGAGGTAGCACTGTATTTGATTTTATGCTTCATATACTCTGTAGGCCCTGTAGTCCAAATATGAAGCATGTTGTTGTTCATTCGTTTAGTCGTGTCCGACTCTTTGTGACCCCATGGACCAGAGCACGCCAGGCACTTGTCTTCCACTGCCTCCCGCATAATATATAAATATCATAAATGAATCAATCTCAAGTTCCTGGGAGGTAAGGCAGGATATAAATATATTAAAATATGTTCTTTTCTAGCCATTCACATGGCCCCACCCACTCAATACATGTGCTCTCTTTGGAAACAAAATTGGGAGAACAGCCCAGCAAAAATTAAGAGTCGTCTTTTGGTGTATATGAATAGGGAGTGATCAGAAGAGGCAATGAAAATACAACACACTCCCTTAGTGCGGACAAAACGATCTTTTACTTTAGCCGCTGGCCACCTACCTTCGAAGAACTGTTGAAGAGCCTCATTTTCACCCACAACATCCATGGGCAAGTAGGAGGAGGTGGCAGTTTGCACCCCCAAACCACTTTGCGAGCGTTCAGACTTGCTCAGCTAGTTATGGAGAGCTGGCACTTTTTCGAAGGGCTGCCAACATGTCCAAAAAAGATCTCCTTCATTCTTGACAAAACACACAGGCTATGCGTGCCGGAGAGAATCCAGGACTTTTGCAAATGAGCTCCTGGTCAGATTTGAAGGTTTCAGCACCAAATAAAGATCCTGCCACAACTTTAGGACCAAAACGTGTACAGTATTTTCCCCTTACGTAATGCTGATCCCAGTAAGAGTTTCCTTCCTTAAGGACCTTTACCCTTTAATTCCCTGGGCTATGCAGCATGTGTGCAATTAAGAAGGCAACAAAGGTTGCTTATCTCTTGCCTGCCCTTCCCCTGCATGTGTTTATGTATAGCTAAGGTAAATGCTATAAATGGAGGCATGATCTGATTTTTTGCTTTTTCTTTTCTTTTTAAAAAGCTAGTCTGAAGATGCAGCGATTTCTTGATGATCAGTCACGGTTCGCGATGGCGCTTGTTACACCACTGTGCTATAATGGTTAGACTGCTGAGCTAAGATCTGGGAGACCCGAGTTCAAGTCTCCACTCAGAAATGAACTTGACTGGGTGACCTTGAACCTCTCTCTCCACCTAACCAACAAACAGAGTTTATTGTGAGGGGGAGAAACATGGAAGCCACCGTGAGATCTTTGAAGAAAGGTTGGGGTATGAATGTTACATTACGATACATTTTGTCCCATTTCTGCATTAATCTGATTAAACAACAGCAACAAAATCCTTATAAAAGTTTAAAATGCTCATTTTTATCTGTATCTACATTTCCAGACATATCTTAAAATACAGTTGACATTTGGGTTGTTGTTGTTTTTGAAGCCAACACCTGTATAGCAAAGTGTAAAACGTGAAGGATAATTATATTCCAGTCTGCATGTTTAAAGTCCAGGAAGTGAAATGCAGAACAAACTTCATTCTTCTCCACCCACAGTTGCACTTCTTATGTACTTTATGTATAGTACCACAAACCTCCAATATATTTGCCGTGTGACAGACAGCCCTGTATTTGGTAAAATAGTTAATGAAGTTTCAGGCAGCTTTAATTCCTGTACACTTTTTTGCAAAACGAGCATAACTTTTAACTTTGCAATTTGCCTCCCTTTATTTTCCCTTCTACACAGGTTCTCTTTTTTTCACTTATGTCTCACCATGTTTAGTGCACATATAATTATGTACCTTTTGAACTTTCAATAAAGATATTTTTTTAAAAAACAAAAAACAAAACTTTGCAATTGTCTTTCTCCATTTTCCCTCATGGCAGGAAAACAGCAAAACTTTTCTGTTGAGGAAGGGAACTCCAAGGAATCAATTCCAGCTTAAAGCCATGAAACACACCTAGTGGAACTATGGGGAACTGCAAACCAGGGAGCCAAATGCAGCCCTCCTGGCTGCTTCTCAAGCTGGTCCCAGGAACTCTCCCCAGGCCACACTCCTTACCAGCCCTTGTTTTACCCTCCTTTTGGCCTGGCACGAATGTGCCGCCAAAACTCTGGTCCTACTTTTTGCTTACCTGGCTGGAGGACAGAGAAGACTGTACAAATGTTCGAATGAACAAGCCTACTATACGATGGCAAGACTCACACTCATTTTCCTGCCTGCTTTTGCGCCTGGCCCTGCCCACCATTGGCATGCGGCCCCCAAACTCCTTGTTGCTGGCATCTGTCTGACTCGGGAGACAATGGAGGAGTCCATCTTTGACACCCCAACTTCTTACGGTTATGCTTAATAAACTATCATGGGGTGGAGTTGTATTCTAGTCCTACTCAAGAGTAGACCCATTAAAATCAATAAATAACTCAAGTTCATCCATTTCAATGGGTCTACTCTGAGTAGGGCTTTGGTGATTTTTTGTAGATCAGCTTGGATGATGGACATTACCAAAAAGGCTGGCCCATCATATTTGCAGAGTACCATAAATAAAGATGGAATAGATGTGCAAAATATGCAGATTGTCTGTTTAGTTACACAATCCGGATTTAATGAAAAGCAGCATCTGGCCACTAGCAGCGTGGTTATGTGACTAGGGGTGTTTTAAACACGTTTATGGCCATACCCTGGTAAGTCATATGCCAAAAGCTCAGATGATGCCATGAAAAGATGGCACACAAGGCAAGGGGAAATGGTCCTCTAGTATTTCTCAGAGTTACTTTTTTTAAAAAAACGCTGAATGGTTGGGACATGTACACCTTACATTAAGTGGACAAGCATTTTATTTAGGTTCTGGAAGGAAACAGAACTGGTGCGTAAATCTTCACCCCTTGGAAGCTAATATGGGAAAAGGGGTGGAGCACAGAATGGTGTAAGTTAAGAAAAAATGCAAGATAAACCAAGAAAGTAAAAGATTCAATACAGAAAAAGAGGTTGGGGGGTAGGGTGACTTGGAGGACTAGCTGCTGGGAGCCACAAGTGGACAGAGGGGTTGTCATACCGAGTCCTTGCTTGCAGGCTTCCTATAGGCATCCGGTTGGCCACTGTGAGAACAGGATGTTGGACTAAATGTCCAAAGGGATTTCTCATGTTCTCCACTCAGAGGTAAAAGGCGAAGGACGCGGGTGGCGCTGTGGTCTAAACCACTGAGCCTTTTGAGCTTGCCGATCAGAAGGTTGGCGGTTCGAATCCCCACGATGGAGTGAGTTCCCGTTGCTCTGTCCCAGCTCCTGCCAACCTAGCAGTTTGAAAGCACACCAGTTCAAGTAGATAAATAGGTACTGCTACAGCGGGAAGGTAAATGGCGTTTCCATGCGCTCTGGCTTCCATCACAGTGGTCCGTTGAACCAGAGGTGGTTTAGTCATGCTGACCACATGACCTGGAAAGCTGGCTGTGGACCAACGCCGGCTCCCTCGGTCTAAAAGCATGATGAGCGCCGCAACCCCATTGTTGCCTTTGAGTAGACTTAACCATCCAGGAGTCCTTTACCTTTACCTTTTTACTCCAGATATTTCCAACCCCATAGACACCAGGTGGGTAATTAGGGTAGTTTTACTATTTCAAAGCCCTAGTTTTTGGTTGGTATTGCCATATATATTTACCCCAAGCTATTAACACCAAGTTCCCTATAGTAATGGGAATATCTGTGCAGAAACATGCCCCTCACAATTTGCAGAATGCGCACTTCTCCTTTTAAAGTTCGACACCACAGGACTCAAGTTTGAGTTAACTTTTATTAAGTCGAAATCCTACATTATAAACTCTCCAGAACACAAAAATGAACACAATATTTGAACAGCATCAAACCTGCGTTTCTCAACTGTTAAAGTTACAATCGCTATAGTACACCTGAAAATCCTCTTGCCTTCATTTCAAACGAAACAATAATGTCCATCCTTAAATAAAATAATCTTGCTGAACTCCAAGAGTATGTGGCGCAATTTGCACAGGAGGAGAAGCCTTGGACCCTTTTCAAGATAAATATCAATGTTGTGACAAGGATTTTGAACCACTCCAAAGATATGTACATATATGGAAGTGCATGCAAGCACCAGAAGTGTAGCAGTTACAGCTCTTCCTTGTAATATCCGAGTTTTGCCAGCGACATCTCTTTCCTCAGCTGCATAACCTCCCAAAACATCTGATCCACTGCACAAGAAAGAAAGAAAAAACCCAAGACATTTCAGTTGCAGCTAGATTGGTTGTAAGAAGGGAAATGGAAGCGTGTGTTTAATATGGTGAACTGTTGGTGTAAGAAAGCTTTGTTCTTAGGTGTCTCAGAAAAATTAACTCATCATCTCAAGGCTCAACCAGTGGACTTTGCTGCCACTTGGAGGACTTTTGCCATACACATAAACAAACATATGAAGCTACCTATCCTTGTTTGACTGTGTGGTCCAAATCATGCCCCCTTTCACCCAACCCTACTTAGCAACATTCTCTGTTTTCATTTGCTGTCTTATGGCTCCCTCTCTGCTTTGTACTTACCTTGGTTTTCCACGAAGTGATGGTTTTCGTTTTTCCTTTACAGTGGTACCTTGGGTTACATACGCTTCAGGTTACATACGCTTCAGGTTACAGACTCCGCTAACCCAGAAATATTACCTCAGGTTAAGAACTTTGCTTCAGGGATGAGAACAGAAATCGCGCAGTGGCGGCGCGGTGGCAGCGGGAGGCCCCATTAGCCAAAGTGGTACTTCAGGTTAAGAACAGTTTCAGGTTAAGAATGGACCTCTGGAACGAATTAAGTACTTAACCCGAGGTACCACTGTAGTATGTTTAGCGTTATTAGTTATAAACTAAGATTTACTAGTACTGCTTTCCTTTTAAAGTTTTAACACAAGGTAAAACAAAGAAAACAGACATGTTGGGGAAACGCGTTTCGTCAAAAGCTCCCAGCTTTGTATACTTATCTACTTTTGTATATTCATGTTATTCCTTCCCTTTTACAGAATGCAAACTGGTTGCAGAAGTCGTATGAGTCAGACAAAGACATTCCAAAACATACTAACATTAAGTACCATCCACTGCGCCAGGAACAGGGGCTTTTTTCTTTTCTTTTCTTTTTTGAAAGAAAGAAAAGGGAAAGGGTCTTGAGTTTTCAGATATTAAAAATTCAGTATTTAAAAATAATGCAGCTCGAGAGCATCGCTACAAAGCTTGGCTAATGCATTTTGCATTAGAAACACTACTAGCCTCTCATCAAACTGCCGAGGGTTCAATTTTCTTACCAGTTTAATGCGGATGGGCACAGGGGAAGGAGAGAACATATACCAGACTTAGTTCCAACAGGGGTCCACCAAGCCTTTTTAGGCCCGTTGGTGCAATCTGAGTTTTCAGTAAGTGCCACAAGCAGTACCCACCTCCAATCACTTTTCCCCGCCCCCCACCTGACACCCCTGAGAGATAGAAGGGAGCTGGGCAAAGATCAGATCCAGCGCAATTCATCTGAGCCTTGGAAAGCATTCAGAGCTGAAAGAGGAAGTGGAAAAGGGTGTCAACTCTTCCAACTTCCTCCTTCAGCTATGTACTTTTCAAGGTACCTTATGTCACCTTATGGCCAAGAGGCAGGGGAGGGGAGGGGCTCAGAGTCTTTGTGGGCACCGGACAAGGATGCCATTATACCCACTCGTACCATGTTGGTGGTCCCTGAACCACAACCATAAATCATGTGTGCATACGTGTCGCAGTCCCCAAATTTACAACATTTGTTAGAAACCCCCCCCCCCCAAATATTATTCTTTTCTGGTTATTTTAAAGCATAGGGAGAGAAAATTATCTGGTTACACGGCATCCAGTGATAACCTGGCAATTTATAATTTGGGTTGCAATCTGTTTTTCGGGACACTTCCTAAATCTTACTAATAGTTAGGTGGTATAAATCTTATATTATTTCAGGCTTAGTTATGAAGAATTCTCCTCGCTAGCTGTATTGCTTCTTGTCCATATTCCCAAAGTACAGTTGTACCTTGGAAGTCGAACAGCTTAGTTTCAGAACGTTTTGGCTCCTGAACGTCACAAACCCGGAAGTGACTGTTCCGGTTTGCGAACTATTTTTGCAAGCCGAACATCTTACGGGGCTTCCGATTGGCTGCAGGAGCTTCCTGCAGCCAATCAGAAGCCACACTTTGGTTTTTGAACGTTCTGGAAGTCGGATTCCATTCGACTTTCAAGGTACGACTGTATATGGTATATGCATAGCCCTAGAGGTTGCAAAACAGGGATGGAGAAGCTCTGGCCCTTTCTGATGTTGTCTGACTCCAACTCCCATCAGCTCAGTCAATGTTGATTTTATGATGGGAGTTGTAGTCCCAAGCATCTAGAAGGCAACCTTTTGGGAAAGGCTGCTGTAGAAGTCTTTGCTCAATTAATGGAGACTCAGACCAGAGTTATTGCCAATAACAAGTAGGCAATCTTTAGGGTCAGAAAAGTCTCAACTACGGGTAGACACAGAACCTTCCTACAGTAAGTTCACCAGTAAGTAAGTAATTTTTGGTATTTGCATTAGACATAGATCTTTACTTACCATCTTGCTGCTTCACAAGCCCCTGTTGTATATACCGAATGTACGTGAAGAAGTTACATACAGATGTAATCTGCACAAGAGAGACGCAAGAGTTATAATATACTTAATTGTGCGCATTACACAACTATCTGCTCCATGAGCAGAGTCAAAGCACAGGGAACCCCAATACTTACCCTATATCTACAGAAAGGAGAAATATAGTAATAGTTGCTTGAGTCCCCCAACTTGATTCTATGCTTGCATGTTTTACTTTGTCCACTGAGAGCACATTTCCTGTATGGATGGAACAGAAAAGTAGTTTGTTTGTTGTTGTTTTGAAACCTATCTAAACTACATGAAAACTGAGGTCTGGTACAGTTGCCTACAATTAAACAAGAAATCTGCAATCTGATTTTACACCATGATTTACAGACACCACTTGACATTGTGAACGATAGTTGTGCACAGTGGTCATGCAGCTTTCACGCTCTCTTCCTCAAACGTGCTTGTTGAGTCCCAAAATCTCCTTCAGAGAACATCCACCATAAATTCTCGGTCACTTAATGTGCCTCAGGTGGACAGCAGAGGTAAGGATATCCAGTAAGCCACTCTCAACTGTGGAATATATTGCTAGCTATAATTTCAAAGTCAAGACACAACAAATATTTAAAGACAACTGAAAGGACTGTGCTTATCACTACTTTCAGCTATTGTGTGGCAATATCAATAAGCACTTGAAGTATTTACAGAGAGAGAGCGAAAACTATGTTATGCTAACTTTATAGTACACTGTCAAGTTGCAAGAATCACACTAATAAAGTCTGGGTCCCTTCCAATTCCATGATTCTATGGCAGTGACATTGCAATGTTTACATTATACCAAAATGAATCAGGTTTGAGTGATCAGTTCCAAAATTTAAGTGCAGATTTCAAGTCATTTCTGTCAAAAGGGGCCATAGCTGGTGAGCTGTTGCTGGAAAAAGGGACTCCTAGCCACCAAGGCCACTTGAGCCTCCAAGACAGGTGAGGAGCACCTGCTCCATCCTAAAGAGAGCAACCCCACCCAGGTCCAGCTGCCTCCCCAACTCCTGAGCCTGAGAACTCAGGACACATAACACCACCTTTCCTCAAAGGAACTCAGGACAAGGCCTGCCCCACAGCAGTTGCCATTTGTGTTACTATGCCTGAATGCACATGCACACTGTGATTCTTTGGCACAAAACAGCTCACATGGAAAAGAAACCCTATGGCTCTTTTCTGCAGCACCCTATGACATTTCTGGCCCTTAGCAAACCTATGCCAGTCATTTCTGACAGGCAGGCAGACATTGTTTTGAAATAGCATCTTAATGTCTCTTGCACGATCCGATTCCACCAGTTTGAACATACTTTGGTCCTCCACATTCAACCGCAGAAGCTTTCACAAATCGAACAGGTTGCAAGCCAACTGGTTCAATGCTTAAGGTATTGTTTTCCACAGCTTCCAAGACGGCCGACGCCAGCTGAAAATGGAGCACATAGTTTAGATCTGTTGAAATTTCCTAAAGATATTAAATACACAGCATGCTACCCTGAAACAACTGCAGACTTAGGCTGGATCTAGGCACATCAAAAACGCGTTTTGGAAAACACACTGTAAACTTTGTAATGGGAAATCCCATTGATGAAAGACGGGACATTACAGCACCATCTGGTGTCACAGTGTTATAACCCATATAAAACACTTTTTCTTTACTAAGGTAGCTGAACCTTGAGTCTCTGGACAGCGAGCAACCGGATGCCTGTGAAAAACCTGCACAGCAGGTTTCTAGCAATTGGCATTCAGAAGCATTCTGCTCTGACCATAGAAGCAGAAAGTAGTAACCATCATTGTTAGTAGCCACTGATAGCTTTCTCCTCCACAAATTTGTCCAACCCACTTTTGAAAGCCATCCAAGCTGGTAGCCATCACTGCCTCCTAAGGAAGAGAGTTCCTGTATATGGTTCCAAAACGTTACCTCACTTTTTGAGAAGGTCAAACACGGAAAGATATCTTCCTGGTAGATTTTATCCAGGAAAGGGCATGCCCTGTCCATAGTGGGATCATCCTTCCAGGATCTGAATTCGTTATACAGAGCTAAGTCAGCCTATCATTAAAAAAGAAAAAAGAAAAAAAATGAAAAGAAGAATCCAAAATTCATTCTAAAGTCATATATTGCAGATGACACCCACATCACCTTGAATACAGAATCTACATGACTATACAGACAGTGATAAGAACCCCTAAGTCTCACTGATTTACACATAACATGGGTAGATTATACCCTAATACCACAGCTATAGGCATCAAGTTGCACAAAGGTTATATTTCCCTCCTTGTTCAATCACTAACTAGGGCATTGGTTACCTGCCAACATCTGCCTTTGTTTCTTAACCTCAGCTCGTGCTCTTGAGACTAACTCACATAAGGGTGCAGGTATTCTAAATTTGCACGCCTTATTTTCTTTGAGCACACAAAGGAAAGAAATATGGAACACCTGATACAAGCCAGTTTTATGAAGTTCTCAACGATAAGAAATATTCTCTTTGTGGGTCACTCTAAAGACCTGTTTAATGGGGTAAGGGAGCTGAATTTAAAAACAATTGAAGCAGAAGACAGTGCTTGAAGGCAATCCTTTAGGCAAAATGTACACATCTTTTTTGAGGGGGAACAGAGTGATCTGGCCACAGTTAGGCAGCCGAATTAACAAACTGTTCTTTGGAAGAGAAATGCAAATGCTTCGTTCCATTGCCTCAATGGATGGTATTGCCTTATGGCAGCTTCCAAGTGCAGGGGTTTTGATGCAGACCTACAATACAAACAAACGTGAAATACCTCTTTGCAGTCTTTCACAATTGGCTGCATCATGGCGACATCCTGGTTGCTGACCCCCATCGCGCTGCTCGTACTCTTGTTCCTCGCATGGCCTTTTTTGAAGGGTGTCTTTCCGCTAGATTGAAGCTCTTTCGTGGGCGACGTCGGTGAAGTGGACAGCACTAACGTTTTCAGGGCTGCTACCTCGGCCTGAAGAACATCAATCTAAACACGTACGAAAGAAAAGGAGAGACCAAATAATTGATTGGAAATAATTGATTGGAAAGCAAGCAAAAGCTGCTTCTACTACAGTCACTCATTTGTGACAAAATCCTTCATGGAATAAATTATTTTGTAGCCAAAATGACCTGAAGTAACCAAGGGACCTAGCCCCAAAGACCTAGGACCCGCCAGTAAAACGCCAGAAGAAAGCTTATCCGTTCGGAACTCTGCATTAGCAGACTTCGTATATTTGAATTAGTTTGGGGTTTGCTTTTGGATAATTTGACAAGAACACTCTGGGGCATTTCTAAACATGAGTAACTTGTGTGATGCCTTATTGGCAGAGTTGAAGGTGAAATCTCAGCAATGGGCTAGCTACAGAGGTTAGGGGTCACCACGTAAGAGGCCTTTAACAGCAACGCTGCGTGGCACTACTGCCACAGCTATTAGTTTCATTCTCTGCCCTTTCACTTGCTTGAAAGATCTGTTTTGTTAAAAACCAGGAGAAAGGAAGACACCTGTGTGCCCCAGAGTCACAACATAAAGTCATTTTCACAAAAGCAAGAGAGCAATCGACTTTATATCCTCTTGTTCAACAGATCTTTCAGTTTACCATTCATGGTCATTCTTGCGTTTTCCTCACATTGCCATACAGTGGAAACAGACTAAACACAAAAGTCCACTGGGGAGGAAATTATTCATCTCTAAGTTCGCTACAAATGGAGTCCATCACCTCAGCTCATTGTTGAACTAGAAAAACAGAACTCTAGTGACTGAAGGGGTAAAGAATGTTCCAGCTGAAGTCTGTAACATACTGCAGAATAGTTACGAAGGGAAATAATGACACAACTCCAAGTGAGTAGTATAAATTAGACCTCTGGCAAGAACTAGCTCATATATTTGTTCAAATTGTCGTACAAATATTTCTATAGGTTACATGAATGAGAATCACCGAGGCCAAACAATCACTAAATAGTGTCAGATGAAGACAGAGCTTGACACCACCAGCTCACAATTACTAATGTCATTTTCTACTGGATATCTACTCCCCCTCAGGAAATTACTAAAAAAAAAAATTACAAAATGTCACAGCATTTTCCTTGTGGCAAAGAATTCCATATACACTGGAACTTCAGGTTACGTACCGTCCTCCTTACGAACACTTTGGGTAATGAGCTCTGCTAACCTGGAAGTAGATGTTCCTTGTTGTGGACTTTGCCTGGGATGCGAGCAGAAGTCGCGTGCCGGGGGCGCGCCGGCAGCAGAAGACCCCATTAGTGAAAGTACATCTCTTGTTAAGAACGGTTTCAGGTTAAGAACGGACCTCCGGAACGAATTAAGTTCGTAACCAGAGGTACCACTATATAAGCTTTCCTCAAGCTAGAGTGACTCAGCCTTCCCACTTGGGGCAGAATTTGCTGATCCAGAGGGCTCTATATGGAAAATACTTTTTCTTTCATATTCTCCCCTTCCCACACCTATTTGCCTCTGAAAGTATTTTTGCCCAATTCCTGTAATTTCTTCCCGTTCTCCTTTCACACTCAGCTTGTACTTTGTATTCCTCCTCCCTTCAAATTTACCTCCTCCTCTGTTGTCCTTTCACGTTCACTTCTTCCTAACTGCAACAGGTTTCCACTCTTATCAATTTTCCTTTATATTCCCAATTTTATTTTTATTTATATTATTAACTTTTCACCTCACTTTCTAATTGCCTTCAGCATGTCCTCTGGCCTTTATCCTTAGAAAGGAGACTTTCCTTCCTGTGTCATCCAAAACATCTGTCTCCTGCCTACTTTTACTCAGCACAAGTTGTTGGTACTGGCACTGGGTCCAACCACAAAGCTAAGGCACAACGAGCATATACAAGGCAGGCTCTGGTACCGAGGCCCACCTGAAACTAGCCCAAAGCCCACTCATGGGTCCCAATCCACCTTAGTCTGTTTTTACACATCTAACCTCCTCACTTGACACCACTACTGCGTTTTTTTAAACACCTAGAGTTCAAAGGTCAGTTGGCAGCTTGAGGAGGCTGTTTTGTGAGTGAAAAGCTGGGGAGAGGAATGCATACGCACAAAAACAAATCCCTCTGGGTCACAGGGATATCATTAACTCACTTTTCCTTGTGCTTCTTTCAGTTGTTTTTCAGCTGTCGCCTGCTTTACGTTTGCTTCCCTCACCATTTTGTGTGCTTCCTATAAGAATAAACATTTGCATGGTATATAAATGCTTTTGCATGGGCTTTCCTGCCAAATGAAAACAGTAAGCTATGAAATGTGGCTCTCTTTTGTCTTTAAAAATAATAGATAGCAGGGATAAGGTTTTGAAGTCACTCAAGCTCACAGCTGCTCTTCACGTTGCTTTTGAAAGTCTCAAGTGCACCGACAGGCGAGTCGCCCATACCTTAAAGATAAGCGACGGAAAGTGCTGGAAACATAATGTTTGAGTCCGAGGTCCAATCAGAAGAGACAGCTACTTTGCAGTTTGATTGCCATTCAAAAGGCAACAATATAGCTGCTATTCCACCCAGGAAACCCGCCATTTATTTGGAGAAGCATGGCTTGGACCATTTCGACTACACAACCGCATTTACAGGCATGAGCACACACACCCTGGTGAATCTGCTGTCACCCCAACTGGTGAAGAAATTTGCTTCATTTTTAGCAGATGAGCTTACAATAATAAACTACTTCCCAAACTTCCCATTTTTGAAGGTGGGGTGGGGTGAGGGGAGACATTCAAGTACATCCTGAAATGGCAACCTCAATCCAAAGCGTGTTATCACAGCAAAGTCTCCAAACAAACCTCAAAGAGGCTGGCAGTAAGTTCTTCCAATTCCTGTCCGAGTTGGTCGCGCACTTTAGAAAGCCTCTCGCATTCTTCATCTTTCAGTTTCAGCTCCTAAGAAAAAGAAATGGGTGTTGACTTTGAGAGTTATAATTTATGACTTTTCCAACCCTGGGCAGAAGAGAGATATTTGGACCAAACTAGACACGATAGAGCAGCCATGTGCATTTTACTCACGTGTTTGCTTTGTTCAGGTGTAAAAGGGCAGTGGCGTTACATGAAATGGAATACGCAGGCAAGAATGGGAGATTGAGTTTCTTTCTGCTCTTTTCTCCTGACGTGGCACTCATACCAGAAGCAAGCTGTGCTGGAGATAAAAGTGCTTGAAGCAATGGGGCATAGCAAGGCAAGAGAGGAGAAGCTATCGCTGCTCTTGTGCTCTACGTTTTCAAAAGAAGCAGGGCCCACTGCTTCTTATGGAAATGGGGTTGCCTTGTTGCCCCTTGCTTGTCTTTTGCTGGAACAGAAACCTTGCTCCATACAAGCTCTTCATGGGAATTGCTACTGGTGCATAGCCAGTAGTTTCAGCTTGATGATATACTTTCAAGCAAAGTAGGACTCGCAGCAAAACAACCCTTGCCTCTCCCCCCAAAGACATCAAGAATGAACCAAAATGGAAACAATCCCTTCACCTTTTCATTTCCCAGTGTTAGTAAGTATACAGCACTAGGGGGCAGCCAATATTTAGAAGACACGCGTGACAAGCTCACACAGAACAGAAAACAAAGAGTTATATCTCCAGGAGGGTAACAGGATACTTTCAGGATGATGGATAAGATTTGCAAAGGTTTGCAAAGCTCACTCACAAGCAACTCGGCAAAATTGCAAAGTAGCAAAGGGTTTCTTTTTGAAAGCAAGGTGAGCTGAAAAGGCAGTTCCAAGGCCCGTTCCTTAGAAAGAGCCCTGTTTACGTGAATAGGGCTACTCTGGACTAAGCAGCTTGAAGATTGAGACGTGAGAAGTCTTGGCTTAAAGCAATGCTGACCTGGCCAAAACAAAAAAACAGAAACCAAGCAGAAGGATCGTTCCTTCTCTTTCATGACATCAATGCCTACATTGTACACAGCATCTCCACAGGCTATGGCCATATGTGATTTACATGAGTGAAGGGAAAACCCAAGACTTGCATCACTTTTCCAACGAAAATCAGTCAACCTAAGTTCATTTTACAGATACAGAACTGAAGCCCTGAGATGTACGGATGAAGGACAATATACACATTTAACAGCATCAACATCCTCACCATCAGGATACTGAAGTGAAAATAATATTCATTTTAAAAGAGATTGAATGATTAAGCTTGGCTAAATAAGCCTATGTAATTAGCAAGAAAATTGGGGGGGGGGGGGACTTTTAACAGCACGTTCTTAGAGGCCTGTTAGAAAATAAGAAAGAGTAATGATAGCTTTGCAAAATGCCCTTTTGGCTATTCATAACTATGTATTTTAACACTTAAAGTATGCTGTACCTGAAGGATAGTACTGTATAAATCACTGAACTGGCAAATATTTGTAGTTTAAATTGCTTTACTATTCATAGGGAGGGGGTACAGGGCAATGAAACACTCTCCCTTGAACCACTGAAATTCATATTGACATTTTATCTCACAACCTTTGAGATTCCGTCAAACGTTGCTCATGCAGCTTGAAGCCAGTCTTCATCATCACAGAGACATGCCACTGTCATCCATGCACCTTCCACACTCAATTACTGCAATGAACTTCATGGGGTCATATTACACCTATCTTACAGCATCTCTGTTACTTACTAGACTGTTTCCAGGCCCTGTTAAAGGTACTTTAACAGAAAGCATTAAGTGGGCCCAGGTCATGGAAAGTCTTCTATAAGAAGTCCTAACTCTCCCCACTATATACACATGTTTTGTTCAGATGCAAGGTTAGATTCTGCTAAGAGCAGAGCATATTCTGCAATCCACCCAACGAGAGGCTATTCCATATAGGCCTTTTCAGAGGCAATCAATCACATTTTTATTCTTCTGGGATGTTAGAGTGGAAAATCACTTGATCAAGACTGAAATTTGAAGGTCTGTCTGCTATTTTAAATCTTTTACCCTTGGGGTTCCTTCCAACTGATTTTACAAGTTTTATTTTTATTAAGCGCCTCGTGAACAATTTTCAATATACCAATGACGTTAAGAGAATAAATAAAGGAAGTCTGGAAGTTTGCACGAACTCCAAGATTTTCAGGATGCGGAATTCTGCGCTCAACCGTAAACTGCACTTACACAGAACTGAAAAAACATACCATAGACATTAATCTTACCCTCTGAGCTTTAGCAAGTTCCTCTTTTAATCTTTCATAGCCCTTTTCTCTGACTTCCAAAACCGATGGGCTCCGTAGGCGAGACAGACTGTCTGTGCTCAGTCCCAAAACATCATCACTTCCTTCAGCGGAGTCTGTTATGGTTGCTCCCTGCAAAAATTCTCTCTCGGCATTGCTACTTGCCTTTCTGGAATTATCATATTTGGACGAAGCACCTTGGAGTCCCGAGGTAGAACAAGGAATGGTTTCTGTAACATTGATGCTGAAAGAAAAAGGCATACATATTTTAGCAATGTATACTGCTGCACATAAAGTATTATTATGAAAAAACAAAAGACAAACACATACACCAGAAAGTGACTTGCAACAAAGCTTGCTTAGGTCATCAAGAGAAGATTCTCACAACCAACCTGATACCTGATGCTTCTGCACAATTGAGGTGCCTAGGAGATGAATAGACTGGTTGTGTAGGAAGATCAGAGACGTTCAGGGCACTCGGCTGAATTGGCGTGGAGCACACAGCTGAGGCATGAAGCCGGTAGATGACCGTGGGTGAGGTAGTTTGTTCAGAAGCACTAGATTCATACACTCCTAGAAGATCTGGAGTGGTGGGCGAGGCTAGATTCACTTCGTGAAAACCTTCCAGGGTGTCGTTGGCCATAATAAAAGATTCATCATACAAAGTCCTAAAATGAGAATAATTTTTTGAATTATTACACTACATCAGCTGTATTGCTTGTTTACCTGAGATGACCCTTAGGGAACAGAGAGGCAAACAGTGTGGCCAGATATGGCGACATTGGATGACACCTAAGTCATACTTAGTAGTTCCACTGAAATAAATCGCTTAAGCCATTGGGTGGTACCCAACTAAACAATTCCACTAGTGCAAGTGCTTTTAGCAGCAGAATGAAACTCTCCCCTCCCAGCACAACCCCTAAATCTGCTCTAGAGCAGTGTTTCCCATACTTGGGTCTCCAGCTGTTTTTGGACTACAAGTCCCATCATCCCTCACCAATGGTCTTGCTACCTAGGGATGATGGAAGCTGTAGTCCAAAAAAAACAGCTGGAGACCCAAGTTTGGGAAACACTGCTCTAGAGGGTTGAGGGGAAACCCAGACCAGATTTAGGGGGGTCACACTTACGTTTCATCTCTGTAACGCTCAGCAGCAGAATGGGGAAAGTTGTAGCATGTTGCTAACACAGCGAAAGGAAGGAGACAGACAGACAGTGAGGGAAGCAAATGTGCCCTCGCCGAAGGAACTATTGGTGTGGGGAATCAGCATGGGACAGTGGCTGAAGCATACAGCTGGGAAACCCAGCTTCACATTCCCATTCAGATGTAAAGTCTAATGATGCCTACCTTTCAAGGGTACTATGATGTTAAGATGCTGCTCTGAGATGCTTAGAAAAAGGAGATGATAATAACACATACCGTCATACCTCGGGATGAATAAGCTCCAGCTTAAATATTTTTGGGTTGTGCTCCGCGGCGACCCGGAAGTAACGGAGTGTTTTACTTCCGGGTTTCGTCGCTCGCGCATGCACAGATGCTCAAAACGACGTCACGCGCATGCGTGGAAGCGGCGAAACGCGACCCGTGCAGACGCATCTTACGTTCGCTTCAGGATGCAAACAGGGCTCCAGAACGGATCCCATTTGCATTCAGAGGTACCACTGTATAGGATACCATGGAATGATGGTAGGCTTAAACCAAAAATATGAGAACCGCTGAATGATAGCTATGAGCTTTCAGATAATTTTATGCAGGACAAATGGAGAAAGCTCCAACTATGGAAAAGATGTGTTTGCCGGGGGGTGTGGGTGGGAGGAAAGAGATTCTGCTGCTTACTAACATGAAGGTAAAAGCTTAATATCTATTTCGGTCATTTAATCCGTTTTTTTCCACAAGTATATTGCGGCTTAGCTCTATTCAAAATGTTATTTTTGCTCCTATTGCATACTGCGCGCAGAAGTGGCGTGCGATAAATTGCTACCCTGACAACTGTACTCCAGCTTTTGACTGTCGAAGAAAATAACCCAAGAAACAGCCACACAAAAGAAACACTGTAATTTTCTGTGGAATGCGGCTTCATCTCCCAACTGCCAAAGTGTTCTGCCAAGAAACCCCCCACCAAGTCTGCGAGGTAAACAGGGACTTCCTGGTATTCCTAGTGGTTTTCTAGAGGCACAGACTCTGTCCAGTCTCCCTCCCATCTCATCTCAAATGGATGCTTTGTAAGGAAGAAGAAAGCCTGAATATACAGCTTGCACAAACTTGCATAATACCTCCTTTTAAAAACGTAGTCTTCTACGGTTGTGCTTAACTAAACGCTCAGTTTCTATACGACAGTAATAAAACTTAAGCCAGGCATCCCCAGCCTTCGGCCCTCCAGATGTTTTGGACTACAGTTCCCATCATCCCTCACCAATGGTCCTGTTAGCTAGGGATCATGGGAGTTGTAGGCCAAAACATCTGGAGGGCCGCAGGTTGGGGATGCCTGACTTAAGCACACAAGGAGAAAAGTGTAGCTACACTTTCAGTTCTTGCCTACAGTGGATACAGTGCTCTCCTTTTTTCTTATAACCTACATAAATGAGAATTAAAGCTTCTTTTAATGTTCACAGGCACACAAATTACTTTTTGTAACCAAGTCTGAACCTTGTGGTTTTCTATATTGCCTACCCGAAAAGACCAATTTCCATGGATCACAAGTCAAATATACAGAACTGATATAAGATGGAGACTACAGGACAATTTATCACCCTGAAAGTATGGTTGGCAAGGCAAAACTACTGCAAACCCAACAGCTCAGAAATCACTATGTTTTTGCAAGTACCGTGCATGTTGTGGTTTAGAGGGAAATATTTAAAAGAGTTCTCCATCTCGTAATAAATTTTCAATTCATTCCTCTGTCATGAATGGCATGAGCCTCGCTGAAATGTAGGGATAGCAAATGTAGATCCCTCCAGATGTTGCAGAGCCCCAACACCCATCACCCCTACCATTGGTAATGCTGGCTGGGGCTGGTGAAATATAAACCAACAGCATCTGTTGTTGGCTAACCAAATTGGCTAACTCTGCTGTAATGATTGAATCTTTATTTGCGGCAGCCATTGGCCATAGCAATAAAACAAGAAATAAAAAGTCAATTATATAGAATACATTTTAGGGTTTTGAATCAATAGTCAAATAGTGGATCTTATTCTGATTGCCCCAGCTAAAAACCTTGCAAACTTTGCTGTCACCTGCTCATCTTGATCTGCCAAGAGAAAGGACACTGTGGCAGTGGTTGGGCAACCAGGAATGGACAATAAAAGAGCGATGATAATCTCATTCCTCAAGTCTTTATAAAGAGCGCAAGCCAGAAGGGCCACGGATTCGGTACTGCCATCTCCACAGGGATATAAGCATTTTTCGTGTGGAATCTGTTGGAATCATCCCTCAAGTACAGCTGAGGGCAATATATTCAATCTTGCAAGAGCAAAAGCATGTCTATATTTTAGAATTGCTAGGTTATACAGATAGGGTGCCAGAGATTCGAAATGGGAAGGTGTAATAAAATCAGTAGTGTGGGTCAGAAAAATTTTCAGTGCTTTTATTTTCCCAAAAATACATAGATAGATAGAAGATAGATAGATATTCATTTCATAAGCTCATTAGTAGCAATGACTGGATGACAATTACAAATATGGTCTTTGGGAGGTTTGACAGTATCAAATTTTTAGCTTTGTTTATTAAATACAAGTGAAACAAACATTCTAAGTTAGATCATTCTCTAGGGCAGAGCTTTCCAAACTTTTCAGGTTGGTGAAACACCTTTTAGACACACATCACTTCGCAACACAATAATTCAGTTTTACTAGCAAACCACAGAGGTTAAACTAACCCCTTTCCAGCCCCAGGAGGAAAGAAGGGAGTGTTTTTGTGACACACCTACACAGTGCAGCCGACACACTAACGTGTCGCGACACACAGCTCGGAAAGCTCTGTTCTAGGGCCTCTGAACATTTTCCGAAGCAAAGCACCCCAATTTGGATAGGAAGATTTTCCAGAATTATTTTTAGAATGTCCACAGCTAACCAGAAGACATAACTTGACCATACCGTGCCTTTCTTCAATACTCAATATTTACAATAGAATCTAATGTACTTTGACTCAGTGTGTTTGACCAGGCTTAATCCCTAAAAATCGTCTTATGAACATCTTTAAAAATAACAACTGTATAAAAATCATGAGGGTCAAAGCTTCCCAAGGCACTGCATTGCTAAAGCTTTGTTTTATACAGTCAGTAATCCAAACCCCCAAGGGAGCTGGTTGTTACCTGATGCAACTCCAGGCCTCCCTTCCCCCACCAAGCAGATATTGAGGCCTGAGGATTTTTAGCAAGGCAGGCAGCTGCATTCAGACAAAGGATTTGGAATGCACGTAATTGACACTGAAGAGGATGTAAACAAATTACAGTAAATAATTTAATGTTTCTAGAGACAGCATTGCACGAAAACCTCTATTCGTATTTTACAGCTAAGCATTGTCTTAGAATTCGACTGTTAGCAAAAAGAAATGGCGAGGAAGAGATTACTCCAGAAACTATTGTAGCAGGATGGTTCAAGTAGTGCAGATATAGCTCAATTCCAGGAACAGGCATATTAAGATATTCATTTTACCTCCAGAAGCAAAAATGAAAAAAGCAACATGCTATCATTAAGAGCAATGACAAACCTAGACAGCATCTTAAAAAGCAGAGACATCACCTTGCCGACAAAGGTCCGTATAGTTAAAGCTATGGTTTTCCCAGTAATGATGTATGGAAGTGAGAGATGGACCATAAAGAAGGTTGATCACCAAAGAATTGATGCTTTTGAATTATGGTGCTGGAGGAGACTCTTGAGAGTCCCATGGACTGCAAGAAGATCAAGCCTATCCATTCTGAAGGAAATCAGCCCTGAGAGCTCACTGGAAGGACAGATCCTGAAGCTGAGGCTCCAATACTTTGGCCACCTCATGAGAAGAGAAGACTCCTTGGAAAAGACCCTGATGTTGGGAAAGATGGAGGGCACAAGGAGAAGGAGATGACAGAGGACGAGATGGTTGGACAGTGTTCTCGAAGCTACTAGCATGAGTTTGACCAAACTGCGGGAGGCAGTGGAAGACAGGAGTGCCTGGCGTACTCTGGTCCATGGGGTCACGAAGAGTCGGACACGACTAAACGACTAAACAACAACAAAAAATGGGTAACAAAAAATGGACACTTTTGATCACCTCCTCATAGTCATGCCAGAGACAGATAAGGGAGGGGGAGCATGCAAGCCCCCAAGTCTTGTTCCTGCCACGATCAACTATGGTTGAGCATGACTTCCCAACTGGCCAATTTACACACAATTTGATCCTAGCATTCGGCGTTGCTCTAGTCTGGAAGTGTCCTTGTCTTCATTGTGAAAAGTTGAATTAGTCAAGTACAAATGAGAGCAGCAACAAACTCCTGCTCAGTCAAGTTGTGCCCTCTTCCAGGATACTCCAATCCATTCAATGCCACCCTCTTTTCCATTTGTACCTTTCGAGTCCACTCAGCATGCTCAGCTTTTGCCAGACTGGGTTTTTTGGGTGTGGGGGGGCAGCTCTTAGGGTATTTCTTCTCAAATATGTTCTGTACTTCTGGGAACCATGCCAATCATTCTCTCTTGCTTCAGTGGCCTCATTTTGGCTAAGATCCTGTCAGCACTCACCAGCCAAACCAGCTATGAGAGGGAGTGATTTACACTTTCAGGTAACAAAGAAATGAATACAAGAACCAGTTTTGTGCTCATTCGGATGTAAAACAGACAAAACAACTTTGTGTTCTTACCAAGCACTGAATGGTGTTGGAAACGCCAATTTCAGAAGTAAAAAGGACCTTAGAACTTCTATAGAGATAGTTATGCCATGATTTGTCAACATTAAAAGGTAAAGGTAAAGGTACCCCTGCCCGTACAGGCCAGTCTTGACAGACTCTAGGGTTGTGCGCTCATCTCACTCTAGAGGCCGGGAGCCAGCGCTGTCTGCAGACACTTCTGGGTCACATGGCTAGCGTGACAAGCTGCATCTGGCGAGCCAGCACAGCACACGGAAACGCCGTTTACCTTCCCGCTGGTAAGCGGTCCCTATTTATCTACTTGCACCCGGGGGTGCTTTCAAACTGCTAGGTTGGCAAGCGCTGGGACCGAATGACGGGAGCGCACCCCGCCGCGGGGATTCGAACCGCCGACCATGCGATCGGCAAGTCCTAGGCGCTGAGGTTTTTTTGTCACTTTTGTCACCATTATTATATGGCGAATAAGACATTTTATGTAAATTACTGCCAGAGTAGTTCTACGCTCTCAAAGAAAAGCCAGCTTAAGCCTCATGTGTAAAGACAATCTAAGAAACAAGGAAGTTCCAATATTTAAATCTCTAGTGAAACAGTGACAGAAAGTTGTAAAAACACTTTAAAAAACAAACCACCATTTAAAGGTTATTTATGTTTTAGTTCTATAAACAGGGTGAAAGTGATATGGTTTAATCAGCACTCAAGGCTTGCTTACACAATGCATTAGCCTCTGAGGAGACCTTAAAACATGTTTCGGTGTCACATGTGTCAAAAGTTGCAAGCTAACTAAAGGAAAGAGGCTTTGAATACAAAAGGCTTTGGACTGGCCTCTGTACAATTTCTGGGTAAGTGGCTAATAAATTATATTATGGACTTTAGCTTGGTAAGCACCAGACACTGGAGTCATGGACACAGTTCTCCAAAGATAACACCACACAACACGCAAACACAGGGTCAATCCACATTTTCTGAAAGCACATGTGACACAGAGCTAATTAAGAGGGTACAGTGGTACCTCAGGTTAAGTACTTAATTCGTTCCAGAGGTCCGTACTTAACCTGAAACTGTTCTTAACCTGAAGCACCACTTTAGCTAATGGGGCCTCCTGCTGCCGTCACGCTGCCAGAGCCCGATTTCTGTTCTCATCCTGAAGCAAAGTTCTTAACCTGAAGCACTATTTCTGGGTTAGTGGAGTCTGTAACCTGAAGTGTATGTAACCTGAAGCGTATGTAACCGGAAGTACCACTGTACTTCAGTAAGGTATGAGATAGAAACCCTGTTCAGTTTCCCAGCTACATCCTAAAGTCATAAAACTTACAAAGTTTTAAGTTCTTAAAATATAAATCATTTTAAACATGCATAATAGAAAGAGTCTATGTCCACATCATACCTTACATAATATATTCATTGGAATTTTAATGTAGATAATGACCATTTCAGTTTTCCAGTCCATTAGAATGCTAACTTACATATCAGTGTATCAAAAATAGGGAGGGAAACAGATTTAAAAATATTTTTTTCCACTTCTAATAAAGTGGAAAATAAAGACATAATCTTGCCATTCTTTCCAGTAATGGTCTTCCCTTCAGGAGAAGACATCAGCACTCAGTGCCCATGGGCAGCTGTCAAGACCCCAAATCCCTGGCAAGGTCCAATGCTAATGTCTGTCTAGCCCCCCACTTTAGGTTTCCCCCCACCTCACATAGTGCTCTGATCGGCACTGGCTGGCTGTTCTAGGTGCCATTTAATTTCCCCCAATTCCCCCAATGAAGTGGCACTCTGGGGCATTAAGGGAAATTTAAGTAGTGCCCACCCAGGGCTGCAACTGACTGCTGCTAAAGTTGGGTAAGCCAGGGCCAAAAGAGATGAGGAATCACCAGGAAGGCCCTTTCTCCACAGAACCTGCTCATCTTCCAACTTCCTGCCCACCACCAGATTCCTAAGGATTTGTGCTTTTCCTGTATGTGTAGGACAACAGACTGAGAGGTTCCTCAATTCACTTACACAACAGCATTGAAGGGAAGGCTAATTCAAGATATTGCACATTTATAGATGAAGGATTAATTCTCCGCTAAGTACACAGCATGAACTGATAAACACAAGTGACTCGCCAGCAGGCTTTTGCAATTTAGGGCTATTTTGGGCATTTTGAGATTCACAGACGTCTTGCACCCACTCTGTGTAGCTGCCCACAAATGCAGAATGCCACATTTAGATTCGGCCCCTGCATGAAAACCCTTAATGAAGAGCCTGCAAGACAACCTCATTTATCCCAATCAAGAAAGACATAATCAAATCAGTACACTTTTTTAAAAAAGGAAAACGTCGGAGGCAAGGGAATAGTTACATCTTTGATGAGGATTCTGGAAGTTTCCCCAGATTCCTGCCATCACTAGCCTTTGCAACCAATCACCAGAGACTACCTTCATCAACAATAACAACATAAGACAGAAAGCTGCTTTGTGACTTCTCTTGCTGTTTACTATGAGATTTTTTTAAAAAAAATAATCTAGTTTCAACTGCAGATTTGCACCAGGTTACTACATATTTTAAGAAACATTGTATAATACAAGTGAGCATTTTATTTTTTTAAAAAATGAGAACTGTTTGAGTGGAAATTTATATGCATTACTAGTGAATTTGCATTAATCCCAATTCAGTGTTCTTCCATTAAGAAATGAGGTTTCTAATCCTGTTTGCAACCCTAATGCCCATTTCTGTCAGATGCAATTTTTTTTATAATAAAAAAGGAAGAAAGAGCAATAACATATAATTGAATATTTTGAAAAAAGTGTGAATTCAATCACTTTTGTTGTAAGGAAGATAACAAAAATGTAAAGTGAACCCCTGGTGAAGGAGGAGGAACGGACTATTTCTGGATAGAAGTACAAATGTTAATTGTTGGTTTACTATGGAGTTGAAATGTTCAAAGATCTTAAGTTTAGAGCTTTACCTATCTTAAATTCCAAACAATGTGTCTTTCGTTAAATATTTTAAATGTAATCTTCCTAGCAAAATTCTTTCAATCTTTGCCATCTCTGCACAACACAAAGCGATGGGGTTTTTTTACTCTGACCAAAGGACGCGACCCCCTTGAGTTAATGTTTATTTGGCAGGAAATGTTCCACTTCTTCTTCTGCTACTCTTATCCCCCTACACTTTTAGTGTTAAATCTCAAAGTTTCCATTAAAGCCAAACATTTAAAGAGACAGTGTGGTATAGCAGTTAGAATGTTGGACTAGAACTTTGGAAAATCTACACCCAGCTGTGAAGTTAACTGGACAATCTTGGGCCAGGCTCTCAGCCTAACCTGCCACACAAAGTGGTTGTGAGGAGAAGCATGCAGAACATCTTCAGCACTCTTGAGCCATGTGGGACATCGGTGTGATAATAAAATAAATCTCCTGCACAGATCAATAGACAAAGCTCCTCTCCTGCACCTCTGTTATTAGGCAAAAAGCAGCAAGAGTGTATAGAATTAAACCCTACATGAAGAGACCATTATTCAGTGGATAGATGCTATGTTTAGCAGGCAGAAAGTTGTGGATTCAATCCACGAGACAGTCTGATAAAAGTTCTCTGGTAGAAGGTGGCTAGCAGAGACTCTGGAGAGCTGCTATCAGTCAGAGTAGATAGTAAAAAAAAAAGGTACAGGACCCCTGGACCGTTAAGTCCAGTCAAAGGTGACTATGGGGTTGTGGTGCTCATCTCGCTTTCAGGCTGGCATTTGTCCACAGACAGCTTTCCAGGCCATGTGGCCAGCATGACTAAACCGCTTCTGGCGCAACAGAACACCATGACGGAAACCACAGCACACAGAAACACCTGTTTACCTTCCTGCCACAGCAGTACCTATTTATCTACTTGCACTGGTATGCTTTCAAACTGGTAGGTTGGCAAGAGTTGGGACAGAGCAATGGGAGCTCACCCCATCACGGGGATTCGAACCACCGACCTTCTGATCAGCAAGCCCAAGAAGCTCAGGGGTTTACAAATGGCAGTTTGTGTATTCAATAGCAGGTTTCTGAGGTTATTATGAAGGATGCCTTGCTTGTTTCTTTTCCTAGTATCATGAACATGTAATCACTACAAACATGTATTTGGTGCATGTTACAAATCAAGTTGCTCAGCGGCTCTGCTAGGTGACTGAGCCACTTCTCGATAAGCACCTAATCCACTGAGCCAATGGCTCAGCGGGGCTGTATCACTAGCTAAGAACAACTTGCTGGATGACATGAAACAGGCAGTGCAATGAACCAAGGTGATCTTGGAAACAGAGTGAGGGCTAACAGAAGTGCAGGACTTATATATCAGGCAAGCAAAACACAACTTTGTGGCTGCATAATGTTACCTACTAACTCAAACCCTAAGGCCAGAAATACTGTTAAAGCAATTAGGCCCAAACTCCAAATGACAGCTATAATGCCCCCTCCCCCTTTTTCCAGATTACAGTCATACCTCGGGTTCCAGACACTTCAGGTTGCGCATTTTCGGGTTGCGCTCTGCACCGAACCTGGAGGTACTGGAACGGGTTACTTCCGGGTTTTGGTGCTTTGCGCATGCACAAAAGCGCCGAATCGCGGTCCGTGTGTGCGCAGACGCGGTGCTGTGCTGCGGGTTGTGAACGCTGTGGGTTGCAAACGTGCCTCCCACACGGATCATGTTCGCAACCCGAGCATCCACTGTATTACATTGCCCCCTAAATCTCTCTGCCTCCCCAATCATTATCAGTTGCTCAGTCTGACTAGTGGTACTGCTCCTGAGACCAACCAGTTCTCAGACACAGTGTGAAGAACTGATGCTGCAGGTAAACAAATGAGACAGTAGCCTATGTATCCAAGGAGCATGGCAACCAGTGAGAAACAGCAGTTGACAGAGAATGCGCATGGCAATGAGGCTATGAATCAGGACTAGATTCCTAGGCAAGCCAGGGGTAATACTGTTTACTACTTGCATTGGGCAAATTAAATTTGCATACCTGTGCCAATAGCAATCTGTGCTGAGGACAAGGCTACTTTTCAATGTGCACTATTAGAATATCCATTAACTTGCTTCTAGGTCATTTTAAAAATCTTCAAAATATATTTGCTTGCAGGGTGCCAAGGAGATGTCATGACACTCAAAATATGTTTTGCTCTAACGAAAATGACAATTCTAAGATACACTTGAATATTCATAAATATGGCCCTTCTAAAATGAGATTTGAGTATTAAGTGTCAGCTGCAAGTTACATGGACATTAGTTATTTATTAAAAGCATAATGACTAGGATAAATTATTTATCCCTCTTTATTCTCAAGGTAATGTTAACCTAGCGTAACAGAACTCTAGCACTACTAAATGGCCTTGGGGGGTGGAATAGACAAAGGACTTAAGGGGGGGAGGGGACAGATAAAGGGTGATGTGACCATGCACAGAAAACAAGAAACATATATAAACTGCCAGAAACATAAAAAAGCACACAATTTTGTTTTAATTTCTGCACACCATCCCCCTTGTTTCATGTATAATAGATTAAACTTATGCAGTAATGACATTCATATGCATGCATTATCAACCTTTCATCTATGTTAGAAGCAATTTTCAAAGAACCATACATTATTTCTTTTTTTCTTTTTTTTAATGCTCTAGCATTTATGAACCAAGCAGACAAGGAAGAACTTGTACAAAATGAGAGACACAAAACCTATCAAAATAAAAGTTGCTTTCACAACTTTTTCAAACCAAACACTGCTTCAGAAAATAGTTATTTTGTTCCCCACAAGCCACCATCCAGAACTTTTAACATTAACTGTGGAGGAACAGAGACTCCATTTATCCTTCCTTCAACTTAACCTCAATTTCATAATACTGTTACCTTAAATCTGTAGTACTTACAGTATTGGTAATCTCCAGTTACAAGGTATTAGCATGCTATTGAAAGTAGGTCTCCTATTGATAAATTGTTCTAGACAACACAATGGACACTTTAATTTTAAGAACAATGGATACAGTCTGCTTTACATCCAGCAGAACTGTCAAGTTCGTATCAAAACTTTAAAGACGATGTTTTCATGAAAAACAGACAATGTTTAACTCCAGGAACAAAGTTTTACTGTCAACTCTTTATGAAGAGTAATTCCAATCTGTTCTCCATGTTGATTTTTAAAGCAATAGTTACCAGCACTTTCCCATTCCTTTCATGAAATTTGCCTCTTAAATTCATTTGACTTTGTTTCTTATGCAAAGCCTTCTTTAACATCCTCCCAAATTCTAGTCCCCCTTCAGTCAAGATCAAGTTCAGAATAAGTCGTGCTAATTACAACTTGCATATATTGCCCTTGTATAATTTATTCTGCTTTCAAGATGGAACATAGGAGAAGACAGCTGGGAACAGCATTAAATTATGTAGCCGACGAAGCCGGGAATGCAGGGTATAGAAACAACAAACGCTCTTGGAGAATACAGCAGACGACTGGCTGGCCAGACATCATTATGGCTGCCACAGGGTTGCAAACATTACTCTGCACGTTTGCAGGCTTTCCAACTTGCAAGGGCTGGCTTTCTGAAAAACAACAGAAAGACTGACTGTGCAAAATGTGGCCGTCTGCAGACGGCCGGGCCACAGGCGCTGAGTGCTGGGAACCTCATAGGGTGTTTAGACGAATGCAAAACCACTTAAAAGAGTGTCAAGGGTTTAAAAACCATAGATCCTGGGTGTCCAACCCTCTCTTAAGAAACACCGTTAAATGCAGTGCTATCTAGGGAGCTGCATCAGGTTACCCCCCCCCCTCCATCAAATACTATCTTCATTCACCCCTTCTCGCATCTAAATTGGTGCCATCGGTATATGGCTGTTAGACACCCTCCTTGATGAATGCACTAAGGTGGGGGAGGAGAGCAGGAGCCGCTCCTGAGCGCATTTGGGCAAGGTGACTCCGTCGAGTTTGAGGAACGGCCACCCAGATGGGCTGGAAGTGATCTTGGAGGTGCAGCCCGGGAGGAAAGAGAGGGGTGCAGAAGGGCGCCTCTCCGCCATGGGTGCCTAGCAAAACACAGCAAGGACGGAGGCGGCGACGGGGAAGGGAAGGGCCTCCCCTCCAGGCGTCCCGGCTGCTCGGGAGCTGCGTGTTTCGGGTGCCCCGGGGAGAGGAGGAGCCCCCGACGGGGTGGGAGGCGAGAAGGTGCCACAGGTGGGGCTGGGGCGCCCCGGAGAGCCAGAGTTGCAGAGAAGGACAGAAAAGGCTTACCTGCCGAGCCGAGTGAGACGCTTCCCTGCCAAAGGCGGCGGCGGCGGCAGCTCCCTGCGCTACTCCTTCTTCCTTCGGCGGCTGCAGCCAGTCTATGATAACAAGAGGGCAAGCGGAGAGGCGGGGAGCCGCCGCGCATGCGCCCAAGGGGACGCGGCGCCCTCGGGCCGGGCGGAACTCCAGTAATCAGATGCCAGGTAAGAAGCAGCGGCCCGCTGGGTAGGAGGAGGAGGTCCAGGTAGGCGGCGCCAGAGGGCTCCGCGGGCTCCCCCTGGAGGCTGCGTCCCGTCACTTCAACGCCTCTCCGGGCCCCAATCAAGGGGAAGAAGAAGAGAGACGCAGAAACTCTGCAAAGCTCTCCCTTTGCACTTAGCCGGGCAGCTTGCAAATTGTTGTAGCTTAAGCGGTGTGGTTTCTAGCGCTTATAAAGGGATAAGTGGAGTGGTCTGGGCTCCTCCTGCCTCGTAGCCCCCTCAAATTTGAGCACTGATCAGGAGGGAAGCGCTGACTTAAGTGCAACAAATCCTTGGAGGGGTTGTCAGGATTACACCGGTATTGTTTCGAAGCGTCATGACCAGTTTGTGTGATTGGCAACCCAGTAACCAATGCTTGTTTGTAACATCTGTTTATGATAGATTTACTCTTTATTACATAGAATGCTTTCAAATATATATATATCACTGTAGTAAACACCCTCTTCTGTTCTATTGTTTTTTTTAATTCAATAAAGTTGTGGTATTTTATTATGAAAGTTAATTAAAGCTGTGTTTTAACCAAGGTACACTGAGAACTTAAAACTGTTAGTTTTGCAAAGCAGTATGTGCTAACCTTGAAAGATAACAGTGCAGCCAAGACCCTGAAATTCTTATAGCCAAGAAATAGATTAGCAACTGCATAGAAGGAAATGCTACTTTTAATTAAAAGTGGGGGATTTTGTGTGTGAATGGTTTTCCTTGTCAAGGCTGAAGCAGGGGTGCAATCAAGGGGTGAAGATCAAGCTATACCTTTTAATTCTGAAATGTAAAATTCATTTTTAATGCATTTTTTATTTGTGGTATTTCTATCAACTGCCCAAGTACACAGTCCTCTGCATCCTCATAAAGATAAAATGCTAAAACACAATATGAAATATATCATTTTCCCCTGGTTTCTCTCTCTTCTGTTTCCATTGTTTTATTGTTGGCTTCTTGATTTAATGAATTTGGTATTGTGTCATTGTTTTATCTTAAGATACTCTAAAGCCATCATGAGTTGACATTTTGTCTAGAAAAGTGGGATATAAATTTTAATGTAAATCGTAAGATTTATTTAAATATATTGAAGACTATGCCTAGCAGAAGGAGCAAATCCTTTGCATGCTTATTCAGAAGCAAGCCCAATTGAGTACTCATTTATTTAATCATTCAATTGATTTATTAGCCACCATATAACAGAATGTCTGTGGGTGGCCTGCGAAGGAAAACAATAATTTTTAAAATCACATTAGGTCTAGTAGGCAGAGAAATACACAAGCAGGATAAAACATTGTTTTTATATGCAACAACTGCGGAAAGAATGTTGCTAGCCCAAAGATGGAAGCAAGAAGATTTACCAACGAAAGAAGAGTGGCAGATGAAATTAATGGACTATGCAGAATTGGTGAAAGTGATGGGAAAAATTCGGAACCAGCAGGATCAGGCTTTTCAGAAAGACTGGAATAAATTTATGTTATATTTGAAAGACAACTGTAAACAATTAACATCGCTAGCAGGGTTATAGGAAGTTTTGTAAGGAGAAATTACCGTAATCACTTATTACCTATTGTAGTTAATTAGGTAATTATATAAGGATAAGATTTAGCAGGAATAAGAAATATAGGAAAATGCAATATATAGAGATTTGGTTTGAAAACCATCAGTCGGGTAGGAGGGAAGTCACAGGCTCTTGGAACCAGATGTTCTACTTTTGTAAAAAGGTTGCTATGATGTCATGCAAGAAAGTATTTGTAAAAACCAATAAAAATTATTTTTTAAAAAATAAAAACCACAGTTCTGTGAAAGACAGTTTAAATGCAGCAAAAGTACAGCTTTAAAATCAGATAGCTTTAAAGTCAGATAGATCACTTAGAACAAGCAAATAAAACACCACAGCATCATAACAATTAAAGTAGAGAGCAAAGAAGAAAAACCTAAACCTATCAGAGAACTAAATAACAACATAATAAAAATTTAAACGGTGTTAGAAAATAAAGAGAAATTTACAAGGACATTAGTGCATTCAGAATTGCAGACTAGCGCTTCCTTTGAGGTAAGACTTCATTTAGCAATCAACCCAAGATAGAAAAACTCCCTTATTCTCAAGACTTGTTAAAACTCAAATATTGCTGTGGCTGTGTTTATATTTGCGTGCTATCAGTATGAGAGTAGTATAATTTTTGGAAATTTACAGTTCAATCCTGTGTATATTTACTCAGAAATAATAAACTCTACTAAAGTAAGTGGTGCAGATTCTCTACAATTTTAAGATTGTAGTTTGAATGTTCGCAGCATACCTGAAGTACTGCAGTGTCAACAAACTATTGAAGTATCCCCTTGCTAGAATAAGTGGTTGATAACAATGTCTGGATAGGATCCTAAACACATATACATCTAAGTAAATCCTCTCCCCATTTGCTCACACATTTCTGGCAGGCTTTTGTTCTGTCTGGAAAGGGAAATGTCTGCTCTTGCAGCCAGTGTTTTCCTAGACACTGCCAAGAACTGAGCAAGCAGCTGGTGCCCCTGAGCAAAAAGGCCATGGCCCCAATCCAGCAGAGGATCGGGGTACCTACTGCTGCACTCACTGAATACCCATTAGCATCTAAAATGTTAGCAGTGCTAGCAGTAGTAAAAGTGCTGATCTCTTGATGGCTGGCAAATGTGGAGCGTCTCGATTCCCTGTTCTTCCCTCCTAACAGGTACAGTCAGTGCAGAGTTGAGCTTTGCAAATTCATCCCAGGTACTAAACAAGGCAGGCTTGGGGAACCTGTTGCCCTCCAAATGCCGCTGGATTCCAATGCCCGTCAGCGTAGACGGTGACCATGATTGATGGGAGTTGTAGTCCAATAAGAACTGGAGGACCATAGGTTCTCCGCCCCTGAGTGCAATGTACAATTGTCCCCTCTATAGCAGTCCTTTGTACACAGCCAATCTACACACACGAAATCACTCACACAGACTGAAGTGCCAGAGTACAGTCATACCTTGGTTTTCGAACAGCCTTGTTTTCAAACGTTTTGGCTCCCAAACACAAACACATGAGTGTTCTGGTTTGCGAACTATTTTTGGAATCCGAATGTCCAGTTTGCAAACTATTTTTAGAAGCCGAATGTCCGACAGGGCTTCCGTGGCTTCTGATTGGCTGCAAGAGCTTCCTGCAGCCAATCAGAAGCTGCACTTTGGTTTCCAAACGTTTTGGAAGTCAAACGAACTTCCGGAACATATTCTGTTCGACTTCCAAGGTACGACTGTACAAAGGTTCTTACTTGGGATGGAGGTGAAATTCAGTTTTGTTTGTATGGTCAATGAGAAACTACCTGTTTCACACTTCTTGAACCAACACTCAGACTGAAACCCAGCTAGCCTTTGAAATTCACACTTCATGCAGTTCTGCTACCCAACAATGTGTACAAAATGCATGAACATGGAGAAAGTGAATATGGAGAAAGTGAATACAGTGGTACCTCGGGTTACATATGCTTCAAGTTACATACGCTTCAGGTTACACACTCCGCTAACCCAGAAATATTACCTCGGGTTAAGAACTTTGCTTCAGGATGAGAACAGAAATCGTGCTCCGGCCACACAGCAGCAGCTGGAGGCCCTGTTAGCTAAAGTGGTGCTTCAGGTTAAGAACAGTTTCAGGTTAAGAATGGAGCTCCGGAACGAATTAAGTACTTAACCCGAGGTACCACTGTATGGAGAAAGAAATGCATGTATTAGTGAAACTACTATACAAATATGCATATATTAAAGGAAATTGCCTGTAACGTGTTTAGGTGCATACAAAAAAATTCTCATCAGGAGACATACACACTGAAATGCTGGTGAATTTTCATTAAGTTTTTTGGTTTTTTTAAATTGGCTAGTATTGCAAAAATGTGGAGAACTGAATCTAAGAGTAGGAAAATAAGAAATGGGGGAAATTGGCAGATTCACCCAACGCTAGTTCTTGCTGATGGCCTATATGTTTATTAAATGGAAAACTTGAATGAACTACTGAATTGATGTATCAGAATAAACTACGGTATCTCTGAGTACTGGAAAAATAGCCGAGAACAATGTCACTAGCAAAGCCTAAAAAACTCAGTCAATAATGCAGCCATTTCATCACATGTCAGACTTAAGTCCTGATTCATTCATCTCACATATTTACCATGTCGTATTATTTATGTTAACTAATTCTACTCTGCATTCCAGACATTGGTCCCTTCAAGCCCCAAATAAATTCCCTGAGCCACTACTTCTCACTAGTTCCACTCGTTTCCAAGGAATGAGCAAGCCTCCTGCCCCACCAGTCAGACCTCTAACCTTCCTCATCTTGTAGGCTGTGGAGGAGAGGGAAAAAATGCATCACAAAATTCCTAATTCTTCCACCAAGAACCCTGGGCCACCAAAACAAAGCATATTCACATCATGAGTCAGGTTACAGAAAACAACGCACAAATGACATGTTCAATGTGCATAATTTATTCTAATTGACTTTTTTTTTTTAAGGATTTTTTTAAAGCCCAGAATCCCATACCTCATACACCTTCCTATTATACAGTCTTCAGATTAATCACATTATTTTTGTAATGTATTTTCTCCTGATCTCAACCACTGGAGACAGGCACAGACAGATTGCCTTCAGAAGAAAGAAATCAGGCAATCTATACCTATTTATTGATCCAATTCCCCTTCACCAAATTGCACAAGTTTTTGAACCTGGCAGAGCAGTTAAGGGTTGCAACCCAAAAAAAGGGGGTCCCATTTGTTTTTGACACAGGCTGCTTTGTAGCACTTTTTTAAAAAGCAGGCTCTGGTTTTTTGAAGTGGTTCTTTACTTCTTCTGCACTAGGCAGATGGCAGAAAGGGGGGGGCGGGAATCCAAGCTGAAAAAACATCACGGCAAATCATGCCCACGGTTGGTTCTGCATTCAGACCAAAGGGGGTCCTCCTTTGGATAACAAGCGGAGTGATAATTATAGATTAGAAAAGAGCTAGATCAGCAGCTGCTGCTGCTGCTTGCGTTTGTTCCCTGTTGTAGCTGACAGCAGTAGAGAACTTGGCAAAAACAGGCTTCCAGAAGTGGAAAGACACGTTAACCCCTGTGCTTGTCAGTCCGCTATGGTGAGGACTCCAGGGAGCAATTAAAGCCTTGATAGGCTGTGTGCCTAAGGTGGAGAGGGAAACAAAGTGACCTGAACGCTCCCACGCTTGGGGAGCGCAGAAGGCCTCAGATCATCATCTCCGTGTTTCAGTGATCTCATCAGGAGAGCAGGTTAGTCGATTTTTATTTTGATATCCCGCCGTGCTTGAGTTAACCTGAGTTAACACTTGAACAAATATTTTTGGGGGGAATAAATTACGTTTTTTAAACATGCAGCAAAGCCTCATTTACCTTGACCAGTCATGCTGTAGCCTTCCTATGCCTGCATGTGATTGATGCCCTTACGGTGTTTTATTTACACTTGAAATTCTAGGATACACAGTTACTGTACAGCACACACAAAACCCACAGCAGTTATTTATAGTTGCATTAAAAGTACTGACTGTAGAGGCATTTGGCGGTTGCTTTTCATGATGGGGAGATTATTGTCTGTCTGTGATTATTTAGTACTTTTTTTAAAAGCTTGCGTGATCAATTTATATGAGCTCGTTTATTGGGAGGGTGTCATGGAAGGGCCTCAAAGGGGAAATGATGAATAGAGGTGGGATTAATACTCCTTTCCAATATGAGTTTTAAAAAACTATTATTTTTTTAAAAAATTGAAAAGTTTGAGTTATAAATTGACTAAATAATATGGTTTGGAGGCTAATGTACAATCCCATTATCCATTATGTGTGGCTAATAAAACCATGCAAGTCTGCATGCAAGTAAATCCCCTTGAATTTCGTGGGGCTTGCTCCCAGGTTAAGGGTTTAGGGGTTTACAGCCTAAATTCCACCATTTTCAGTAAAGCCAGATTGCAGCTCATGTCTTTGGTTAGGTGGTTTCTTAAACACGGCCAATGCATACTGCCAATAACATTGCAACTAATGCCTTTTGCTGCTTTAGATCCCAACTGGCTTAATCAGTGCTTTGAAAATGTTTCAGCTAGAGATTCCACTAATGCAGGCATGTCCAGCAGCTAGATCGATCGTGATCTACCGATCATGATCTACCGGCTCCTCTAAAAAAAGCTCAACAACTTTGACCTGAACCCCAAGAAAGGGGGTAGATCACTGCCAGTTTTTAACTCTGTGAGTAGATGGCAGTCTCTTAACACACTGGGGAGCCAGTGTGGTGTAGTGGTTAAGAGTGGTAGTCTGGTAATCTGGGGAACCGGGTTCGCGTCTCCGCTCCTCCACATGCAGCTGCTGGGTGACCTAGGGCTAGTCACACTTCTTTGAAGTCTCTCAGCCCCACTCACCTCACAGAGTGTTTGTTGTGGGAGAGGAAGGGAAAGGAGAATGTTAGCCGCTTTGAGACTCCTTAAAGGGAGTGAAAGACGGGATATCAAATCCAAACTCCTCTTCTTCTTCTTCTTCTTCTTCTTCTTCTTCTTCTTCTTCAGAGTTGGTCACCCCTGCACTAATGGAACATTTGCCTTAGTTGGGAAACACGTCTCCTACTGCTGAGTCTACCTGGCGGATGGAAGGCTGCATTCTGAGCAGCATGTTGAAACCCCAGTAAAAGTCCAGAGGGTCTATTGGTATTTCTATCCTCGTTGCAGCATCATTGCTAATGACATGTTAGATTGGTGTTAGAACAGCTTGAGTTATGTAGAATATATTCTGTCTATTAGCAGGGTTGCCACACAATTGCAGAATCCGGTGTCTCTTACAGAATTTATAATTTACAGCATATTGTTATCCCTTGGAGCTACGTAGCTTGGTAAAATGTAGGCTATGTCTGTGGAAATCACAGCAGGCATCCACATTGCGCATGCTGTGAATACTCTAGTAACACTGTTCCTTGTGGTGGCTGCTGTGATGCTGTATGTCCAAGTCAATATTCTACGTAAAAAAACCTGAGCTTCAATCCTGGAAAGAGGGGCCTGGTGAATGAGTAGTTCCCAGATCCAGGAGACAGCTGGATTTCCTGTTCTGGGTGGGGTTGCTCTTTCTCTGAAGGAGCAGGGACGCAGTCTGTGGGTACACCTTGAGCCACCTCTGTCACCAGAGGCCCAAGTGACCTCCATGACCAGGAGTGCTTTTTACCAGTTCCTGCTGGTATGCCAGCTGCAACTATTTATGGACCACCACAGCCTGACCACAATGGCCCAGGCACTGGTAACCTCAAGGCTTGGTTACTGTAACACGCTTTACATGGGTCTGCCCCTGTATCCCTTTTAAAAGTTTCAGCTAGGGCAAAATGCAGGTGCCAGACTGTTCACAGGAGTAGCTTACTGGCAACAAGTTACTCCGCTCAGTAACTCTGCTGAGAGAGCTGCTCTGGTTGCTGATTTGCTACCCAACCAGGTTCAAGGTGCTTGTGTTGATTCACAAAACCCTAGACAGCTTAGGCCCAGATTACTTTAAGAATCATCTGATCCCTTCAACACTACCACATGTACTGAGATCTTCCAATGGGGCAAGTGTGGCAGTCCCCCACACACCTGAGTTTCAATTGTCCTTCACTAGGGAGTGGAAGGAGGCATTTGTGTGGCCTGTGGAACACCCTACCAGTGGAGGTTTGGTGGGACCCACTCCCTCTCCTCTTTCAGACCCCTTTTTTAACCAATGATGCTTTTCGATCTTATAATAGCATTTTTATGGATGCTTTTTCCAATTGCATTCTTATATGTAGTATACCACCTTGGTGTATATTTTTAAATGAAAGTGTGGATTATCAATACGCAAACAAATAAATAAAAATTATACGGGTTCCCTGTTGTGTTTTGTCTTTCCATTTTCCCAGGAGCAACCAGCAGAGGCGATGACAGTCACATACTCTAGCAAAGTAGCAAATGCCACTTTCTTTGGGTTCCACAGATTGCTTCTCAAGTGGAAAGGAAGCATCTACAAACTGCTTTACAGAGAATTTTTGCTCTTTGCTTTTCTCTACACGGCAATAAGTCTATTATACAGGTACTGGGGGTTTTTTTCCCCACCTTGTGAAAAACTTTGTATTGCAATCTTTCCTTGCATAATGATGGAGGGATCTGCAACAAAACGTTTCAGTATGTTGTTTTCTGTTCAGGATGCAGTTGTAGCCAATCCTGCCCTTTCTCAAGATACTCTGTTCCAGGGATGTGTAGCCCTCCAAATGTTGTTGGGAGTCCTATCAGCTCAAGCCATCATGGCCAACCATGGTGAAGGATGATGGGAGGTGTCATCAAGCAACATCTGGAGGTGAAAGATTACCCACACCTCCTAGTTTTATGACTCCCATCCCCCTCACCAGCACTCAAGTAATCTGTGGCCTGAACTATTCCCTCGCCACGAATACATGGGCTTGTTCTCCTCCATAAGGAATTTATTTACTTCTCCAAACCTGAATTTCCCCCAGGTCTGCTTGTATCTTCTTGTAGAAGGATGGTGCTATCTAGGCCACATAAAGATTGGTACTCAAAGAAAGACTTGAAGAAACATGACTACATGGGACACAATCCACTAGGATGTTCTCCTGCACAAGCTCTACTGAAGGAGCTAAGCTATGCAATATCACTATTTATTTAATCTTCTTAAATGTATATCCTACTTTTCTCATGGAACCCGAGACAGCGTACAAGTGGTGTCCCAGGGTCTACCCATCCAGGCACTGACCAGACTCAGACCTGCTTGGCTTCAGCAAGAGCATACATGGTCCAGGATCTCTTGTGCAGCCCCCATGCCTCCTGTTCCAGTAAGGAAGCTGATTGGCTTGCAGTTATCTTGGGAGTCACTCCTACACTGATTGACAATGAAATGGAAAAGTCTCTGATATTCAACAGCAAAAGTGTTGTGAAAACAAAGCTACATCCCTTTATGAAGACAAATACTCAATTATAACAATATGTCAATAGGAGAGCTATAGTTTCCCCTCCCCCAATTAGTAATATATTCTAGCAAAAACAGGCCCATTTATGTCTTGCGATGGTTTTTCCTATCAAATTTCTGCAAGTAGAGCTTTGAGTGTGGGTTGCTTCCTGAGGTGTCCTTGGCCACAGCTTTGGGTTTCTTCAGAGTTGGATCACATAACAGCTTCTCCAGGGACATTAGACTGGCCCCATCTCTGGTGACATTTAGGCAGGCAGCAAAAATGTTTTATAATGCTGCATGCTTGCAATGGATTTTCATTTACTGTGCTCTTGTTTGATCTGAAATTTTCTGTTTTAATTTTGTTGTTGAATTTTAATTTTGTTATCGTCTTCTTGTTCACTCCTACAGGGGGCCCTAGCTAGGACTGAAAGGTGGTGTAAAACTGTTTTTTATAAATGAATAAAAAAGGGGGGGTGCAATCTAGCCAATTTTGTCTTGTTATAGATCTTTTGGGGAATGTCCTGAATATTAATGAGAGTCGTTTAGATGCAATCTGCATAGTTTGATCTGGGTGCTGATGTGGATTTAGAGTTTGCATCTTTCACAACCTCCAAGATTCACAACCTGCATAAGCTGTTATGGCCATTGTTTGATTGATTCCCCCTTTTCCCACCATGGATTATATAATCAGATCTCTATTTTTAATGGGCTGTATTATTACCGTTATACAGAATTGTGTTGTTATAGAAATATTGTCATAATGCACTGAATATTTCTCATTTTACCCACGTTGCTAAGCAGGGACAAGCCTATACATGTCTGCTGAGAAGCATGCCCCAATGAGTTATATGCCCGGAATAATAGTTGTATAATGCATTTCATTCTGCATATCTGAGATTTTTCCATTCACTTGTCAGTCTTGGAGCAGTGGCTTTTGTCATAATTGTGAAACACACAGACGAGCTTCCTTATCACCTCCTATGCAGTAAATGACTATTAATACTAGTATTCCTGCTTGCCCATATTATATTCTTAAGAGGGAATTAACCCGCTCTTTATACAAAACTAATTTGAAAAACTAATATCTTTCTCCCCCCCCCCCCTTTTCTTTTGTCCTTGCAGATTTTTTCTTACTGGTAGCCAGAAACGATACTTTGAAAAACTGGCCATTTATTGTGACAAATATGCAGAACAAATCCCAGTTACTTTTGTGCTTGGTGAGTATATACATATACATATATATATCCCATAATTACCATGACTTTGTTTAGGACTTCACCACTAACCTTGAAGCAGGGATGGGCAGGAAGGCGTTTGGGATCTACTGGATAGATCTCTGGGTGAGTCATGGTAGATTGGCCCAGATTTCTTACTCCCAAATTGTTTAACAATATTAACTGCACATCATATGCACCAGGGTTGTACAGCCAGTAGGCAGCTCAGTTCACAAGCTGCTCTGATGCTGGTACGATCACAATGTCAGTACCAGTCTGAGGACAGGAGATGTGCTAGCAATAGTTTCTCCTCATTTACCAGGGCTGGCAGAGTGTAGCATCCGCTCCAGGCAGTTGCTTTAGGGTATCATGAAAAGGCAGTGAGTTGTTATTTAAATTATTAGGAATGTATTTTTACTGCTTGGGAGGAGAAGGAGCGGAAGTTCTTGTGGAATTTTCTGCCTCTTGTTGCCAAAATAATATGGCTGGTCTTGGGTGCTGTGCACCTTGAATTGTGGCGTGGGAGTAGGAATGCACTTGCTGCTCTGTCGTGATATTTTCTTGTTGAATTCTCCCGTCTAGACATCTGACTTCACAAAACAACTACAGCGGTGGTGGGAAAACTCCTTTGGCCAACTCCTAGGGGCTGAGGTGCTTTCAATCCCCCCAATAAAATATTTGAAGGGCCTGCCCCCCTAAAGTTGATGGACATTGCCATTCAAATGGTGTGTGTGTGCCACATCTTGTGATCAATTGGTGGGGCTTCCCTGCCCCCCCATATTTTATTCAAGTTGGCACCCTGGCCTCCAGATGTTACTAGACTGCAACTCCCATCAGCCCTAACCATTGTGCTACCTGACTAGGATGGGTGGGAGTCCAGAAGCAACTGGAGAGCCACAAGTTCCCCACTACTGAGTTATAGGCCCCAGCGCTTTCCATGACGGAGTTGTTGTAAGCCTAGGTGTATATTTTAACTGCACACATTTTTTTAGAAGAGCCAGAGCTATGTGATGATTTGCAGCAACGAATGTGAATCGGGATCTTTCAAAATCTCCAGGCTTCTATGTTACTTTGGTGGTGAACCGTTGGTGGAACCAGTTTGTAAATCTGCCGTGGCCAGACAGACTTATGTTATTGATCTCCAGTACTATCCAGGGGAGAGACGAGCACGGCCGCTTGCTCAGAAGAACTCTAATACGTTACGTGAATTTAACGTCCGTCCTCATCTTCCGTTCAGTGAGCACAGCTGTCTATAAGCGATTTCCAACAATGGACCACGTGGTAGAAGGAGGTATTTGTCCATTTCTTTTCTTCTCCATCTCAGCCACGTCACATGTGGTCATAACTGAGCAGGGGCAGAATCTTTTGACGTATCAAAAGCATATATATAGACAAGGCACAGGGCCACATCATCAGAAAGAGAAGCAGCACTTCCGTCCTTATCCTGGGAGTTGCTTTTCCAGTTAGTAAGTACTTAGGGTGATGCATGAACCATGACAATCATGCTAAATGTAGCAGGTGCAGTTTTACTTTATGAGCTTAGATTCAAAATGGTAGAAACCCATTGTCAGAATTTCTGTCAGAGGCCAGGCACCTCCTTCCCAAAGCCAAGGAAGCTTCTGCCCAGTTTAGGGAGGAAGGCGCGATGCTCACACGCACAACAAACTCCACCCCCCCCCCAAAAAATGTCCTCAAAAGCTGATATGTCTGGCTCTAACTGTTCCCCTACAGAAAAATTCACCGCAAGTCACTACTATCCTCCACATTCTGCACAACTGCTGCCTCCAGACCAACCCCAAAGGTGGTTTGGGACCACCATATATATGCAGTACACAGCATGAGCTGTTGCTTCTCTTTCTTTCAGGTGAAACTGACAGTTTTTTGTTTTTTAACTACACCTTGACTACAATTTGCTTGGGTCATTAAGGGTCATATAAAACTGCTTCAAGAGCCGATTCGTCACCCTTGTTTTAGATATAACGTTTGTCTGTATGAAGGGGTTTATGGTCATCCTTTTAATAATACATGGGTACAAGCAGAAATGAGTAAGGATGTTTGGGGTCACGTGCTTCAGAAGATGCGCTTTCTGAACAAATATAGGAGATCCAAAGGCAACTCTATCTCTTTATAAACAGGTTTTATGACACCAGAGGAAAGGAAAATATTTGATGAACTTAAATCTCCCCACCTTAAATACTGGGTCCCCTTTGTCTGGTTTGGAAATTTGGCAGCGAAAGCGCGACAGGACGGAAGGATCAGAGACAGTGTAGACTTGCAGACCCTTTTGATCGTAAGTAAGCCAACACAGCATAACGCCATAGGGGGTGAGATGTGCTCTTTCTTAAACATGCCTGTTTTACGTATATAAACCATAGGCCTGTCTCTTTCCTTTCCATTATATCATAGTGACTGGGTTTCATCCTACACTACAGTACACCAGGGCCAGCCCTAGATCAGATGACACCCCAGGCAAGGCATCTTCACATCCTACCCTTCCATTGGTTCGCATTTTGAATGCCTTATTTTTATTGCATTTGTAGCCTATTGCAGGGCTGCTGTCAGGCTTGAGTGTGGGGCAGACAAAGTGCCCACTAGTGATTCTCCTCCTATGTTGGCGAGTCTCCTCCAGCTTACCTAACAGCAGTACTAGGCAACTGGGTCTGGGAGCCGCCATTTTAATTCCCCACAATGACCTCGTAGTAGTGTCATTCTAGGACTTTGTAAGACATTAAAATTGCTGCTCCTGGCCCCAGGAAACATGAAAGGTGTGTTCCAAAAATACAACTATATTGTCAGCTGTCATACAAAAGTGACCTCCTCTGGTCTGTAGCAATGATATGATTTAAAGTTCAACTGAGAAATCCAGGATATAATTGCATAGTTTAGGCTGCAATCCTATCCATAGATACCTCGATGGAACAAGCCTCATTGAATTCAATACATGTCTACTTCTGAGTAGACATGTATAGATTGCATCAGAGAGTCTGTTACATCACTATTTCTACCAAGTTCCACCATGCTAATAAGAAGAAGGATGAAATCATTCTCTTCAGTGACCGCATCAATTTTGTGTTTGTGTTTGTTTTCCACTTAGGAGATGAATCGTTATCGATCATGGTGTAGCCTGCTATTTGGTTATGACTGGGTTGGAATTCCCCTAGTGTACACACAGGTATCTAAGTGAAACCTTTTGCCAATATATAGAAACAATGATGAATGGTGGATAGAGATGGATCTTGGGATGCTGAAAAGTTTAAACTTAAATGTAATGTATATTCGAAGCCTGAAAGGTTTGTGTTTCTCCCTCCACCTCCTCCTGCTTTCACAAATAGATCCTGTGGACTTCTAGATGTTGCTGGACTCCAACTCCCAGAAGCCCCAGCCAGATTGGCCAATAGCCAAAGATGGTGGTAGTTGGAGTCCTCAGAAGGGCCTCAGGTTCCCCATCCTGGTTTATTCACTTCTTAGGGCTGAGGTGGAATTGGAGACTCAATAAAGACCAAACCCTAACAGCCCAGCTTGGAGCTGCTCTCCCACTGCCATGTCACATTTGTATCATTTTGCATGAGAATGTATTGCACTGTAGGTGCCCAACAGAACTTTGCACGTTCACTGTGTAGGTCTATCTATCTATCTATCTATCTATCTATCTATCTATCTATCTATATGGCACACTTCTTATACAGTAATTATATCCGTAATAGGGACGCAGGTGGTGCTGTGGTCTAAACCACTGAGCCTCTTGGGCTTGCTGATTTGAAAGTCGGCAGTTCAAATCCATGTGACAGGGTGAGCTCCTGTTGCTCTGTTCCGGCACCTGCCAACCTAGCAGTTCGAAAGCAGTGCAAGTAGATAAATAGGTACCACTGCAGTGGGAAGGTAAACAGCATTTCTATGCGCTCTAACTTCCGTCATGGTGTTCCGTTGCGCCAGAAGCAGCTTAGTCATGCTGGCCACGTGACCCAGAAAGCTGTCTGTGGACAAACGCCAGCTCCCTCGGCCTGAAAGCAAGATGAGCGCTGCACTCCATAGTCGCCTTTGACTGGACTTAACCATCCAGAGGTCCTTTACCTTTTACCTTTGCCTTATTATATCCATAGCAGTAGCTTAATGTGGCCTTAATTCATTTCAGGTTGTAACACTTGCTGTCTACACCTTCTTCTTCACGTGCCTGATAGGACGTCAGTTTTTGGACCCTGAACAAAACTATCCAGGTCATGATTTAGATCTTTACATTCCTATCTTCACATTGTTACAGTTTTTCTTCTATGCAGGATGGCTAAAGGTAAATCGCTACTATAGTTTTCCAGTGTGTTCGGAATTTTCTTGTGATTTTTTTGTTCAGATTCAGTGAGTAAGATTTCTTCCAGCCAAGTCAATGGAAGTAAAGGGCCCCTTTAAAAAGCTATCTATACTTTTATTGCTTCTCTCCTTCCCTCCCCCTTCCCCTTCCCCTTCCCCTCCCCCATTCCCCTCTCCCATTCCCTTGCAAATCTGCTCTGGAAAATCTGCTCTGGAAAGTCTGTCCTGTCACTCAGATAGAAGCCCATTGTAGTCACACAAGGTCACCACTGGACACAGCCCACTGTGAGCTTCATGAAGCTCAGCCAACAGCATCATATCTGACATCCATGTCTCATAGTCCAAGCTAGGCTAAGATAAAGTAACAATGATAATCAGACTGCTTTTTTCTATTTAAAAAATATTCTATAAAGCTTAAAAGCACACCGCTATGCTTCTCAGGCTTGCAATCTGAATAGACGCAATTACAAAGTAAAGGGGATAGAGAGGGACACTTAGCAATTATTCAGCATACAGCATCACATAGTGATTTAGGCAGTGCTTTTTTCTGGGAGGGACGCAGGGGTACACATACCACGAAACATTTTGTGAATCTAAGTTGGGCCTCATTGAGGAGCAGTATTTCAATATGAGTAGGAAAATGAGAGTACCCCTAAACACTTTTTTTGGGGGGGGGAAGCACTGGATTTAGGTAATACCAAAAATATATAGCTATCCAATGTGCTATGTTTCTTACAATGATCTGAACACATTCGCACTGCTGAAGGTTTGGCATTTACGATGACACTGCAAGCAGCATTTCTGGATTAGAGGCTTCTTGCAAACTCCAAATATTATGCACAGCATCCTGCCCACACCAATGTGTAGCTTGTAGCTCAACTTTGCAAACAGCCCCACTATCAGCAATGCAGGTTTTGGCAGTTTTATACATAGCCTACTATAAATTGCTGCAAGTGTTATTCTGTCTCTTGAAATCCCACTGAGAAGCCTATGTACGTGGTGTATAGAGGAATCTGCCAGCCTTGGATTTCACAGACCACTTCATCAACTGTAGTAGTGGGGGTGGGGGGCTTTGAGGCTGCCTTTAAAGGGCAGGAGCCCACTCAATGGTGCTTACAAGGTAAAAACAAAATAGTACATAGACAGAGAAAGAGACAGAGACAGAGAGATATGAGTAGCCAGAGCTTCCTGCTTCTACCATAGTGGATATCACAGATGAAGAGGGAAGTTGCTCTCCAATCGTTGTCCTGCAAGGTACAGTGGTAACTTTGTTCTCAAACTTAATCCGTTCCGGAAGTCCATTCCAAAACCAAAGCACGCTTTCACATAGAAAGTAATGCAAAACGGATTAATCCGTTCCAGACTTTTAAAAACAACACCTAAAACAGCAATTTAACATGGATTTTACTACCTAACAAGACCATTGATCCATAAAATGGAAGCAATAATCAATGTACTGTACTAAAAAATAAATAAAACAGTATTGTAGATGATAAAAATAAAATAAAAGTATCTCTTACTTGCACTGATGATAGCCATTGTTTGGATGGGGGGCTTTTATCCATTTCCGCAGTCATACAATCAATCAATAAGTAGCTGAACTGGGTTCCACACAGTCACAAAAACAATTTAACCAAAAAATCCTCAAAAACAAAAACGCAAAATAAACAGCAAAAACAAAAGCGCCAAATATAGTGGTACCTTGGTTCTCAAACGTAATCCATTCCAGAATTCCGTTCGATTTCCGAAATATTCAGAAACCAAGGCATGGCTTCTGATTGGTGCAGGAGCCCTGGAAGCAATAGCCAACAGCCAAATTGGACGTTCAGCTTCCAAAAAATGTTCAAAAACCGGAACACTTACTTTTGGGTTTTCGCTGTTTGGGAACTAAGGCGTTTGGGAACCAAGGTACCCCTGTATATGCATCTCCCCACTCTTACCAGAGCTCCATAAGGCCATGTACACCTCATTGCAATAGACCATCCTTGGAAAGACAAAAGCATACATGGCTGTGGAAGAGCTCATGTCTCCCCGAAAAGGTACAGCCACTGTATCAGATGAAACCTTGCCACTGCACAGGGGTGGGGAATGTGCGCAACTCCCGGATGTTAGTCTCCAACTCCCATCAGCTCCAGCCAGCATAGCCAATAATGAAAGGAAATGGGAGTCATTTAGAGGGCCTCAGGCTCGCCATCCCTTCCAGAATAGACTCCTTGCCAGGAGCAATAGGAGCAAGAAATGATGAGCATACACAGGGCCGCCATGATCTGTAGGGCTGTGACGGCCCTTTCAGAAGCCATTGAACACAGAGACACTGGTGCAAACAAATAGTTTGTGTGCATGCCTGTCTCCCAGGAGTCTGGTGAGAGTTGTTAGCTAGTATGGGCCTGCCCACAGAGTTGTGAAGACGTACCTGGGGACGAGTAACATACTTGCTTTTTCCTCAGTGCCTCGATAATATCTACTTAACCTGTACATTAGCAAATAAACTGATTGCCGCAACAAAACAGTAACCCTCTGCTACTATCCTCCTCCAGAGAAAATTGATCCTCTAATGGTGCCTATTTAGGAACATCAAACCATATGCTTTAATCTGATTTTACCATATGAAGTAATAATAATTTTATTATTTATACCCCGCCCATCTGGCTGGGTTTCCCCAGCCACACAGACTGGGTTTCCCTAGTATGTTATGTTTACATTGTAATTCTCACACATCTTAAATCCTAGATATGGGGCAGGTTATACATTTTAATCAGACATAGAATCATAGAATTGTGGAGTTGGAAGGGGCCACAAGAGTCACCTAGTCCAACCCCCTGCAATGCAGGAATATTTTCCCCCAATGCGGGGGGGGAGTAATAAAAAATCACAGCCCAGTCCAATTTCATCATAAGAACTTCCTAAAATCACAATGCAACTAAAAAGTAGCAGCACTTCCAATCTCCCAAAGTCCCGAAGCAGCTACATCACAAGTCCTTCTTGCAAGTACAGTCATACCTTGGAAGCTGAAGGGAACCCGTTCGACTTCCAAAACGTTCGATAACCAAGCTGAGGCTTCTGATTGGCTGCGGGAGCCGAAACGTTCAGCAACTAAGCTGTTTCAGATCCAAGGTATGACTGCCCTCACTGGGTCAAACTCTCCCCTCACTCTCTGACAATATCTACAAAGCAGACCTTGTCATAGTGAAATCGCAAGTAGGAATACACCCTCTGCTGCATTTTTTATCAAAAGAGGTTTGTTGCGATTATGCTGCTGGCCCCGGTGAAGATGTTAAAACACACGTTACTGTCCACCTAATACGACAGTATGAAGAACGCAAAAAAATATTGTGTTGATTTGTTAACCAAAAAGAAGTGCAAACATAACAAAAATAAATAGCAATGTAAACCATAAAGCATTACAGCCCAGAAGGAGAAGTTACAGCACAGCTCCAAAGGTATTATGCAAAGGTTCCCTCTACAAATAACAAAGATACATAAAAATAAAAGCATTCTCCTCCTGTGAGTGCTATCCTCACTGAAAATAAAGGTTCTATGAAGTCTTAGATGAAAGGGACATTTGCATCTACTGATGGCACCAAATACAAGTTAGTTTGCAAAACAGGTTATTTGAAATCATTGTCTGGCTGCCAGTCATTGCTGTTATGTATAGGACAACAGTCCCCCTCACATGAGGCCCTTTTAATCCTACTTTGTGTTGTCCTGGATTAGTCACTAATCTGTTCAGTTCTCATATCCAGGAATCCTAAAATAGCACTTAATTGTCCTGGTTTGCATTTCTTTTCAGACTGTGATATCATGTGCCGCATTGCCCGTGGCAGATGAGCCAACGCAATGTTTCCGCTTGTAGTCACTCTCCTTTATATCTTCCACATTCATTTAAGGATGCCCTGCAATGTGATTTCTTGTTCACAGATATCTGCCTAGCTAGGTAGTCTAGCAAGTCTCATTGTCCTCCTTCTGTAGCATCTAGATACATAATTGTTCGTAAAATCGTAATTAATCTTGAATCCACTGGGTTCGTGCTGGGAACCACTGCACCTTTGAGCCAATACTTCTGCCATCACAGGATGGTAAGATAGGCCCAATATAGACCTTTTCGTCATGTTAGCCCAGGAAGTGACATAATGAAGTAACACTTTCCTTCCTGAACCACCCATCTTCTGCTTTCGCCGTCATGAGCAACTGGGCTTTCAGGGTGATATTGGTCATGCAGCTACTATTATGCCATAAGATCCACTGTCCTGTAATATCACATATGAGCTTTAAGTACTGATGAAGCCCAGGATGGCAAAACAAGGCCAATATTCTGGAAATCCTTGTGTAGACTCTGTGTAAGGATTTTGTGGAACTGTAACAACCTTTCATGTGGATTTTTTGGACTTTACGAACAGACAGATGGAATAGACACCATTACACAGATGGACCTTATGCATGAACTGACTAAAGTATGATCTGATCCACTGGGTCTTCTACTTTGTTCGTTTGTTGAACTTTATAAGTTACTTCTGCTGCAATTTATAATTTGATACTATGAATAGTATACCTTATTTATCTAAGAACACAGCCGGTTACGTCTCGCGTGCTTATTGGGTCTGTTAAGCCCCAGCACGACTGACGAGGGATTTGGATTCTTCTATCCATTCCTCTTTGTAACTGGCAGAATCTGTCAGATTTATCAAAGAAAACCCAGCCTCTTTGTATACTTTATCTCCCCTACTCCAACAGATTTCTCAGTCCAGTAGATCAGGTGCCGCGTGCTGCAAAATCCACTTGGGAAAATGTGGAGATTGCATAATCACCTATCAAAAGCATTGGCCTTACCCTCTAGGGGACTGTGCATGAGTACAAATCTGTAGCATAAATATCTTTTGATATTTCAGTTTTTGGTGATGTACTTATAAATACGTGCAATTCTAATAACAGGTTGCTGAGCAGCTCATCAACCCATTTGGTGAAGACGATGATGATTTTGAAACAAATTGGTGCATCGATAGGAATCTGCAGGTGTGACTTTTCTTGCTGCCACTTACAATTATTTTCTTCAGCTCTGCAGCAATGTAATTTTAAAAAATTTTCTGCCATGGATAATATTGCTTGATGCCCTCCTCCCACATTTCACAGATTAGACTACAGACATATTTCGAACACTTCTTCGCAAGCTCCACTTCAACACATTGCTGAAGGCTCTTCACTGCCTGCCATGTTCATTTATTTTGCTGTGACTGGTTTCGGAGCTAAGAGGCTGATTGTTCTCTTGGCAAAAGTACAGGAGAAACACATCATTACTCTACAATATGCTATCATCAAGAGTTCCAAATTTTTTTTGCTGCAGTATCTGAAATGTCAGGCTGCATGGCTCTTTAGTGTTCATATGCATGCATTTTTCCTACAGCAGGTACTCTAGACCTTAGCAAGCACTCTGGCCAATGGTGGCATTTTCTCCTCTGAGGTTGTCTCACTTTCCTCTGGTTTTGGCCATTGGCTAGCCTGGACAGATTGTAGCTTAAAGCTACCAGAAGGGAGCTCTTTTATGCATGTTCAAAGCCCTGTGGGAGCAGATCCATCCTACTCCAAACAGCAACCACTTCACATATTGCTTCTGAAATGCCCACCTTTCAATTTAATTTTGTCATATGGTGCAAGGAACTGCTGCTTGGGAAAAATTAATGACAAGGTCATGTTGGGTGTTCTGGGTATGAATAGTGCAGTTCTCTCTATTCTCTAGATTGTGGTCAGAGTTTATTGCGCCTAAAACTGTGTTGCAAGCTTTCTAATTCACGGCCATTGTTCCAGGTTTCACTTCTGGCTGTTGATGAAATGCACATGAATTTACCCAGAATGAAAAAAGACATTTACTGGGATGATTCCTCTGCCCGCCCGCCCTACACATTAGCAGCTGCAGACTCCTGCATTCCATCTTTCCTTGGATCCACTATCGAAATGCGGTACACAAGTCTGCGGTCTCCTACCATAGTTAAGACAGGGTCAAAATGGTTCCTCGCGGCCCCAGTTTGTTTCATCGTTAACAGCCCAGTCCTAAAAGAATTCAGGCTTAGACATACCTAATTCTTGATAGAAGATACCAGACTGTTAAGAACATAGCTCTTTTGTCTGATCCAGTAGAGCTCTTGCTACCTCATGCAGTCTCTTGTTTCCAGTTACCAGGCAAGCACATGAGGGCAGTAGCACTCTCTCACTTGCTTCCAGCAAGTGGTATTCTGGAGAACATTGCCTCCTATCCAGTGTAGGCAACCTTTAGCACCACAACTAGTAGGCAAATTCATGTTAGAAGAAGCTATCGGTGACTACTAGTCAGAATAAACGACAAGATATTGTAGTTTATTACCAGATGAAAACACATGTAAGTAATTAAAACAAATCAGCGGAACAATAACACACCCTTCCCACAGACACATATTAAAAGCCTGCAGAATATTAATCCGCCCGAGGCCTGGTTGAAGAACGTTTTTCTCTGATGCCTAAAGATGTATAATGAAGGCACCAGGCGAACCTCCCTGGGGGAGAGCATTCCACAAATGGGGAGCCACTACAGAGAAGGCCTGTTCTCGTGTTGCCACCCTCAGGACTTCACATGGAGGAGACACACCAAGATGGGTCTCAGATGATGAGCATAGAGTCTGGGGTGGTTTATATGGGGAGAGGCAGTCCTTGAGGTTGGGCTGTGTTTTTTTATGTTCCCCTCATAGAGTTCCCCTCCCAAAGGTTTTGTTGTACTTCTGTAAATCCTGGGGAGGTTGCAGAAGTTGCCACCCTTTTCTTCATGGATGATGCCACCATGTGTGGATGGGGCCCCATAAGGATCCACACACTAAGAATTGAGTTCATTGTTAGCAATAGGGATAATAACTGCTTTCATGTTTCAACTTGCAGCCTGACTGATAGCCAGTTCCTCCATGGAGAAAACTGGCCCCGGAATAACGATAAACCCAGAAGGCAGCATTCGATGCTGAGAAAAGTGAAACGGTTCCTGAGTGTCCGTGAAGGCTCTCCTGCCCCAACAAGACGGTCCTACCACAGGCAGTCGAGTGAGAACTCTGTTTTCTTCCCCTCTCACGAAATGCATCACATTGGCAAGTTGCTAGAAATGCACTCCAGGGGGAGACATTTCTCCTCAAACAGCATGAAAGGCCATGAGAGGGGGCACGGGAGCATGGATCTTGGAGTCATTAGAGAAAGCAGCAGGAATGAAGGTCTGGAGACAAGCTACCAGTCCGGTGCGGAAGAAAGCCTAGCTAAAATGGACTCGGCAGTTGTTGAAAAGATGGTTGTTGAAAATGAAGGCAGATTGAATTCACAAATAAACAGGGACGTTAACATCCTGACAGAAGAAGATTTTGACAATCAAAGTGAGTCAGAGACTGATTCCGAAGAAACTGTGGTGACCCACTGTGCCCCGCTGCACAGCTCTCCCACAGATTTGCTCATATCTCCTTCAAAAATTGCACCACCTCATATGGGATCCAGGCAACAGGATTCATCCACTGGTGCAAAACAGGAAAAGGAACCTCTCACTCATCAAAGCACCACATCCAGCACCCTGCCAAATGATCAAATGTGGCAATACCCAGATGTTTTTACTCACCATGCGGCACCTAGGACAAAACCTGAATCTCTTTCCACAGAGTCTGGGACAATGCCTGGAGAAGGCAGCTTAAGTACTGAGAGCACTCCCACTTCTTCTCCTGCTGCTGCTACTAATACATTTGCCATAAGCCACTTACCGGAACAAGTGGATGCTAGAGAAACTGATATCCTTTATATCGTTGAGTGTAGCAATGAGAAAAATAAAGGACACCTCTGACAAGCTGGAGAGTGCCAAGATCTTGTGCTGCTGACTCATGCCACGCAGGGCATCTATTTTTTAACAGCTCACCTCAGGACAGGCAGCAGCTTGCAGGCAACATTATGCTTCACCAAAAGCCTCAATATTGATAATACAATTTGAAAATATTTAATCCTATCTTGGTTTAATTATTCTGGGTAATTTAGCCCAAACTGAACAGGTAAATATGAGATACAGGTGGGGGGTGTATGTGTGGGTGTACACAATAAGATGACCATACAGGTAAGCACGCCATTTATGCACGTTCAATATGTGTGCGACTGTGTATACAACCATTGCACCGAACCTGGAAGTGACCCAGAAACGTCATAAAGACGTCATTGAAATGTCACTAAAAGGGCAGAATGGGGGTGGGGTGGGGTGGGGTGTTTGCAGGCTTTTTTCAATGGGTTTCAGTTATACACAATTTCACCGATGTGTGTGTTGCCTTGGAATGTAACCCTCGCATAAACAGGGGGCTGCCTGTATCTCAACTGGTGTTGGAGCTTCTTTAAGAGCCACAGATAAGAAGGCAGCGGCAACATTCAGCAGGCATATTTCTGCCCATCACTGGGACATTGTGACTGGAAAAGGGTGAAGATTCTTCCTCCGAGCCCTGTCCATTCTGGCAACTGGTTGACATTTTACTGGTGCGTTTCATTCCGTATCATTTCTAGCCTGTTTTGCTACGTAATAGGTAGGAAAGAAATAAGCTCATAGAAGTTCTCATCAGTCACTATGTCACGGTCTGGTTCACGGGCGATCAAAGTCCCAGCAGGGGACGTCAGGACGGGGGCAAGATGGTGGGGTGGGAGCAGGAATGGGGGTCCACAAGCCAGGAGTCAAGACATCAAGGGTCCGAGGATCAAGAAGCAGGGAGTCAAGAAGCCGAGGTTCAAGTATCAGGAAGCAAGAAGCCAAACCCAGCAAGGCTGGAAGCGTGTTGCTATGGCAAAGAGCTGAAGGGAAATGCTGACCTTATAGCCCTTCCCAGCTCTTGCCACCAGGTGCTGTGAGTTACCAATCGGCCTCACCTGTGTGGCCACGCCTTGCCTCTTCAGAACAAGTCCCAGTCCTGCAAAGTCCTATTGGTCACATGGCCTGGCTCTTGCACGCACACCTGACACACTAGCCTTATCCTCTGTGGTTAATTGTTGCTTAATCACATAGAGCTACTAGCCATGATGGTCTAGTCTCACTCTCCTTCCACAGTTAAGAGCCAGTATTGCTTCTGAATACCAGCTGCTGGAAACTGTAGGAGCAGGTGGAGCTCTTGTGCTTGGGTCCTGGTAGCGGGTTTCCCATTGGGGCATCTGCTTGGCCACTGTGAGAACAGGACGCTGGGCTGGATGAGCCACCATCCTGATCTAGCAGGCTCTTGTTAAGATTGCATGACGTTGCTTCCCATTGGCCCTGCCCCACCACCGAGACGACTGCCAGCTCCACCTCCATGCCATGTTGGAGAAATGTCTGCAATGGGGAAGCCTGGTGAATGTGTGCGCAGCCTTTCCTTTGATTTCCATTTGCCTGTGGCAGCGATGGAAATGGATAATCTCCCCCTTCTATGTGATGCTTCCCCTGCCTTAATAAATTTGTTCTTGCTACTGTAACATGGGATCCAGTCACACTCCTTTTCACTCAGTTGCAGAGATTACAGCTCCACCCCTTCCCGCTTTATTTATTCAGCATTGACTATATTGTGCAGATGGGATATTGCACTACAGTCACTCAAAGGCAGCGCTGTTCACAAAAGGTAAAATGTGGCATGCTTTGAAGCAACCATCACTTTCCCTGTCGCCTTAAGATCCATCCTTTCCCCTTCAAACTGTGGAGAAATAAAAATTAGTTGTCTTTGTTCGCTAACACTCTGGCAGGTTTGGCATTTTGCAAAATAAGCCTCTCACAGTTCTGACACCAGCCTTGGATCATCTATCAGGCCTTCTTAATTAGTGTGGCATTTCTGGTGATGTTTTCAATTAGAAAGTGCCACACAACTATTTCAGCGGCCATCTTCAACGGAAAAGAAAACCGGTTCGAAAACACACACAGGAAGCTTCGAAAAACAGCATACGCTTGTGCAAAGATTATGAGTGTTATTTGCTTGAAGTGGGATATCATTACAATGGCTTCGTTTCTCTTGAATTGTTCTTTTAATAACTAACACCTTTCAAAACTTTTCTTTCTTGTTGTTAGTAAAATTGTACTCAGATTTTTAATAGCTAGCTCAACAATTATAGAAAATTTAGGAGCCAATTGACTGGAAAGCTCAGGAACCAAGAAGACCAAAAGAATGGGGGGAAATGATCTAGGAGACCACTGTAAGCAGATGAAAACATTAGCAGGATTCTAATAACACTTGTATGTAGCAAATACTAAGGTTGATATGGAGAGATATAAAATGTGGACTATGAAATAATATGCAGTTGAGAAAGTGGACAATAGGACCCATGGACGGGAAGGTGGGAAGTCTAGAGATTTGGGAAATATCTCTAAATATGGATATGTAATTTGTATTGTTATAGTTCTATACTTGTAAAATCAAATAAGAATTATTTTTTTAAAAGAAAATTTAGGAGCCAAACATAGTCCTAATGATTAGCACTACGAGAGTTACATGATCTTACTTTGGAGCAAATAGAGAAAGTTGCCTGTCAACACAGTTGCATATATCAAGAGGTTCCCAAATTGGCTCATGGATCACCAGTGGCCTGAGAGCTCCATGCTGGTGGTCCACAGTGTGAAGAACGGCAGAAACAGCAGCTGCTCCATCATAATCTAAGCCTAAGCTTTGCGGTGTAGCTTGCCCACCCGCACGTCGCGTGGATAGCAAAGCAGTCAGCATTCCCCTTATCTCTTTTTCCCAGCTCTAGCTGCAGTGGCTGTGGAAAACAGGTAAGCGGCATTCTCCTCAGGATGTACACCAGTTCTAGACCACATTCACTTTATATGTTTAAAGCCCTCTGATACCACTTTAAATGCTTCCCACAAAGAATTCTGGGAGCTGTAGTTTGTTATGGGTGCTCTGTTGCTAGGAGACTCTTTGTATTCCCCTCAGATAGCTACATTCCCCAGAATGGGTTATCGATAAAATCCCTCATGACGGGGAACTGTATGTATGAAGTGAATATGGCCGCTGTGGCCACTTCCACACTCTATCTCTGTGCGTGTGCATCAAGCGACTTTTCAGGCACACAGTCAGTCAGAGAAATTAGGGCTTGACAAATAGTGTCACAACTATTGTCCTTCCCCTCTTATGCCCCCCAGGTGTCCTTCCCTCCTCCCCCATTTTGATGCCCCCCTCCCCCGTCTCACTGTTTGAAGCAGAAGTCTAATTTCCCCCTCAACAGCCTGAACACTCTTAATATGGCTGGTGCCGTTGAGAGACACAGGGAAGCTTAAAAGCCTGAGCTTTTTCCCCCCTCCTCTTTCTTTCCCTCTGTATTTTTGTTGGAAGTCACCCAGAGTGGCTGGGGCAACCCAGTCAGATGGGTGGGGTATAAGAATTATTATTATTATTGAAACCAACCATGGAAATCAAGTCCCTTCAAGCCTCAATTCCACTCAGCATATGAACTTGCCTTCTTGCTGCTCCACAGCATACCATGGCTGGGCGATTACCTCCTTCCGTCTGCCATGTGGACCACCTGAAGGTTGAACATCACAGCAGTTGCCAACTGCGTTCTGGTAAGAAGAAGGGGATAGACCTCCTTTATATCCACCCAGCAGCATTATTGCTTTTGTGACATCACAGGCAGTCCACAGCCAATGGCAGTAGCTGTGGAAGCATCATCGTGACCTCAGCAAGACCTCACAATGGTGGGTGCCGTTCAGCAGCCTTTATCTGCACTGGTACCAGAGAAGACATTTTGATACCCAAGGCAGAATCCAGCCCAATGGCTGCATCCCCTTGTAGTGACTATTCCAGGGGCTGAGTGCCAAGAGTGGGTGAAAATGTTTTTTTTAAATAAATAAACAATAAACAATAAAACTGAAGTGAAAATAACCAGTGTAGATGATAACCCAACAGGGTACAAATTAACAAACTGACAGGAATGAAACATTGGGAAAGGCCTGGTGTCATGAACAGGTTAGAGAGTCGAGTCCAAAGTGTGGGCAAAGGAGGCAGGGGGCAGGAAAATGATCCAGGAGAAAGGACTGGTGATTTGTGGGGTTCTGTGCCATCCATGAGGCAGGGAGAAGAGGAAGAGGCTGGGCAGTCAGAGACAGGAGAAAAAGCTGCAGGGAGGCACAGAGGTGGAAGAGACCGTCCCAAAGAGAGTTGGGCCATTAAAATCTCCTTTCTCCTTCTCCCAATGTCTGTAAGATAAGTAAAGGTAAAGGACTTCTGGACGGTTACCGTAAGTCTAGTCAAAAGCGACTATGGGGTTGTGACGCTCATCTCGTTTTCATGCCGAGGGAGCCGGCGTTTGTCTACAGACAGCTTTCCAGGTCATGTGGCTAGCATGACTAAACCACTTCTGGAGCAACAGGACACTGTGATGGAAACCAGAGCGCACGGAAACACCATCTACCTTGCCGCTGCAGCGGTACCTATTTATCTACTTCCACTGGCGTGCTTTCGAACTGCTAGGTTGGCAGGAGCTGGGACAGAGCAATGGAAGCTCACCTCATCACGGGGATTCGAACCACCGACCTTCCGATCGGCAAGCCCAAGAGGCTCAGTGGTTTAGACCACAGCGCCACCTGCATCTGTATCTGAATGCAAACGGCATGTGGGGGTAGTGGGGCAGATGAAACAATGATGTTTGAATCTGCGCACGGGAATATCAACTAAAAGAGGAGTTCTCACAAGATCCGTGAAGCTACATTTAGGGTAGTTATCCTTCTGGCTGAAGTAAGAACTGTCCTGTTTGTAATAACAGGATTCCTTCAAATTTAAATATGCTGTTTGTCTCCACCAAATATCTCCAGTCAAATTAGGAGAATGCAATGAAAGGAAGAGGTGTAAATCAAAGTCGGCAGGAAACACTTTGGAGATTTCCACTCCATTACATTTGGATTTTCTCCCTTTTATGCCTCACAACAATAGAGACATTTCTTTGTATGACAGAGTTAATGTCCTCCATTCCCTTTTCCCACAGCATAAATCCGCAAGAGGACACAAACACAGTGAAGTCATTTGCAAATGAAAACAAAATGGTCAAATAAAGTGAAAACAGGACAACCCCAAAGGGCATTTTCTTGATCAACTTTAATTCATCCATACATCTGATTCTAAAACCAGATTTAACAAATCTAGCCCTGTGGGCATTAGTGAAAAATGCAGCCTTTTAAAGTATCTGTTTAAACTCCATTTGATTAGTATTCAACCTTTGTAAAATATTTTTGTGTAGGAGAGATAGCCAAAGCAGGATCTAAAATGTGACATGTTGACACAGTTGCCAGAAGTAAAGTTTAAATTGCTTTAAGCGATTTCAGCGTCTGTAGTTGAGATTTAAAAACCAAATTGCCTGGAGTTCTCTCCTTTCCACTGTGCAAGTGACAAATTCCAGAATTACAGCGCAGCTCTGCATAAGTTTAACCTGTAAATCCCATTCATTGGACCATGCACACTTACACGGCAATAAGCCCTACTGGAATTTGTTGACTTCTGAGTAGGGATGGAGGAGAACTTTGATTCAGTACACATTTAAAGCCTTATCTATTAAATTTGCACTTGCCAAAGCAATACGAGAACCAAAACACAGATGTTCAACAAAAATCAGACTCGGCCAAACTTTGTGGTGCAGTTCTCCAACCAAATAATGTTTACACAAAAATGAACGTGTTATGGAAAAGTGTGGATACGATAGTGACAATAACATATGAAAACACCTAAATTTAGGGGGAAAGCTTGCAAAAATGTGTACATTAGTTAGAACATACAAAAATATGTATGCACTAAAAATGCGGATGAATTTTCAGGAGGATTTTTTAGAAAAGATTCACAAATTACCGTAGAAATGGGAAGAACTTAATTTAAGGTTGGAAACTGAGAAACTGGGAGAACTGAAAAAGACAGATCCTTCCATCCTTACTTCTGAGTAAACCATCCATAGGCTTGCACAGTCAAATGAATTTTTTATTATTATCACTGCCTACCTATAACGCAACACAAACTCTGAGAAGCCAAGACTCCTCTTTCCATAACTACTGCTCAGAAGAAGGGGAAATCCAGTTTGCCATGAATAATTTGGGTTCTTCCCTTTCGTATTAGTCTGGTATCCTATTCCCTCCACTAAGAAATGTGCCATTGGAAGAGCACAGTAGGTGAGAACAATGATGCACATACCATTCTTAGAAAAGTGGAGCTGCTCTGGGAGGTCCACCATCCCTGAGGCAGCTTCACCTCCTGCTTCACCTTCAGCTCCTTGAGAAAAATTCTAGTCCAGAGATTTAAAATACAATTCCATGCATTTTTAGCCCTGAGTTTAATGGGGTTTATTCGCAAGTACAGTGGTACCTTGGTTCTCAAACTTAATCCGTTCCGGAAGTCCGTTCGACTCCTGAAACAGTTCGAAAACCAAGGTGTGCCTTCCAATTGGCTGCAGGAGCTTCCTGCACTCAAGCAGAAGCCGCTTCAGACGTTCAGCTTCTGAAAAACATTCGAAAACTGGAACACTTCTGGGTTTTCAGCGTTCGGGAGCCGATTTGTTTGACAACTAAGCCATTTGAGAACCAAGGTACCACTGTAAGTGGCTACAGGGTTGCAACCTACGACTGCTTTCCTATGCCCACATACAGGAAAAAACACTGGTTCACTTGCAAGTTGATCAAAAAAAATTCAAGTCTTCTTCAACACTGCCTCTTCCCCCCGCCCCTCCTTGTCCAAATCAGTTGGACTCATTGCACCTAGGACAGGTTTACTGGCGGGATGCAAACCGCTGTCAAAGCATTTCCCATTACTCGTGCTATTTTGCTTTGTGTGCAAATCCAACTCTGTTATTCCCGCGATCAAAGACGCAATAGAAAGCTGACATAAATACGTCTCCCAGAATCCACATCGGTTTGGTGCGGGGGCCGAGATCCAGAGCCTGAAAGCCACTGAGGCAAAAAGCTTCTCCTCCACTGGTTTGCTGTCACAGAAAAACAAACACTTCGATTTGGGTGATGCTTTTCCACTAGCGTTTGAACCAGAGCTGTTTGAACCAGAGCTATTAGGCAGGGTGAGGCTGCTGCCACCCACGCAGAGAGCGCAGATCTCACGTGATTTGGGGCGAGATGTCACCCAAAATCAGTGCAATCTTGCCCAAAATCAATGCTGGTGGGGGCGCCACTTCTCCACCAGCTGCAGATGCAGCACGACATGTGGCAGTGGGAGCAGCAGCAGGGTAAAGCTGGTATTTCCCATTTCACCTTAAGTGGTGAAATGAGCCATGCCGTCCCTGGATTGACCCAAAACCGACATGCTTTTGTTTCATGAGCCTTTTGGCTTCTTCAAAACACATGCCCTCCCTCTGACAATTTTCCACACCAAAGGGTACAGGGATGTTTGTACAGGGAAAAGTGGCGAGAAGTCAGTGGGCACCCACTGTTAAAGGCAGTGCTCCTTTGAATACCAGCTGCTAGGGAGGCTCTTGAGAGACTTCTTACGCCCATCAGCTAGAAACCCACATTCCATATCAACACTCAGCCCACAAACACTCAACACAGCTCTTGCATCAGAAGACAGCAACCGTGAGAATTCAGATACATACCTTGATTATATACTGCTTGGAAGTTATTGTGTATTCTCTCTGCCCGATGGTAAAGGTTATCGGAGGCAGGCTGGAGAGTCTTCTGCAGTCTACAATAAACTGTAACAGAAATGAATTCCTCCACTTGAACTGGGGTTCTTGTTGTCATTCACATAAACAGCAAGAGTGACCTATTGGTGTTGGTATGCGGGGAGAGCTGGCAGCTAGGAGACCTTTGACAAACTACAGTTCTCAGAATTCTTTGGGGGAAGCCACAACTCTTAAAGTGATAGAAGACTGCTTTAAATGTATGGTGTGGACGAGACAAGGTACCACCAGAATCTTTGTTGCTTTTGCCCATAACATGAGAGTAGACAAACGTAACTTCCTATTTCTCTCAAATTTCAGCGAAGTACCTTATTTTTCGCTCTATAAAACGCACCAGACCACAATATGCACTTAATTTTTGGAGGAGGAAAACAAGAAAAAAAATTATTCTGAATCTCAGAAACCAGAACAGCAAGAGGGATCGCTGTGCAGTGAAAGTAACAATCCCTCTTACTGTTCTGGCTTCTGGGATAGCTGCACAGCCTGCATTCACTCCATAAGATGCACACACATTTCCCCTTACTTTTTAGGAGGGAAAAAGTGAGTCTTATAGAGCAAAAAATACGGTATATTTCTAGCGTTGCCCAAAACTTCCCCCTTATTTTGACCTTTGATTCTTTTTTCCCCACAACTCAGAACAATATGTCCTGGGCGACCATCATATCAACAGCTCTGGATTTTCTTTGGGGTTCTGCTGCCCCAAACATTCTGTTTACCTCGCCATGCGGTGCTGGATGGGCTCCGATTTTTTGTTGCAGTCGTATTATTTGTGAGGGTGGGCCAGTAATGAGAGAAGTACCCGAGTCTACAATGGCTGCACAGCCCTCTCTGCATGCCGCTATCTGTCCCTGGATTTTCACGCTGTATTTTTATGGGGAGAAAAGAACAAACACGAATACTCTTGATTGAATCAGGTTGCAAGCATGTGGGGGCATAGAGATGAGGAAAACAAGCAAAGCTCAGCAATCAGTTAAAACATAACCCTTTAAAATCATTTCAGCAAAATTATCTTCTGATAGATATTAAAATTTGCCTCTATATTAATCAACAAGTTCTAATTTTGAATATCTTAAAACAGTGATGGGAGAACTGTGGCATCTAGATTTTGCTGGGCTCCAAATACCCGGAGCACCAAAGAGATTTTCTGGGCCTGGTATATGGCATGTGGGTTGGGTCATCCACACACCCTGCAAAGACTGGCACAATATTTGCATAAAATTATCGGTAAAATATATTTGTATTCAGACTGTTTTGTAAGGGGGTGGAGGAAACCCTCACAAAAATCATCAGGAGCCACACACAAGTAATAAGTTTGCCCGACAGGCATAATGTCCTCAAGTGAACTTTCCATCATAATTGTATTTCCATAATAGCCAAGGCTTAACCTGCTGAACAGCTGCCAGCCATTGTCTGGAGAAGTAACTTCCTGGTTCGTTTTAAAGGTCCTCTCTAGGACATGCATGATTCTACTATTTCTCTATAGTACCCAACAATCAAAGCTGTGAGTTGGCTCATTGGTTAAAAGCATTGAAAGGTGAGAGCAAGTGCTTTTCTCCCAAAGCAATTGCTTAGAATGGAGTCTGTACATTTTTTGCTCCATAAATCACATTCTACAAGGGCTTTGGTTTAAATACAACAACCCCGCCCCCAGTACCTCGCTCTTTTGTGTTATTTGATCCAGTGATGCTTTCCTTTCTACATTCCCAGTCCAAAGGTTTCTGATTCATTTATTTTTCAAACTTACTTGTCCATATGAATTTTCCAATACTTTTGCTCGGTGACTGGAACCCAGTGAATGGACCCTTTGTAGAGAGAATGGTCAATGCCTCCAAATATCAACTCACCCCCATTCTCAGTGTTGCCTCCTCTAAAAGAAAAAAGAAAAACTGTTATTGGATAGGCAAACATAAACACAGTTGTGGTTTGACATGAAGTTGAATGAGGGTATAAACCAGTTCAGCCTTCTCAGATATTTGTGTTTGTCTTGGAAGCTGCAAGTGTCCTAGGCTGCCAACATACCATACATTCAAAGCATACTTAAAGCACATGACTTTCCTCAAATAAGCCTGGGAACAGGAGTTTGATAAGGGTGGTGAAGATTGTAGCTCTGTGAGGGGTAACCTGTCGTTCTCATGATTCTCTGGGGAAAGCCATGGTTTAAATGTATGGTATGTGTGCAGCCGTATTCAAACCATGACAAGAGAATAGCCAGAATACAAAAACAGTATTTAATACTTCAGAACTATCAAATCCAAATCTGAAAAGCAACTCAAATGGAGTTAAATGACATCAACAGAAACAAAAAGCAGCCTCATATATCATAATTTCTTTTTAAAAGATTGGCTTGATTTGGTTGATCTTATTGACATCCAACACCCTTTTAGAATGTGGCTTGTTGACTTGGGTGGGTGGGGGTATTGTGTTTGGTTTGATTTTATATGTTGTGGTTTTGTTTGTGAACTGCCGTGAGACCTCCGGGTATAGGGCAGTGTACAAATTGATTAAATAAAAATAAATAAATAAATAAATAAATAAATAATAGAAGTTGATTAGAAATTACAGCCCTGATTGGAGTTCTTTAAAAGCTCAAATATGAATATGTTCATTTTCTAACAAAAAGATGAAACAGAAATCTGCTACCAGGCCAGGTTCAAGGTTTTGGTAATAACATATACAGAACCAGGTTACTTGAGGGATAGCCTTATCCCTTACATATCCAGAAGATTTCTGTGGTCTGCAGGAAAGTTTCTCATGCAAGTTCCAAAGATCTCAGCAACTCCCAGCAGGAATTTCAGTGTGGTTTTCCCCAGTTCTGCAGAATAGCATTCCTGCTGAGATATGATAAGTGCCCACTATCTGCACTTTCTAGAAACAATTGGAGACATTTTTGTTCCAAGAGGCTTTCCCAGTTGGATAAATAGACCTTTGTCATGAGTGTCTATTTTGTATTGTTTCCGTTTTGCTTAAAATGTATCAGCTGTTCTTTTTGTTTTTAACTGCTTTTGGATTTTTTTAATTTCCATTTACTTGAGACGATGGTGTAGAAGGTGATTAATAAATTAACGTTCACAATTTTGATGATTATGATTATACTATAAGTAGGCCTCCTTACTGGATAATTGGCACCCTGTCTGAGGGCCCCCTAAAACTTGTGGCTGTCCCTGCCTTTCTCAGCTCACTGAAATCATGCAGCAAGTAGATAAAATTTGTGAACCAGATTCCACTCCTGATGAATTGTGTGGAAAACATGTAGTACAGTGGTACCTCAGGTTACAGATGCTTCAGGTTACAGACACTTCAGTTTACAGACTCCACTAACCCAGAAATAGTACCTCGGGTTAAGAACTTTACTTCAAGATGAGAACAGAAATTGTGGGGCGGCAGCGGGAGGCCCCATTAGCTAAAGTGGTACCTCAGGTTAAGAACAGTTTCAGGTTAAGAACGGACCTCCAGAATGAATTAAGTTCTTAACCCGAGGTACCACTGTACCAGAAATCTCACAATAACTGCATAAATAAATATATATATACTCAGTGCTTTTTTTCTGGGGGTATGCAGGGGTACCCTAAACATGTTGTGAATCTTTGTACTTTTGTCCATTTACTGTATTTATTTCCCCCAATTTGAACTATAAAATGGTTGTGTTCTTGAGTAAAAATGAGAGTACCTCTAAACATTTCTTTTAGGAAAAAAAAACACTGAGTAAACCCTCCACAAATCTGGAGTGAAGTCCCTAAGATGATTGGATGGCACCGTGTGCTCCTCTTTCTGGCAACTCCTGCAGCCAAGCTGGTGCCAAGAGTGTTGCTCTGCTTTCCTTTGGACCACATCAACGAGGCCAGAGGGATGGCGGTCTTGTCTAGGCAGCCCAGGACTCTCATACACAAAGCCCAGGCTTATGTCCCAGGGAAGTTACTTCAGTGTTGCTATCACAGTGGTTTGATTTACCCCAGAAGGCATACTGTATTGTCTCTCGAGACAGGTGGATGACGACAACAATAACAACAACAACATGAATATTTCCCCAGAAACCATTCTGTGGAAAGGCTGGTTTGTGCCATCCTATCTTTTTACTCTCAAACACTGACCTGTTCAAGATGAAGGAAAATACAGGTTCCTCTATTAATTGTTGCCTCAGCATATTGTCGAATACTGGAAGTCCATGCAGCACTGACAATGATGGATATCCCAAGCCCAGCACCCCATCGAAGTGTGCAAAGGTAAAGGTCAGGTCAGGCTCATAGACGGACTCTCCAAAGTCTTGAGCCTCAATGGAAAGGTTGCTGAACTGGTTCATTGATTTGCCAAAGAAAAACAATACGAAAAACATGTAACCACATTATAGTTCAGGTTATTCAGTTCAAAGCAATTTCCTTCTTGAACCTTTTCAGGTTTGTTTTATGTCACAAAATTCTACAGTTTGGGCCTAAGTTTCCCTGCTTCTGATGGAAAAAACTTATCACACAACCTGATATTGAACCATATATGCCAACTTTCTCCAGTTCTGGCAAAGATGAGAAAGAATGATAGTATTAATGCTATATCATCTGTATATAAAGTTAATTTATATGATAGTTGTGTGGTTTGTGTTCCTACCTTCAAAGAGACTTTGGTGAACTAGACTGGACTGGATTTCCTTAACAATGCATTTTGAACATCAGCTGAATTATTATAAAAGACATGTCCCAAATTATCCATGCCCTCACGTGTACTGCCAAGAACCCAACGAAATACAGAACGCTTGAAGGCAACTCTAGTAAGAGGTTCTCTCACCTGTACGGTGTCTTTGGCAGTGACGCCGATCAAACTCCCAGTCCCATATTGTAAATAAAACGGCTCCCCTACTTGCGCATAGGAGTATGACATAAATGACTCAAATCTCTTATGCATGCCTGTAAAAACAAAGGCCATTAGTAACCTCAGCAATAAACATGATTTCCCCCCAAGTTTAGGCCTAATTTTGATTAAATAATAAAAGCAAAGCATTGCATCAATTAAAAGCAAAGCACTGCATTTTCTGTATGGATCTTCTATGTCATGGAAATGTGAAATGTGCATCCTGGGGCCGGAGTCCTTTGAGTTGCAATAGGTGAATACACCTGGAGGCTTCGCTTTCACTCAGATAAGTGGGGAAGATGCAGGCAGGCATCCTTTCCATTGTGACTAAAGCAAATGGGGAAGCCAACACAGAAGCTCTTTGCATGCATTGCAACCTTCATGCCTGCAAGAGATCACTCAGATACCGAATTTGGCTGTTCCTTCTTCTGGCATTGCGTGGTGTTACGGAAATTAGGGGGGGGGCATATATTTGAAGTTGTTAGGTGGTGTGGGGCAGAAGCAAATCTTAAATTATTTTAGTTTGTGTCTGAAGAATTCTGTGGTACACAAGGTGAAATATGTTTGAGATTGCTGCTTCTTTAAACCTGTTAAATGTCAAAATATTTCTTACTGCAAGCTTTACTGTAGCAACGAGCGGATGGGACCCAAAAATCGCTGGAGCCAGTGTCAAACACCACGGTGAATCGCTGAGGCGGAGTGCCAACGCTCACCTCTCCATAGTATTGGGCCTAGAGGAAAAACAACAGTCTAGTATTCAGTCACCTGACAGACAAGGTTAGGGGAGCTTCAGGTGGGTGGTGGTGCCCAGCAGGTGAACACAACGTTGGGTAGGTAGTTCCATTTTAGGAGCAGAAGTAACGACCCTCCAAGCCTAAACACTGAAAATAGAGGTGGGCCTGAAAAGTATACACCCAAAAAGCCAAGGTAAAGAGGTATGTCTTCAGCATTCACCAGAAGCTATCTAATAAGCTGCCAGGCACACCTCTGTGGGGAGGGATTACACATGTTACGTTAGTCACAAACCTGCCAATTTGGTGTTTGTCATTTAAAGGAATTGCCAGCATCAGGTCCCAATCTGGACTGGGATTTTAGTGTGGTGCCAGAGGTCTTTAATCTTGTTTTCCTGCTGTGGTCCCAATCCCCACACCAGCAATGGGAGCTTTTTCTCTCTATATACAAATTGGAGAACTGCTAGGATTCCCTTTTGTATTAGGGAACCCACCATGGCAATTTTGCTTTTAAAAACAAAACCCTGCACTTAAAGGCACAGCTATGTCTCTAAATGACTTACTGCACAGAACTCTGAGCCATATCTTGCATAGGATGTTGTTCAAATTGGGGGAGGGAATGTTTTGTTCAGAAATTCTTAACAAGCCTGATTAAGCTTTGCTTTGTGGGTTTATTATGCTTTCTTAGATATCCAAGTGAATTTAGAAACCGGGCAAAGAATCCTGGATGCCAAGACAGGATCAGCCCACTGATGAACTCCAGAAGCTTATCAGTCTTCCACTTCCATATCAACCCCTGACGAGCAGCACAGCCGTGTCTCACGTTCTATTTTTAGTATTTTTTAAAAAACGAACCCATTCCTGGCATCTGCTGCAGAAGGTGACGCGATCTTGTATTCCGAGAACAGGCTTTAACTGTTAATTTATATTTTCATTGCTTTAATTGGAAACGCATATTTTGCATATTTGTTTGACCCGGCAAATTTTAAAGAACAAAATAGGAGAAGCTATCATGGTGCTGTTCCTGGAGCAATTTCACTCTTTCCTGAGCAAACCAAGACCCTTATTTACAGCAGGGCTGGGGAACCTATGGTACATGCTTGGGTTCCAGTTTCCATCAGCCCCAGCCATCACAGCCAATGGGCAGGGATGACGGGAGATATAGTCCAGGAATATCTGACGCAGGTGGCTCTGTGGTCTAAACCACTGAGCCTCTTGGGCTTGCCAATCAGAAGGTCGGCGGTTCGAATCCCTGCAACAGGATGAGCTCCCTTTGCTCTGTCCCAGCTCTGTCCCAGTTTCTGCCAGTCTAGCAGTTTGTAAGCATACCAGTGCAAGTAGATAAATAAGTACAGGTGTGGCGGGAAGGTAAACAACATTTCTGTGCACTCTGGTTTCCATTGCACCAGAAGCGGTTTAGTCATGTTGGCTGCATGACCCAGAAAGATGTCTGTGGACAAACACCGGCTCCCTTGGCCTGAAAGTGAGATGAGCACTGCAACCCCATAGTCGCCTTTGACTGGACTTAACCGTCCAGGGGTCCTTTACCTTTACCTTTTTATTTCTGGAATGTATGAAGGGCCATGGGTTCCCCAGCCCTCGTTGACACATTTGAAGCAACATGGGTCAACAACTGCAAGGAAGCAAGTCTCTCTATTGCTATTGACAATTTACAATATTAAATACATATACATACATACACATATGCATGTACAGTGGTACCTCGCAAGACGAATGCCTCACAAGACAGAAAATTCACAAGACGAAAGAGTTTTTTGTTTTTTGAGTTGCTTCGCAAGACGAATTTCCCTATGGGTTTGCTTCACAAGACGAAAACGTCTTGCGCCTTTTTCTTAAAACCGTCAATGCATTCCTATGGGAAACTGTCAATGCATTTCCTACGGGAAACTGTGCTTCGCAAGACGAAAAATTCACAAGATGAAAAAACTCGCAGAACGAATTAATTTCGTCTTGCGAGGCACCACTGTATATATAATAGTGGGGCCACGGGACTCCTGGTTGTTTTTGCTTTAACAGACCTTCACGGCCAGATACGCCAACTCTAAGGGGTGGAGGTGTCATCAGTGCCCTCAATATTTCTTAGCAGAGGCTTCAGCGCCCCCAATATTAAGGGGGTGGAGGAGGCCAAACCGCCAAGCCAAGTGTGGCACAGCATCAAAGGCAGCCTCCTCCTGAGTGTGAGAGAGGAGCAGCTGTGGTGTTGGGCAAGGCCTCCTCCCGATGATGCACACACAACACATGACACAGCACACGTTGCAAAATTCACTGGCATGTCACACATGGACCGCACCGCGGCACTGCTGGCCCCCCAATCTTTGGCTCAAGGCAGCGCCTTTGTTGACAGCTACCTCAAAACATAGCTAAAACAAAACGAAAACATTTGTGGCCTCACAAGGAAACTGTTAAAGGAAACTGTTTTCTATCTTGTCGTGTTCCTTTTCTACAGCAGTTTGAGGAAAGAGTTGCTTTTACCACACCTCTCATCCAGTGGATTTACCTCACGATCCCTTTCTCCTCATTTTCTCGCACAGTCCCTTTTGAAGGACCTGCTCTAAGTCCAGCCACCTCCTCAAGTAAACAGGATCAGAATTAAACCAAGAACCACTCACAAATCCTTAGACAAGAAGCCTGATAGCTATTCTGCTCAAATGGTTAGCACAGAGGGAGCCCCCCAGATTTCAGAGGAATACAGCTCCCACCAGCCCCAGGCAGTGTGGTCAACAGTCAGGGATGATGAAAGTAGTAGTCTAGCAACATCTGGATGGCACCACATTGCCAATGGCATGTTAAATGATAAAACCAACCTTCCTTCTCTTTGCAGTTTATGAGGAATAAATGTTTCCTAGAGTTAGGAATTTACATATGGAGCCTCTATTATATTTTAAGAAAACATAAAAAAGTCAATTGTTGCTTATTTGAGGCATGTGCTTTAATTCCTAATTGTCCTGGGAGTGAACAGGTGGTTTAAATTTGCAATCTATTTTAGGTTTACTTTACAATACAACAATAATGTTTCTGGTGTGGTCTGTGCTACTAACAGCTCTATAAATATTGCCTTAATAGGTTCCAAGTGCAGCAATTTTACTAAGGGACAGATGGACATATACTTTGAGCAATGGATGTTTGCTAACATTTTTTAGTTACTTCTTTTATAGACATTTATAGACTATTTTATATGTTGCAATCTGCCTTGTTATTTTATGAAGGAGCCTTGTTATTTCATGAAAGAGCAGGTTATCAGTCTTCAAATACCGGTAAATCAATCAATGAGCAACATCTGTCCTATGAGCTTTCATCCCATTATTATGCAGTGACATACTCACATTCATGTAATCATAGAGCCTTTCTGTTGCAAGTCCCTGTGACAAATTAATATCTGAAGGGAGACAGTGCGGGTACCGCTGAACAAAAATGTCAGGTTGGCGGTCTTCAAGAAGCTTACGCAGCTCTCCTCTTTTACGGAGTTTTCCTCTGATAGATTCAAATCGCGTTAGAGGGATCCTGGGCGAATGACATGAATGCATGTTTGGTGTGGCATACAATGGACAATGAAATCCCAGAAAAACCGAAACTAGGACTAGTATGTTTTTTCTAGGGTGGTTTAATCAATATTTTTGCCCTGGTATGTACCATGTTAACTTTGCCTAGCTTAGGATAGAAATCTACATAGTGCTGATAAGATAATTCTTCAAGCATTTCTGCCCACCAGATGGAACAACCATCCTTCTCCTTCCCACGGGCAGTGGCGTAGCGTGGGTTGTCAGCACCCGGGGCAAGGCAAGTAATTTGCGCCCCCTAACCCGTGGATTTGCGCCCCCTAACCCGTGGATTTGCGCCCCCTAACCCTAACCCCCAGATGTTGCGCCCAGTGCGGCCGGCCCCCCCTGCACCCCCCACGCTACGCCACTGCCCACGGGTGTTGTTCTGGGGTTTCCCCGACCCTCCAAAATAAATTGAGGAAGTGCAGGGGGAGAAGAGGAAAGAAAGCTCTTCTGAGCTATCGCAAGTCCTTGCACTGGCTTCTGCTAGTGCACCAGTTGAGTTGAATCCGGCCCTTAGAGTGTTATAAAATTACATGGTAGATGTTGAGGCCTGGAATGGGCGATCATGTCCATTTTGGGTTCTCTCAGTTTTCTAATCTTAAATTCCACATTTCTGCATCAGTTTGCGATTTAAAAAAAAAAATCCTCATGAAAATTTGCCAACATTTTAGCAGAAATCTCTCCTGTGTACATATTTATATGCACATACCAATATACACATGTTTATATGTTATTTTCACTAATATGTGCACCCTTTACCATTGTATAGGCACTTTTATGTACATTACTTGACTGGAGAACTGCACTGAAAAGCTGGCTGAGGATATTGAAAAATAGCTGTTCTTCAGTTTGCATCTTGTTTCAGAAGACACAAAGTTGGTAAGCTCACTTTTAAGTGCCAATGGAATCAAGTTTCTCCCTCATTCCTATTTGAGGTACATGAGCCACTGCTAGTCTGTGTAGTATACTGGACTAGAAAAATAGCCTGAATTAGTAGAAAGCATCTTCTCAAGAACTGAAATTAACATAAATTGTGGTATTATGCATCCCTATCATTGGGACTTGTTGCAGGGGAAATGTTTCCATGAATTTTGCCCAGGGTTTGAGTCTAGTGCCATCTTGTAGCAAATACCTTTCTGTAACATGCCAACACCCAAAGTTTCTTTTTTATATATAAAAAAGCTTCTAAAGTAATTAACAAGACTCCTTTTTACAGAAACATGGGCCCACTGCTAAGAACACACTGAAAATATATGAAATACTTCCTTACCTTACTACAGCTGTGATGCACGGAATATAAACCAGAGCTGCTAAGAGAACCCTCATGGCTTCAGCTGGAAGTGGAAATAAAGCTGGCTTTTCTTCTCTCTCTTTCTTTTATATACTTTGCTGGATCACAACCAGCTGTTTGCAGGGTCAGTCAATGACTGCAGGTCAGTTGCTTGGCAGGACATTTGTAATGTGCTGGACAAGGACCCGCCAATTTGTGTAAATACTGCAATCTGTTACAACATGGATGGGAACTGGTGGCCCTCAGGATGCTGTTGGACTCCAACTCCCATCAACCCCAGCCAGCATTGCCAATAGCCAGGGATGCTGGGAGTTGGAGTCCAGCGACATCTAGGGGACCACACGTTCCCCACCCCTGCATTAGAACACTCAAACAAGGGAGTGATGGAGGCAGGTAGTAGCAGAGCATGTGGTAGAGCTTGACGCTGGTGTGGTTGCTTACCTGAATGGGGCTGAGGTGCCAATAAGGGCGAGACTGTGCAGTTGCACTGACAGGAGTGCTGGACCAGCAGGGATGCTCCCACTGGTGCAACCAACCTACCCCAGCCTTGCCACTATTGCCCTGCCCCAGTGCTCTCCAAATAAGGAGCAGTGACAGAGGTGGATTTAGGGAAGCGCGACTGGTTCACCCACACTAGTGAGAGGGCGCTGCAGGGGGGCTGCAACAATGACTTATAATGAAAATCGAAAAATGTGGATGGGGGTGCCAATTTTTGTTGTGTTGCGCAGGACGCCGTTGAAATTTGAAAGTCTGCCTCTAGCAGACTGCGTTGTAAGGAGGTTGGCTGTCTCTCACCACACATGCCTTAAGAATAATGAGTCTTTTTCAGTGTGGACTAAGTAATTATAAACCAGGTCTTACCATGACCCAGGTCTTCATAGGTGAACCTATGCAATTCAAAGCGCTACAGAAAAATGGTAAATGGGCTCATCTGAAAGATTCAGCACCATAACAAGCAATTTGACCTTTCCTTATGTCACCTGATTTTTCTCATTAGCTGTTACTGAATTAATTTCATTTAACCTCTCCCCAGGGACTCGGGTGGCGCTGTGGGTTAAACCACAGAGCCTAGGACTTGCCAATCAGAAGGTTGGAGGTTTGAATCCCGCAACGGGGTGAGCTCCCGTTGCTCGGTCCCTGCTCCTGCCAACCTAGCAGTTTGAAAGCAGGTTAAAGTGCAAGTAGATAAATAAGTACCGCTCTGGCAGGAAGGTAAACAGCGTTTCCGTACGCTGCTCTGGTTCACCAGAAGCGGCTTAGTCATGATGGCCACATGACCTGGAAGCTGTACGCCGGCTCCCTCAGCCAATAAAGTGAGATGAGCACCGCGACCCCAGAGTTGGTCATGACTGGACCTAATGGTCAGGGGTCCCTTTACCTTTACCTTTTAACCTCTCCCCAAGGCAGCAGGTGCAAAGCTTGCACTCTAAGGCTGTGTAGGCACTATATACCTTTAAACCCCACTTGAAGCACATCCTTTCCCTCGAAGGATTCTGGTTGCTGTAGTTTACCCCTCATGGAGCTATAATTCCCAGCTCCTCATAAACAAACGACAGGGTCCAGAATTCATGGAGAGAAAGAATGTGCTTCAAAGGTACAGTTTGTCTGCAATCCAATTCATCAGTTCAAGTTATTCCTACAAAATGTATCGGGGATGGGGAACCTCAATCCTGGGGGCTACATCCATCCTTCCAGATAGGCTGTCTCCAGGTTGCTCCTCCTCCTCCTCCTCCTCAGCCACACAGCCTCTCCCCAGGCCATGCCTCTCATTAGCCCTATTTTGAACCCTCCTGGAGCTCAAGTGCATCCTTGAACTCTGGCAATGCCTCTTCCATACCTCTGGTCCTGCCCATCACTGGCATGTGGCCCCCAGAAGGCTGCCTGGAAACAAATGTGGCCCTCTGAAAAAGCTTCCCTTCTCCTGACATATATAATGTGGTGTTGAGTAATCCTTGTGTCAAAAACTGTTGCTCAATGGCTCTGGCCTTTGGCTTGCACATCTAACGCAAGCAGGTTTGCAAAGACTTCAGGGCAAGCCCAGTGAGCAACAGAGACTATACAGGTTCATCCCTTAGGGAAAATGGCTCACTGCCCCACCAAACCCAAACTTGGCTGGCTGCTTGCTTACACCTGTAGCCCAAGGGGTAGCATTGCCTATCGCTTGCCTCCTCCTCCCCAGTTTCTCTGTTCGCATTGTAAAACTCAGCAAGGACAAGGATGGGGTCCAAACAAATATAATAATAATAATAATAATAATAATAATAATAATAATAATAATAATAATAATAATATATTTTTTTTATACCCCGCCCTCCCCAGCCAAGGCCGGGCTCAGGGCGGCTAACAAGCAATAATAAAAACAAGTTGAATGAATACAGCTTAAAAACAAGATTAAAAATACATTAAAATCTTTAGTTGGCTCTGTTTGTCATTGGCTGTGGCTCCACTTCCTGTTGGCCTCCCTGCCTTGCACTCCAGCAGTCCCAGTGGGCACCAGTGGATGGAGTCACTGCATGACCATTTGGGGACACAACCCAAGTTGAATCAGGATTAAGTCAACACTCACATCTGATCATATGCAGAGGGCTACGTGAATCAGCTCTTGTTCTCTTGCAGACAAAGGTGCAACTACTGTCTGTCTCAAGACTTTCACCTCTGAGAGGCAGAGCATCCTACATTAACTGGTCTTCACCCCCCCCCCCATCACTCATTAAGGTCCTCAAAAGTCCAGACTCTAGGCTATTTTTTCATTGCCTTGATCTCGTTAGCCCACTGCAAGGAGACTTTGGCTTGCCAACATAGTCACAAGGTGCAGCAATCTAAGGTCATTGCGATCTGCATTGATAAGGCTAGATTAATAGTTAAACTGTGAACCAGAGTTTTTACCCCATAATATATTTAAGTAAGTCCTAAATATGTTCCTTAACAACAAATAAATGTAAATAGGAATCCTGCATCCAGAAATAGCAAAATGCCATATAAATCAATGTCCAATTTAAGCAGTAGGATTTGCCTAATTGTGCCATGAAATTTGAAACCATCCATTTGGGGTCAAATTAGATGTTAAAGGTGTCTTTGAATCCCATGCTTAAGACTCCCACATATTTTTTAACCAAAAGCAGCCAATGCAGTCCAATTCAGTTCAGGTTTGCGGTACAGGTGTAGGGTGGTTTACATCAGGTATACTAAAGCAGTAGCACCTATCTGGAACGGGAACCTGTCACAGTTTAGGGCCAACAAGAATTGCTTGGCTGATGGTTGAACCCTGACTGAAAGCCATGGCTGAGAGCCCTTCAGCTTGTGCCAGAGGGCATAATATATTTGCAATGAATAAACACTTACAGTAGATGACATTTACATAAATGAGTACTGAACATGCCTCTCTCTCATGTTACTAGCAAGTGACTATAGCATAAAGCACCATTAGAGCAGAGCCTTTAGAGTAGAGCATGCTAAGGGGAACATTGGGACTGTTTTGGAAAATATGTCTGATTAACCACTGTGCAATCTCAGAACTTCACCTCGACGTTTTCTGCTGCTCTTGCGCACGAGAGCTATTCCAAGGCAATGCCTGTATTTCTCATCAGCAGACACTCATTCAGTTATCAGGAACATTTCAGGGCTCTTGAGATTCGTGATTGTTGCTATGTGGACCATATATATTGCAGCAAGGAGGAGGGAACAGCACACAAAATAGAAGCCAGGCAGCTTCCCTGCTCCATAAGCCTGATTCACTAGTGAAGAACCAATGTAACTTTCCAAAGTTGTTAGGATGGGCAACGCTCTCCGAACAGTCATTGCTTTCTTCCCATCAGATGCCTGCCAGAAATACATCCTGGGAGACCTTGAAGAGATGCCAATTGATAAAATGTTGGATCTGAGCAGCAGGCAGGTGAGGAGGTTCCCGCTGCACGTTTGTTCTTTCAGGGAACTGGTCAAATTGTACCTGAGCGACAACAATCTGAATCATCTGCCCTCTGAGCTAGAACAGCTGCAGAACCTACAGATCTTGGCACTGGATTTCAACAATTTCCAAACGCTTCCCCCGGTGGTGTGCACCTTGAAGCAGCTGTGTATCCTTTACCTGGGCAACAACAGACTCGGAGACTTGCCAGTAGAGCTGCGCCAGCTGCAGAACCTGAAGACACTCTGGATCGAGTCCAACTGTTTGTATCACCTGCCCAACGTGGTGTGCGAGTTGAAGCAACTCAAGACGCTGCACGCCGGCTCCAATGCGCTGCACTCCCTGCCTGCGCAGCTGTGGTACCTGAAGGACCTGCGCAGCATCTGGCTCTCAGGCAACCTGCTGCCTGAATTCCCCCCCGTGTTGCTTCACATGCCATTCCTGGAAATTATCGACGTCGACCGCAACGTCATCACTTACTTCCCCAGTCTTGTGCACCTGAGCAGCTTGAAGCTGGTAATCTATGACCACAACCCCTGCAGAAACGCACCCAAGGTAGCCAAGGGGGTGCATAGGGTTGGGAGGTGGTCTGAGGAAAGCCCCGAACCTAGGAAACGATCTGGTATGGATAGGGACAAAGGATCTGAGGACATCGACTCTATTCTCCCTCCTCCAGGCCATCTCAGTCTAGCCGAGTGACAAAAATTTCCACTAGAGTGCAGAACTTGTAAGTTTGCTGCAGGAGCCCTCTCAGCCAGGGTGTTCATCTCCTGATAAAGATGAGAGTATCTGGACTGTGTTTTCACAGGCTGTATAATCCAGTGTAAAGCTGCATGTGTTTGATTTCACTTGATTTCTACGGTATTGTGTGCATGCCCAGCTTGGTGAGTAATTTAAATATCTAGAATTAGCAAGATAAACTCTGAACTGTGACAGCCAGCTAACGTACCACTTCTGATACCTGCAGCTCTTCTACAGAATTCAGATGGAATAAAACCTAGTACACATTATAAACAAATCTTTGAGAAGGGGGAAAGGAATCCATTTAAAGATAAAAATGCAGGTGCCTTGCCTTCTGTAAAATTAAAACCAATGCTATAGCACTAGCTCTGTGGTATTAAAGAAAGTGTGTGTATTTTGAAGGCACTTTGAAGATATTTCATCCTGCAAATTATCTAGTACAGCCAAACAGGGAAAATCTTTGCATTTATCCTGGTTTTGTGTGTAAATGAGAACTTTTAAGTTGGGGTTCACCAGTTACAAATCCAACTACATGGAGTCTATCTGCATTCCAGCTTGAGCGCTGCTCGGGGAAATGTAGCGTGTAGGGTTAAGAGAGATAGGACCCCTAGCGTAGTGTTCAACACCATCAGTCTCTGGGGAAGCCATGACTGATAGAAAAGCAATATTTATAGATATGCCATTAGAATAGTTTGTTTCCATTTAACTATTTAACTCAGTGTTATCCAATTAATGAAGTACTGCAGACCCCATTTTTCAAGTCAAGCTAATGACCCTCCTACTTTTGAAAATGTAGGTATCTCTGTGGTACTTTTTGCTATATGAATGGTACCACGGACCACCAATTAGGAACCATCGCTTTAGCCTATTATACATGCCTAACAAGTTAGAGGAACTATGCAGTTAGTTGTTTTACCTTTTAAATTAAAAGACATGCAATACGTTGGATGTAATCCTAAGTAAAGCTTTTTATTATTTCATTGTGAACTATTTCTCCTCCAACTTTCCAAGCTATTTCAGAATTCTGAAAGTAGACTACAGCCTACAAAAGCTCATGCCACAAGACATGCGGTCATAGTTAGAGTACCACAGAACTCTATCATTTGCTGCAACCAGCTAATACGGTTACTTCTTCCAGATTTTTTTTTTTAACATGCCAACTAGAAATTAACTTTTTTTGTCTTGGGGAAGTTATGTACTTGAACCTCCAATTCCAGCAAAAACAGTGAGGTTTCAGATTACTTCCTCCTTGCTGAGATGTGATAAACACACAACTAGCTAAGGTTTAGTGGCCTGTATTATCTTCATGAAATGTTTAATAAAAGGATCACACAGGATTTTTAAATACTAGCAGTAAACTTTGCTTTCATGATCAGCCACCTGCATATTATCTGAATTGTGCTCTCACTATTTCACACGTATGCATTCAAAGGTCTTTCCAATAAAAAACGCAAACTCCAGTACTATACCAAGGTAAATAGAAAGTCAAAACAGATTTCAAACTTTTATTATGGGGTACTACAAAGAGGATGGTGGGGAAGTATAGATGTTATACAATAAGAATGAATTGGTCTTTTTGAAACAATATAAGTTAAACCAACAAAAGAATGATCACATGCCAAAGATCGATATTCCATCCCTTTATTCCTCAAATCGGTCTGAAGCGCACAACGTATTTTGCAAACTTCTGGTCCACGTGTTTTTACTGACCATGGAATACTCAACACGGATAACGATCTGGTACTCTTTTCCTGAAAGAAGAATCAGAATTCAGTACACGCAAATGTTGGGAGGAAAGAAGAGTCTCCAAGTTCATTGCAAGCCTAGAATGTAAGAACCTAAAAGTGTTTGTACATGTTTGTTGTTTAGTTCATCAGCAATAGCCTTCTCAGTCCACTCTTAATTGCCCAGGTAATCCCAGACTAAGTTACAATGATATTTCAATTCATAACAGTAGCAGGCAGAGATAACTACAAGTCAAGAGGGTAAGACCACTGTTCGGCCCACTACCACAGATGCCTACAAGAGGGTTGGCACCAGCTGTATCTGAGGGGGAGGGAATTCGACAGACAACCAACCCCAAGAAAGTCCTCCCTCCTGTGCTGTTTATCAGTCAATTAATTGCAGCTCCATCAAGAGGACCTCCCCACAGATCTTCACGTACGAGCTCCCCACATGTTGGATCCCTCTGGCCAAGCCCTTCTGATTATTTTGAATCAGCCAAAAAAGGCAAGTGCCGAGAGGGTATGTTTCCAGTCCCGCTGCTTCCACTCCCTTGGCCACATCTTCAGGCCTCAAAACCTGAAACGGATCCTACTAGACCAAATAGGACACGGATAGTACCTTGATGGCAGTGTATCCTATCTTAGCCAGTAGCATCAAATGTACAACCGTAACAAAATTTCATAAACATAGAAGCATACCTACTATAAGGAAATTATAGTTCAAATCAATTGTTTTTCTGATAAAGATTGATTACGGCATTGTCTCGCAAGAACTGGGAAAGCTTTGGGTTTTACCTTGGAGCTGCTTTAATAATATCATCGACACGGAGAATGACCTCCGCAGCTTCAGCAGCACTCAGCAAAACCTGCCGTTTCACTTGAAAGCTTTCCACCACTCCCAGAGTTGCCATGTCTGCAATGGTAGCCTCCTTCATGTCTTCAAGAGATTTTAAAAAAAAATTATCAATGTTAATAAGGCAAGCATCCCATTTCCATAGTTTTTTTTGCATTTTCTATTTTGGCACTGTTAAAATGATACTGATTTTAATTAAAGGTCTACACATTTTCAATTGGAATTTGCATTTAGTGAAATTCAGTCTTATGCCCGATTTTAATTTTCACTGCTGCTGTTGAATGTAAAACACCCCAAAGCAGCTTCTATTCCCACTGCAAGTGTTTATTAGTTACACAAAGGTGTATGTTTTAAAAATAAAACATACAATCTATATATAAAAATCCTTACCAAGTCCATACGTGGTTTTCCCTTCAATATGAGCAGCTCGAAGCTGGGAAACCAAATCTGCACTGTCATAGCCAGCGTTATCAGCGATGATAGTTGGGAGCTAACAAAATAAAGCAGGCTTGTTGGACCATTTGGCAAAGAACAAACCTGCAAACTACGTGCCAGTTGCAAAAATAAATAACAATAACACACATATAAGCGCTGTTAGTTACTACTGTACTATTGCACTATCCTTACTCAAAATATATGTATCCTTGATGCAGAATCTGAATTTGTCAATACTAACAATCTTTGGCAATCCCTCCCATTCATTGAAGAGAAACAAGTTTACAAGAGAATCCCAGATCTCTGCTTAGGTCAGGGCTAGGGAACCATTATCCCTGACCACCGGCCACGGCTGATGGAAGGTGGAGTCCAACAACATCTGGAGTGCCACAGTCCTCCATTCCTGGTTCAAGGGAATCCTGCTACAATTGGTTTGGAGAGAGAGAAAGCCAACCCATGTTTTAGAAGTGCTTAGAAATAACACTATGTAAAGTCAGCCAAGCCAAAAGAAACATGGGAAAGGGCCCAGAGGAAGATAGGTAATGTTACTGTTCCTTGGTTAACAAGGGCACAATTTGGTTGCATGAGCCACAGACCTGAAAACTACCATCTCAAAAGACTTTGCAATGACCAACAACCAGTAAATGTCATTTGGGTGCTCAGCCTCCTCCTCCTCATAATTACTAGCTTTCCAGAACACTATGCTTCATTATACAGGTAGTAAAGAGAACCAAACACTAGTTTACCGTGCTCAAGGCCTTAGCGAAAGACTCCATTGCTACCGATTCCTTGCCTGGTGTCCTCTTTGCAAGCTCCCAGACAGCATTAGCCATTAACATCTCTGAGCAGCCTATGAGTTAGGAAAGAGACACCCTGTAACCAACCTGAGCAAGTATTAAAGTTAATCTTTCAATTGCTGGAGTTAAAATAAGAACACTGTATATTTACCTCCACCATACACCGTTCTAGTATCTTTTACAGTCTGGGCAAGAACACACAGTGCATCATGCAGAGATCTTTCCGCTTCATCTATGATCTGTTGTGTTGCACCACGCAGAACTACAGTGCATGCTTCACCTAAAAGGTATAAAAAGATAAGGAAAAGCAATAAAAATATTTCCAACAAAATCCTGTCTCCTACATAGCGATATATAAAAGGACACTGAACCTGCTGCCCTGATGTATATCAAGCCAAAACCTAAAGCCGCATAGTGGTGACTGGTTGTTATTATTTTTATTATTAATTATTGTTAAAATATGTGTACCACCCTTCATCTGCAGATCTCAGGGCAGCTCACAACATAAAAACACAATATAAAAGCATAAAAACAAGAAACAAGAAACCAATAACCCCCCCCCCAACTAGATGAACTGAGCTACTAGAGATGGTTGCTCTGTAGCTGCTCTTGTTGCATATTCAGGCATTTCCCTTTGCATACTTGCAAAAGGTGTTATTCTGTCTCGAGGTGGTAGAGGTGCTAGGGTCATTGCTCTTTCCATGTGTGGGTAACATATCAGCATTGCTGCTAACCACCATCCCTGATAGTTTCCAGGGACGTGCCTGTTGTTTTTAAAAATTTCAGACTGTGGGTATCTTCTCCCTTCCTTGGGTAAAGCATGAATGCAAGGTGGCAGCAGCTCCAGACACAGCAGTGGACAGTAGCTGGTACATATGATTGTTCTGTCCAACATTGAGCAGCAAAACCTACCCATGGCAACTCCAGAGAAATGAAGAAGTTTATCTTCACCAATCATGACCTCTTCAATCAGCTTGCAGCTTCCTAGCTTCACCAATTCTGGATGGTCAAAAGTTGAAGCAATTTCACCACCTGAGAATGAATGCAACTTTGTGTTAGCCTTTTCCTCCCACAAGTGTAAAATAGTTTTAGTAACTATTTACTTAGTAGACATACAAACCTGAACTTTGAAAAGAAGCTTTTATGAAAAGAAGTATGAGCAGATGTTCATCAGTCTTTTCTCTCTCTCTCTCTCTCTGTGTGTGTGTGTGTGTGTGTGTTTTGTTTTAAAGAAACTACTATGCTGATATACCACTTTTCATCTTAAATTATGGAGACATCCTCACTATCATTGTGCATTTTTTTTAATGTATTGGTAGCCACTTTCAGCTCTCATAGTTGGCCCGCAAACAGCAAAGAAGCTGGGTTCTGTGTAACTTTCCCGAATAGCTAAGAAAGAAATCAGATTTATAGTATGTTGCAAAAAAAAAAAAAAAAAAAAAATGAAGTGTAGGAGTACGAGTTCAGATCCTTTGTTCAATGGATGGTACTTTGCCGTCAAGGTAAGGTATTTACTATGTGATTCCTGGTTATTAGTGGCATGTTTTTTCTGGTGCTGCTGATTTACTTTTATTATGCAGTTGCGTTGTTTTTTTTACTGTACCACAATCTGGGATCCCTTGTGCAACAAAAGGCAGGTTAAAAATAATTCTGTACCTGTAACAAGAGCTAGACGTTCAACTCCAGCAAAATCTGCATGTTCAATAGCCATAACACCAGCAGCAGCAAACATCTGTTCTGGGTAGTTATAGATCAATTGCCTGTAATAAGAAAAGGTGCTCATAATAATGTGGCAGGAAACATAACGTATCTCAACAAAAACTTCCATAGTGCTTAACAAAACAATGATTTTTAAACATTGTGTATGACTTTAACTGTTAATGACTAGTAACCAAGGTTTTGTCTTGGGTTCAACATGCCAGGCTCTAGCTTTCATCCATGGTATGGCATGGCAGCAGCAGCAGGTATGAGGAAGGAGTGATGTGGGAACTTCTGAGCACCTTGCACCAACATGCTGTTTGCTCACACTAAACTAGTTTGTTTTAAGCAGTGGTTTAAGGTGATGTGTGAACTGTACCACTATGTAGTTACAGGCTTGTCAGCAGAGGCTCTCAAGGGTCAATCAGTATGTTCCAAACATCCCTCAGCATAATACATACCTGTTGATAAAGCAGTTTATTCCATGCTTCAGAATACGTTCAACCTTCTCCTTCATTTTCTCCTTTTCTGCTTGTTCAATTTCTGCCACCTTTGCTGTGGAATCCACTCTTACACGGGAGCCAAATATCTAAGAAATAAATATGGCAATATGAAGCAATAGCTCAACTGCTTTGACTACACTAGGATTTGCACCACAAAAATTACGTACCTTAATTTTATCAGTATCCATGCCAGTATTTGCAATAAGGATTTTTGCATTTTCAATCCTTTTTGGCTGGTTGACTCCAATTTTTTTATCCAACAGAAAACCTAAAATGAAGAAGAATCAGACTTTTGTTATAGCAGCAAGGATTATCGGGCATATTTTATGAAACTGAACAGGTTGCCTGGGTCTCTTTTCACTCAAACAGTCATAGGAATAGATTCAACACTTAGTTGAATAAAACAAAGTGGTATTCCCCCCAAATCATATGAAGCATCAAGGAACACACAAGGCAGACCAAAATGAAACAGTAATAGAATCCGAAGATACTTAGCTTCTTAAATGTAGATAATTTGAGGCTACTTCAGATGCTTAATTCGTACAATACTTTATGAAGTGACCCAAGTGCATAAATATGAAAAGGTTTCTCTCAGAATGGGCAAACATTCAGTTTACATAGGTAATCCTGTGATTAAAAACCATTCAGGAAGCAATGTAAACATGATCCACTTACGTTTCACATCTATGGAAATAGCTTTCAGAGGCCCTTCTCTGCATGCAAAATATTACATCGGAACTTGCCTTCAAAATTTTACCAAGGCTAATAGAAACATACAAATACTGGCTGAACTAATATATCACAGTAAGCCATAACCCATCTTGTTCCTTCCATTTTCAGCACTATATCTGAACCAGTGATTGTGTTTGTTTCGCTCCTACAAACCATGAGCAGTAAGCAAAGAAGAAAATTTGGTTACAGATCAGTTTATTTAGAGTGAAACAAAGTATGATCCCTGGTTTGGGCATAACACTGAGACAGGAATTGTGAGCGATTTTTCTCCCAGTGCAAGCCTGTAGGAATAAAGTAGGCACTATTTTGTTTGTGAACACTGCGTTATGGCTTACATGACAGCAAACAATGTTTTTTTTAAATGGCTTAGTGGAAAGCCTGCTATTTTATCTTCATAGTAAGCAATGATAAGGTTCCTTGCTATGACATAATTTACTGAATTGTTACCAGTAAGCAAAATTATACCTTCATCCAAGTAGGAGTCTATTAGACTTCCTCCTAGTTTCTTGATGATATGAATAGCTTCCAGATTACCAGATCCCTTCAGCCTAAGGACAGCATCTACTGCAAGTTTTGCAAAGTGATCTTTATGATGAGTAAGCAATTTTGAAGAGAGTGTGGTTTCTGCAATATTCATTAAGTCTTTGTGAAATGAAGCTTCATTTCCCCTGAAAAGCAGAAAAAGAAAACTTAAAAGCACATCTTGGATCACTAAAATATATGGCCTTGATCCAGAGAACCATACAGCAAAGTTCTGCATATAATTGCAAGGCTTCTGACACTCCATTTTTGAACAACAACCACCCACCTACACCAACCTAACAAGCCGCTACTCAAACTTGGGAGACAATATCTTCAAGTGTTAAGAACAAAAATACTGTAAGCCCTGGCAGATGTCTAATATTTGCACTATTATTTTATTTTCAATATTTTTTTTAATATTTCTGCACTATTATGTATCTTAGAAGAATGTAAAACTGTATTTTCACATAAAGATGTCCAATGTTTCATCTGCATATTGAAGAGACTAAATTAATCCATGAATCATGGGTTTTATTTTTTCAAATGCAGAACCTCCTCAGCATTTAAAATCCATGAATAAACAGCAGTACAATAGGGTTTTGCCTCATTAATGTGCCACAGACCCAGTCCTTTGTATCTAGCACATTTTTGAACTCTGGTATAAATCAAAGTTTTGCAACACAGGTCAATTTTTTCTAATACAAGACAATTTTATTCAAAATATAGGATAATGTTCTAGAACACTGTCCTATCCAGGTGTGAAGATGTCTTGTTCACTAGGACAAAAGCATCTGAAATAGGGAGGCTATTCTTTCCACAATAGCCACTGTAAAATATTTAAAGTAGTTGGAAAAATAAAAAACTAAAGAGGGAACAAGCCATTTGCATCAGACACCATTGTCTTTAAAACATGTTTTTCACAAATAAATACAGCAATATCTAAAATAATATGCTGCAGAATTCAGAATGTTTTTAATCTGTTGTGAGCCGCCCAGAGTGGCTGGGAAAACCCAGCCGAATGGGCGGGGTATAAATAAATTAGTAGTAGTAGTATGTTCAGGATAAATTTCAAGACTATTTTGCTTATCGGTAGAATATTACAACGAAGTTGTGTGTTTCAAATAGCAGGAAACACTTCTTTAAGTGTAAGCACCTTTCAGCTCTTAATGCTACTTTCCTTTTTTGTTTGGTTGCACACACCTGTCATTAGTTACATGATATTGGACCATAACAATCTGAGAGACAAATGCCTGTTGTCTGTGACTAGAACTAACCCATGATCCACAGCAGATTTCACCAAGGCTTCTCTTGCTGCTTTTGTGGCTTCTCTCCAACCTGCAATAATGGTCTGAGGGTGGATTTTTCTGGCAATCAATAATTCTGCCTCCTAGAAAAATCAAAGCATTTAGTTTATCTTAATGCAGTTGCAAGTAAAACAGGAACTTCAAGTGTGCTTTCCGACAAACACATGCCACTTTCTTGTTCCTTTTTTCAGTTGTCTCAATGATGTAACGGATTAAATAAGATTACCTGGAATCTTCAACAAATAAAAGCTCCCTAATTTTTTTTTTATCAGTATACCTTATACATATTCTATAAAGTTAGCTATATTAGTTTGTTGCAGCAAAAAAACTTCAACTTAGCATTTCAGCATACCTTTTCAGTGTTTTAAAAAATGGAACTATTTATTACCCTTAGCAATTCAGCTGCCAGAACAGTTACTGAAGTAGTTCCATCTCCAACTTCGTCATCTTGAACCTTGGACATATCTGTGAGGAAAACGTTACCACAGAAGCTTTAATATTGAAGTATCATGTTAGTATTCTATACGGCTATACAGAAATCAGAGATAAAAACAGGATCTCTCTAACTGCACTGTCATACTATAGGCAAGGCTGTATGTGCCCAGGATAGGGCACTATGTCATGAGAAGCAAATACAGCATTATGCAATGCTTAAGCAGCACCGTCCAGCTTTTTCTTTACGTCTAAGTTTGACTGCTTTGGTTCAAGAACCAGCATGATGTGGTGAATAATGTCAGACTGGGAACACAGCGTAGTTTTCACAGGAAGCAGACAATCTACAATCTTTTAATTTAGCAAAATAAAATATCCCCGTAATGTATTTAGTCAAACATACCAACCAAAACCTTGGCTGCAGGGTTGTCCACTCCAATAGCTTTTAAGATAGTTGCCCCATCATTGGTTACTGTCACTGTGCCTTCTCTTCCAGTACTAAGGAGAATCTTGTCCTGAAGGTCCATATTTGAAGATATTAAATATTTGACTCAAAAGTGGTAACAGTGATAAAAGCAATGTATTTCAGAAATTACAAATAACTTACCATGCCCTTAGGTCCCAAAGTGCTTTTAACTAGATCTCCAATGGCAATAGCCCCAACAAAAGATGACTGGAATAAAAAAGGGGAAATTATAAATATGACCCCAAGCAGAATAAGCTCAAGCTTTCTTTTATAGCAAACATATACAGGTGCAACTACAGTTCTAGATATCAAGTATCAATGAATATTAGACTTGCCAAACGGGCTGTCTCTGCTCTCTCTTCATCAGCCCCAGCCTTGAAGATATTCACAGGTGCTAGGGATAAGGATGCCTGAAATAATAGGAAACAAAATGCCAATTAGCATATAGGAGAGACTCAGTTTTCAAATAACAATTTTACACCTTGCCATCCACTTACTATGAGTGTTATGCAATTTCTGAATTGCTCACATTGTGACTATTGCTCCTTTCAGGCATGATGTTCACTTATAAATCCTACATACTAACAGGTACAAGAGCACTAAGTTCTGCCTCCCAGATCACCACTGTCATCGCCCTTCATGAGTCTGAAGTGGACAGCATTTTCTATTTGGGGGTTAGGGTGGAGGCTAACAGTGTGATTTAAAGTATGAATCAACCCAGACCCTGCAATCATCATCTGAGGTGCTTCTTTCAGCGTCTCCGCAAGGTCTGGAGGGTGGCAGCACAAGATCAGGTCTTTTCTGCAGTGGCTTCCCATTTGTGGAATGCTCTTCACAAGGAGTCCACCTGGCGCCTTCATCACACATCTTTAAGTGCCCAGCAAAAATGTTACTCTGTAACCTGGTCTTGGGCTGATTTAACATTCTATGGCTTTTTAAATGTGTTTGCGGGAGAGAAGCAATTGGTTTGTTTTCGTTTTATTATGTATTTTGTGTTTTCATTCTGTTTTTTTTTTTAATGTGGTCAACTGACCTGTGGTCGTCAGGTGAAGGGCGACAAACAAATTTAATAAATAATAATAGTAATAATAAAAAATCTTACAAAAGAAGGGTTCTAGATCACAGTAGGAGCACTTCATCCTCCAATTTGTGGAGGGCAACAGTATGGTGATGTTTGGGGAATGAGCTGAGCATGCTTGTCCCTCCTCAGGTGTAAAATGTACACACAAATCAAACAACCAAACAACAGCTTACAGCTGCAGAACAGCAATGAGGAATATCTGGATCGCAGGCCAAATAAAGCCCACAAGGCCATTTTGGTCAAGCCGCACGAGCCTGTCTCGTACCTGCTATTGTCAAGTGTGGGGCAGCTAAAGACACACTGTCTGCAAAGCTTCCCAAGCTCTGATCATCAGGTTTTGCAAAGTCCTGTGCATGGGACTTTGAAAGACCCGCTGATCAGACGGATGCTAGTTCTTGCAGGACGCAACACACATGGCGTCGACAGGCTCCATGATCAGATGATGTTCAGCACTTTATGTGCCTCTCTGCTTGGTTTCAAACAACAAGGGCTAATACATGTAGCCTCGCCCACCTGTCAAACTTGGGGGGGGGGGGGACAAGGATGTGGTCCACCCACCAGATCCAGGCCCCCCACTCCTGCTGCAGAATGCAACGTGAACTGCAGTGCAAATCGCTACAGTGGTACCTCGAGTTAAGTAATTAATTCATTCCGGAGGTCCGTACTTCACCTCAAACTGTTCTTAACCTGAGGTACCACTTTAGCTAATGGGGCCTCCCGCTGCTGACGTGCCGCCGGAGCACGATTTCTGTTCTCAACCTAAAGCAAAGTTCTTAACCCGAGGTATTATTTCTGGGTTAGTGGAGTGTGTAACCTGAAGTGTATGTAACCCAGGATACCATTGTACATCGAAATTTAAGAAAAAGGGTGGTGTGTGTGACGCCATAGGCATGGCAGCAGCCAGGCTCCAGTGAAAGGAGTCTTCACACAGATCCCCAATGAACTCGGGAGGCGACGGGACTCTCTTTCCTTGGGAGATTTTGAATCATCAAAAGGAAGCTGTACGTGAGATTCCTGCCTTGCAGGGGGTTGGGCTAGATGACCCCGGGGTCCCTTCCAACCCTATGAAGTGACTGCATGGAACTACAACCAAGAGGCCTCTCCGGAGTCCCCCCCCCCGAGCTGCGGCTTCCTTTGTCTCTGGCGCTGGCTGCCTTTAAGCGCCGCCTGCGCACCGAAGGGAGAGGGAGGCGACCCTTCCTCCTCGGGCCGAGGAAAGGCGACGGGGACGGCCTGAAGGGATGAAGGCCCCAGCATCCTACCCCCCGTGGACGGCGCCGCCCAAGGAGAGAGCGGGGCCCAGGGGCCTCTCCATCCCCGGCCGTTGCCACCAGGGCGTCACCGGCTCCCCTCCCCCTTTCCGGTAATTCTGGAACCTTCGTTTCCCTTCCCGCCCCCCCCTCAGCCACGCCGGGCTCCGGCTCCCCCTCAGCAAAGAGGGACGGAGGATATGGGATTATTAGACTCGAGGCTCACCATGTTGACGGCGCGGTCGGGCTTCCAGGCCGCTACTCGAATCTTCCCAGCCGCCTCGTGCCCGGAGCCGCAGCTGCGCGTTCGAGAGGATTCAACGAACACCGGAAATGACGCTCGGCACCGGAGAAAGGAAGAGCAGAGCGGGCTCGTTGCATGCCGGGAAGTGTAGTTTTTCCCTCCCTGCCGGCGGGTCCTCTGCGTAGCGGGTTGGAGCCCAAGCCAGGGATCGGCACGAGCTTGTAATGTAACGGGTGGAGATGGGTTTTCAGATCCAGCTGCTACAGCGGCAAGAATGTTACTCGCCCCAAAATGGAAAGAAGTAGAAGTCCCAGCAAAGAATTGGGTACAAAAACTTACGGAGTATTCAGAAAGATTTCTTGAAGCAACAGGCCTGCTTTGAATTGCAGCTGTTAGTTCTGGGTATAGCAGTCCCACACAGTGGTATCTAGATTTTGTTTAATTAGGCAAAACCGAAGGTTCTAAATACTGTACTGGGTCGCCACAAATGTCAGAGACCTGGCCTTCAAGATGGGAGCTAGTGGTTAGGCACCCCTCTGATCTGGCCCAATTTAAACTATTAGCAAAAATAATGGCCAGAAGCTATTAACAGACTCCACCATTTAAAGGTGGAGAAGGAAAACTTGCATTTTTGAACGGTCCTACACAAAACCACTCTCTCTATAGAAGCGGCAAAGGGAGTTCACTATAGTTTTAACCCAGCCGTCAAGTTTCTCTGCTCAAGCACTAGCTAGGTTTGGTGGCTTTCGATCCAAAACAGGAGACTATTGAATAGCTAATTAATGTGATGTGTACTCAAAAGCAGATTATCTTTACAGTTGACTTGACTGTCAGAAAAAGTTCAAAATACAAACACCTGAAAACACCCTTCTCCCATCCACTCAAGAAGCACTGAACACTTACATAGTAAAAATCAATATTTTATTGCCATGCTACAATTCATATGAAGCTGGCACTGGTGAGGGGATGTTTTCAATATTACATAATACATTTTGAAACTGACATCATCTGGTAAGCTCAATGACAAAGCACGCCAAAATTAAATGGTAGTATATGAATCTTGGAAAAACAAAACATACTATGTGTAGGATAAATGTCATTTTTGCTTAAAAGGAAGCATGGAATGTTTGAAACAAACTACAGTGGGAGAGGGGTGGTTTGAAACAAGTTTGTGAAATTTTTCAGAAGGATTTTGGCAACTCTTTAGAATTTTTTATTTTTATAAAATAAACTCTAGAAAGCTACTTTTATACAAAGTCGCTATGTAGGATGTCTTTATGTAGGGAAAAAATTATAATGCAAAATTAGAACAAATAACAAATAACAACAACAAATTTACAGTATTTTACAATGTAATGACAAAAAAGTAACATACAAATACAGTTTTGGCTTTCATAGAAATGTATATTTATGCATTTAATAAATGCATTTGTGGCACACTGGTGATTACAGGACTGTTATTGTCTGTTTTCATGCTAAGATTTTAGCTGGGCTGTACCATAACTTCGGAACCACAGTGCAGGGTTAGAGAAGCAATGTTTCAGAAGACATGGCTGAAGGTGATGCTACAATGAAATGACATGTTTATGTTAAAAAAAAGAAAGGCACCATACTTGCTGGTTGGGACATGCCATAATATGGTATACCATACAAACACTATTTCCTTTTACAAAATGGAAGCATTTCCTATACATTCAGTAGCAATCAATGCCTTACAAACAAGACAACTGCCTGCATTCAAGGTTTGGCAAATATCAGGGGAAATATAGAATTAGTACCATATATGTATCTTTATATAATATTATATATTTATATATATGTATATATTGCATTGGAAATTAACAGGGAGTTCAGGTTGTTGACATCCGTTGCTAAACAAAAAGTATAGAAATTCCTGAGTGAAGGACCTTCTCCATTTTTAAGATCATTTGTTTCACATACAATACCTCAAAAAATCAAAGCACTAAGGAACGTGAAATTCAGGAAGTAACCTCAGTTCTGACCATAAACGGGAATAAAACTTTTTCAGTTACATTTTCAGGTCATTTGCGAATATATCAAAAAGCAACATCATCCTGTTTGATGATGATACCTCATGTTCTCATCTAAGACAATGTGGACATAAAAGCTATGCATGACTTTAATTCCTAACTCTGCCCCCCTTTTTTCACTGCAAAGAGATTCTGGAACAGAGGAATGTTACCACCAATGCAAACTTGCGGCTCATTTCACACTACTATGTTAATTTGTTTGAAACAAGCACAATTGTTTGAAACAAGTTGTCAGACATGCCTAATGTCTCATATATATTATGGCCTTAATCAGATTTATATTGATGTGCTCCAGCCCCTAGCCGCAGATCAAGGTTCTCGCCCCATTCACAGTCACTTCTGTGGTAGATTTCAAAGGAACTGTTCATGAAGAAAGAAGCCATTCTATGGTAGGGCCTTTGTGAACATACAGGAAGACTGCCCTGTGCCACAGGAACCAACAATTTCATTCTTAATGACAGTCATACATTTTTTTTACATAAAAGTACAACGGAACAGATATAGCAGAAGACATGTACTTCAAACATACATGTTACCAGCCTTAAAAATGATGAGAGTATTTCAACTGTGCTTTGTAAATACAGTTCAAAAAGTTGCTTTGTTTTTAATTAACATTTCAGGGACAATAAAAGGAACTTCATCAGATATTAATTTCTACTTTCCTTATGTCACACAAAAGTCTATGTTAAAATTTGGGCTGGATCCAGAAAATTGTGAGGAGGAAGCTTGCAGAAGTGAATATTCCCATACACTCCTCCCTGTTCCACATCTCCTTTAGTCATAAAGGCAGTGCTATTTTTCTGGGGGGGACGTAGGTGTACGCATACCCCTAAACATTTTGTGAATCTAAGTTTGGCCTCATTGAGGGACAGTATTTCAATATGAGTAGGAAAATGAGAGTACTCCTAAACATTTTTAAAGAAAAAAAGTACTGCATAAAGGTGATTCTCTTAGTGCTGCAGGTGGTTGTTGGGGGAGATGGGAAACTGCATAATAAACAGAGAGCAAAAGGTAAATAAACAGAGGCAGCCGCTTGAATAAGGTAAGGTAAGGTCCTCTGAGGCTCAAGTATGGCTTTTCAGGGGGTGGAGGCAGAAGGAAAGTCCTGTTTCATGAGCTTCTTCCCACTCACCGTTCTCTGTACCCAGCTTAGTATACTGTCATAATAGCCCAGCAAAACTATTGACAAACATTTGAGAAAAATCTTGGCCATACCTGAAGATCAAGAAATGAAAACCAAAGTCATTCACTCACTAGGTTTGATAGTTAACACTGGTATGCATCATCTAAAAGAAGTAATTTCAGACTGGACAATAATGCAACTTCAAGTTACGCTTTTTTCTTTTTTACCTTGAAACAAGCATCAGAACCATTCATTTGGGATATTTTAAATTAAAAGAACTGTAAAAAAATAAATTGGGGGACGGAATCTGAAATAAGGTGAACAGTTGCACAGAAGGATAGCATTTTATATGACTGTTAAAGGTGTGGAAACTCTCTTGTTGTTTTTATCAAGTCATGCTACTGTGAAGAGAGCGCAAAAGGTAAATACAGTCACTGATCATTTTACTGCTAGTATTGTTATTATTACTTTTTAAGAGATGGGTTTTAGGTTCCTTGTGTTTTTGGATTTTAAGAGGTGGGTATCTGCTTCAACCTTTACTTACTAAAATTAAAAGGGATCAACCTTCAACAAATGGGAAAAAAAGGATTTATGAATCCAACACCGTAACCAAATTCACAAATGTGTCCTTTTAAAAGGAGATCACACGCAATACTGCTTAGGTCTAGCCCAATATAAATCTGTGTATCATCAAATGCTGTTAAAGAAATAGTACCACTGACAACTGAAATTTCAAGCAAAGTATTTCTGTCTTGTCTGTGTAATAAATGAACTTTGCACAATCTATGCACTCTACATGTGTCAGCACCAACACTTTTTCACATTGACTTCCATCTTTCCTCGACCCACAAATAAAATCTGGGGAAGTATTCTGTGCATATGTGCTCCCCACGTCCAGATTGCATGCAATTGCACCCATATACTTTCTAACTTAATTCCAGGGTGAAGAAAACCTCCAGTAAGCATTAAATAAGAGGAAAGAGAGAACAGGATACAAGACAACTGTGAAACATGATTGTACATAGCTGGTGCCTGGGACTGCAGAGTGCTCAGGTGTTCTGCCAGGATCATGCAGTACTCAGATGCTCTGTTTCTATTATAAGCCTTCCTAACTGTTAGTGACTGCTTGGACACTGAGGAGAGGGCACCAGGAGGGAGGTTGGAGACTGACTTGGAAAGAGATCAGTGATCTGGGGCAGCTTGTAATAGCCAGATCGAGAGTCAGAGGCAGAAGAAGCTGCAGGGTTGGAAAGGAAAGAACAGGTGCAGGAGGAAGACAGCTAAGGCTGATGTAGAGAAAAGGACTTCCACACCTTCTGCCCTCAGCTCTCCTGCTCCACTGTCTCCCAGAACCAGCAGAGGACTGAAGCAGGAGGAGCAGAAACAGGTTTCATGAAGGCAGAGTCATTGCCTCTTTGCACACAGGTCGGGAGTGACAACTGCCTCATCCAGTGCAGGCCTAGGAGTAGCTGAGAGATGCAGGACTGGTAGGCATGCCTTTTCCTAACTTTTATGTGTACATTTGACAATACAGAATTAATTCATCACTCTGGACATTCCTTGCCTGACAGGGCCGTGACGCTGATTTTGTCAGAGAAGTGAATGGGTGCAACAATGCAAGTTTGCTGAAAAATTGTAATAAAAGTGAACGGAGAATGAGAGGTGAAGCAGCAGTCACAAAGAGGGGAGAACACAAGATTCAATCGGCACCAACCACAGAATATGCTGATATTAACACACAATGTTGTGCAGGAAAATTGAGCACCACCATAGAATTCATGGGATGGTGTTTACTGTGCCCACTTTTGCATGAGTATCAGGTAAAGTGGTACCTCGGGTTAAGAACTTAATTCGTTCTGGAGGTCCGTTCTTAACCTGAAAGTGTTCTTAACCTGAGGTACCACTTTAGCTAATGGGGCCTCCCGCTGCCACCGCGTGATTTCTGTTCTCATCCTGAAGCAAAGTTCTTAACCCAAGGTACTATTTCTGGACTAGCGGAGTCTGTAACCTAAAGTGTCTGTAACCTGAGGTACCACTGTACCACATTGTACAAAGAAAAAAAGAAAGAAAAAACCCAATACAGCAATCAAGCAAACGCTTGTAAAGAGTTTTCCCTACGCTGATACTTTCTCCACTTATCTGTGTTAGGCGTGGCAATTTTTTGCCTTTAGTATAAAGCACTTTACTGAAAAATAGGTAGACAAAAAAAGGTGGTTGGCAATATTATTCTCTTAAATCACATTTTACTAGACTGCTATTCAACTTGGGCTCATCAACTGATCAATTCGGCAGAGTATCCTGTCCAGGTGATAGGTGGTTAAGGCTGAGTATGTGTTCAGTATCTCTGCATGACTGCTGCACAAGCACAAAAGGTACAATTGGACCCAGAAATCCGGCACCCTGGGAATCAGTACCAGCTTCTTTTATTGTTTTCAAAGAATCTGGTAGCTGAAAAAAGCTTGGAAATATGTGAAATCTATGTTATCTAAGGAAAGTCAGGACATCCTGAGACCTAGGAACCTTATTTTAGTGCCTGCCACAGCTCTTTGCTCCTATTTCTCGACACCTGCGTCTACAAACCTAAATAGCCTCCATCCAATTAGCCCTCCCATTCTATTCTGTTACGGTCTTCCAAAACACAGTTCTGTTAGGAAAGCATGCAAAATCAGCATATGCACATCTGACTGGTGTAACAACAGAATTTGGATTTTGCTGACACACACAAAAAACCCTGGAGATGGAAAATTCAGAGAGTGAGATTTATGATTTTAAAGGTATTAACTGAGGAGTTTCCAAAATATGCACATGTTCATTAGCACCTTGTTTTTGCAAGTATGTCAACCTATAATATCATGTCTTGTACTTTTCACAACTAAAATTATTATACTGTAAAGACTTCAAAATGAAGCAGTAGGTGCACCTACTCTGTGCCCTTCTGTGATATCCAAATGACTTACAGCTAATGTTATAATATAAAGACAGCAGAGAAATGGTGTCTTGTGTACTTTTCAGGCAAAAAAAAATGTGGATAGATAGTATTACTGAAAGGTTATTGCCACTTTTTGCAGGATATTGTGGAGGAAATGTCAACATCATGCAAGTTATTTCTCCAAAAAGTATGTGTTCAGTGCTCTCCTACTAAGCACATTGCAGATCCAATGCAAACATTAATACTGATGACAAACAGAGACTCAAATCTGCTAATGATGACTGCATCCCAACTTTGATGAGTCTCCAATAAAGTGCATATCTTGTCATTTGATAGCAGCTAATTAGACACACTGTCTCCCTGAAGAGGCAGAGATAAAACCATGAAAGCTATTTCGGATGTCAGAAAAGGATCAAGAGCTACCCTAGTTTCTTTCAAACATACATGCAAGGAGATAGTGTTCAGGTACATAAGACACAAAAGATGATTAAGGGGAACAATGCAAGACAATTGATCACATCTAAGCTTTTCTCAAAAATAAATTATGATCGTATCCTCTTTCCTTTTACATTCTACTGTATATTTCATAATACCTATTTTCCTCAAGCAAAATTATAGAGCTTAACACCATGCAGTACTGCCAATCAGGATCCAGTTAGCTGAAATATATTTAACAGGCTTTTAGATTATCCTGACACATTCAATGTACAGTTGCTTTCAGAGAGTATCAATAGTCCCTTAACTTCTCAAGTACCAGGTTATTTACTTCCAAGCACCATTCATTGATGGACAGAGAAAAAGAAATAATTTGTTTCCAAAACAATTCACAACGTCCCATTCCTTCTGTCATTTCCATCATGAAAAATTCTAGCTGTATATCTGACTACATTCTCATATAAATATGAGCAGGAAGGTATTTTTAGGCAGCTGAGTTCTTAAAATGTTATCGAAATGAAGGCAATATTATAACTGAACAGAAAAGCAGCTTTGCCAGTCTTTTTTATATACTAAGCCAAAACAATTATTTAAGTGATTTATTTTGGAGGGTTTGTGTATGGAACTCAACTTTTTTTGGAAGACACTTAGCTTTTTTTAAAAAAAAAAATATTGATCTGTTAACATAGTTTTGTTCAATTTGAAGGAAATGTATATAGAGACGTGACGGCCCAAAAGAAAAAAACCTGAATTATATGCATTTTTCCTGTATCTTAAGTTTCTCATCTACAAGAAAGTTTTGGGAAACATAGAAAAAAATTATGCAGCATTTTCTTTCAGAATGAGGAAAATACTTTTTAAAAACCAGTTTTAAAGTAAAATCACTATGCAGTCAGTTCACAGTGTTGAAGATCTCTCAGACCAAGGTAGTAAATGTTAGTGATAAAAGCACTGCTGCTATGATCGGAAAAGCAACACACTAAGACTTAATTCAAAATTCACAGGAAATTGGTCCTTGTTTGAAATCCATGAAGTTCCAATTGAAAGTTTATAGATTCAGAACCTATGGATCTTTCAGAGCAAAAAAACACAAGTTATGCTACTATATGCAATTATATTTACTGAGATCATATGGGCTATAAATAAAACAAGTAACTGTTCAGGAGAGATAATTTTCTCTGCAGTTCCAGTGAATGCTTCAGCTGTTCCTATGCATGTTTACTCAAAAGCAAATTCCACTGAATTCAGTGACGCTCAAGCCAATTAAGAGAGAAATCTTTACCCTGGCCAGGTAGGAACAGGGCAGAGCACAGAACTGACCAGAGTGGAAGACAGGATTTTGATTTTTAAGCTACTTTGCTAGTTGTGCCTCCCCCTTCCCTCTAGCAATGTCCTGGTTTGGGCGTCCTACCCTTGGTATCACCAGCAGAAACACCACTAGCATTAACTACTCAATCATCACCATTTCAGCAGCTAGGTCCATCCACTGGTGGAGCCTGGCAGATGGGATACCTCCACCATATCATAATCCCTCTTACAGCACAGATTGGGGGGTTGGAGCTGGTCTGTAACTTTGCATGGGTCTGGATTCCAAGTATAGTAACTGTTTAAGTATAATAACCCTATAATATATTATTAACAGACTATCCAAATGTAAAACCGCTATTTTAGTATAGGAACGTGTACTTCCACAGCTTCTCTCTTAAAATATAGCATATTCTGTTTCCGCATGAAAATATTTACCGTAAGTTTACAATACTATTTTAAGCCCATGCTTTCCTTTGTTTACTACAATATTGATCGCTTCAATACTGTATTTCATTTCATTTTTTCCTTATTTTTCCAAGTGAACATTGGCAAGGTACCTTCAACAAGGAATTTTAAACTGCTGCACCCTAACCCTGGATAGATTTGCAATTATTGTTTAAATAAAATAAAGATGTTTATAACTTTAAATTTCATAAATAAACTAAACAGTACCAATATGTTCTAAAACATACTACATTTTGTGTTTTTAAAGAAGGAAAGTTTATGTTTGATAAGATAGTATGCTTATATATATATATTTCCATTTTTTACATAATTTCTGGAATTCTTTTTCTGGTGAGGAAAACACACCAGAATTCCACCCCTATCCCCAGGATCCTTTAAAATGTCTTGAAATTGTTAGATCTCTCCATGGTATCACACCAGTTTTTAACAGCTATTTTTTCCTTTGCAATTGCAGGCTCAGCTACTCTGTGTTGCTGTGATGATGCTTTGCAAGCTTCTTTTACTGTGAAACCGAGGGACGACTGGATAAATTTACCAGGGAAGATCAGCAGATGCCAGATATACTGGGAATATTCAGTGATAGTTAAACTAGCAAACAAAAAGGGTTACATTTATATATCCAGAGATATTACTTCCAGATATTCTCTACATATTCAGTAGCTCCTCCATTCAAAGACTTGCTCTGCTGGCAAACAAAACTTATGATGGAACACACTGATGTCAATAACAGAACCATATCACAAAAAGCACATTATGGCAGCACTGAAAGGATTTCCTGCTTAGAATCCTAGGCAGATACCCCATTGCAGATGTTTAGGACTGGGGTCTCTGTTTCACAGACGCCAGATGCAGACAGGAACATAGGAAGCTGCCTTATACCAAAAGTCACATTATTGGTCCATCTAGCTCAGCACTGACAGCCCGAACTGGAGCGGCTATGCAGGGTTTCAGACAAGACCTATCTGGAAATGTTAGGGATTGAACCTGGCACCTTCTGCAAGCAAAGCATGTGTTGTACCACTGAGCTGTGGCCCTTCTCCAACTCAAGCAAACTATTACTTGTACAACCACTTTACCGGCTTGTTTTGGTAAAGCATAGGATATAGTCAAGCCCAGCATTCTGACTGCTACATTGACCTGCAAATGTTATCTGAAAGAAGCCAATGCATGCTCACATCTCTATACGTCCCTCTCTAAGGTGCCAGGGAACTGTTTGTACTCACACATCTGTAATGCACCATTCCATTTGTGCAAGTAAAGAAGGCCTTTCTGATAAGGGACAATATTATACGTGGGCCTCCCCAAAAGCTTTCCCGTAACAACATGGAAACTGAACAAAAGGCAACATATAAAATACAATGAACAAGAGCTATGTACAGAATTAACAGTATGCAACTTAAAGGCTGTACAGGAGAGACGGCGACGCAAAATGAAAAGCAAGAAAGAGCAAAGACATTTTACAGAATGGAAAGATCTGACCATACATTAAATGTAATTGCGAATTACTTCACAAACATCTGTACAACTGTACAGGAAAAACCTGAAGCTGCCACTTGGAAGTCTGTAGTGGATCTAAGCCAAGGCCAATTTCAGATTGTGATGAAAGGGAACACTGACGTAAAGAGAACCCTGGTGTGACCTCTCGCATGCGACAGTGGCAAGTCAATCCTGAAGCTCTTTTCTCAGGATGGTCTGAAGAAACAAATCTAAGTTGGAATCCAAAGAGCTCTGTGCAACCGCAGCAGATTGTGCTTCTGCATCTACATGGAACGGTTGCTGATTTTTTTCTTTCAGCTGCATGGGATGTTGCTCTCAATAGGTTTCTGGGAGCAGCCCTTTGTGGGGTGGGGGGCATAATGGGACAAAGGGGCTCCAGCACTAAGTAAAGTCAGGAATGCCATCCACTGCATCCTGACAAAAACAATTTATAGCTCTTTATCAATACAGTACCATACCATATTCTTTATGCCGCCTTTACACACAAAAAAGTGTGAGTTTATCTTACTTCCCTGCTAAATGGTATACTTTCTTCAGATTAGTCACTGCTACTTTTGATTTGACAAAGCAAAAAGCAAAAAAAACAAAACCTTGAACTGCAACACAGTGTCTTTCTGAAGTGCAAATGAATCTGTGACAAAACAGCATTTTTAAAAAATTACTACCTGCTGGATTTATGGTCAGTGGTTTTAAAGTGCATCTGGTCATTATTTCAAGGACTGAAACCAAGTGCTAAATGATACTCTAATATATTTATGAAACTGCTGATTTCATCCCTCCCAAGTCAGCCACTCGTAAGTAATGGCACTCTACTCAGTATTAAAATTTCAAATTTAGTAATTGACTTTATTAATAGACTTACACAGTGCAGGACCGTCACAAGCTGCTCCTACTGGAAGGGCTTTAGAGGATGACAGCTGCCTGTCATCCTCTCCCATCAACTAAGCACTGATTTATGTGCCAGACCATCATTAAGCCCACACATGCTAGATAAAAGGAATTTGTACCCTGTTATGGCTCAACCCAAACTGACCAGAATCTCTCTCGTTGATGCCACATGATGCCATAAATTCAACTGGAATATGTGAATCTACGGGCCTATGCTATGAGAGAAAATACTGACCTGCTTGTTAATACGAAGTTTCAGGAGGCATTAAAAAAGGTGTCATAATGCCTTCAGTGACTTTAGGCACATGGCCAAGTCTGCCAGAACTGGCATGTTATCCAACTTTCAGCCAATGCAATAGGCACTATAAGAAGATGGCAACACTGTCTGAAAGCTGTTAACTACCATTGTAAAATGAAACAGTGTTATTCAATACTCTTTCTATCTTAAATTCCCTTTAAATAAGCACATGACATGAAGCATTCAGAAAAAATCTATCGATCTATAACATGTGGTGTAGCATTTAAAAATCAAAACAGAGCATTCATTTAAAAAAAAAACTTCAAAAAGGTGCAAATGATTTAACTAATGCTTTCCAGGCTCACATAGGCAGGTCAGTACTATTATGTCTAGTTTTCCTAGAAGTACCGTCATCACGTGGCAGTGCTTTCTGCAAGCTTGACATAGCAGCTGTTCTTTCAATGTCTATCACAGCATACAGCTCTGTGCGCCTGGTTGGAGTCTGTGGAAGTGGCGTGGTAGGAGTTTTTGGAGTCTGAGGGTTGTCAGAGTCACTGCCACCTTCCAAATCAACCTGTATATAATTGAGCTGCCTGTGTTCTGAACTTGGTCGCCTAATATCAAAGTTAAAGACCGTTGGGGTACAGTCCTGGCGTCTTGCATATTCCACTTTGTGAGCGCTTGATGGCACCGTCACATTCTCTGTATTGACATAATTATGCATGGGGTCTAAATTATTGTGATAGCCATTCAGAGACGGTGTCTTTGGTCCTAAACTGTCATCCTCCTCTTTACTTAGCTTGTGGGCTTCCCAAACTGGAGGCAAAGATGGCAGGTTTTCATAATTTAGCAATGCAGTTCTCCTCTGAGCTGAATTGTTGATATTCTGGGTATCAGAGGTACTGGATGATATCAGACGACCTCTCCTGAGTCCTGGGGCACCAGGGATAGACAACCTATTTACATTTTCATACGCTATTTTGTTACCAGAGGAAACTTCTTTGCGTTCGTCACTGTCGTACCCAGTGTCCCATTCATTGTTACTACTCGCGCTAGCTTGAGTACTGTTGGCACTAGTTTCAGTACTGTTTCCACCACCTTGAGTACTGTTCCCGCTGGATTCAGTTTTTTCTTTTTCCATTAACTGCCTCTGAACAGGCGTTGGACCCAAAACAAATTTGACTCCTTCAGGTTCCAGTACAACCTGGGCATCTCTGTCATCTGGACAAGCTTCATCTTCCCTTGCCTTGCTTGTCTCTGCATTAGAAACCCTTCGCTCCAGAGGTGTACGCACACTTGGCCTGTTTTTTCTTTCCTCCTGTACACCTGTTGTATTCACATATGTATGGACCTGCAAAAGACAGAATAGCGTGTCAGCTGTGGGGTCACATGGCTACTTCACACATTGTCCAACTCCATTTTTCCTTATGACCACATTCTTCGGTCATATCCCAAAGGGGTAGGTACAAGGCAACATGAGTTCAGTCCAGAAACCTGCTTCAGAGCACTTCTACCATAGAGAACAAGGCTGACAGCGATTTCAACAGAGATTTATACTATCACAGCAATCGAGAAAGCGGAAGAGAATTAAGACTGGGATATGACAACTGTGAGGTCAAACCCCAAATCACTTACTTGCTCCTCTGCTACAAGCAAGGGATGTGTTGACTCCTCGCCTACTGAAGGAAGACGGGCACTCCCTACGGAAGGGTGTCTGCTGGAGGGATGTGATGAAGCATCTCCATAGGAAGGATACCTTGGATACCCATTGGGTAGGCTCTGCCCACTCAACCCAGGTGCTGATTAAAAAGAAAATCCAGTTACCCTATTATATTGAATGGCACTCTTTTTATTATTTGCTGTAACAACCAATTAGCATGCATGGATGCTTGGGAAATAACAGCAGGTGTGGGTGAATTCACCTGCAATATTCATCATCTGAAATCGATGAGGTCTAAATCTTATGATGAATTTTAAGACACTTCAAATGAGAACATGGCAAGTGAGCTCAAGTGTCATATTCAACACTCAGAAAAAATAAACTTACTGGTAGGTGTGCGGGGTGTTCTGGGAACGTCCATATCTGTTTGATGTGGATTCCTTTCTACTACAGGCTCCTCAACCACATTTATACTATTATTCTGCATGATCTCTTGCAACATATTAAATAATTCTTCAGCGCGAGCACACTTGAAGGCAAATATTCCTACAACAACATAGAATCTGTTAGATACCTTTAATGAATAAAGTAAGCTTCCAATAACAGGTGTTGTACAGTCCATTTAAGCACATACCTGTTAATAAAAAAAGACCTATCAAACTAAATTATGTTAAACCCCTTTTATATATATATATTGAAAAGTTTTAAATTACTCATGATCACAGATTTAAACAAAAGGTAAAGCGGATAAAGCAACAATAACCAGAGAGAGAAAATTCAGGAAACAAAACTTTATTGGTAAGCAGTAGTCCCTGAAAGAGCACGGTTTTGCTGCAGCAAAATTGTATTTCAGATTTTCTGCTCGATATTTGTAACAAAATCAATATAAAATTCCTATACAAAGAGGTAAGAAGGATCTGACAAAGGGTACAAGTTTATGTGAAGGTTAAGGGAAGAAGGAATATAAAACAGATTTGGGTGATACAGACAAAGCCAATTTGGTTTTGGTCTCAAGGATAGACACAGAAACAAAGTAGACAATACCATGGATTTTCCTCTAGTATTGTTCCACTTTGTCTTTTGACAGCAGAGGGAGCCCAACTTACCATCATCAGCAAAGAGAACCAGTGCAGTTGGCAGCTTTGGATTATTCTTCCATTGAAAGCATTAAGTTAAAGTTGACATTCTTGTTAACAAGTATGTGTTTTTGCTACTGCTGAGCTTTAGCTTATCTAACATATCAAAACTATTGTCCACTACTCTGTTTCAGCCAACACAATTAGGTGTGGTAGCAGATTGTAAAACCTGAAAATTTTAGCAAATTGGTTGTGTGTTAAGAGCAGGAGTACCTTGAGCAAAATTCAAATATAATAACAAAAAATTTCTAGACAGTATCTAATTGTGTCACGCACACTCTCAAATATTCATGTATTTAATCATCAACTAAATTTGGCATCATCTCCACAGTTGTCTACCACTTGTGCTCAACAACTCATTTATGTTATAAAACCTATTCAGAGAATGCTTCAGACTAAATGGACTGTGATCCACAGTGCTACAAAAAGTCCGTATTTTTCCAAGGTAGCTGCTAAATGAAATAATGACTACACCAAAATTTGTCCACAACAGAAATGGAATCCTATTCTTAATGGGCTTTGAGTACAATTAATGGTTCATGGTCAGTCATACTTAGAGTAGACCAGTGTTTCCCAAACTTGGGTCTCCAGCTGTTTTTGGACTACAACTCCCATCATCCCTAGCTAGCAGGACCTAGGTCAGGGATGTAGTCAGAAAACAGCTGGAGACCCAAGTCTGGGAAACAGTGGAGTAGACCTATCAACATCAATAAAATTACAAAAGTCCATTTCAATGGTTCTGCTCTGACTATGAAACACTGGAAGCTCTTGTATTTTATTACAACAGCTTTTGAACTTTCTGTCTTCAGACAACTGACAATTCTTTCCCAACTGAACGTCTACTGACGAACCCTAAGCACTTGCCCTGAACATCTGCAGAGGCATGAACTAAACACAAGCCCTATAACTCATCCAACATTCTTCTGTGGTATAACTGGTACATAGTACACTCATCTAATTATATCCTTTAACATCTGTGAAACTGTGGGTTGTATCCAACCCAGTTGTCCCACTAACGTAAGGACTTCCACCTGGCAATGCAACTTTCTTTCCTTTTCCTCTCCCAAATCTGTTCCTGAGGGTTGGGACAACCCCCAAACAGATTTGGAGCACACATGAGAAAAGGAGCTGGAGCTCCATTGCAAAATGCAGAAGCCCTGGCACTAAAGGTAAACTTTACTGGATACAAAGCATTGTTTTGAATATTGACTTTTGCATTTAGAAACATTTTTTAGAATCAAATTCCTCTTTGTCCCTGCATTTTAGGAAATGACTGGCAAGTTATTTTATAGGAAAGCCTACCCATCATTACTGATGCTCTCAATGAGGGACACCCAAAACACAGGTTTTACAGCAATGCTTTTGGTTAACTAACATAATAACCTGTTATATAGAAACAAGTTCCATTAATGCAACTTTCATCACAATCCTAAATATGCTTTATGGAACACAATACTGACTTTTCTCAATAGCAACCAGTAGTGTCGTCTGAACCTCATTAGGAATCAGGGGGAACATAAGAAAACAGCCATAACTGAACTGATTGAGAAGATGCTTATTCCCCACAGCAATTCTTTATGTCTGTGTCAAGAGAAGCGGATCTAAAATGGCGAAATGCACTGAGTCTATGTACTTGTGACCATTTTCAGAATAGAATATAATTGTAAGATTTGTGGCATTCCACTGTTATTTGTTAGCTATCCTCTTTTTTATGGAGGTCTGCTTTGCATTTTCAGAATTATGGTTCAACTGATACGACCTTTGAAAATGCTTTCATGGTCCACCAACTGGAGATGACATTGTGAAGCTGTAGCTCATAATGTTTGGATACCTTAAATATACACTGTTGGGATATTAAATTGTTCTCCTTATGATTGCTATTAAATCGAGCAACACTTAACACCACAAATAAACACAGTCCCTCACACAGGTCAGAACACTGATGCTTACACAACAGGCTGGAGAGAAAAAGGATAATTTTTGGTAGTTACAGAAGACAAACCATACAAAGACACTTCATTCTGCCACATTTAGTAATACTTAATGAGGATTAAGTGGGGATCTAAAGCATTGTTAAACAGTTGTCTCCAAATACATATACTTGCTTTCAAACATTAACCAAGAATGGTTGAAGATTCTTCTGATAAATTTTAGTACAAACAAACCAACCCATCATGAGCAATAAAAATGGAACTGCACTTTTGAGGATTTACAAATGTTCCAATTTATATCACTCATCCATACCAAAGTTTTAGGGGAGAGGTTAGAGCTGAGATATGATTTACAAAAGGCAATTTATGTGAGTTCCAAAACTCAATCAAATCCACAAACAAGGCATGAAAGCAGCAACCCTCTCCTATTTCTCCCCAACAACTGAGCGTCTTTCAGTGTGGAGAAGAATAGCCAATGACACAACTAGCATCCATGAAGTGGTTCTTAAAAGCAATGTAAAACAATAGCCATCACCAAATATTATAGTATATGATTGTTGCTAGGATAAATGGGAAGGAAGAGAATCATAAGCATCTTGGAGGAAAGGTGGGATATAAATGTTAGAAAGTTAAGCACCTTTGAAGAGGGATATTGTAAAGAGCTTTTTGGAATTCCCAGGCATACCAAGCCAATTGGATTATCTACATATTTGCCAAAGCATACCAAAGCTTTGAGAGTACTTCCTTTTTCAGAAGCCATACAGTACTGATTCTTCCTCAAATATGTTCTTCTATGGATTGTATCCAATGGTGCCCATGCATGGACTTCTGTTCACAAAACGAGCCTCCACCTTCCATTCCTCCCACCAGTAGACTCCCATTTGCTTCAGAGATTTCCCCAACCCTCTGGAGCAGATTTGGGGGGCACCCAGGAGAGAGGAAATAAAAGTGGGGTCCTTTTGTGCAAAAAGAAGTCTGCTTGTGAAATGCTGGCTTCCCCCCAGCATGTTTAATAAGTCTAGGTTTAATTATGCCTTCAACCAATTTACTTGGGATAGAGGTTTGGCTAATAAGCCTGTAATTTCCTGGCTGTCCATTGGTTCCCTTTTTAAAATGTGTGGCATTGGCTTCCTTCCACTTCTCTAGCAAGGAGGCCCATTTTTAGTGACAGGTTCTCTGCCTATTATTTTTAGATAATAATAATAATAATTAGATAATAATAAGATCATCAGTAATATCACATCTGACCTTTTTAAGAGGGTTGTTAATTTTTTGTCAAGTTTCCATATCTTGTCACCTCTATTTTCCTTCTAATCCCTCTTCCCAAAAAAGCCCTGATTCAGGTGTGGATATGTACTAAATAGCCAATAATGATATCAAACATCCATTAGCTTCTCTGCAATCTTGTTATACTCCATCAGTTAACCTTCTGTCCAACTGCTTTCCTGTATGTTGATATTCTATTATTGTAAGTAGTTTTGGAGGCCCTGAGGCACAAAGGTAGGCTATTAATATTTTAAAGTAAGCAAGCAATCTATCCAAGCTTTTGGCGTAAGTGCTGCAATATATTCAGTATGCAATTGACTGATCTCTGACACACATGATTGTAATCCAGTATCTTCCACCACCAGCACCCCCAAAAAACCCCCAACAAAAACAACCCAGTTTCTGTGCTTCCATGCTACAGGGGAAGTTGATTTAGAAAGTGAGGGGGTATTTCAAAAGTATGGCAAGATGGTCAGCAGGTCAAAGTAAACTACAAAGCTAGTGCAATTTCCCTGAGTGAACCAAGTAGCTCCATTTTATACGAGTCAGCATATTCTCATAGACAGGTAAGATATGGGTCACTGCAGAGGTCTTAATAGCATATTGAAGTATTAAGTGATGATTGATCATTTTAAGGTTCCTACTTGGTGATCTGAATAAATCCTTTTCTGATTTCAGAAAGGTAGGAAGTACTAACCTGGATTTCATTAAAATGCTGGGGAGGGTTTTTGTCTGTTTGTTTGTTTTAATTCAGACCAACTGTTGTTCAAAATACAGGTGTTTAGTGACTACTCTCCCTTTCTCTTTTCTAGGTCTTCTATAGGAACAAGCAAAAAGCTATTATACATACCTGGTCCAGTTTGGCATCTTCGACCACTTTCAAATGAGAAGAGATTGGAATCGTAGCCATAACGGCGCAGACAGAGGTAATGCCATTTGACAGAATCCCGTTTACGGGTATACAAGATTAGTTCTGTGTCTGTAAGTTCCATTATACCAGAACCCAACTCATTACCGTCATCATCCACATTAATAACCTATAAAATAAAATGGATACTATATATTTAAAACAAACATCAATTTATTAAGCCACAATCATGTACCTTACCTAAATCTACTGAACAAATATTTGATACAAATATTTAAAACTATAAAATAAATCTATAAAACTAACAAATAAATTTGGCTTCCTAATATAATACAGTTCAAATGTATTTTATTTTCCTCTTAATATGGGGTCATGACTATGCAGGCCACATATATTTCCACCCTCCCTCTAGGCATTTCAAGACTGGCTATTAGTGGTGGTTAACTATCTTTAGCTAATAATGCTAAGAGATGTGAAGACAGAAATCTAGGCTGTCTCTGTGGTAATTACACAAGAGTCGGATACTATATGAACTACAAATACTATGGCTTAATTTATTTTTGAACAACCTATCTACTTAAAAAGCAAGTCCACCAAAAGAGAAAGAAAAATCCAAACATTTCCAAATTGCCCTACTGATTTCACATTTTCTGTCCCTAACCTGCCACCACATAATCTGAATTCTGTGCCCATTAAAGGTGACAAAACCCTACCTTGAATTTGTTTCGATGGTTATCAGGGACTGCTTCTTTATCTGGACAGCTACAACAGCTACCCATGACTTCTTTAGAAGACCATGTGATTGCTAAAACCAAGGTAAAAGAGAATGCATTTCAAAAAGAGAAATGAAAACAAACATGCAAAGGGCATCTAAATTGACTATATACCCAAAGCATTAAAGAAAATTGGCAGAAGAAAGACAATTGTACATCAATGGAGACAGAATATAAGCATGTATTGTAGAAAACTACTTTATAGGGTGAGCACCAACATGGCATGAGTGAGTACTCGTCCACTAGGGCAGTGGGATTCCCCGGTCCTCCTTCCCGCCTCCAGGCCCCACATCCCCCCAAATCTGCTCCAGGAGTAAACTGGAAGTCCTGTTGCATTAGTTCATTTTATGCAAGTGAGTGGATCTTACTCTCAATAAGATCCTGGAAGTCCTGCTCCTTGCCTTGCTGGTCTATTTCCACCTGGTTTGGGACCTCCAGCTACAAAAGTTGAGGCTGCTGAACAGACTTTTGGCCTGGGGATTTGTTTAGTATTTGTTGCTGTTACTGATATTGTTTTTTTGTATTTCTTTTTAGATCTTATTATGATTTATGTGAATTGTTCGATTTGGTTGTGAACTTTTCGATGTGTTTTATTTACTACATTTGTAATTATGTATTTATTTTCATGTTGCGAGCCACCTTGAGCATGGTCTTTAACTATTCAGGCAAGTTCAGAAGGTGGTGAAGAGAAGCATCTGGCCAAAGGTACATACACTCACCTAGATTTGGCCATTAATATTTCTAGCCTCTGGTACAGCATCAGTACTTCTGTCATACTTCAAAACATCATGTCGCCCTTCCACATAAACGAGTTACGACCTAAAAATCAAAGTTTTAAAAACAGTCTATTATAGAGGTTCAAGAAAGCTGTTTTGAATAAAAGTTGGTTCCGAAAGCAAAACAAATTAGATAAGTAATATTTGCAGAGAATAAGTGTGCACACATGTGCTGGCCATAACTCATTCTAAAAGGGGTAATTCATAAAAACACTATATTTTTTGGTGTTACAGTATTTTTACCACCATTCTGTTCTTTAACTGAAGATTGCTACTTAATCGAGAAATACAAATAACATAAAAGACAGCATAAGATATTGCAAAAATGTCTTCTGCTGGAGGGCTGTGTGGATCAATTATTACATTTACTTTTCAACAATTCCACTAGGTTTCTGGCTGACCGCTTGCAATGTCTACTAGAAAAGCATCCAAGTGGCTAACTGAAGCAGCCAAATTATATACATAGCTAGCACTGCATTAAGGGGAAAGGGGAGGTCTTTTGACATCACATAAAGCTTCAGAACTGCTCCAAACATCTATCAACTCCTGTCTTCCAGTTTTGAGCTAGATTCGCATACAGATTCTCTGAGTGTAATTGGGGACTGTTGCCTAGTCTTTTCCTGAAGCAAAGATCTTTCAGCTTCTTGCTTTCTCCTAGTATTTGTTCCCACTATCTTCTGAAAGTCAGCCTCTTACTATGCTTGTTCTGTATGTTGCTATCTTAGAAGAACTACGTCTTCAAAGAATATACTACACATTGGTGCAGTATTATGTAGAAGTTCTTGTTCAAATGTGCAACTAGAGAACATCTCAGATGAGTCTCACATATAGCACTTGCAGTCACCACGTTGCAAAAGCAAATCAGGTCTGGTAAGTGACAGGAAACCATTGGTATGCCATCTTGGGCTCCATGGTGGAAGAAATGTGAGGCATAAATGTAAGAAAATAAATATTTAACCTCCCCCACCCCCGTAAAAGGTCCTAATATGTACATTCTTTCCCATTAACACAACACAAGGTGGTAATGACATAACAGGTCTACTTCTCTCAGAAGCAGAATATAATGCACACACTTTAAAAAGAACAAATGCACCGACTACACATTAACTTGCGTTGCAATATTACAAATATTCATTCTGTCAACACTACATATTTGGGGTGGGGCAAAAATATGATTCCATTAAATGAAAGCCTTTTGATAACTAAAAAAAATGGGTTAACATTGTGCAAATCCAGTGTATGATCCAAAGCAATGGATTCAAATTTCAAGAAAGGAGATTCCAACTAAACATTTGGAAGAACTTTCTGACGGTAAGAGCTGATCGAGCATAGAACGGGCTATCTCAGAAAGTGGTGGACTCTGGCTCTTTCAATATTTTAGAACAGAGGTTGGATGGCCATCTGTCAAATATTCTTTAGCTGTGATTCCTCCATTGCAATGACTGGGCTATAGATGACCCTTGGGGTCCCTTCCAACTCTGCAATTCTGTGATTCTCAGGTTCCTTTGATGCTATCCTCCAAAAGAGATGAAAATATGTGTTGTGGTCACCAACAGTGGTTTACCAAAGCTCCATTCAACATTTTTGTTTCTGCTTCAGTGTCAAGTACTAAGCCCCACCCTTCATTTGTGCAATCTAGTCTGTTTCTATTTAAACAGATACTTGGGTCAGTTCTTTTCATGTTACGTAAATTAAAATCAAGTACTTCAGCTAAGGCTGTAGTAAACATAAATTAATTCAGCACAGATGGACCAAATTATCAAGATCAGAACCTGGCTCTTATTATGCAGCCACTGTTATAAGAAGGGGTTTTTTTTCACTCAAAAAGCTGTTTAATTATGTGCATTAAATAAAGCATTACTGTTTTCTAAAGTAAACATTCCCACTGGGCATTCCTTTCATCTTGCATAATTATATTGCATTGGGAAGACTCCATTTGTGTTCTGTAAGTTTACACACAGCTATTATTGCTTTTTTATACAGCTCACACATCTGATCCACAACTCTAGAGCAGTGTTTCCCAACTGGGGGGCCATATGGCCCCCTGAGGGGAGCAGAATAATCCAAGGGGGCCACAGGTGAACATTATGTAAATGGGTGGGGGGCACAGCAGGAGGCTAGGCGGTCGCAGAGGGAAGTGAGAAGAAAAGAAAAAATATTTTTTTAAAAAGAAATCCTGATTGGCTGGCTATCTGCTTGGCCAATCACAAGCAGGTAAGGGGGCATCCCACCAAGAGGCAGCCTGCCTTTTCTTTTTGCCACCTGCATTTTCTTGGAGCAGTCCTGGTTTGTTTCCAGCAAGAGAGGGTGATTGCTGAGGCTCCCATTTTGCCCACTGCTTGTAGCTGCCACCAGCGCTGGGCCGGGTGGCAGCCTGGGCCTGACTCTGCAAGGCGCGGGGTGTAATCCACCCCAGCGCCTAGCAGATCAGGGCCTCCAGATGTTGCCAAGGGGAACAGCAAAGAACCTGCACAAGCAACACTGACACCAAACCCTACATATAGTAAGTAAAATAGAAACATCTCCACCCAACCCCCCCATCTCCCCCCACCTCTTTCTACGAGTAGGATGGGGGGGCACAGGAAGGAAACATTTGGAAGGGAGCCATGGTCAGAAAAAAATGGGAAACACTGCTCTAGAGCACAGTCTTTCAAAACATCACAAACAGAAAAATATCTATGTCTCCTTTCTTTGTCACCAGAGTCTTCTTAAGGGACTCACAAGAGGGTCCCATTTTCACTGCCAAACCTTACTTAAAGGTTTGGTGAAACAAACCGTTCAGCTTTATCTGTTGCAGAGCACACATAAATTATAGAGTAACAATATGGGCAATAGTTACCATGGATTTAAAAAGCAAATGTTGCTTAATGTGAGTCAGCCATTCAAAGAATATGCCTATGAAGTTTATCCTACGATAGGGTGCAAATATATTAGTCTGATCCTTGGATAATCAAGTCTTAACTTTGAGTAATTCCTAGCTTCATTGTTGCCTACTACAAATGCGGGGCAACAATATTTAGCTGTAATTGAAGAAAAGGCTGTGATTATTTATTTTGATAAACCTAAGCACAGATGATGGTAGAGAGCTGGCAACTGAATGATTGGTTCCATTATACTGGTATAGGAAGGTATCCATTTTAAAATGCTGGACCCTAAATGGCAGTTCTGCAAACAAAATGCCTTTTTTTCTTTTAGAAATATATATGGAGTGCCATCCTATTCACTCAGAACAAAAATAATTTGCATCGTTATTGGAGGAAACAAATATCCAGTGGCTAAAAAGGGAGAAACAAATCATGGGCATACTTCCTGGTTGTAGTCACTGAAACTAGGGATACCTAAACTAACAGAAGTGCCTGATTTAAAGAAACCTGCTGTCTTAAGCCAACTACATCTCACTAGATCAAAATCTAGCAGACAAGCAGTTAATCACCAATGCACTGAATACTGATTTTAAAGATTGTTTTGTTTCTCAGAGAGGGCCTGGCTCTTCAACCAAGACTTCCTCTTGTGGCTTATTTTGAGAGAAACAAGCCAGCATTCTAGCTTGTTTCACTCTGCCTTGGGAAAAGGAAGACCAGGGCAAGAGCAATTTGTCCAGCAGCACCCTTGGTCATTCATGGCAAGCCATAGTTTGGCTTCCTGTAACATGTAAACCAAGCCACTTTTTCATCCAAAGGCTAAGAAGGAATGCAGGAATTGAAGAAACTTACAAAGATAGTATTGGATTTGCCAGTTTTTAAAGACCTTTTTTTAACTAGAAGAACTAGCAAAAACAAACAAGCACACACCACTTTAGTCAGTCTAAAGTTTTAATATACAATAAATGACTATTATAATTTTCTTGTACCAGAATACAAAGGAGATGCTTAAACGTACAATGAATAAACTGAGAGAAGTCAACAAAATAAGGTATTTACTAAGATTCAGACTGAAGTGCCAAAGCTGCCTGTTTTCAGAACACGAAAGAGAGACTACATTCAGTTTCAAACTTTATGAACACATTCCTCAAATACCAGTAATATTAAAGGTCTCAGAAGAGGCAAGACCTTTTCCCCCAACCTTAACATCACAGTTTAATCCTTGGAACAGCTGATTAAAAAATGCCTGTAGTTTAGTTGAACTTGTCAGTTTGAGGAGAAAATCCAACATTCTGAAGGATAAAAGCTGAAATCGTGAAACAGCTTTTACACTATTGATAAGTCTGAAACTTTTAGAAATCTCACTTCATGTTTGCTCCTTCAAATTCTAACATTTCTGCTGCAAGAACATACAGTAATTCTTAAAATGGTTATTTAACTCATTTTCACAAGGCCTGCACCATTTCATCATTTGAAATATTCCTTTGGTTAATATGGGTTACAAACTTCTGATTAGAATCACGGAATTGTAGAGTTGGAAGGGACCATAAGGATCATCTAGTCCAACCCCTCACAGTGTCCTTTCATATTGTCCAGCTTGAGTGCTAATATTTACAGGAGAACCCCTGTTAGGGTCTCCTACCCGATAAGATCGCTATGGTGGGGACTCATGGGTGGGCTTTATGGGTGTGATCCCACGCCTCTGCAATGACATTCCCTCTAAACCATGTCGTATCATGACATTGTTCTCATTTTATCATCGGGTGAATACACCGGCAGGGGGAGGGGGGCTTTGAGAGAAGGTTCGGCTATTGCCATTTGGTTTGTATGTAATTTATGTTGGCTTGTTTTAATATAGTCGATTGATTTTAGTTTTAATTTTGTGCATTTCCACCCTTGGACCTGCAGGTGAAGGGTGGTCTATAAATATGTTAGATGATAGATAGATAACTGCCTAGTTTATCTTTTTATCTCTATCTTTTGAATATATCATTTAGAAATAAAATAATTTAGGTAACAAAAAAGCCAGTAATATAAAAAATCCATATGACTAAATCTGCAGTTCCTTTTGAGATAAGTGTTATCTGAGGATGGATTTGAATGTTCCTTGTCCCTGGGAAAGCCAAGTCATCAAAATCCAGAGGTTGGAAGTATCAATTATCTCTGCAGTTACAAACTGCGTGTCACATACAGCAGTGAGTCGCTCATCACTATTCCTCAAAATCACAAATGTACTGTTTTTCATAGTACACTCCAAGTGCTTTGGCTCCTACGAAAATGAAGTAATTGGAAGCCTCACACAAGCTTCAACAGAAATGTAAATTGCTACACACCGCCCACATAGCTTTGAGTGCTTGAGTGTGTGTGATTAGGAGGGCTGATGCATGATCACACCAAATTCCTTCCCTTAACTCACAGATCAAAAACTTGCCCTCTCAGCTACATTCTTCTTTAAACAGTCACTGTTACCCTGGTAACCCTATGCTGCTGACACAGGCAGCTGGTCCATTTAAAGTCAGCCCTAGCTGGCAACCAAAATGTTTGTTCAACCAGTTGGGAATAGTTTCTCTCAATTCCAGAGAAGTTGCTGCTTTGTACTTTTCAACGCCACCCCCATTTAAATGTTTTCATTTTGACACTTTTTTTAAAATATAAACTTAAACTACTCTGATTATTTATACACTTTTTTTATTCTTAGAAATACAAACTTACTGCAAAGCTTTAAAAACATATGCTCAAATATAAGAGGGAAGGAGAAGGGAACCCATTTTAATTTTTTTAAGTACACATAGCAAAAGCAATCAGATTCTTTTGTCTTCCGCATAAATCTATAGTACAGATTGCTGTAAATATGAATGGAAGCCTTCTGCAAAAAATTATCTGAGTTCAAACCCCGTTTCATGAATTTCTGATAGCCAAAAATTGTATTTTTCCTGAATCAAGATTATAGAAACACATTTCAGTTACTTTGTAAGTTATCTCATAGAATACAATTTGTCTGCTTTGACTTTTACTGCTAAAAAGAAGGGGGAAATGCAGTCCAGATACTGAGGTCCTTTCTTAATAAAGATAGGAATGAAATTACAAATCCTCCAACTGTCCCTGCCAGACAAATACAGATAATGAGCCAACTTTATTTCAAGTGCTCAAAGATGTCCAGTTCTGCCCAGTCACCCTCCCAGTTTTTACTGCACTCTAGGCTTTACTTGATTAGGTAAAAATAATTTCTTTTGCTAACCACTTAATTTTATTGCTGAGATAATGAAAAGGTACAAGGCCATAGCATGGACTAACACCCCACGGCTCTGAAAAGAAGGATGGCCAACTTCTTATGTCTGTGAAGATCTCTCCATTAACAGTGGTAGAAACACTGGAGAAGATTTTAACAGGATTTTATGAGGTTAATATCAACTAAGCACTTGTGCGCCACCTGGAAAGCACACAATACAAATGCAAAGAACTTTACAACCTACAAGTAGGCATTGCCAAAGCATTCTGCTTTCTATTTACATACTTTTTTTGAATATGAAACGTCTTAAGAGTATTTGAGGGGGGGGGGAACCTTCCCACACCTATCAAGAGGTAATCTTTATGCTGAGAGTTCTTATACTTTACAGTGCTAGCATACTAATCTTGACTGTCAAAGCAACCAATAATGAAAGCAAACAAGCAATAATCTCTATTGGGTGTGACTGAAACATGTAAACATCGGTACTGAGTCAAACAGGGTTTATTACTATTGCAGTACACAGAAAGAAGTAGTAGTAGCAGACTTAAAATTGGGCCTTATGCCATTTACAATAATGCACACACAAAAGCCAGTCACCTGTTTTTTCTTGTCTCCTGTTCCTAAATCTGGCTGTACATCAGGGAGATCCTCTCCTTCCATTCTGGCAACCATGCCATATCCAATTCAAATCATTCTTACTTGCTTTTCTTATTAGTTTACTGGCAGTCAATACATTTTTCTGTATCAAAAAATTAAATACACAAACTGTTCAGGGAAAAGTAAATGCAAGGACAGAATACGTGTCATTATGTTCCACTGTCCATTGCATTTCTCTTGCAATTGAAAATGCTTTCATGCTGCATACAGAGTTGTCTTAGGACATTGACACCTCAAGATAAAAGTAGTTGCCTGGTAGGGAGGGGAATATTTCTTGTTTGGATACTTCTAGAATCCAAAGAGATATTTAAGCTTATGCTCTGTTGAACTGGATAGGAGGACCGGTGTGTCATCTAACAACAGTGTAAGATTCACAGAATTGGAAGCAGTTCTTTATTTTCACTGCTGGTGCCAGAATCCTCTCCTTGACAGAAATAGCATGCCAAAAGTACTTATTAAGGAGTAAGATAATCCAAGTTAGTTCCCATACGAATATTTTCTTGTAACCCCAAATTTGGGGTATTGTTGGCCAAAAGCAGCCTCTACAGAAACTAGTGAGTTAACCTTGTTGGACTGTGATGACACAAAAGCAGCTCCAACATGCTATCCTACCGCTTGTCCAGCACCTAGTACTACTTGGGAGAGACAAGGGGACGCTTCAAATACCTTGTAGACCTCCAATAAGCTTTCTTTCCCTGTCTAGCCACAAAAGCATGCTAATCTTTGTTGTTTACATACAAAGCGGAATTCTGCCGGACACCCCTAGTTCTACAGAAAAAGGTCCTTTCTAATATCCCATCTGTGCAATTTCAAATCCTTTAAACAGGACACTGTGAAGGAACACTCACAGACTTATGAACCCAGCTCCTGACAGTAATAAAATCATAGAGTTGTAAGGGACCCAAGGGTCATCTACTCCAACCCCCTGCAATGCATCCTCCTCTATATAGGTAAAGGTAAAGGGACCCCTGACCATTAGGTCCACTTGTGGCCAACTCTGGGGTTGCGGCGCTCATCTCGTCTTATTGGCCAAGGGAGCCGACGTACAGCTTCCGGGTCATGTGGCCAGAATGACTAAGCCGCTTCTGGCGAACCAGAGCAGCGCACAGAAATGTCGTTTACCTTCCCGCCAGAGCGGTACCTATTTATCTACTTGCACTTTGATGTGCTTTCAAACTGCTAGATTGGCAGGAGCAGGGACTGAGCAAGGGGAGCTCACCCCGTCGCGGGGATTCGAACTGCTGACCTTCGGCAAGTGCTAGGCTCTGTGGTTTAACCCACAGCGCCACCAGAGTCCTACTCCAATTAGAGATCAAGAAAATTTGTGTTTGCCACCCGCTTTATGCCTCCCTGAAGGGAGAGACAGGGCACCTTCAGTGCCTCTGAAGTCCAGTGCGACTGAGTTTGAGCTGAAATGGGTAGACATGGAGGAACGCTTGATATGACTGCAGCAAGCAACTTTTCTTTATTATCTCCACTCTATAGCTGCCTTTCTACATATAGCACCCAAGGTGGCTAATGGTAATAATAAAACTACAGTAAGTTCATTTTATAGTTAGTAGAGACCACAAATCAAAGCCACATCACACATAATAAGATGAGCTGTAAAACCTATTAAGGCAAGCTGCAAATTAAGAAGTCAAGTCAACTGAACCGGCCTGTCTAGGTTGCTTTTTTAAGTCTTTGTCAAGACAGTGGAAGGGCATCTGAAATTGGCTAAGCAGCCTTCCTAGGGAAGGACTTCCAAGCTTTGGGCACAGCCACCGAAAAGGCCCCAAGCCCTATTCACTAGGAGGTACTGTACATAATTACCAAAGACCTGGTTTTGCTCCCATGGTTCAAAGACAGCCATTGCCGCCATAAATGTCTCAATCTGTAATGGTCAGGAAAAGTGGGAGGGTGGGAAAATTGATGTTCACACTTGCCATAACACTTGCCACATCTCTGAGAAAAAACAGCATCTAGGCTCCAAGGGGAATGGAGTGTGTAGTTAAAAGGTATGAAGTCTGCCTATCAGCTGAGTGAATTACTCACCAGCAAGCAGTGCTTAGCTCCAACAATGAGAATGGAATACGTTCTGGAGAGGTAGAAAACTAACTGGCAACTCCCCTAAGGCAAGTTCTCACCCAACTGTCTTAATAATGGTTCAATTTGCTTGTGGTTTCCAAGATTGCCACCTGGTGAATCTTTAGGAAGCCAATTTTCAAATTATTAATGCTAGTGCAACAAAGTGGAGAATATACCAATAATTCATCTGAAAGGCATCGCTTTTAATATTAAGATAAACTTGCTATACTTTTTAAAAAATTGATCATTTAGGGAATAGCAGCAATGCCATGAACTCAACATCAAATCAGCTATACTGTATATGGAAATGCTGGTAAGTCTGCCTCTTAACAGGTATTAAGGAAGCTGTTGTTCTGAATGTTTCATGAAACAATCATTTTATTCTTTCTTACTACTGATTTTTGTACACTGCTATGGGAGTCTTCTCTGCTAATGAGCCGGGTATAAATGCTTCAGATAAATACAATCTATTTTTATGCAATACAAAAGTTCACAAGAAAGAAAGAAAGAAAGAAAGAAAGAAAGAAAGAAAGAAAGAAAGGAAGGAAGGAAGGAAGGATGGATGTTCATGTCTGAAAAATAACCAGAGTGGAGTACACAAGGTTTTAAACAGAACTTAAGATTGATCCCTTGCAATTTACTTTAGGTGAAAACTTTGCATCATTATTCCTAAACACATGACACAAAGTCAATCTGTTGAAACTAGTGGAACAAACTTCCACATACTGGGGGAGGTGGATTACAGTATTAGTAATTCCACACTGTACAAGCCTTTAGATCAGAGCTGGAAGAATGTTTCAGATTCTTAGACATGAGCCTCAGATTAAGGACTATTTCTGCACGTAAACACGTTTGAAGCTAATATTTATTAGGTATAATGTACTTTAAGAGTCTTACTAGGCTGTTCCTGGCCCAGAGCTAGCTATGCTTTTGAATAGCCTTACTCTTTTTTACTTCCAGCCACTAGTAATGTTCCACATATTGCAGAATGATACTTTGAAATTTCAACTCTTTCAAGGCAAGCAGGCAAAGGTGGAAAGAGGCCATTAAGTTGCTGATCCAGAAATGCTACTAAACCCTCAGCCTAGTGTAGGGGTTCCCAAACTGTGGTCGGCAGGCCACCAGTGATCCATGGGCTTCATTCAGGTGGCCCACAACATCTCTGTTAATAATTTGATACAATAGAAGAAATTAAAGAAGCAAGAAAATACAATAAAAGCATACAGCATCTAGCAAAATGCACCGTAATTGCTACAGCAGGCAGAAATATCATTAAATGATCCACGAAAACCCTTAGCAATTTTCAAGTGGTCCATGGAGGGGAAGTTTGAGAACTACTAGTCTAGACTCTAGTATGTATAGCCTGCTGAGGAATCAGGCAACAGAACTAAAACAGTTGTGGTGTTATTGTGTGATGCAAGAACATTAGAAAAAGTCTGCTGTTGGACTTGTCTTAAAGCATTGCAATATCTAAACAGCAATTCTCTACACATGGCAGGACAGTGGGCTTTTGCACCTCCAATATCCTATGCAATTGAGAAGTAACATGTAGTCACTATGCCCCACTGGACATCATGTCACATCATGTCAAGTTAGAAAACTTATTCTCTTGTAGCTTGTTTGTTTTCAAACTTTCACCACTTTATTTTGAGTCAACTACAGTCCATCAGTCAACTAAGGCACAGTTCTTTTCCATATCAACAGTCCAAATTTCTTCTCACTCTGATCTTCTACATTTCATGAACACACACTTCATATACTGATTTCCAGCTTCCACCTATCCTTAAAGAGAAATACAGAAAAAAATTCCACCTTTGTCATTCATAGCTGACGCAGACTGATACGAGGCTGTCTGCAAACAATAATTAGGAGCAAAATCCCAAAACCTCCAACTCTGGCCCCAGCGCATACTATCTTCCATGGAAATTCACCTTGCATCATTTCTAATTACTTATTCACTTGCTTTCTCAGTCACATTAACTATACAACTAGCGTATACGATACACCCACACCTCTACGGAGTACAGGGGTCTTTCTTTGGCTTATCTCTTTAAGCCACTGGTCATGCCAGGTGTGCAAAAGGTTAACTCTGTAACAGACATGCAAGAAACAATTTGTTTTGTACAAACAGTACTCTTAGGGTACATCCAGTGAAGACAATTATGCACTATGCACTTAAAAAAAAAAAAAGAATCTCCACACCAAGAAAAAAATGAACTAGGCATTCACTCTTAATGTTGCACTTCTCCTGCATGTGTGCAATTTGCTAAATTCCTATTCTGCATTACTTCTACAAATTTATGGTTTGGGATTTTTTTGTCTGTGCTACACATCTTTCATGATAAGGAGATGGTGTTAAGAGCAAGGGTGCTAACAATTGTGCAAAACAGTAATAAGTAACTTTGCATGGCACACAAGCTCACCCACCTAGCCCATTTAGGAGCAACGTAGCTTGTCACAAACAGCATCTGCAAGTGTTCAGATATCTCTAAAATCAGGAGGAGGAGTCTTTTTAAAGATGAGATTCTCAGGACTGTGAATACACTGACATGAAGAAGACAAAGAGCTGTGCAGTTACTGTGAAGGTTGATAAACTTGTCTCTCATTGAGATTTTTCATATTAATGTAATGTACAGTATCTGTTTTGTAGGAAACCACGGCAAAGTCAAAATCATCATCCTCTGCAAACCCCTTTGAGAATGTGCTATTCAAACTAGCTTAGACGTTTACATATTGGGCTTGCCGATCAGAAGGTTGGTGGTTTGAATCCCCGCGACGGGGTGAGCTCCCGTTGCTCAGTCCCTGATCCTGCCAACCTAGCAGTTCAAAAGCACACACAAAAATGCAAGTAGATAAATAGGTACTGCTCTGGCAAGAAGGTAAACGGCGTTTCCGTGTGCTTATCTGGTTTCAGTGTTCCGTTGCACCAGAAGCAGCTTGGTCATGCTGGTCACATGACCTGGAAAAACTGTCTGCGGACAAATGCTGGCTCTTTCGGCCTATAAAGCGAGATGAGCGCCGCAGCCCCAGAGTCGTGTGCGACTGGACTTAACTGTCAGGGGTCCTTTACCTTTTTACAGATTATTCATTTTGAATTATAAAACATAGTCCCTCTCCTCCCCAAGGTAAATTTGAATTGGTGGGGGTGGGGGGCTTAAAAGACAGAGGGCAGTATCCAAGTAGTTCTGTTACCACAAGAAGAACTTCCTTCCCCCTCCATCTCCCCATGTGCCTGCCACACTCTCACCAAATCTGCTCCAAAGGTTTGGGAGAACCCCAATAACATATTTAGGGGATGTACAGGGAAAAGAAGTTCCACTGCATAGCCAGAAGTCCCTACACTAATGGAAGCATTTCATTGGATACTTCGCATATCTTCCACTTGCTGAAATAAAAAGGTCTTGTTGTGCTGCCTGAAATATATTCAGGGCCAATGATTAAGAGTTGCAGAATGGGCTGGAAAAAGGGATAATGGAACAGATTTGACCAAATGAAACTTAAGTAGAGAAGCTTAGAGGGCAAAGCCATAGTGCTAGCCATCATCACTCAGTGCCAACCAGACTATTTGTTATGGTACTGCTGTCAAAATTGGAAATGGTTACATTAATTATTACTAGTTAATACTATTATTCTTTATATGATTTTTTACCCACCCTTCACCATGATGTGCCAGGGCAAGTTACAACAATTTAATTTAAGCAAACCTCACCCTTATTGAAATACAACACAATAAAGCCAATAAAGTTAGCTAAGGATCACTGGACTGTCAATATTTCAGTCCCGAGCTGGAAAAATATTGTTCTCTTGCAATATTGTTCCCTTCTCCCATTCCCCCCCCCCACCAGAAATTTATTCAATGGGTTGGTATTTTTTTTCTTCAAAATATTCTTTGAGAATGGCAAAATTCATTATCAAAAATTAACTACCCATCAGCTGACACAGAATACCAGAAAAACAAAATAGCTCTGCAAGAGGTGTTCCAAGTTGCTCTGGGTTTCTGTTTGGAAAATAAAATGCAGAGTATAAATAGAAACTTAAAAACACTTTAAACAAAAACTTTAAAAACAAAGCTTTTATTTTGTTACATAAAACTTCTGAAGTATTTAGCAGTGTAACCTCAGATGGATTTTGTCAAAATAAATAACTACATAAACAAACAGTATGGTCCCTTGAACAGCCCACTCTCAGCTAAGATTCCTCAAAACATGTTTGGAACTGACTCAAATAAGGACATTTAAACAGGCAATTAATGAAGTCCATGCATATTATTCCAATAATATTCACACTGAGAGCAGGCTATTGTTCCTACTCAGACCTTATTGTTTAGGTTTTTCCATGGTTTAGTTTTTTCTCCTCCTAGGAACAAGTCAAACAAACCTAAAACCATTTGCAGCTACATCTTTTTAATTGGTGTAGTATACAACCTACTTTGGAAAAACATTTGGCACAGATGAACCTAAGTGCTTAGTTGCTCAAATACAGTCTCTTATTTATCCCTCCCCACTAGGAAAGCTTGATATTTTTCAGTACATAAAAGCTAACACTATTTTCAGCTCTTGGATTAAATCCAAGTTTTGACATTTTCAGTGACTAGCATTTGTACATATTTGTGATGGAAAAGCAAAACACAACCCTGATGAATCACACACATTTATTTAAGTAGTTGGTTAAAAGTGAAATATTTATTTTTTAAAAAGATTATATAATCCAAGGACTTCCATCCTAAAACATGCTTACTCAGAAGAGAACCCCATGTCTACATAGCTGGATCTACTAGAACAGGGATGTCCAACAGGTCAATCGGGATCGACTGGTCGATCCCTGGGAGCTTGCAGTCGATTGCTGGCTCATTTTCCTTTGCTTTTACCTAAGAGCACCTGGCTCAGATTTTTTTGTATGTTCTCTATTGTGTGTTTGTGAGTATTGGTATGATTATTTTTATCCTGACTTTCCATAGTTGTCCTCTCACCACCATTTTATTCCCACTACTATCCTAACATGTAACGTAAACCGAGAGAAAGTAAGGCAGGTCAGTCACTCATTAAATCTCTTGGTTAAGCAGGAATTTGAACTTGTGTCTTAATCATCTGAATTCCAGCAGTCTAAATATGCCACCACCCAGGCTGTGACTAGGTGAGTAATTCTCAGGTTAATCACAACAATAAGCCAACAAAGGCTTATTGTAACAAAGCTGTTATAGATGTTATTAAAAATAAACAATTAAGCTGAAGTCACAACAGGAAAAAGGGTAGTAAGTAAATGTTATAATTCCATGAGAAAAGTGAGCAATAATCATGGCTATGGGCTTTGACTTTTGCAAGATAAATGTGGCTACCTGCCACTAAACTAAGGTTGTTGTTTTTAATTTAAAAATAAATAAATCACTGTAGCATGTTTTTAATTTGTTACAGATTAGAATGATCTAGTAACTAACAGGGGACGCGGGTAGTGCTGTGGGTTAAACCACAGAGCCTAGGGCTTGCCGATCAGAAGGTCGGCGGTTCAAATCCCCGCGGCGGGGTGAGCTCCCGTCTTTCGGTCCCAGCTCCTGCCCACCTAGCAGTTCGAAAGCACCCCTAAGTGCAAGTAGATAAATAGGTACCGCTTTATAGCGGGAAGGTAAACGGCGTTTCCGTGTGCTGCGCTGGTGCTGGCTCGCCAGAGCAGCTTCGTCACACTGGCCACGTGATCCAGAAGTGTTTGCGGACAGCGCTGGCTCCCAGCCTCTTAAGTGAGATGAGCGCACAATCCTAGAGTCGGACACGACTGGCCCGTACGGGCAGAGGTACCTTTACTAATAACTAACAGATCAGTTACCGTAATCTAAAGCATATTATACATGTCAATAATTAAGAAAACTGATTAAGAAAATTGCCCTTCTCTGTAAATATCCTATTTAAAAATGGGAAAGAAAAGAGTGAGTACAGTCCAAATTTCTACTCTAGCTTGGAGAAGTCCCTCAAAACAAGGATCTGAAAATCTTAGGTAGTAGGTATCGGCAAATTGTAAACTTATACCTTAAAACATCCACTATGACTTCAAAAACTTTCACCTCACAAAAAACCTGAGCTAAGATCATTCTATGCAACAGGTTTCTGGATGTTACTTTGCAACTACATAACACACATATAAGCAATACATTACAATTGAAACTTATTCGCAACCGCACATACTCTTCTGCTTCCATCTTCCATCAAGAATGTTAACACAAAATCTATTGTCTACAACCGAGCTACATGTATGATACAACTCCATCTGCTCAGATTCATGAGACAGACTCTGATAGCTTACAGTTTAGACCTATCAAATGAAGTGAGAAAGCAGATCTATAAAGCCAGATGGGACCCAGCAATAATCTACTACTGCAGAGCCATAGAAGAAGAAAAAATACAGAACCTCAGTTGTTCTAACCTACTGCTCCCAGCTAAACCACTAAAATGTGTCAATGATCTACCGCCTATCCTGCAAAATGACACATCCCTCTCAAAGGTTTGGATGGTAGACCTGTACTTGATTACAGCCAGCCCACCAAGCCAGCCTAAAAAAACTACTTACCAGCAACAACAGGCCACATAACAGACACACAAATAAAGAGACCAAATTTGGCAACAAACTGAGATGCCAACTTTGTCCCCACATGTACTCAGGCAATGAGAATGTCAATCACAACATTATGTTAATCACTGGTGTATCTTCCAATGCCCTGCTGCATTCCTTCTTTATGCAAGAAAAATAAACGGACACAATCTGACATCAGAAATGGAAATATCCAAAAACCAGTAAGTGAACATTTCAACCCACCAAGACACTCTGAAACTGACCTTAAGGTGGCCATATTGAATTAAAAGAAAAAGGAAGACTGCAATGTGAAACCACCAAATTGCAACTCATCAGGCAATTCAATTTCATCAGTTCCGGCTTGAATTGAGATTATGATTTGTTATCACACTATATTTGTTAATAAACTTACCAACTCACCAGTAATGCCTGGTTAACTAGACAGGGTAACTATTTTTCCTTTGAGGACATCACCGTTTTCTATTCTCCCTGATCCCATCATCCTCTGAATTCACTCCTCTATATCCACCTTCCCCCATTTATATGTGTGCTTGCCAATTTAGGGTTACACTTGGCTACCATTCTGGAATCAGACTAAGAAAAGCTCCAATGCAGATCCACACATTTCTACTTTCTATGCTCACCATTGATGATGCTATTTGGCCACCTTTCTCCCAACCTCGGAGTGGTAGTGGAGGGGAATGATCTCAGCATGCTCAGAGCTTCAATATTAGGTGAAAGAACTGGAGCCAGAGCAACTCAGTCACACAGTGGCCAAAACATCAAGCTCCAGACCTTACAGAAAGGGAGGTCTGCTGCTGGGTTTATTTGGCTGCTGTTGGCCAAACAACAGCAATTGAAGGATTTTACATTTTTTTGGCTTTGCATCCAAAGCCAGCCAAAAACGGTGGAGCCCCGATAATATGAAATACAATTATATGACTAACATTTTCACAAGTAATAAAAACTGATGTTCCTTAAGTAGCTTTGACAGGCTCACACACCACCTTCTCAAGAAATGACCCATCCAGCTGCCTAGGCATGCCCCCCCCCCCAATTTGGCATCACTACTACTGATGTAGGAGCTTTTTCTCTCCCATCCACCAGCATATTTTTAAAATAAATAAATGAAAGCATTCAATGGATGGTAAAAAATGTTCGCTAGTTGCAAACACATAGTTCAGAGTGTTTGCAATTAGACAGGTATGAAAAATAAATTCTCTGCAATCCAATCTGTTTCACTTTCCTGTACCGCTAAACAAACAGCTTGCCACAGCTGCAAATGGCAGATATGGCCATTAAAGTAATGCAGCAAACACTAGATAATTTTTCTTTAAACATTTTTTATATAAAGCTCAATTTGGCATTTCTTAGAAAGAAGAGCCAATTTTTCTCTTGCCCTAATATTTCTACCGTCTGATATTTCTTCTTCCATCTCTGAAGTTGGCAAGAGATCACTGAATGACATCTCTGTCTTTACTGACTCAAAGTCAATAAATATTCCATGGCATTAGGTGCCCCGTAGAAACGGGGGGGGGGGGGATCCATTCCATTTGAAGTCTTTAAAGAGAAGTAACAAGAATAATTCATGCACTTAATGTCACATGTGCAGAGTAATACTATGTTCACATTACACTGAGTGGGACCAAAGATATGACAACCTCTATGCTAGCAGAGCAGCTGACTTGTTCAATGCATGCTCGTCCCAGGAACAGAGGGGGAAATATGCAACCAGGAAAAAAAACCTTAAAGATGCAGAGTTCCTGTAAACAGCATCCACCACTCAGGGACTCTGCTGACAACACCAACATGCCACCCATAAAGGCAACCAATGAACTCACAATGAGGAATACACACCCTGCACCACCAAACGCAATACAGTGGTGCCCCGCAAGACGAATGCCTCGCAAGACGGAAAACCCGCAAGACGAAAGGGTTTTCCGTTTGCAGAGGCGCTTCGCAGGACGAATTTCCCTATGGGCTTGCTTCGCAAGACGAAAAATGATGAAAAAATCTGAATTTTTTTTTTTTTTTGCTCCAAAACCCCTTATTTTGAATCGCTAAGGTGCTAAAAGCATTTTAGCAGCAAAACCGCTAATCCCCCACCCCTTAAAAAGCCGTTTTTAGCCCTTAAATCGCCAATAGCGCTAATAGCGCTACTCCGTCAATGGGCTTGCTTCGCAAGACGAAAAAACCGCAAGACGAAAAGACCCGCGGAACGGATTCTTTTCGTCTTGCGAGGCAAGCCCATAGGGAAATTCGTCCTGCGAAGTGCCAACAGCACACAGGAAGCATAGATCCTGCTATTGCAAGTTCCCAGGCAGCCCAAAAGATAGGAGCTCAAATGGAGTTACCCTTCTCACAAGTACTAATTTATGACACTTAAAGGAAGGAATAATAAATACAACACAGCACCCTCATAGCTCCCTGGAACAAGGGTTTAAGCTCCACCCAGGAAAAACAGGATTGTATCCAATGCAACACTGACTCAATGAAGCTCACACAAGGGGAATCCATCACTGCACCTCCACTGCAATCCATTGAAAAGCACCTATCAAATGTTGGGGCATTCCCAAGAAAAGACTGGGATGATGGCACAGAGGGCTGAAGCAGGGAGGATGAATGAGGACAATATGGTGGAGATACCCTACGCCACATCCTAGGTCTTAACTGAAGATCCACCGACCCTCAGGAGAAGCTTCTGATGGGTGAAGGGGTTGAAGGAGGGACAGGAGATGAGGAATTCCCCTTATGCTAGCATCCTTTACCAAATGCTGCACTGGATGCAACCCAATTGGTTGTGTCAAGTTCAAGGCAAAGACTTTCCCAGCAACAGAGCTAGGCAAAACACACATTTTTAATTGAAATTATCTACATAAAATATTATATTGACTATGAAGTAAAAATGCTTTAAATGATAAAAATTTAAAACACAAATATATATTGATCATGTTATTTTCCCCATGCTATCATTTATTAATTTTTATTAATGTAAACATGTAATTCCAAATGCACATGAGTATATTTATACCTTTACAACAACTAAAAACAAATAATAATACATATTTAAAAAGCTAATTGGGTCCAACTTAGGAAACAGAAGACTACATTAACATTGGATTAGCCTTCAACACAAACAATTTAAAAGCTCTTACCTCTTTGATTAGTTAATCATATTACATATGAAAATAACCTTTCTACAGGTGTGTAATGTGTATCAGCATAAACTTGCATTGACCTGGTTGTACAAGTTGTACACTGCCAGATGTTCATTCAGCATTCCAAGATTTTAGTGATTATCACTTAGATTATGCCACACCCCTGGCCTTGCCTTTTTTAAAAAAAAAAAAAATAATAACGCTGTCATTCTCGAAACAGAAGTCATCTGAAAAACTTACTTTAAAAAATTGTAACCAGCCTGAATTTTTTAATCAACTTTAGAAAAAGTGCGTATTTAAGTTACACAGGCAGTTAATTATAAATAAGATCAAGTTACTTTAGAAATAAGAGTTCAACAGTTAAGGAACATGGATGCTTTCTGTACGCTCTGTACATAAGAACACAACAGTCCTACAGGATCAGACCAAAGGCCCTAGCCCAGCATCCTGTCCTCAGACTGGCCAACCAATTGCCCATGGGACACCTGCAAGTAGAATCTGAGCTCAACAGCACTTTTTTCACTAGCAATTCCCAGGAACTGGCATTCTGGGGCACACTGCCTATAACAGTGGCGGCAGAACATAGCCATCATGGCTAACAGCCACTGATAGCCTTATCCTCCATGTATTAATCTAATCCTCTTTCAAAGCCATCCAAGTTGGTGGCCATCAGTATCCTTTTGTGGAAGCAAATTCCATAGTTTGACTAAGCACTGTGTGAAGAAGTACTTTCTTTTGTCTGTCCTGAATCTACCAACCTGAATCTTCATTGGATCTCCATGAGTTCTAATATTTTCTCTGACTACTTTTCTCCACACAATGCATGATTTTCATAGAATCAGAGAGTTGTAGAGTTGGAAGAGACCTCGAGGGTATTTTGTCTAACCCCCTGCAATTAAATGTCTATCATGTCCCCTCTGACTTATCTTTTTTCTAAACTAAAATTCCAGAAATATTGTAACCTATCCTCATATGGGAGTTGCTCCATCCCCGGGATCATTTTGGCTGCCCTCTTCTGAACCTTTTCCAGCTCTGTTATAGCTTTCTGAGGTGAGGCAATCAGATCTGTAAACAGTATGCAAAGATTGACCACACCAAAGATATGTATAATGGCATTATGTTATCAATTTTCAATGCCCTTCCTAATGAACCCTAGCATGGAATTTGCACTTTCCACAGCTACTGCTCATTAAGTTCACATACATCTGCATCCAGCCATCCACTACAATCCCAAGGTTGAGAACATTTGAGTTCTTTAAGAACTTACAGGTGGATGCCATCCAGACCCAGTGATTTGGAAGTTTTTATTTTTGTCAATAAGAACTTTGTCTCATTGCACTGCTTTTTGCCACTGTTCCTCAGACTCCCTTTCTGTTACAGGGACCTGCCAAACTATCTTATGCTGTGAAGACAAGATGAAAATAAAATTCATTCAACTTCTCCACAACTTCCTTATCTTCCTTTAGCACACCTTTGAATCCTTTCTCATTAAAAGATTGAACCATCTCCATAGATGGTATCCTGCTATTTAGTGTTTAAGAGCATGATATTTGACCGCATTTGAACTTGTGCCTGCTGCCTTAAGAAATGCCTTTATGGTGCTCAGATGGCCGCTACAATAAGGATTCATATGATGACAGACTCTGCATATGTGACCAAGCACATCACACAATACTTGTCAATCGTTGTGCCTGTCTAGTTGGCCCTGCACATGGAATCAGCAGCATTTCACAAAAATCTACTTCGAAACTCCTGGCTTTCAACACCCTACCTAGCAATCTAAATTTTATTTCCAGGAACTCTCAACCACATTTCTCCATATCACTGGTGCCAACATGCACCATGACAACTGACCCTCCCCCAAATCCTATCTACCAGACTACCTAGGCAACAGACATCATCTGCAACCTTTATTCGAGACAGGCAAGTCACCCTGTTGTCTGCAACTCTACCACAAACCCAGCATCTATGTCAGGCATCCACTAAATAGATCCACTGGTCCTGATAGCTAAGGATCATGGGAGTTGTACGCCAAAACATCTGGGAGCCGCAGGTTGGGGGTGCCTGATCTATGTTCCCAATGATGGTCACCCACTACCAGGATCTTCCCCCCAATTGCAGATAAGTAGCTTCCTCAAAGAGACACCTGTCTTCCTCAAGATCCTCCCTGTCCATGACAGAAGGCAAGCTGTCATCGTAGGCATGGGACACACCTATCACATCCCCAAAGGGGACTCAACTAACACTGATGTGATTAAAGATTAAATTTATATTTCAAACATAAGAAAGAGTTTAACTTGTACCCGTCATTCCAATGTTCAGTATTGCATGGCTCTACTGAATTGTTATTGCATTCTTCCAAGCAAAAATTAAATAAATAAATAAATTCTACCCCAAATGTATCTCAGTGTGTCCCCAAACATGTTCATGTGTGTGGTGCCCCCCCAAAAAGCACTTAAGTATGCTTCCCTGTATCAGTTGTTATAAAAAATTCTAGGGAACACATTTTTTATCATAATATTTCTATTTGCTTGCGCAGAACAAAATACTACCAACACCAGGGATCATTTTTTGTCCTCATCTCCTTTTGGTTTTCAGAATGAAGTCTTTGTATGGGCATTTAAATCTGCTTCCCTAAATCCATGTTCTTCTCCTAACACTATACATTAGGTGAGACGGAAAAAAGGCCTATATTCTCAAAAGAAAATTCAGATTCAATTGGTATTCATTTCGTCCCATAAGTTTTTCATGCACAAAGAGGGGCGGGGGGGGGGGCCACACACACACCAAACTCTCTAGATGGTAACTAGCTAAAATGTGAAGGCATTGCTATATTTTATGCAAGTGACAACATTCTGGAAGAATACACTTCTACTTCTGCGTAAGTTTTGCCATGAAAAGGCAGGTGAAGATTTTCTTCCAGGTGAAAACAATATACATGCACTCACTGCTTTTCTACAGCCAGAACACACATAAGCAACTTTAACCACGGACAAACGGGAAGAAGTGAATGGTCTATGGAGGTTATTCTCCATCCCAGCTGGACAGGATCCAGGAACAAAGTGCCTCTTAACCAAAAAAACAGGAGAAAGAAGCTAGCTGACCCCTGAGACCTACACCTGGGAAAGAAACGCTTGGCGTCAGCACACCTCGACGGTCGCAGCCTCCAAGGCAAATCACCCCGTGTGATTACAGGACCATCCGAGCCCCGGGAGGTGCCCAGCCTTAAACCGCAGTCAGGGCGGCAGACTGTTTACACCAGTCCGCCGCCGCCACTTACTCACCCCACCAGAAGCGCTTCACGTTCTGCACACCAAGCACTTTCCCTCACTCACACACACACACTCCCTCCCTCCCTCAGGCACCCGCCGCCCTTCCCACCCCTCTGCCCCCTCTCCCGAGCCTTGTCCCGGTGTCTGCAAGAACCGCCGCCGCCTTCCCGCTTCTCTCCCTCGGGTTCTCCTCCTAACCACTGAGGGGGAATGGGCGGGTGTTTTTTTTTGGGGGGGGGAGGAAAGACACACACACACACACACAGCCCGCCCTCCCATTCTGCCGCCCCCCGCCGGCGAAAAAAGAAAGCGGCCCCCTCAGCCCGCCAAGCCAGGCCGAGGAAGCGAGCGGAGAAAGCGGAGGGAGCTCCCCGCAATGGAGGCGCCCGGCCCGGGGCAATGGGGGGGGGGAGCTGCCGCCGCCGCCGCGGCAGATTTCGGCGCTTACCTTCTTCATGAGGCCAAGGCACCTCCGGGTGGCCGAAGGGAGCAGCCCGGAGGAGTCCTTCGCTGCCTGGTCTCCAACCCCGAGAGCTGCCGTTTCCCGAGAGCGGCAGCCACAGGCCTCGCTCTGGGCCGGACTCTGCCCAGGACAACTTCCTAGGCCAAGCGGGCAACTCCTTCCGGAGCAAAGGAACAGAAGGGCTGAAGGGAGAAAGAGCGCGAGCGGGGGCGCGGAGGAGGGGCGGGGGGAGAGCGCCGGTCTCCCTCGGTGTGGGGCTCCTCGCCCTGCCCAGCGGGAGAGGGAAGGGGGAAGAAGAGAGGAGGTTGGCGGCGGCAGCAGCAACCGCCACCCACAGACCGCCTAGGCCTCGCCTTCGAGGGCGCCACCTTTCGCCGTTGCTATGCAACGCCTGCTTTGGGGATGGGGGGGGGTGGAAGGCGTTTTGCAAGCTCCTGGAAATCACAGCACCAGGAAAGGGGGGAGCGTTTTTTTTCAGGGCGGGGGGGGTCACTGTGAGCGCGACGGTTATCCCCTGATTTGCATGTCAACGAAATCGCCTCCTGAATAAATACGCTCGGGCTGCATTCCTATGCAATTCTCCCTTTTTGCTGAGGGAATTCAGTCAAGAGTCCTGCGCGGCTCCTTAAAAGAGCCTAGCTAGCGAGTTTTGTTATATCGTGGTTTTGAGTCCACGTAAGTTTATGGCATAATAAATGCGTTGGTCTTCTTACGTTCCACACGGCTCTCAGTTGGTTTTGCTGTAAGACTTACTACCACCATTGATTTCTTCTTTTTTCTTCTTCTTTTGAGCTGCCATGCATAGGGTTGCACTGCTAGGGTCACAATTGATAAAACAGTTTACATACAAGTGTACTGGTTTCTGTGGTTGATCTTTGCAGAATCCCTTCTCTCCAAGGGCATGGGGGTCAGTGCTTAGGAAGAAATGGGAGGCTGCATTTTTACCTTAGATTTTACTACAACAAGAATAATAAACAAAAACCACTGGAAACTGAAGAGATAATTTCAGCCACAGCAATAGACGTTATTTTGCATCTGATGAAATTGGTTCTAGGCAGAAAAAAAAACCCCACCAATAAGACTGCAATTCTTAAACTTCCAAGGGACAAAATTCCCTCCAACTCAGTGGGGCTTGCTTCCAATATAAGATTGTGCAGGAACATCTGTTAACCTTTGAGATGCTGCAATATACTCTTAACGCCAGATAAATGCTGGTGTGAGGTATTCTGATCATATTTCCTCCCTGCTGATTTAACACAGATTATCAATATGTTTAGGGGACGCGGGTGGCGCTGTGGGTTAAAGCCTCAGTGCCTAGGGCTTGCCGATCGAAAGGTCGGCGGTTCGAATCCCCGCGGTGGGGTGCGCTCCCGTCGTTCGGTCCCAGCGCCTGCCAACCTAGCAGTTCGAAAGCACTCCCGGGTGCAAGTAGATAAATAGGGACCGCTTACTAGCGGGAAGGTAAACTGTGTTTCCGTGTGCGGCTCTGGCTCGCCAGAGCAGCGATGTCACGCTGGCCACGTGACCCAGAAGTGTCTTCGGACAGCGCTGGCCCCCGGCCTCTTTGAGTGAGATGGGCGCACAACCCTAGAGTCTGTCAAGACTGGCCCGTACGGGCAGGGGTACCTTTACCTTTACCTTTATCAATATGTTTACCCTAGTCTTACCTTTAACACCCTAGTGGTGTCCAAACTTTTTTCAAAGAGGGCCAGATTTGATGAAGTGAAGAGGCTACCAAAGGGCCAACCAAAGTTGCTGAGCTTCTTTTAGAATTGAAGTTGTTGAGGGTTTTTTTAGGATTTTACCCCAGGAAATAAACTGCCGCAGGGGCCGGATTAAACCCACCAGTGGGCCGGATTAGGCCCCTGAAACAGGCTTTGGACATACCTGCCCTAAATGGTATGGGGCTAATAACCTTAAAGGCTTCCTGCTGCCATACCTAGAGATAAATTTTGACATGTAGGAGCTCATCATCATTGTTCCCATAGCTACACACTCCAAAGATAATGTAAAGATAACTACGTTGGATCATGAACAAATGCGTACATACGGTGTGTATTATATTGTATGTGTGTATGTTCATCATACCACAGAGCATGGATAATACCCATTTTATCAATAAATACCCATTGGCTAGTACCCATTTTATTAGAATCAACTGGCAGTCATATAGTAGTGAATTGCCAATGACTGGTAGAGCAGTAAGCAGGCTGGACTTTGGCTAGGAAGTCCTGGATTCCCATCTCTGATGAGCCATCAAGTTTGCTAGGTGACCTTGGGTCAGTCACTGCCTGAGCCTAGCCTAAGGGATCATGTGCCAAGCCGGAGCAATCCCCCAGCCCCCCAAGTATACAACATTGGTAAATACCATGTCAGCAGATGGTTATCGCTGCTGCTGTGACATTGCTCTCCTATGTTCCTGCTTTACTGCTTCCATATGAACCTGTTCAGGCACTATGTCAAGCAACGGAGGCCCTGCTGATTCCATCTACTCCTCTGAAGAAATAGTAGTGTCTATGCTCACCCCAAAGAGGCTCCCTGATCACTTTCCATGACTTTCAAATAATAGTTTGGGGCTTAATTTTTATCCGTTGTGGTTGATCTGTTACTCTGTGTTTTATATTTGATGCTTATTGATGGACTGATTTAAAGTCACGTATGGTAAATCACCTGGAGATTCATTGATAGAAAGGCAGGATATAACTATTTTAAATAAAACAAAATGACATAATTTTGAAAATAGTCATACTGGCACAATGTGCACAGTGAGCAAAACTAATCACAGTTAATACTGAATTTCACCAAAATGGATTGTTAACTTATTATTCAAACTAATACTGAATTTCATCTGAATTACTATCCAAATACTGAATTTCATCTGAATTACTATCCAAATTTATTTCCAGTTTTACCACTTGTGATGGCCTGGGACTCGGGCTCGGGCTCAGAACCAGAGGAATCTCAGTCCACACCGGATTCTTTGCCTCAGGCAGTGTCTGAACCAAGTCTGGGGCCTGATTCTGAAGAGCCCCAGTCTGCACAGATTCCCCTGCAACAAGCACCAGCTGGGCCGAGTCAGGGACCTGAGCCTGCCCTGGCTCCAGATTCAGGGATTACCTCGTTGCCTTCAGCTGGGCAATCACTTATAGCTGCTCCACTACCTGTTGGGTCAGGAAAGGCTGAGGTGACCTCTGGGTCTAGTACCCCACCAACATCTCCTGAGCTGAAGACTAAGGTCTGAGAGAAGCAGAGACCTGAGTACTCACAGGAGGAGTGCCCGCCTTCAGGCGAGACAGAGAGGTGAGTCACTGGGGGAACAGGACCGGCCCTTACCCGGACAAAGATAAAAGCCTGTCAGATCCCACTCCAGATTGCGGGAGCAACATTGCTGTTTGCCAGCACCTGCCTGGGAGCCTGTGTCTGACCTTGCCTGGTTTCCTGCTTCGTGTCCTGCCTTGGCCCTGTTGGACTGACTCCTCGTGGAACCTTTGGATTCATGACCGGACCTGGACCCCGTGGCTTGGGCTACCCCCAGGCCCAGCACACCACTATTAACTGCCCCAGTTATATTTATAAGATGTGTAAGTTGATCCTTTGTGTGTTGATTCCGAAGTATGCCCTACTGAATTTAATGGGGCCTAGTCCCAAGCGAGAGCACATAGGACTCCTACAGCTGTTACTTTATGCACACATTCATGGAAGAAAGTCTCCTGAATTCAGTGGGACGTGCCATTTTGTAAACATGCATTGGATATGGCTGCTGGTTTGTGCCTGTAATTATTATTTTGTATTATGTTATCTGTCCTATGCCTTCAAAGATTCCAGCAAAGCAATATTGGAGATGAAGAAATGTCCCACAATCTGGTTATGGAATTCTCTGGCACTCTCTGAATTTTGTCATATTGCTAGATCTCTGGTGCTTATATAACCTGAATCTTCTGAGAAAAGTCAAACCAATTGGCATGTGAAAGCTAATTTGTGCTATTAGACGCTTTTGTTCATTAAATGTTGTCTTGGTAGCTATATGCTTTCAACTGCCACATTGTTTTTCCCTACTCTATTTCATAAAGTGTATGAATAAAAACTACTGGGAAATAGCATTAGTAATATGATCAGATTTGAGTTACAAGCTCTGAGTGAATCTGAACTTAGAATACAGTTTATCTTTGTAGATCATGGCATAGGCATAAGATTGAGATAACTATAATATGACACTATATCCTCCATGATACCATCAAACAAGCTTCTATCCACCCGCTGAAAGGCATTCAGGAATACAGTATCCTGAGTTCACACACATCTGACTTAAGGATCAACACATGCTAATTTAGTTGTCAAGTGCAGGATAGTCAAACTCCTCAAAGTGATCCATCCCCTCAATGAAGGTGATTTGAAGGCAGGTCACAGACAGAGATGCCTAGGTTCAAATAATTGCTCCCTATCAAAGTTTTTCACCCTTTTGTTAAGCAGACAGGATGGCCAGTTTTAACCATTTGTCACTATTCTGAAAGGACTTATGGAAATTGTTGTTGTTGTTGTTTAGTCAATTAGCCGTGTCCGACTCTTTGTGACCCCATGGACCAGAGCATCTTCCACTGTCTCCCAGAGTTTCATCAAATTCATGTTGGTCGCTTCTATAACACTGCCCAACCACTTATTTCACAACCGTCTCCCCTTTCCACTGGCATGCCTTGGCAAAAAGGTATTTAAAAGCCTAGATTCAAAGGCTAGCTGGCTCTTATAGCTCCAACAGGGCAGCCCTTACTCAGTGCTCCCCAGCACTCAGCATACTTAGGCTTCGCTCTAAGGGCAGGTATACTCACCCCTCCTTCCACTAGTGTGGGTTTATTATGGCAAAAGTGTCATGCCCATGCTTCTGAAGGCCTTTAGAATAGTTAGGGAATCTTTTACTCTTTAATTAAGGTGTGTATGTATCGTAATTTGCTACCTGCTTAGACTGTAACTTTGCTGTCACGCCTATTTTCTATAATAAACCAAGCTTTCTTTCTTTTGTGGGTGAGCTTCTTGTGGGCATGAGGGTAAGGGTTAGCACACATCCATAACAAGCACACATCCTAACTCCAGCAAAAGATCCTAAAACCTCTCAGCAGTGTGTATACAAACATCCATGAGCGCTGGCTGTGCACGTGTGAGTCCAGGAACGCACGCGTAACAAAGCAACATATCAGATAGACGTTGCTCAGAGTTTTTATATTAGCACAATTTTTGTTATGCCAAAATTATTAAAATTAAATAGACATGTGAATTTATTATTTACCAAAATTACATATTTAGGAAACAATTAACTTCAGAATTTGTTGATAGGAATGTATTTAGTCTACCCGCAAGATTCTTAATACTTTTTAGTACAACTGGGACCATTATTCTATTTCATTGCACAGTGTTGGATAACCAGGAATTAGCTGTTGTTAACAAATAAAAATCTGTATATCATTTATTTCTATCTTGCTTAAGAGTTAATTTTCTAGTAGTTTTGTTAAAAATAAATAAAGCCACAACCAAATATCCTGCAAGAGGGTAGCCTTCTTAGGTCTTTTGTTCTGCATCCTGATTGTAGCCATGTTCTGGTCCGTACTTTTAAGTATGCTTTGCATTGCAGCCTTAAATTGCTCACATATCATTGTCTGTATGGTTGGGGCCTGCATCTGCTTCTCTTTCTCCCAAGGCATCTCAATCTTGACCTGTCATGCCCCTATTATTCCACTCCTTGCACTCTTAAAAGAAAGAACAGCTATTGTGTGGTGCTTTTGTGATGGAGATTAGACTGCATAGACTACATATTTTCACCTGTGACCTATATTGTTTTAGAAAGTAGCCAGCCCTGTAGTCTAAAGAGCAGTCAAGCAGCATAACTTGTTTTTACACTGTGGAATATATCTGCTAAATAAATTGTTCCTTATTCTTTCCCATGTTCTCCTTTAGTTTGCAGGAGTGCCTCATTCCTCACCAGATGATTTCCCACAATCCCTTGTGGCGTATATCTGAGAGATGCACTCCTGCGCATGAAAAACAGGGCTGCATTTAAAGTAGTATAAGCACCCTCCGCATCTTTTCTGGACCCCACACATTACACTTTTCTCTGACGGCAAAAATACACTCAAATAACTGGCTGTGAAAGCAGGCAACCTTCCATATCTGGCATGAAATTTACCATTTTTCTCCTATTACAAGCATTGTGGCTGGCAAAACCCAGCCAGATAGGCGGGGTATGAATAAAATTATTATTATTATTATTATTATTATTATTATTATTATGTTCTTTAGAATACTTTCAGGCAGGTGGGAAGAGAGCCATTCCTTTTATGCCATATGATAAAAAGGTACCACATTCAGAGCTCTGATAAATGCTAAAGAATCTCAATTCAGGCAGCAAGGAAAGTCAACTCAGCAATTAAATACTCATAGATGATTATTACTCTGCTGCTGTCCCGTCCCTGTCCCCGGCAAAGTACTACACTATCACTTACTGAGCATAATGGTTAATTGGTTCCTTGGGAAAGAATTTCCACATATTTTTAAACAATGTTCCTCTCATCTGAAAGTTGCTAACTAGCCAGCAATGTGATCTTAAGTATGGTTACAGTGGTACCTTGGGTTACAATATGCTTCAGGTTACATACGTTTCAGGTTACAGACTCCGCTAACCCAGAAATATTACCTCAGGTTAAGAACTTTGCTTCAGGATGAGAACAGAAATCGTGCTCTGGCGGCACGGTGGCAGCAGGAGGCCCCATTAGCTAAAGTGGTGCTTCAGGTTAAGAACAGTTTCAGGTTAAGAACAGACCTCCAGAACGAATTAAGTACTTAACCCGAGGTACCACTGTACTTCTAAATTCCACGGGATTAAATGTAGTTACTCCATGGTAAATTTGTTTATGATTGCCATCTAGGAATCCTGTGGAACTAAACCAACAGAGACTATTCTATATAATAGATATATGATGAAGCAGCAATATTTCCTATCATGAGAGAGAATGCTGTACTTTTATCCCTGCATGTACCATTCAGATGACACGGTGTATACAATGGTGCATGATGTCTCTTTGGCCAAAATATATTTCTCCGCAACTATTTTTACACTTACAGAGGATGATAAGAGCTTATATTACAATGTATTACCGAACAGAAAATACAACTGGGAGATATCAATGAATCTATAATAACCTCCTTACAGAGTTAAGATCTACAAACGTTTTCTCTGTGAAATCTGGTAGTGAAGTTCTGTCAGCAGATCAAAGCTCTCACCTCCTTGTGTGCAGCCCCCAGATTTTCCTTCACAGTGCTTTATCATATTCTTTTAGGTTTGCTTTTAAGGTCCTTATTAAACTGCTGCTGGGAAGCATCCATTTTCTGCTGAACTTACTATTGAGATACTTGGTTTTCAAAATCACATGATTGGCTTCATCTTGGCTCGCTCACCAGCTCACAGTTTCCCTCCAAGGAAACAAAAATCCTACACTTTTCTCCAGTGTTGAGCATTCCCTAATTCCCTGTGAAAAGTCTGGTAGCAGTGCTACGTTTTGTTTCCTTTACAGAATAGTGCACTTGACTAGAGACTTATAAACTGATTCTTGTTTTATTTAGCTATAAACATACAAATATTGGAAGCAACCGGAGTCCTAAAACCAAGCAGCAAAACTGTAGGTCCTGAATTGCTGGAAAATAACAATAAAGATTTTTTAAAAGAACACTTAGTTGGTCTCTAAGGTGCTACTGGAAGGAATTTTTTAAAATTTTATTTTGTTTCAACCACCACCCTGATGATTCTGCATAAAATTCCTGGACACCAGACCCGCAGTTCCCCCTCCACCCAAGGCTATTCCAAATCCAGGCATAAATTCACATCTCAGAACTCTCAACTATCTCTGCCTCTGTGTTAAAATTGAAATTAAGATCCTATTAAAATAATTTATTCACGTATTAACATTTTTTCTTCTTTTTGTTTTGGTAATGCTAAATTAGCTAATTTCCTGGCAAACCTCCATGTGATTTAAATGAAGAATTTTATATATATATATATTTAAGTTTGACCCTTGCTTCTCCATCTTTAAAGAATGAATGGAGACATTTGCATCTCTTATTTTCCATTGTAGGAAAATGAAATGAACAGTGCATTGAATCCTCTCTTTTTTATATATATATAAATTTTATTGTTGCAACACAAACACACACAACACTAAAAGAATAAATTTAAAAAGAAATGCAAATACGAATACAGATACAAATACTAAACAAATAATAAACATATAACCATATTTCACTTCTTGTTTTCTTCTAACTGACTTCCTTCGCCCTCAGCGCAGGTCTACTTTAATATTTAATAAACTGTTTCCTTCTCATTTCATTTTTTCCTACTTTTCTTTCTATTATAGACTTTTATACCTTAATTTGTTTTGCGAAAGTTAATCAAAACAAGTCCAGGTATTAATTTGCTTTTAAAGATAATGGGGAATATTTTTGTGTTTTCCCTAGCGATTTGATTCTATCTCCAGGGTCAGTTTCAGAGAATAGCATTCATTGCTTTTTGGTCCCCTGGCAGTTGTGCCACAGGGTACCATCTTGTCCCCAGTGCTGTTTAACATCTATATAAAGCCGTTGGGAGCATTCATTAGGAGATTTGGGGTGAGGTGCCATTAGTACGCTGATGAAACTGTTATAATAATTTTAAGGTCTTATATATATAATAAATGTTCATAAATGTACCAAGCAAAAACATACATAAATATATAAACCACATGTCTGAAGCAGCACAGGAAGACAGTCCTGAAACCATTTTAACTCCCAAACTGACCAAATGTTTCTCTGCAGGGAAGGAAGAAATGAAAAAACCTTCCCATTGTCTCAGGAATTAAGTAATTACCATCTCAAAGGAATGGCCAGACTACCAGAAAAGGCAATCAGTTAAGGCATTATCAGATAACCTGGCAGACAGGAAAAACAACATTCAAATTTCTGTTGTAGACCACCTTTTCTGTGATGTAGGTATGATGTTTGTGGAGGGTGGTCTTGGGCTACACCTTCTGTGATGTATGTATGATGTTTCTGGGGGGTGGTCTAGAGTTTGAGGGTGGGCAATTTGAAAATTCTACATAAGGGCTGGCACACCTTTTTCCTGGGTCCTCCTCCTCTCTGCTGCATGTGGGGGAACACCCTGTTGCAACAGTCAATAAAGATCAGGCTTACTAGCTGCTTTGCTTCTCAATATTCTCTGGTTGGTCTCTGTTATTTTCTCCTACTGATAGAGAACCTACAAAAGGACTCTATATGGGCTCCTGCGTACCCCATAAGAGAAAAGGAGCATTATTATTATTTTTTACTTACATCAAAACCCAGTTCTGTTTCTCCATAACATCCAAATGAGAAAGATGCCTTGTAAGCCCTGGACTGGTGCCTAGACTCAGTGGTGAGTTGGATGAAGGCCAACAAACTGAGTTTGAATCCTGGCAAGAGAGACTGTGGGTAGGTGGTTCCTGTGTCCAGATAATTGGTCAATTATCTGCTTTGGTTGGGTTTGGCCAAAAGTGGATGTCACTATCCCACAATCTCAGGCATGAAGGCAGGACACAAGCACTCAAGGCACACAGCATCTCCTCTGCTGACTTATGCTGATCAGCTGAGAGGTGATTATTGTTCCCTTTCCACTCATTCAATGCTCAGTCTGATGATTGGGGAGAAGGCAACCCCCCATTAGGGCAATGGGTTTCACCCACCCCAACACAATGCCTATTTAAATATACTTTTTGGCACTCTTGCCAAATTTGGAGGCAAATTTGCCCCAGAACTGATAGTTAGCCCTGTGTTATAAACCTCAGGATTAAATCGTATTGTGCATTCAATAATATTTAAACTCTGCCAACTTTTTTTTAACAACCGAACTCTGAAATGCCCAATTTTGTTGCTTGAGCTCTTTATTTTCTTTTATCAGCGTTAAATAGAGGCCAAAATTCAGTATATCATCATTTAAAGAAATTTTTAAGGTACTAAAGCATCTGAATTGTAGAAGCCATTTTATTATGGGCCTTGAGAGAACTTTTGCCCCTTTACCAAAGGTTCCCATTAAAAACAGAACAGCACAGCTGCCACCTACTGCACAATGTTGGAACAGTTGATCAAAACCAATGAAGGCGTTTGATGCATAAACACAAGTTATTAGAGTAGAACAATGCGGTTAAAAACTGATTCAGTAGTGGTGGGTGGGGCATAGCTTCAGCTTTGAGCCTAGCTGATGGCAAATATCACAAATCTGCACTTTGTATGAATGAATTTCTTTTCATTTCTCAACTCTTCTAATTCGGCATCATCCAGATTGGCTCAAAACTCCTACTTCACTAAATAAATAGGTTCTCATACAACTGATTTTCTTAAGTACTGTTCTCCCACTTGAAAGTTTGCCTTTTGGCAACAAAGCCATTTATCTTTTCCAATTAGAAAATAGTAGGTATGAAAAACACCCCCCCCCCAAAAAAAAACCTACATTCCCTAAGAAAACCCAGTAAATACAGTGACACCAAACTAAATAGTATTAAAGAGAGATTAAAGAGGACTTCCCTGGCTTTTTTTCTGGCCCGCGTAGGACCATTCTGGATAGTTGGCCTTGGTGAAGATTTTTTTGTTTTCATCTCCAAAAAGTTTTTGATTTGAGTTTCTACTGAAATGAGGCTGCATTTTAATGTTGTACTTAATCTTGTTTTTCAGTTGTATTTTAATCAATTGTTTTTACCTGGTGTTAGCTGCCCTGAGCCTGGTCTTGGCTGGGGAGGGCGGGGTATAAATAAAATTTATTATAATTATTATTATTATTATTATTATTATTAGATGGTATGAACAAATATTCAGTTCTAGAAACCCCAGATACATACCAATATATTTAAGGATGCTTTGTACTTTACAACCCCCCACCTTTTATGTTAAGGAATCCAAGGCGGTATACATGTGGTTCCCGGTAATCTTCCATCCAGGTACTAACCAGACTCAGAACCTGCATAGCTTCAGCATGGGGATGGCCAGCCTCAATTATAGCACAGCGCATTTTTTTAAAAAAGTTTTCGCTTTGGTAAAATGGACTAATGAACCGGGGGCAATGGCTGACTCCATAGCATTTGGCTTAAGTTAGCTGGAGCTTTCGTCGTCATAAACTTTTCCTGGCCCACCTACTCTCTCAGGGAATGCATTCTTTATTATTATGAATCTCTCAGGTGGCCACACAGTTTGTGGGCGTAGGTTTTACAGGAAAGAGCTTCAAGCACTCTTGCCAACTTTCATTCTTAGTAGACGAGAGCATCAGGGAAGTTAACATGCTATGGACACTACAACCCAACTCAATTCTCTAATTCCTCATTTTAGATACTTTATGTTATGCTGTGGTCTGAATTGGGAAAGCACGCAAAGCAGAAAGGGAAGTTTGACTTAAAATATTGCATACTCAAGCACAAACTCTTGTTTTGATGGATCGATTCAAGGTCCACCTAGTCCAGCAATATTTGCAAGAATCTCAGCTGTCAGCAAACACTATAGCCATGTCTAGGAAGACACTTGAACACTTTAAAATGTGGGGATGGAACAAGTCTTACCTGCAGTGCCCATTAGCCCTGAGAATCCCGTTTGAGCACAGGTCTGCAGGCTTTTTTTTGTGCCTCTTTCAACACGGAGGGGTCTACTTGCATTCATACAAATGTGAATTAAAAAAAACCCCACATTGAAACATTTCATGTTCAGGCAACCCTCAGAACACAGCTCAAGTGCTTTATTCAAAATATGCCTTTTGTCCACCTATGCCTGGAGACACCAAACTTTTTGGGCCTGTGGACACATTTGAAAATGAGAGAATTCCTTTTGGGCACCCCAGATATACCACAACCTATTATACTGGATAAAATATGCTTTCAATCCTCATTTCAGCAGGGGGAAGGGACCTTGTTGGTGCCAGGGATGGCCTCTGCAGGCAGATGTGTGTCCACTGTTGTTACACTGATAAACCTTAACCTATGCACTGATCTATCTCTAGTGCCTACCCATGCATAGGGATGTTTTTGGGTTTTTATTTACACTGCACAGAAAATTAGGAATTTGCTAATTTTCATCAAAGTAAGTGGAAGGTATTTAGTAATGTATATGAGAACTGCACCAAAAAGATTAAATGGAATTATGTTCAAATTGCATATTGTCAGGTGGCATGATAAATCTTACAGATAATTTATGATAAAATAACTATCTGTCCATATCCTATTATATTTTCAAGTACTAAACAAAAAGTATACAAGATGCTTCCCATACAGTACTTTTATTCAGGAAACTCAAAGCAACAAACACTGTGATTGCCTCCAATACCCCATCAATAATAATCTGGTTTATAGTTTGGTCAATGTAAAACCCACCAGTAATTATTCTTTGTCCAACAGTAGTTTTATCAGAGAATTCTGACTAGTCTGGAAGCAGAGGCAGACTTTATATATCAACAAAGCTACGATTTTCCTCTTATATTCAGGTCAATGGAGTGTATCAAGCAATCAAATGTTACTCTCATTAAACAGCAATATTGTGAAAGGTTTTCATATAAAGCTCAGTAAACTACAATATGAACACACTTGAATGGGTTATAGTGTACCATAAAGGTAACTTGATAAATAAAACTTAAATTTTACACCACCCTATTTAAAGAAAGATGGAAAGACAATTGTAATTTAAACTATGAAAATAACATTTTATTATTAAACATTCAAGTAGTCAAATATAACACACCAAATTTTCCCCTTCCTCTCCTCCCACCCCCCAAAAATCCCTGGAACTTATTTTGCCCTTACAAAATCTTAGAAGATACATTATTGGTTGCATGATAACAACAGGTTTCACTTTTAGTCCTTTAATATGTAGGTATTTGTTATATGTCTTTAGACTGATCATCATCCTCAAGTTTTCTGATTTCATTTTTCAAGCAGTTAATCGTTTCACGGCTTGCTTTTAATCTTTCTTTAAGTTCAGCAATCTCAAAACTGGTTTTCTTCTTGGCAGCTTCCAGCTTCTCCCTGGTTTTTACTTCTACATTGGCAACTGAGAGCAAGAAAGACATATGCAGCATTTTGCTAAGTTAGGACAATTCCAAAGCACAGCTGAATAATTAGAAAACATAATGGACTCTGCTTGATCCATTGTATATTGTTTAGAATATAATAGATTAAAACAGGGTAGATGGGCATTCAAGTGTGAACTTCTTTGCATGTGTTTGACCAGCTTGATTTCCAAGACAAAATTTGCTCCAGAGCGTAGGACCTGAATCAATGAGACTTCCTGACAGTATTATAAATATATTAGAAATATTTCTAATTGCGTTGCATTTATATATAGCAAAGGGAAGTCTATAGCAATTAGGTATATTTTAATCTGGTCAACTATGTAATAGACATGTTACAAAACAAATATGGATTTTGAATTTGATGTTTGTAATTCTTTTTCGGTTTTTGAATAAAGTTTTAAAGAAATAGAGAGAGAGAGACTTCCTGACAGTATGAACTGTTTGCCAATAGAGCGGACTACCTTTGAAAATAGGGCACTCTCCTTCGTTAGAGGTTTTTAAACAATGGCTGGGTGGCCTATCAGGGATGCTGAAGAGTGGCATTCTTATGTAGCAAGGGGTTGGACTAGATTTCTTTTGAGGTCCTTTCCACACTCTGAATTCCTACAAAACTATTCAGGTCAGCTGTTGTATATAATTCATATTTAAAGAATCTAGAATTTGTATACTGTTAACAGGACTCTTTTTGTGGGTAGAAAAAACCATGTGCTTTTTAAGTGCTGTAATTCTGCTTTGAGGGCAGAATTCCTAGTATACAGAGCTAAGCCATTCACATTTACTGCTCTATATCTGGACTGATAGCAACAGTAAGAATCAGATTTCTTTTTCTAAGGGAACTGGTCACTATATACTATCCATCATAATACACATTTCTTTCAAAATATACTTCATGTAAAAGATATAGCAGACAGTTCACAAAAACACAATTTCAAGTAAAGTTCATAGAAAATTCACACCTATTAGCACTTACACTCTGTTTCATGCTTATAAGCACCAAGAGTTAACTGACGAGATGTAGTCAGCAGCTGTTGCATCATAGCTGTAGGATCCTGAAATATCTAATGAAAAAATATTAATAAATTTAATACATCAGCTACAATGGATAATTTCCCCACAATACATTTATTTTCTTACCATCTCATCATAAAATTCAGAAACTACAGTTTTCTTCCCCAGGATTGCATTAGTGTCAGACTGAAACAGCTTCAGCAAGTGGTACAGAGTTACCTGTGCAAGACAAAAATAATAAGAATAACCTGTACAACTGTTATTGAGTGTTTTAACTGTCTACATTCCAGGGTCATAGTGGCCAGCACAAAAGGAGCATTCATTCAGGGTAAGAATTTACCATACTGCTTCTACCCAGACACTGAGGTCCAGCACTGAGGGCCTTCTGACGGTTCCCTCACTGCGAGAAGCCAAGTTACAGGGAACCAGGCAGAGGGCCTTCTCGGTAGTGGCGCCCTCCCTGTGGAATGCCCTCCCACTAGATATCAAAGAGAACAACAACTACCAGACTTTTAGAAGACATTTGAAGGCAGCCCTGTTTAGGGAAGCTTTTAATGTTTGATGTATCATAGTATTTTAATATTCTTTTGGAAGCCGCCCAGGGTGGCTGGGGAAGCCCAGCCAGATGGGCAGGGTATAAATAATAAATTATTATTATTATTATTATTATTATTATTATTATTATTATTATTATTATCATCATCTAAATAATTCAACTCAATTTTTAAAAACCCAACAGTACTTTGAAAGTATTTTCCCCACATTTAATGCTCTTACTCTGGCCTGGTATAAGCCATTGGATAGATAAAACAACAGTATTTAGAAAACTAGGGTTCTTTACAAACCAATTAAGTGTATAATTAAGTATACAGATACTGCTTAGCACACAAATTAGGGGTGCCACTAATTTTTACACACTGGGCTCTTTTCCCTTTAACAGTCGCTTAAAATACAGAATTTCCATAGGTCTCATTTCTCTCATCATAGGTCAAACTGCATACACTATAAACAACTTTAAAAAAACAAAAGAATCTTTCCCAATGTACTGCTAATCCCTAGTCAAACTGAAACAGAATTTGGCTTCTTCAGAATAACCAGGTATTAAAAATAGATCTTTGCTATTCATGCTAATATGAATACTCACAGGTCTTTCATTAGGATCAATAAAAAATATCTTGATGATGATTTCAAATTCACCCCAGCCTGTTTCCGTGATTTCGTAAGGTGGCTTAGTTACAACTAAGAGAGAGAGAGAGAAAAAAAAGTAACATAAGCCATTTCTTCTTTGAAAACTATTTCATATGTTGTATCAACTAAATTTTTTAAGTCATACCTCTTAATGGATTACCATAGCTTTCATGTAACTTAAACTGGATTTTCTTTACATATGCAGACATATCCTGGAACAAATAGCCAACCGTTACTTACACATTCAATAATATACTTTACAGTGTTTCATTGTGCTCTTCTATCCCGCTTACCACAGAAATACTTATGAGTATTAGCAGTATATAAGCTGCTGATTCTTGTAACATTTGTGTGACCTCTAATCTGATTTCCCCCAAGATGCTTTCTGAAACACACCATGAGTCTATTTACTGAAAAGTTAAGCACATTCCACACACAATTCAGACAGCAGTCAAATACCCTATTTCTTTAGACTGAAAGCTTTCCAAAGGTATTCCTTATATTTGTTCCTATGTATTCACATTTTTTAAAATTTTACTGTAGAGTTCCTTATATTGAAAGCTGCATACATAGTTACCCTAGTTTGATATCTAAAACATGAGCAGTGTTCAAGAGATAAGGATTGGACAGAAAACAATTAGAATTCACACAGGTGTACGCATATGTTATATACAGTTATCCAAGAATGATTCTGTTTACCTCATTTCTGTAAGGCTTAACATAAACTGTCCACTGATGTGTATGTCCATCTTCTTCTCGTTTCTTCCCAAAATAGCGTGCAACATTTCCATAAACAATAGGTTTCACAATAGTAACACCCTTCAAGTGAGAAAAAGAGGCATGACAATGTTTTTCAGAAATCTGCTTAACATGAAAACTTACTTTCTAGATAAACTAATCTTTCCTGCATTATCTACCAAAATATATACTCAGAGAGTGACAGTAATAATGTCACTGGTTTTTGTTCCAACAAATTCAATGTGCCTAAGTTTAAATCTATTTCTTTCTCTTAAATTTCTAACTAGAGTAACTTTCAAAACTTGCTTCATAGATACAATTTCCAAAATTCACTATAATGTTGAGGAACCAATTGGGTGGTGGGAAAAAATTACTCCCCTCCCCTAAAATATACACTATGTTTTTGCTAAGGAGATCTGGCTTTGGCTCCCTTCAACACCTGGATGGAAGTCTGACTGGGAACATGAACACACACACGGAAACTGCCTTGAGCATCATGATGAAAGAAAAGATAGACGTAAGCCAACAAACAATCGCGTTATGGATGAAGACTCAAAACACAATGTGTGTGGTCCAATCCTACAAACACTTAGCCAATTAACTGATTTACAGCCTTCTGAATGACTATATAACTGCACCCAATTAATGAGACACACAAAAGAAAGATGAAGAAATTCATGTCTAGCTATTTAGGCAGCTATGTTGGGGCAGGATTATTTTTGATTGCTCAGAGATTCCACAGAAGAGGGGCAACTGGACCATGTGAGTACAGGGAAGGAGGTTTCTCCTTCCTGGTAGATGAAGGGAACGCAGTGGATGTAGCGTACCTTGATTTCAGCAAGGCATTTGACAAGGTGCCCCATGATATTCTTGTAAAGAAGCTGGTAAAATGCGGTCTTGACTATGCTACCACTCAGTGGATTTGTAACTGGCTGACTGACCGGACCCAAAGGGTGCTCATCAATGGTTCCTCTTCATCCTGGAGAAGAGTGACTAGTGGGGTGCCACGGGGTTCTGTCTTGGGCCCGGTCTTATTCAACATCTTTATCAACGACTTGGATGATGGACTCAAGGGCATCCTGATCAAATTTGCAGATGACACCAAACTGGGAGGGGTGGCTAACACCCCAGAGGACAGGATCACACTTCAAAACGACCTTGACAGATTAGAGAACTGGGCCAAAACAAACAATATGAATTTTAACAGGGAGAAATGTAAAGTATTGCACTTGGGCAAAAAAAATGAGAGGCACAAATACAAGATGGGTGACACCTGGCTTGAGAGCAGTACATGTGAAAAGGATCTAGGAGTCTTGGTTGACCACAAACCTGACATGAGCCAACAGTGTGACGCGGCAGCTAAAAAAGCCAATGCAATTCTGGGCTGCATCAATAGGAGTATAGCATCTAGATCAAGGGAAGTTATAGTGCCACTGTATTCTGCTCTGGTCAGACCTCACCTGGAGTACTGTGTCCAGTTCTGGGCACCACAGTTCAAGAAGGACACTGACAAACTGGAACGTGTCCAGAGGAGGGCAACCAAAATGGTCAAAGGCCTGGAAACGATGCCTTATGAGGAACGGCTAAGGGAGCTGGGCATGTTTAGCCTGGAGAAGAGGAGGTTAAGGGGTGATATGATAGCCATGTTCAAATATATGAAGGGATGTCACATAGAGGAGGGAGAAAGGTTGTTTTCTGCTGCTCCAGAGAAGCGGACACGGAGCAATGGATCCAAACTACAAGAAAGAAGATTCCACCTAAACATTAGGAAGAACTTCCTGACAGTAAGAGCTGTTCGACAGTGGAATTTGCTGCCAAGGAGTGTGGTGGAGTCTCCTTCTTTGGAGGTCTTTAAGCAGAGGCTTGACAACCATATGTCAGGAGTGCTCTGATGGTGTTTCCTGCTTGGCAGGGGGTTGGACTCGATGGCCCTTGTGGTCTCTTCCAACTCTATGATTCTATGATTCTAACATATTTACAGCAATTCCTGCATTGCAGGGGGTTCGACTAGATGACCCTTGGGGTCCCTTCCAAATCTACAATTCTATGACTCAGTGGAGACTGAATTTGTGAGGCAGCTGAAGAAACTAGCCAGGAAGCCCTGGCCTGTGAGGGACCAACAACTGTTTGCTTCCGTAATCCATTCTAGGCCAGGAGCTGCAGTGGTACCTATTGGAACATTAAGAGAACTAAGCATTAAGAGAAATAAGAACTTAAGATACACACTTTTGTAACCATCACATCAGTGTCTACTTTAGTATATTTTAAGAATATGCTGTAAGCTGCCTCAAGAACGTTGGATAGTAGGCAGAGTACCAATATTCAAAAATTTAAAAAGCCCCTTACAAACAATGCAGTATGTGCATGAGGTGCCTAAAAATGTTGTTCAAATAAATTTGTTTTTAACTCATGTGCATATTTACACCAGTTTGATCAATTGGTCCTCATTGATGAAACCTGCATATCTATAAATATTAAGATTCTAGGTCTCTGGAAGGGAGGGAGGGAAAGAAAGAAAGAAAGAAAGAAAGAAAGAAAGGTTTGAAACGGTTTTGAGGACTCCTTACCTGCAGTGTCTAAAAGCCACTCTCTCTCATATATGTGTGTGTTTCAAATTAGAATTTTACAAAAATATATAATATATAAATAATAAAAAACAAGATTCCAAGGAATCTCCTGGACTTTCATCCTCCCCTTTGTGGGTCCTATGATTAATCCTTTCCTCCCACATCTTTTATGGCAATTCAAGTCCTTTACCTCTTCCAGAATTTAACCTTAAACTACAAATGATATTCCAAGCCTACTAACGATTGTTGGCAATGGTCTTTAAGGTACGTTATAAATTTTCCCCTAAGAAGCCATTATTTAATGGGGGACATACACACAGACCGAGGCAAAGAAATCCAGAATCCATCTCCAAAAGCAGCCACTTCTAATGTTATTTGAACGACGCTAGTGGAGCGTAACAGGCAAGTGGGATGGATGGGAATATGCAACAAGAAGAGGCAAGCCCTGAAGCACAGAAAAGCGGCGCTGCCTTGGACCACTTGTCCTCTGCAGCCTTCTCTTGTCTATCGCTTCTCTCCATAACACCTGGAATCTTTTTAACTGGCGGCACCAAATCAAACCCAACAAAGGTCCGTATAGTTAAAGCTATGGTTTTCCCAGTAGTGATGTATAGAAGTGAGAGCTGGATCATAAAAGGCTGATCGCCAAAGAATTGATGGTTTTGAATTATGGTGCTGGAGGAGACTCTTGAGAGTCCCATGGACTGCAAGAAGATCAAACGTATCCATTCTGAAGGAAATCAGCCCTGAGTGCTCACTGGAAGGACAGGTCCTGAAGCTGAGGCTCCAATACTTTGGCCACCTCAAAGACCCTGGAAAAGACCCTGATGTTGGGAAAGATGGAGGGCACAAGGAGAAGGGGCCGACAGAGGATGAGATTGTTGGACAGTGTTCTCGAAGCTACCAACATGAGTTTGACCAAACTGCGGGAGGCAGTGGAAGACAGGAGTGCATGGCGTGCTCTGGTCCATGGATAAGGAAGTCACATAGGATAAGGAATACACTACAGGTCACGAAGAGTCGGACATGACTAAATGATTAAACAACAACCACCGAATCGAACTCAGGACCTTCTGCACGCAAAGCGAGCGCTCTGCCCACCAACGACTCTCAGCTCCGCACTCCGACGCACCCACAGGGCTTCGGAACCTCCCTGTCACTCAAAAGTAACCGTTAGGGAGGCGCAACGGTTTCGAATCCGAGCGCGCCAGCTGGCCCCGCCTCCGCCTCCTCCCGGCTCCCGGCTCCTACCTTCACTCTGCCCCCGGAGTCAGGCCCGAACTCAGCCATTCTCTTGAACATATTGCACCGGGGGGAGGGGGAGTAAGGCTTCCTCACGCCGCTGTCGAGCAGCGAGGCCGAGCTAGTAGGGCCTGGCCTCCGCCACCCGCCAGTTCGCCTCTGGCGGCGGAGAGAAGAACGCGGGGAGCAACGGCTTGCGGCGCCCTCGAGCCGCTCTCGGAGGCGCCCATTCACCTCCCCTCGGAGGCCGCTCCGCGCTGAACAACAACTTCCGGGTGAGGAGAGGAGCTCGATTGCGGGGGGGGGGGGGGGGAGGGCCGTGTGGTGGTGGCGGCGGCGGCGCCTTCCTGCCTGGGCTTCGTGACCCGGAGGTGAAACGCCGGATAGGCGGGCGGAACTAAATCGCTGCTTTCTGAAACAGCAGCAAAAGTTTATGGGTTTTTCTGGGTGTGTGGCCGTGCTGGAGCAAAAGTGCAAATTAAAAAAATGTATATGAATTGCTAAGCCTCGTGCTTATTGGGACGACATGCTTCAAAGCGCACTTCAGCCTAATAGATGTGCAAAACTTTTATTTTTTGACTCCCACAAAACAATGCGGAGACACTCTTTTTTGGTTGCTTTAAAAAAAAAAACAAAAACCCAGAAACTTGCGACGAGCTTGGGCTGCCCGCGTCGCTGTGTTGGGGAGCCAGAGATGTCCAGTCCGCAGCATGCTTATTCAGCAATAAAGCTCTATATAACGGTGCTTGCGCCGAGTTAATTGCGTATCAGACGCGGGGTGGGTGGGGAGTTCAAATGCTAATAATTCATCAATTTTGAGTGATGTTGGGCCTCGATGACTCTCAGCCTAATTTCCTTCAGAAGCACGTGATAAAATAGGAAGAACGGGATAACCTTTTATATTGTCCTGAAGGATGTACAGTACAGTACTGTAATAGAAACGCAGCTTAGTCACGTCGAGGCATCCTGCAGCTTTTCAGTGGCTGCAGGATGTAGCACTATGCCAAGTGAAGACGATTTTCTAAACTATGAGATTGCATGCTCAACTGATACTTGGCTGAATTGGTAGCTCAACAGTTTGACCTACTACTAAATTAAATTACTGGATTAAAGACTTTCTGATAGATCAGACACAAACAGTGAGGATTGGACGTGTAACATCTAATTCCTTAAAAATCAGCACTGGCACACCACAGGGATGTGTGCTAAGTCCCTACCTGTATACGATTGTGTATCTGACCCGTCCACTGCAATTATTAAGTTTGCAGATGACACCATCGTAATGGGTTTAGTAACAGGTGGAGACGAATCAGTGTATAGAGAGGAGGTCCAAAAATATCTACATGGTGCCTAGGGAACAACTTGCACCTTAATATCAGCAAGACAAAGGAGATGGTGTTGGACTTTCGGAGGAAGAGAGAACTAGCCCCGCTGTACATCGGAGAGGGCTGTGTGGAGAGTATCTTCCTTTAAATTTACTTATTTCTCCCTTTAAATTTACTTATTTAAAGACCTTACTTGGAAAATAAATACAACCCAGGTGGTTAAGAAAGCCCAACAGAGACTCCATCTCCTCAGAGTCTTACGGAAGAACAATATCAATCAACATCTGATGACCTCCTTCTACCGGTCAACAATAGAAAGTGTCCTTTCATTCTGCATCAGTGTGGTATGCTGGTTTGACATCATCTGATAGGAAATGCCTACAGAGGGTGGTGTATACAGCACAAGATATTATGGGCTGTCCTGTGAATCCATTGGATGAAATAGCGGAAGAACATTGCCTCAGGAGAGTGAGGAAAATTCTCAGTAATGATTCACACCCTGGCCAGCACTTTATTGATCTCCTGCCCTCAGGCAGAAGATATAGAAGCATGACTAGTCGCACCAACAAGGTAAAGAACAGCTTCTATCTGTGGGCTGTTAGGCTGCTGAATGAAAAGATAACAACAGGGCAACTGACTTTCGGGTTTGGTGGGGGTGCGTCAGTTGTGCAAGTGACAATAAAGTATTTCAATTTAAAATCTTGGCAGTGGAGATGCTGAGTGGTTGTCTTGCCTCAGTAATGGACTGGACAAGAGCCAACAAAATGAAGCTCAATCCAGAGAAGACTGAAGCACTGCCGGTGGGTGGTCCCCTAGACTGGATGGATGGGATGTTGCCTGCTCTTTATGGGGTTACACTCCTTCTAAAGGAGCAGGTACACAGCTTGAGGGTACTTCTGGATTATTTGCTGCTGCTTGAGGCTCAGCTCCTTTCATCAGCTTCTGCTGGTGGCCCTATCTGGACAGGGATAGCCTAACTACTGTCATATACACTCTAGCAACCTCTAGGTTACAGTGCTACCTTGGAAGTCAAACAGCTTGACTCATGAACGTCGCAAACCCGGACAGGACGGTTCCGGTTTGAAAACCCCTTTTGGAAGCTGAACGTCCAACGGGGCTTCCTCAGTTTCCAATTGGCTGCTGTGAGATACACAGGAGTCAGGAATAAGTACTGCATTCAGGTTTCATAGAGCAGAAACATACTGCTGCTTTGGGATGTAAATCAAGAATTGTTGAATTGTAAGGGATCCCAACTCCCTAATTGTGGTGCTCAATTGTGTATACCCAGCTTCCTCAGAAAGTTCAACTGGTGCTACCCAGAGATGAAGACTCTATGACTAATTCTGCGAGTGCTCAGCTACTAAGAGCATTTGATAGCTGCACATGGTAGCAGTAGGATTTATCTCATACATTTTCTCTAAGTGCACTTTGGTTATCTAAATTTCCCCTATTAGATATATCAATGCTCTTAAAACCTAATGAGACGGCAAAGACGGCCTACCCCCACATTTGCTATGATACACATAGCTCAAGACGTTAACAAAAAAAACCACCTTAAAAAACCACCTGTTTTTGTTTCCTAGCACTATCATTGCTGGTAGTTTGGAGGAAATTTTTCACCAAATTGTTATCTGCTCTTCGTTGCCTATATGCCTACCTAAAAAAACCCTTATTTGTAGTTTAATATAATTCTATCCCTTTCATGTGTACAAATAAAGTCATTTTGTTATGCCATCTAGACCTATGTAATATTCCTCTCATTCTATTGTTTTTAATGTCCTGTTAAATCTATAGGAGTGATGGAACACATTTACTACTCTGTTCACCTAGTGAAAGGTGAACATGTAATGCATGTCTCATTTTTATTTTGATAAATTTTGAATTGAAGGAATGGGTTCCCCAAAACCCAAAAACTGACTGTGCAGGCAGTTTTAAACTGCACCAAAATCCCAATTTTTCCTTAGCTAAAATGCATAAACTTGAGCCATTGAGCAAATCCATAACAAGAACAAAGCTCTCTCCCTTATCAGTCCGTGGCGGCAATGAGTGACCTTGCCAAGTTCCAGAACAGCAGGGATGATGCGTATGTGCTGACCACAAAGACGTGGGTCGTCCACGTCTGGGAATAACGCCAAAGCGTGTTCCCGGAGATGGTGACCTGCGTCCCAGATAAGAGTAGGAAGAGGAAGATCCTTTTATGGTCAGAAGTACAGGAAGGAAGATCCTTTTATGGTTGAGAGTACCAGAGCAGGAACATATGTGATGTCAACCTGCGTACGTAGGCCAACGTGGTTGGGCTCCTAGGGGAGGAGTGAGAGGGTGCCTGGAGGATATATAAACTGCATGAAACCTGTCATTTCTTTGAACTTGCTGTGGACTTGATCACGCAAGTGCCTTCTGCTATCCAGAGAGCAGAATAAACTCTTTCTTTGAACCAACTCGGTGTCATTTGACTTCCTTCCTCCTGTCCCGGAGCAACGCAGTCCCAATCGGTGAACTCCAATAAGGCTACACAATCAACTTGTTCTTAGTGTTTGGTAAGCTGCTTAGGTCTTTGTTGATTTAGTATATATTACCAACAGCTGAGGCTTTCCCATTCCAGCAGTTAAATAGCAGTCAAGTTGGCTGTTTCTATACAGCAGCAGAAACTGACGAAGACTAAAAACTGTCACTAATAGGTACCATAACCTGCTACTGTTTCCATTTTCTCTCTCAAGCTACTTTGTTCAACAGGTGTCATTTTTCATTCCAAGTAAGAACCGCTTCATATTTCACAACCACAATCTTATTAAATACTGTACACTTTAATTTTTTAAAACGCCATATACTTCGCATAAACATAATACAAGGCAGACTTAAGCTTTCATAAAAATGCACTTTATTTTTCTTCAATACAAGGTAACTTCTTTTGCAGTTTAAAGACCAATAAATGGTTGGACAGCAAATTTCTAATAGTTGCCTAAAGACTGGAAGGAAAGGTAATTTAATTTAAAATATATGGAAGTGAAAAGAATTTTGACAAGCCAAAGTTTGAGATGGAGTTGGCATTTTTAAAAATAAAAAATCACATATGCTAATGTGAAAGGACACCCTCCTCTTACCTTCTGAAGACATTTGAGTGTCCAGAAACTCAACACTACCAAGATGTTCTTTGAGCCTTCAGGTATTAGAAAGCCATTGCCCATTAAAAAAAAAGGTTTGCTTGCATACCAATAAACCTAAAACCTGTAATGTAAGCAACTGTTTACAAACTATAGCAAATGGTATTATTATTCTTTATTTGCAAGTACACATTTGGGCAAAACGTAATGTAGTGAAACCCAACCAAAATCACGTAAAAATCTTTAAGGGAACATAGTTGTTCCACAGGCACTCTGGAAAATAAAACACTGACAAAAATGAATTTTAAATGCAATACACTTGCAATGAATAAACATAAACCACTGTATTACATTTATAAAGTCAATCAGAAAAAAACCATTAATGTGAAATTCATCCCCAAAGAAGTGTGTACAACATGCTACTCTCAGTGGTGACTTGGGTTAGTATTTTAGCTGAAGGTTTTGAAAATGATGCTTAGCATGTTCAAGTACTGAAGTGAGAAACTGTCTCTAATGTGGTGTCAGGAAACTCACCCATTTAATGCTACTTGTGTAAGACGAGATCACAGATGTGCCCAGATGTGCTTTAGTGCTAGATCCTCCTCCATTACAGCCAAATAGAATTTGGATGCTGAATGGGCTTTTGGATACAAGGGATGTCTCTAACACCAGTCATACTCAGAGAAGATTCATTGACATCAATGAACATTACTGATTTTTGGTCCATTAATTTGCAATGGGCCTACTCTTGAGTAGAGCTTTGGCTGGATACAACACAAAGTTTCTCAGCTGACAGAAACTAGATCACCTGATGATGGTTGACTAAACCTGGTTTTCAACTGGATATTGAGCCAAAAAGGCTTGAAAGCTAAGCTATTTAAATAGCACACAGTACATTATTATGGGCAGTGGCATTATTTTTGTTTCAAGTTAAAAGTTGACAACTACAAAGAGAGAGAGAGCAGCTTGAAATGAGATTCATGGATTCTAGGATATGTATGTGAGTGCTCCTGGGTGTGTATAAAATTATAAGGAGCACTAAAGTCCAATATATAAAATACTCCTAACATGTTAAAGGATCTTGCTTGTTTCCTCCCTTCTAAAAATCAGGTTTTTAATAATTTTCTTATTTTCAAAAACTCCAGTCTATTCTACTAACATGTTTCTCAGATTACTAAAAACTATGAATATTTCAAACATTAGAAAATTGTAAATTTTACAGAGGATGCTTAATGCTGTAACTTTTTAAAGCTGCATTTTAAGGCTATATGTTCTCTGCATCATTAAATACCTACCAAGTAAACAGTGTGACTAAGATCCTATATATAAAACTTGGAAAAGTTTGCTTAAACTGTACACAAGTGAAAAATGAAAGCTTGTCCAATATTTACATGGATTTTTTAACTGAAGTCAATCAATACACAGGACATTTAAAGCTCGCCTTTCATGTTATTGGAGAAAGCACTCAAATATACAACTAAATAGACAGTGAATAGTCAAAAGTTATTTTGGTTTGCAGTGCCAGTTGTAATTTCTAGTTAGTATCAGAAATAGCAACTTCTGCAACACTGCACAACATTGCAAACTTATATTACAATACCACTGTGGGCAGATGTCAGCACAACTATCCAGGAGGAGGCCACCAGTCAGATAATTTATTTTAAAATAGCTATTAATGCTGTCACTTTTATCTATTAAAACTATATACAGATTATTAAGTACCTCCTGAAATTTATTTACATTTTCTTAACAGAAACAGATTTAATATAGCCACCAAAGCCCACTGCAGTAGCAACCAAGACACTACTCAGATTTTAGTTTACTATCTGGTAACTATTTACAATATTATTTCATCAGGAGCATTGTTTATCAGGCTGGAGATAAATGCACAAACTTCTTTCTAGAGATTATCACAAGTAAAATGCTTTCACTTTTTTTGTCTAAACATCTTTGGACTCCTTTTTAAAAAAATTACTGAGAAAACTGAGAAGAGTTCTTGAGAAAACAAGTTTTACTCACAAGACAACTACTATGACTCTTTACTACTTACACAAGTTAAATGTTCAGCCTACACATATCAAAAAGTTATTTCATGGTTTGATTTTTGGCAGCTCCATTGCCAGCAATGGAAATCGCTATAGGAGAAAATGTAAGACAATGAATACACAACAGTATCTCCAGGGTTCATACAGAAAGCTAAATTATGACTTTAAATTATTTTAATTTTGGTTACTGAATATTTGAAATTACTACTCAAATAGCATTTGCACGCCTAACTTACCTGTTTTTCCTCCATCTTGAGCCATTTCCAGTACAATTTAATCCAGATTGTCTGCCCACATCCCAGCTAGTTAAAAGCAATTTCTTAGAGTTGGAACAACCACCCCAACATGGACATACAATAGCAAGGTACTGCAGCAACATCCAATTTCCTGATTATCTGGAGTTATCCATAGACAGAACTCACATTCATCCCTGCACAAAGCAAACAACCCCAATGCATACATTATCAGGTTTCGTAGGACTAAAAAGTCATGCAAATGAGAAATCCCTGATATTTTGCTTCACTTCACTTTGATTTCTGTGTATAATCAAACCCAAGAGTAAAATGAATTTAGGCGTTATTGTCAGATAAACAAGTTGTGTAAAGCATTGTGGGTTCAAAATAATATTTCAAAGTAAGCCCAACATCTCACATAAGAAACGTGGTAAATTAGGAAATCTATTAACAAAGTATGAATGGACCATAAGAAAACTTTCAGCGTACAAAATGGCTAATAGTTAAAATAACCATCTACTCCAGTTATTAAACACAAGTCAAACAATATTGGCCAGGAAAGAGTAAATCAGCTGCATTGACCTGAGCTCTGCAAATGTCAAGCGGATTCTTTCAACTATATAAATCTTTAGTTGTATTGGGATACAGCCTTTGAGACGGTAACTTGAGTGCTTCCATGTTTAGTAAGACACAAACAGTGTGATTTTATACATGTCTCTAAGGTCTGACTGATACACTGTGTCTTTGTTATACAGTTAAAATATTTTATATGTACACCTAAATAAGTAAAGTGGGAATGTGACGAACATGTTTGTAAACACATTTATTACACAAGTGCACTGGCTAGGAAGTTGGGATTGGTCACGGTTCTGTTAAGGGTATGCTTGATGGTAAACTTGAGTTTGATATTAAAACATGTAAAGTGGTCTTCATTTAATTTAATATCCAAGTATTCGTATACCACAAGTAATTTTACTGAGTATTACATGTCATAATGCTTCAAATATTTGATCAACAAACTTTTATAACTGTAACTGAAATAATTAGAAAGTAGGCAGGAACTAGCAAAATTTGGAAAAAAATATTTTTAAAAGAAAACAGTCTACAATCAAGCAACATGTGCTAAACCTATGATTAAAATGTGCTCTCTTTAGTTTGTGGGGTGCATTAGATCACAAACTATTTGTTAGGGCAAATTATTACACTATTAGTTATACAAGGGATACGTATGCACTTTCTTTTTATGGACAGGGAATTTTGTTGCTCAAAAAAGCTTATTTGAAATCTTGATTATTATTTTTAAGGAGAAACATTTTCTTCAGTTACTTAACTGGCATATATATCTAGGTACAGAATGACTAGTGTTCTAGAGGCAGGACACAGCATTAGCATTAAAAACTGTAAATTATTGCAGCATTATTTAAAAGTGGCCAATTGTATGCTTGAACCAAGTATTGAGTGTTGCATATTGCAACAGACAGGCTTCAGTAAACCAGAATTCAACTTCAGACTTCATATTCTTTAAAGAAAGTTCAGTCTATTTGAATTATTACAGAATGTTAATCTACAGTTTTTACAGATTTGCGCACCTTTCAGCAAATTCACAAGCCATCTATGCAAAAAAGCTACAAATTAAAATAAAATGTAACCATTATTCTAGTATCAATATCAAGTGTTTGACAACTGCTAATCATTCAGCAAATACAACAAGTTGATGCATATGCAAAAAATATGCTATGTTTTGTTAGAGACATTGTTATAACACCATTAAATATTGCTGAACACAAGACGCTCCCTGAGGTGTAAACATCAAATAACTTGGAACAGCTTTACACATCAGCCCCATTAAACAGTTTATTACAACACTACATCTATTGTAATCAGATTGATGCTCTTTACAGACATTATCATTTGAACATTTAAACAAGAACTACTATAAAAACAAGCATTTACTAGACTTTTTTCAATTGCTTGCACATTTTAATTGTCAAATGTATATAACCAGTAATAAAGTTGCAAAAAGCTATACGTTTTAAATCACACAGGTTCCTTCAAATAAAACAGCTAAGCAACATAAAAAGGTAAGAGAGCTACTGGTTACCATGTATGCAGATTTGCCTTATTCAGATCTATTCCTGTTCATTTTATCCATGAATCTTTACAGGCTCTGTTCGATCACAAGAAGCAAACTGCTGGACAAGCCTCTTTCCGTGAAGTTAAGTTTCTTGTCTGGTGAGGTGTTCCTCTTCCTTCAGCTGTAATGTGTCAAAATTTGTGATGTAGATTTTGCTACGTCCCACAGCAAACAAAAAATGTTGGTTTAACTATACATACACAAATCGTGCGCCAATTTCAGCATAATGGAAATGTAAATAATGAGACCGCTGCTACTGGCTCGAAAATAATCTAAACTACAGCTTTCAAGAAAGTAGTCCAAAAATTTACAGCAATGCAGAAAAAATTAATCATTGGCAGCATTCAGATGTCATGCTAAATCATTAGTTCAGCATGACATGAAAGTGTCTAGGTGAGCCTTAGACATGCATTTCTCCACTGGGAATAATAGTTCAGAAGAGTTCACTTTTGACCATGTGGTAGGGATTGGGGGGGGGGGGGAGAGTGTGCATGGGCCTGAGGCTTGCCTAGATTTATTCACATCACACTGAAGTGTGGTTTAGTTTGGCACCCAAGCACAGCCATTGATAACTACAGAAAATGTTCCATTTTACAAAACTAGTAAAGAGGAACATTTCCTCTGCTCAAAAATAAGAAAAAACAAAGAATAATGCGGTAGCCAAATTGGTGTATTACAATAGTTTTAGCTGATTTGTAAAATCATAAATGAAGCTATGCAACAGCTAAATAGCACACACAAAAACGTAAGCCAGAACTTTATCACAAAAATAAATTGTTACATTGATCTCACCCTTTTGTCCACATTCAGTATTGAATAACTAGTGGAAGCCAGAGAGGCAGCAAATAACAGATTCATATACTCAAATATAAATGTGAAAAAAAATAAGGGGGGTATGGCTGAGTTTGGTGCATGGCTGGAGGCAATGGGTGACCAGCTTATACTTGGTTAGAATCTCCATGAGGATGTTTATAACCAACAGCCACATTAGTGATTGCCATTCTTTGGAATGTTTAGACCAGTTCAAATACTGTCACCTTTTATAGCAAGAGATCTGTACAATTTCATCCTGTAACTATTAGCGTCTTTCTGTGCTTTGGAAGAGACATTGATGAAGTTTTCATGGGATGAAAGCTACACTAAAACCAATGACCAGGATCCAAAAAACTATTTTAGGCAAACCCAAGGGCTTCTTTATACATTTTTTTAAAAAACCACTTTGAGCTGCAGACCTCATGTTATAACACAAACATTTTTGAAATCTCCCTGTTTCCAAAGAAATTTGCCCCAGTGCACAAATGGTGATGTGGAGGCAGGAACCCAAGTTCAAAGCCACCTTTCAGAGTTCTTTGGATCCTGGCCAATAAGATTAAAGGAAGCTCCTACAGCAGTCATGCCCGCAGAGCCTTCCTTAAGAACATTATGCCAAAGATATGAGGAGGGGTAAACAGTTACGTATTAAAAACCATCAGGTTGAAGAATCAGAACTACTTATGTAAAAACCACAGTAAATAGATAATAGCTCATATGCACAAACATTACTCAGATAACTTTAAACATACATTTTCCATTCCCAACTTTATTTAGAAGCTAGCTCCACTAATTTCAATGGTGCTTACAACCCAAGTAAGAGTGCAGCCTTAAACTCTACGCACTCTTCCTCAGTGGTAAGCCATGCTGAACCCAATGGAACATACTTCCAAGAAATGGGTTTAGGATGATGCAAAACTTTTAATAACTACAACGCAGTAAGTAATTTTTCAGTGGTTCACATCTATTTCCAAAAGCTTTTAAAATAGCTTAAAATCAAATTTGCAAAGAAGCACATCAATAAGTCATTTCAAATTCAGGCATATTAATATAGTCAGAACATATAGCAGTATGCAGCTGTCATAAGGTCACCCTTAGGGGAAAAAAACTATTTAGATTAGAAAACAAATTTATGATAATAATGAGAACTTCAGAAGTTTTCCTCTTCCCACATACTGTTTTTAATAAAGTCTAGGCTATATAACTAATCAATATGCAGGATTAGGATAATTTCTTTAGTTTCTCAAGTATTCAGTAATGACTAAGTATTCTGCTTTTTGACATCACCAAATCCTTAGTTCTTTTAAAGCTGGCTTTTAACAGTAAGGCGAATCATATTGTTCTTCAGTAGCAGCCAACTGAAAAACAAGTTGGCAGTGCACTTCAGTTTCAGAAGAGTGAAATGACAGCTGCAAAACTGCATACTGGGATTTCCCACTCTTGCAACACTCTTATATTCTGTTGGTATTAAGTGTCTTTACTGCTTCTAAAGGAATTCTGAACAGGAAAAAAGAATGTCATTGTTGTACCATAATGTGCTATGTGTCTGTAGCAGTTTTCATTTGAGACAGTAAATACATTTTTAAATGACTGTCAATACAAGAAATTTTAGGTTTCATTATGTGGAAAGTATCTTAGGGATTATCATGAATTGATACACATTCTGTTCTTTAAAAGTATTTTAACATAAATAGGTTAGTGAAGACTTACTGAATTTCATTGCAGTAATCTATAATAGCTACACCCAAATGAATGGTATAATACAAAATAGGCTACAAGCATAAATTCTTTTTGCAGTGATTTAGACAAGGAGTTAATAGCTTTACATGAATATTGCTATTCAGTGAAGTTGTTCTAGTTTCCTGTTAAAATTATAAAAAAGCACCAATAACTTGATTTTTAATATGAGTTTTGTAGGAAACCAGTCTCCTTTCTTCACAAAGTATTGTCTCGTGTCTAAAAATCAAATTATAAATTTGAATTATAGAACATTTTAATTTACATTTTAATTGGGTGAATGTGTTCACAAGGTAACTTTTTCTCTGCTGTAATATGCAGATAGAAGCTGTAAAAGCAATGACCTTTTTTGCTATTCAAAGGGATGTGCAATCAACATCACTAAACAGCAATAAAACCCTAGCTACTCCTTTGAGTACCCAAGCAATCCTTATTACTAAATCACCTCAGTGAAGATATAAAAATAAGCTTGGTTTAGGAACTGGAAGTAAGATCACATGCATCTCCTCACCCCTCCCAGCCAATTCCTTGTCTTACATCAATTCCCCCCCCCCCCACTGTAATCTACGTTAGCAATGACCATTTGTAACACCAAACCTAGGTAAATGAATTATCCTTGTGCTCCAAAAGTCACCTGAGAACACTGATTAAATTAGGTTGTCAAAAATGAGTTGAAGAGTGTCCCCTGCACTGGCAACAATCTAAGTCTGTAGGCCAAATACAGAGAAGAGGCAGGGGAAAATTCATGCAAGGTGAAGGACACTGATGGCCCACACACAACCCCTAAACCTAGTTTATTTTTATATCTGCAGGAGAATGAATTTCCCTTTTACCTTATTCACTAAGTTCAAAGTCCATAGCTGTAAATCGAACTTCATACAAATGAGACTAACATTCATATTATAACACAAGAACTTGGGCTTGTATCCAATGCTACACCAGCGGCGTTCTGCTGGCACAATGGAACTTCTACTTCTCCTCAACCCCCAATCTGCTCTGGTGGGTCCCCTAACTCTCCAGATATGAGTTTGAGGGTGGGTGGGTGGGTATGGAGGGGACAGGTTAGAAAGAGAGACTTTGTTGTGTGACAGAAGTCCATTGCACCAGCAGAGATGCAGCGCTGGACACAAATCTTATTTTTAAATCATACACTGATGCAACAACTTGAAATTGCAAGTCAATATTCCGTGACTCTTTAGGTTTGCACTTTTATTTACAACAAGCTATTTTTCTAATAACTAGTCTTTCATATTTTGGCATCTCTCCCCCTGCAACTATTGTGCTTAATATGTGTATCAGTCTAACCTTAACACTCAACAGCATTTTAGGGGTGTATGGGGAAATGCATTCAACCAATTCCCCAACTGCTTAAGCTTTTATAAAACCATTATCTTATTACTCAATTTATTAACGAGACACAGCAAAAAAATTATTAACTAGGCACAGTAAAAACTATCAATTTAGTGTTGTGTGTTCCAAGTGAAAAAATGTGCTAATCTGCCTAATAAATTTGGATCACAGTTCTGAAGCTACTTCCACTTACTCTCGTAACAGGAATTTTTGCAGATTTGTAGCATTACAATACATTTAGTCAGAAATGCACATTATTTAAACCCTTAGTCATGACAACCCAGTTCAATGCACAAAAATACTCTCATTAAGGGTTTGCTATAAAAGCCATTTTCCCTTTTGCATATGTCACAATTTAGTTATAGTCTACTTTATATATATATGTTCACACTGAGGCATGACAAAGACTAGTATAACTCAGACTGCAACAAGTAAAATGGTGAATACACAAGTTTCTTTGTTAAAAAAAACAAAACACAATTTGTTCTCAAACCACAATAAACAAGAGTTTCAGGCCAGGTCACTTCCCAAATAAAATTTTCCCAACAACTTCAATACCCTGCCATCACAAAAATTAAGCCACTTCAAACCAGAAAGGATTGAGGGTCTTCAATACAGCTTCTTGTACATCTACTGAACAAAGTAATTTGTACTAACTAACGATTATGAAAAACAGACAATGAGGAAACTGGATTTTCATGAAGCCCATAACACAAACTTAACAGCAAATTTTAACACGTTGGGGATTATGCACTATACCAGTAAGTACTTATTTATTTCACAATTAACACTAAAAAATTGTCAGAAATGGTAGGTGGTTTTATCTGCATAATGAATTATTTACTGTGCAAATGCAATTTGTAACCTATGAGCTCCAAATAGCAGCAGTGCAATCAATACTATAAATAAATGTGTTACAGCAAAAATGATGTTAACCATATGGCCTCCTACAATGAGTTTCAAAAAACAATGCAAGTTTCAAATACAAATAGCAACATGTATTTTAGGAATGAGGATTTTTAAAACCAAGGAAAATATTCTGGATTATAACAGGGAGAAAGAGAAACATAGCCCTTGCTGTTTTGTCACTTTGCAAATAAACCTTTCTAACCTTTTTAGAATAATCACTGTCTCTTTAAAAAGCGGCAGTAATACAGTGGTACCTCGGGTTAAGAAGTTAATTCGTTCTGGAGGTCTGTATCGACTAGTCCAGCAGAGGTGCCCATCTATATAAAAGTAGGACTTACTAGTCTCATGAACAGAAACTTCCTCATAATATTGTTGCATTCATTTGATTCACAACATATAATTGCCCTATTTCAATGCCTTAATGTGTATAGAGTGCATGCACAGTGCAAAGTGGGACTGGAGTGGTGTGACCTTCACTGCTTGTTTTTGAGAGGCTGGGATCTCAGAGATTCGACCTATGGGCATAGATTTCATACCTGCATAATGTCCAATGAGTGGATGGAAGGCGGGCTCAGGAAAGGTAAACCATGTTCACAAACACTACATATTTTCAACACACATCACAGGGTGTGAACAGGAGCATTCACTCAATTAACTCTCATGAACACAGACTTGTAACAATATTTTTTTCAGTATTCTTACTACACATATAAAAGACAGCTTGTGAACACACTTAAAAAAGAACAACAAATCACTTTTTATACAAACCGGCCTCTTGGTTGGCACGCTAAAACAACTCTTAGCATTTGAAGAGTTTTGCTTATGGTGGTTTGAGAACAGAATACAGAAAAGTGTTATGTCAAAAAAGGGGCTCAAACTCAACATACAGGTCAATCAACATTAGGGTGCTTCAATCTTTTTCAATTCCATACCACTCGACTTTGACTTTAAAAACTTTCATAACCACAAATTAACAAATAGTATGTAGCATTTAGACTTCTAAAAACTGACAGTTTAGCTGATGTATTATTTTATTCACACCAGAGCCTAAGATCAATCATTATGAATTTCCTACAGAAGAGCACTTGCTTAGGATAAAGCATGAGATCAGTATGTACCTTATCGCATGTGATTATTTAGTTTTCATGTCTGAAGCAGTCCTAAGATTGTTACTGTTCTATCGCTACACATTCAACCTTTGCTGCTAACGTTTGCTCTAAATATGACCCAACACAAACATGTTCATGATCTGCTTGTGGTTTGCACATAAGTTGCCAAAATTTCTAGCAGATCAGTACAAGAAAATAGGTACATCTGAAAATATTCACAATTTTCTTGTACTTTTATACTGACATTATACAAAAGACGTAACAAAAAATGATAAGAGTTTCATGAACACGTTCAAAATAACCCAATAGCTAGAAATATGTTGTCAATTCACACATCATGAAGTATAAGCATATTAAAGGAAGAGAAACCCCACTATGGGATCATTCAGTGCACCATTCAATAACCACCAAACAAGAAGGATGGAATGGTACATCTGATTTCAGAGATTCAGCTCATCTCTATGAATATACTAAGTGAGGGTGACAATGGATTGGATCCAATATATTCTGAGGGAAAACAACATGCATTTGCACTGTTCCAGGGACTTTCTTGCAAAAGAAGTAGGGCAAAACTTCTCACAGTGCTCCCCAATGTGACTGATCAAAATATCTGACTGTTCCACTACAGATAAAATTTAGTGAATTGCTACAAATATTCAACAATAAATTCTACTTCGGGTTGGATTTGGAGAAATGTGTAAATAATGGGGCTGGTGGAAGATGACCTCTCCACCCTCTGCCACCCCCCACCCCAGGCTCCCCTGCCAGTTGTGGGATATTTTGCAATGGAACAGGTTGTGGCGTGGGGGGCAGAGAGGAAAGAGGGAGCCCAGTAATCTGGGCAGAAGTAACCTTCATAAGCAAGAGCTCCCACTTACAAAGTCATCTCTGCCTGTTTTTTGGACATTCCTTCTTTGATCCCAGCTTGTCATGCTAGAACTCACCCCATTCAGTGAAGACCCTTGACCCCTTCCCACAAGGGGTGGGCTGGAAGCTTCCACCAGCTATGATACATGGACATTTCTCTGGATTCAACCGTTCATAAACTACCTTCACATCATTCACCAATTCAACAAATAATAGGGAGAAAAGTTATGTCATTCTGCTGCCAGAAGCACAGTATATCTACTTAAATCTTTAGTCACTAGAGAACACAGACAATAGTTCATCAGATTATAGCAATAAAGTGACTAGCCTGCACAACAGTGTCTAGGTTTAAAGGGGCATAGATGTGGGTAAAAATCAAATTATGATTTTTAAATTGTCACCTTTACCCTTCCAACGTTATAAAAGTATAATCTTTAAGACAGTGTAATGGAATTTTAGATGAACATACAAATTGGAATGGAAAGTTGTATCTCTCACATAAGTAGTGAAAAATAAACCTTATAAGCTTAACTGTGTGTTTGTGTGTGTCTATAAAAGTAAATTAAGCTAACTGTTCTATGGTCACCTCAGAATATGACTGTTTCCTCAACTTTCTTTATATTAATTTTGCACCATATAGCACAGATTGTACAAGTACAATAAGTACATGAAATTTAAAGCTTTGCCCAAAATAAACATCTACAACAGAACACAGGTTTTACTTTACAGAAACAAAAGACCATTTTAAGGAACAGATTCTTTTTTTTTACAGTGATGTGATTAAAACACAACACTTCATTTAAATCCTATCTCCTTTTAGCAGACATTTAGCATCCCAATGTCTTTTCAAATCAAAATCAAATACTGCTTATTTTGTTATGGGACCAATTTGACTTATATCCATCTGTGTAGCATACAAGTACACAAACATGAAAATGTATCTATTCCAAAACAAAACCCAACACTGCTTTAGGGTTTTAACATTCCACGGTTCTTCAATCACCCTCACAATACCCTAGTATTCATGCAAATTAATTCCTCCAGAGTTAAAAGATTGGGACATCAAATTTTATGCTTAGAAATGATGGTGTATACTGGTCTGTGACTGTGAAGGTAATTTCATATTTCTGGCACTGATTTCTAAACAGGTAACGCATTCTTTTGGTTTTAAGTGTCTGTGATAAGAACTCCCATCATCAAATTGAAGATTCCCATTGTTACCATATGGGCAATGTAATCACTGATAATAACCAAAGAAAATGTATTCTGTCTTAACAGTTACATTAAGAGTTAATGAGAAAATAGTATAAAATAGTAATTTCAGCTTCATGTTAGTTATAAAACTCAAAGGACAGAAAATATTTTAGACCAATTATAAAACTTATTCAAAACTATTATGTTTCCCTTTTAACTGACACTTAGGCCAGGATCCAAAGCTATACTTTAGAAGTCCAGTGGGATTTTTGTTTTTCTTTTAAAAGCAAACCACCCTTACCATAAAAAGGGCTTGCCATATCACATTAGGAGGCTACTGTAACAAGAAAGAAATTCAAAGCTACTCCCCCTTGGAAATGCATTAGTATTTTCCTTTGAATCTTGGTACTAGGCTTTCCAATAAAAAAAATACAAAACAGCTAGAACTTCATTCAATATCTATTAATTTGAATATGCAACTGTATAACCTGCATTCTGGAAACTACAGTTAAGAGGAACAGGAAACCCTAGCGTAACAGCCACACCTAAGGTCTGAATACGTGGGTTTGATGTATATTGTGGGCAACTGAAAATGGGCTATGATCCATGTGTTAAATAATCCATAAAGTTGAGATATACAGGAATTTAGGTACCGATTACACAATTTGTGTAATCTTATTTCCTCTGACTATGATTAATATAAAACAAAGGCCAAATGCTTGGATTAAAGCAATTTAAAATAGACTTGTGGACTAACTATGTGATTCTGTTTCAAATAATGCAGCACCTCATAGGACTATATACTAGATTCCACTATCAGTGCAATGTCACAACATGTTGCACTACAATAGTGGCGGCAATTTACCCCAGTCACTAGTGCCATCAAAAACCTTCCCAGTAGGCACCTTTGGCATGTTGTTACCATGCAAAGATATATGTAGGCAAGACCACTGTGCTAAATGGTACCTCAAAGCCTGAAAGAAAGTTCATGTAAATTTGAACTGCTAAATTTAATGAGTACCAGGCTGCCATTAAAACAGCAAAATCACACAAACACATTTCACACACCAGAAGGTATTTCTTCAGTTAGCAAAGGGAGGGAGAGAGAAGAGAAATGACAAGATATTAACACTTACCTGAATATAACATCAATACCAGGAAAGTGTTCAATATAACATACCACAAACCTTTATTCTATAAAACTATAAAAAGTTTTTAAAAGCCTCATTAAAAGATGAATATACCTACCTCTTAACGATGACGATACTCCCGTTCTCTATCGCGCTCTCTGTCGCGGTCTCTATCGCGATCACGATGTCTCTCACGTTCACGGCTTCTTTCCCGGTAATAATCATCATGACGATCTCTGCTACGAGATTTGTGGCGCCGGCTCTTCTCTCTTGACCTGCTGTGGTCTCTCTCTCTTGATCGCTCACGTCTTCTAAAAGGAATTACTTCATTAATTCTCTCAAAATGCAACATTTTGCTGCAATAAACACAACACACTGAATTTGTTTACTTCCTTGGGTATGAAGAACCCTGTCTCAATACAAAGAAATTGTTTAGATGAACTCTGGCAATTAGGTTCACTGTGATATTATCATCAAGTAATAGTTCTGCTGCTAATGTTTATATGATTTCATGACTTTTATTCTATTTTTGCCTTTTAAATCTCGAAGCTACGTTAGGAGCCTTTGCAAAGCCAAAAGGCAGGACAGAAAATTCCTTTAATGATAGTGTGGTACAGGTGTACAGAATTGAAATTTATTCCATTCCAAGTCCAGCTGATGTTCAAGATAATGGAATTTCTATGCTTTTCCTACTCTTAACTTTCCTACCAGCTGTTGTAATTTGAGTCGCTCCTTGATAAAAGTCACTTTAAGAACTTACAATGGTTTTTTCAACAGTTTAATTAGGTTTTAAGATACTGTGAAGTTGTTCAACTGTGGTTTCATTAGAAACTAACCTTCCAATTACATCTGCATTTTCCTAACCATGAAATTAAGCTTTACAAAAACTAGAGCAACATCAAGTTAATTATTTTAAGTGATATCCGAGACACACACTGAATAGGCTCACTAAAATCCATAGACTTACCGTATTTTTCACCCCACAGGACGCACCTTTTCCCCTCCAAAAATGAAGGGGAAATGTGTGTGCGTCCTATGGGGCGAATGCAGGCTTTCGCTGAAGCCTGGAGAGCGAGAGGCATCGGTGCGCACCGACCCCTCTCGCTCTCCAGGATTCCCGCAGATCTCCGCAAGCTGTGGGAGCCTGCGCCGGGCTCCCGCTGCTTGTGGAGAGTTACCTGCAGGAGCCCTGCCGTGGGCTCCCGCTGCTTGTGGAGAGTTGCCTGTTCTGGGGGCTGGGGTCGGGGGAAGCTTGGGCTTCCCCCGCCCCAGCCCCACGCCTGGGGGGGAAATAAATTTTTCCCCTTTATTTCCCCCCCAAAAAACTAGGTGCGCCTTATGGGACGGTGCGTCCTATAGGGCGAAAAATACGGTAAGTACATTGCATGACTTAAATAGGTCATTTCCCTAATATAGCCCCACAACTCTTATCTGGAACTTTATTCAAAACTTTCCCCCATTTTTATACAAAAGGTTTACCTTGACCCAGAACCATAAGACTTGGACTCAATTCCATGGAGGCAATCTTGCAGAGAGCTAATAAGTACTTTGCAACGATCATCAGCAGATACTTTGGACTGTTTAATTAATGAAATTGCAGTCACCAAGGTTTCTATAGCACTTCCATACTCCGCTGAAAATTGATAAAACAATGTGAACGAACAGTTTAATTAATCCTTAACATCAGAATATCCCTTCCCTTTGTCCACCCTTCTTCAACTGTTCAAACATAGATTGTTCAACTTCATACTGACCTGGTCCGCACATTACAATAGGCCACAGTTTAAAAATAAACTACGGTTTAATGTGAACGAGTAGTTCAAAAGTTCCCATGACACCCTTCCCCTACGTCCTCAGCTGCCATGCCACAGACAAAACAACTAAACTCTTTTGACTTGTCACATTGCCTAAACTTAGGATCATGGTTTGTTTCTCTCTGAATGAACCACAAGCAACATGACAAGCCAAACACTTGCTTGTTTCATCTGTGATGCAGCTGTAGCAAAAGTGGGAAAGAGGAATGCCACAGGAACTTCCGAGCAGCGTGTACAAGCATGCTGCTTGTTCATATTAAACCACAGTTTCAAATGATGGTTTAATGTAATGGGTGAGCTAGACTACTATAGCAGGAGGCTAATATGACTAAATAGTCCTCCATACAGTATGTGACCATCTACATTAGAAAAAATAGAATGGAAAAGTGTTCTTGCTCTAGCATTTTCATTATATACTACTTTTCTCTGTGTACTTCGTTTTTTGGTAGGGGAGCATTCAATTATGCAGGCCCCACATTCAGTCGGAAGTGGTATAAACCACACATTTACTGCTGTTTGAAGGATCTAGGCACATGCTCTATATCAGACCTTTCCAATTCCAAAAGGAAGTGCTCAGGTGGCATTCATAACTAAAGTAAGCTACAATAATGTCAATAATCAGCAAAAGAAAGCAAAGCTACAAACCAGCTATAGAAAAATAGCCCATAAAGCTAAGAAAAGTATTATTTTAAGCAACAGATAGTTAAAAGTGTGCTGAAAGGGTAATCTTTTAGCTGATGGCAGAACACTAAGATAAGGGAGAGGAATTAACGTCCAATGGCAGTGAATTCACTTTCTGGGTGCTCCCAACACCTGTATTTTAGAAAGTGGAAACACACAGAAGGGCTTCATCAGATTATTTTAGTGGATAGGCATATGTATGTATGCATGCATGCAGAGAAAGTCCTAGATATCACATCAGACAATCATAAAGAAAATATACTGACCAGCACTTGCATCTGATACAGCTCTTGAAATGGCACTGCTAGAGATAGCTCTGTTTCTATTCATGATTTCTTCAAATTCTGCTTCACTTAAAGGCGTCCTTGCAGCATCTATTTCTCTGCAAACACACACAAGTTCAAAACATTTACCTCCAGCGAGTTTGGGAAGTACAACTGTTTTAACAATTCTAGTATGCAATTTTAAGCAAAACAACAAATCAGAGGAAGCTTTTTCTAAACCAAGATATTTACAATGCAAAACCTGCAGGCTAGAGAGAAAAAGTACACTACCACAGCAGCAACAACTCTGTTATTAGTGTGAAATGTCAGATAATCTACTTATGTTCTGCTTTCCATCTTCAGAAAGCTCCAACAGATAATTACAAATCTGTCAAGCATGTATATGTATCACTGAGGCAGAGAGATCTGTAGCCTGCTCAAATCAGTAAATGAGTCTTTCAAAGAGTTCTGTCCTCAACATATACTCTAATCTGTCATAGTGAACATAATGAATAAATGTTGCCAAGCATTAAGAATGCTCTGTTCTCTAAAGATATTCATGCTTTTAACATAAGCATAATGTGCCAGTAGTTAACTATTTACTTAACTGAAGTTAGTGACAGAAATATACTTATTCTGCTTATGCCCCCTTGAGCAACATCTGCCAGTCTTTGCTTTAAACAGAACATCTGGAGAATGACAACAAGACTAGAGAAGGCCTTTCTCCTCCTACAGGCACCTCTACTATGCCTCAGGATGTACCACCCAACTTTCTCCTCCAGTTTCTTTGTGGCACACACTAATCTAGATAATGTAATATATTTGACTGAAGCTAGAAAGGAAGTCATGCCTTAGGATGAGATTTTAATCTTTGCTGGTGGTAACCAGTTGCTGTTCACCTGCTGATGGAAGACATCTGCCAGATGAATGGGAAGGAAATTAATTATCAGCCAGTCTTCAATTCACCAACCCTCTGAAGAAGATGGGGAGGCAGCAGCTCTAAGGAGTGAGGAGGAATTGCCAAAAGCTGCCTCTCTTCCTGTTCTGCTGATGGATACCTCCAGTCAGCAGGGGAACACCAACTGGACTATGTTCTCCATATTCCTTCCAGCACTATAAAATTATATGGCTTTACGTGCTTTTAAGAAATGTTTTCTTGCGAGTGTTAGTTCTTTTGGTAGAAAGAAAATGCAGAATGATAAGCAATGCTATCCTCTTAAGAGCAAGAAGTGGATCAAGATCCTATAGCTGATTTAGCATAAGAGGAAATGTCTAAAAATTCATACCTCCCTGCGTTTTGAGTATTATTTTTCGTTTGTCTCCAATACAATGGCATATGTAATTGTTCTCTTATGGGCATGTTATTTCCAGTGAAACGCCTATGATATATAATTGACAATTTAAATATAGTTATGGACTGTAGTTGAGATCATCATGAAAATATTGGACATTATGTGCAGAGATTCTACTTCTGCTTTCAACCCCCTCAGCCCTCCCTTGTTTATTAGAGTATTATCTTGATATACAAAATATTAAAAAGTTTGGTTTTATAAACTATGGGTTCTCAGCATAGTCTTCCAAGTTATTATGCCAAATGCTCTAAATTTCTAAAAAGCTGAATGATAACATTTTAAATTTTAGACAGTAATTCCATGAACCAATTAACAAAGCTAGAAACAATGTTCTCAAGTAAAAGACTAGGAAGGTTATTTGACAAAAAAATTATCCCAACAAAGCCTCTGTTATATGCCACAACATGCAAGTAGATTCTTATATATCACAATCTATCAACGTCTAAAAATGTGGTATAACATGAACATAAGACAAACAGCAACAAAGGGAAATTAGCAGCAAAGGGTAAGCCAACAGGAGTTTATTATGTAAGTCTGGAAAAGAAAAGGTGGATGTAGACAACTGATACAGCAGCTGACATTAAGGTCATCATGGGATTTCTAAGCATTTCACCCATAATGATAACTTGCAAGTTGAGTGAAGACACAGAATTTAACTATCTCCTGAATAAAACTTGATCAACAATCGGGGTTCCTCTTTCAGTTAAAAAACAACTCAATGATTCCTCATATTGTCTGCCATCTGATATGGTTGTCTGAATCCATCAGAGTAGTCATACAAAGATTACTCTAGGTCACTGGAGGTGCAAGGAAGATGCAGGTTAAGCAGAAAGTAAAGCAGGACATCTCAAGCTGACGCACAGAGTGTTTTCTTATCAGAGACCAAAATTTGTTCATTTAAAAGAACGTACATTTATATTAATCTTTACACTGTGATTTACTTTAAAGGAACTACATTGCAACTTTCAGCTGGTGAAGAAAACTTGAATAGCTGAACATTAAAAAGTTAATTATACATACACATACACACACAGGCATGGGGAGCTTACAAACGTAGCATTTGTTTAAAGACATAAAAGAAGCCACCAATGAAAACAAAATGAAACAAATACTGTACATAGCTGATGGAAATGAGGAAGGTCTAAGTACTGTTTTTAAAACACTGGTTCTCAAACTGTGCAGTCACCCACACCCCTTGGGAGTTCACAAAACACCTGCAGGGGAGAACATAGGATTGGATCTGAAGCCTTCTTTCCTTTGTCAGTCAAGATGTTGGTAGGCTAAATATCCTTTAGCAAAGGATACATTTTGCACTGGATTTGTGAGCATGATTTGGCAAAAGCTGCTGCTATGTTCCAATGATGCTTTCTTGGGGTGTAGCAATCATATAGTCGTACCTTGGAAGCTGAACAGAATCCTTGGAAGTTGAACAGAATCCGTTCGACTTCCAAAATGTTCAGAAAACAAAGGGCAGCTTCTGCAGCCAATCGGAAGCCACAGAAGGCCTGTTGGATGTTTGCAAACTGGAACACTCACTTCCGGGTTTGCGGCGTTTGGGAGCCAAAATGTCTGAGTACCAAGGTGTTTGGGATCCAAGGTAAGACTGTATATTGTTCTATTCTGTTTCCTAACGCCTGGGTTGGATCAGTTCTCCACTTCACAGATCTTTGCACACAGCAGCAAGCTACGTACACTGCAGTAATCAATCATCTCTATACGGTCTGTTGTGGAACTGATGGTTTTTGGGCCCCTAGAAAGCATGCATTCATAAGAGGGGAGCCAAGCTCAAAACATTTAAGGAACACTGGTTTAATGGTATTCCCACATTTGAGAAACACTTTTCTGATGTGACCTTACTTCCTTGAAGGAAATCAAGCCTCCTTCTTAAGACTCTTGAAGCGTTTTTAAAGAGGAATAAAGATGCTATCAATGAGGAAAGCAACTCACCTGCCTGGTGGACCATAATCACCTCTGTCATAAGGTGGAGGCCGGCCATATGGGTCTGAAGGTGGTGGACCACGGCTGTCTGATGTAGGTATGCCACTGTTGGCTGGCGGGGGGAAGAAAGCTGGATTCACGTGTGGAGCTGGTGGGGGAGCACCTGGTGGAGGCCCAGGTAAGTGAGGAGGAGGAGCCAATGTCAGGGGCGGCCCTAGTGGACCAGGTGGACGAGGGGGGAAAGGACCTGGAGGTGGAGGAGGGCCCTGTTGTGGGGGTGGAGGACCTGGTGGAGGACCATAGCCTGGAACTGGAGGCGGAGGGCCAGGGGGAAGTGGGCCCAGTGGAGGTTGACCAAAGGGTTGCCCAGGAAACAGAACTGGAGGAGGGGGACGGTCACCACGATTAGGGGGACCCGTTAATGGAGGAGGTAGAACCTGGCCAGGTGGAGGAGGACCTGGAGGGCCTGGAGGACCTAGGGGTGGACGTGGAGGTGTCTGTCCAGCTAAATGGGAAGGAAGAAAGAAAGAATAATGCCTTCTACTACTTCTAGCAAAACTTTCTCCAAATTTACAGAAACATTTGTAAAGAGCATTGAGAAAGCTTACTTGGCATATGGATATGAATATTAAATATAACAAGAATCCACGTTATCAAATAATCTGGCAATTCTCATGGTGGAAAGGTAAGAGGTGTCATCTACCCCATCTACCTGCATTCCACAACACGCCAATGATAAAAACTACCATAGGTTTTTAATGTTTTACAATAAAGCTTATAACTTTTGAGTATAGACTTAGGGGAGAGAGGGACTAATGAAAATGTCCAATATTGCAGCAACAATAATCAACAAAACTAACACTATACACTTGTGGTTCTGATTTATTATAGTGTTCTTTTATACTGTGTGTGTTTTAACAAGTTTTTTTTATTCAGTATAGAATGTATGTCAATATAAAATAATCCTACTGTCCAGAAACAAAGTGCAGTAACTGGCAAGTCAAATTTCAGTATCTTCAACTATACATAAAGGCAGCAATGTATAGCACAAAATATTTTACCTGGAAAAGGTGGTGGGGGTCCTCCTGGTCCAGCTGGTCCAGGAAATCTATCCCCTCCTGGAAGGGCGCCTGGAAAACGACCCCTCCCTCTGTTACTTGGTGGAAACGTTGCCCGTGAACTACCTCCAGGAGGACCAGCTTTGCCTTCACCAGACATCTGGCCTGACTGTGTAGCTGAAAGAAGAAAACAAAAGTGTTCAATATACAACACCTGGCTTATTTTTATGCTGTTCTTATATTTTATTATATTTATGCTTTCGTTAGCTAGTTTGAATAGGTCCAGGATTCACCAGTTACATGATGCTTTATCAATGTGATGTTTCAAATGTATAGGAACTCAAATTAGCTGGCATCATTCATGTTTTTATCACTAAAAAAATAAGTAGTACTAGAGAAAGTAAGATCCATGTCTTTCAACTATATTCTTTAAAAGTCTACAGAATCTATAGTTTGAGCAGCATTTCAGTAAACCAAGCCTTAGTCAGCAGATTCTCAGCACTTAATAGCCAAATACAAACACATCCACAATTGCAAAATGGTAATTTCTCCGTCCAAAACATGCTCTTTCACTTCACTGTGAGTAGCTGGGACCAACACTTACTTTTTCTGGACTGCAGCTCAAATTGACTCAGAAACTGCTTATTACAAGGAGTAACAACAGGGTTTTGACCATGCAATTCTCGTTTAGGCAACAGATCCATTAGTTTTTTGGACGATGCCTCAGATCCCACACCTACAAGAGCAAACCTGAAAAGAAATAGATGGGGGAATTATGTATGGTGGTTATGGGGCCCTGAGAAAGTGTCACTCAACTGAAATGTTTTACAATAATTTAAGAAGGAAGACTTAAGAGTCAGTTTTTGATTCAAGAATTACCTAATTCCCCCACCCCCAAATAAGCAAACTGTAATAGGCTACCATACATTTCCTAATAATTTACTCTGTGAAGTGTAACCCTCATTTACTATTAGCAAGACACCCCAAACCTTCTAGCAAACCAGCTTTCATTTTTGTCTCTTAAGCCTGCTTTCATGCCTTACTCAGAACCAGTTGCTTCACCAATTCCTTTTCTTGACCAACACAGTCTCAGCTTCCTTTATGGTCTATCCAGTTAAACTCACTACTCCTCCCTTAAATCTTGTTCTAGTCCTGTCCCATCTTCTTAAGCTACATTCTCTCAAGCAAAAAAACAGTGTCCTGTACAGCCTGTCACACTGTAGAACAGAAATGGGAATTATGAATTTAAACAAAATTCTTACCCCTTAGATTGGCCATTAGCTCGGTTTTCAAAAAATTTTATCTCCAAAATATCATTTACACCAAGTGAATGAACTGCTTCAGTTAAATCTTCATCTGTGGTCCACTGGAAAATATTTGTAATTGAAATCTCATTTCTGAACATAATAGCAAAAACAAAATAGAAGCAAAGCCACATCCAAAAAATCATTCATTATCACTTTTCCACTGCACTATTCAAGGGAACAGATAATACAGCAGACGCTAAGTGCATCTGATGCATATGATATAAAAGCTTTTTTTAAGCTAAGTTGGTTTGACTTATTGTTTTCTAAAGTTACTGGAAAGATTCCTAATGCTCAGTGATATAATTCAGCAAATTATGTTTAAAATAAGCAAAGAATTTGTTAATTTACATAGACTTTAAGAAGCAATGATTACAAACTCAAAAGTCCACTTTACACTCATTACCTACAGCAAAAGAGAAAGGGTCACAGCTCAGTGGTAGACAATATGCATGCAAAACATTCAGGCAGGCCTGGGAAACATGTCTGTCTGAAGCCTCTGAGGGCTGCACCTAATCCAGACAATAGTGAACTAGATAGGTCAATGGTCTGAGTTAATGCAGTTTCTTACAATTCCTATTGCAGCAGTAACTAGCGGAACACTTACCCAAGTAAGATTCCCAATGTACAATGCAATTCTCTTTCCTGTATACGTGTAGACAACATTTGGTGCTGATCCTTTGCCTACATCATCTCCAACAGATGGTGGGAGAGAGTCCATATAATCACGATCCTCTGGAGCATCGCCGTTATTGGCAGATGGAGAGATGACGTCGTCATACAGATCTATTTGATCATGCCCACCATACTCAGCCTCCTAGAAGACAGGGGTCATTGAATGTCATACTTTTAGTTCATTTTTTCTGGAGAGGCTTGAATAGAACTTGATTTATTTATTTATTTATTTATTTGTATTTATATACAGTGGTGCCCCGCAAGACGAATGCCTCGCAAGACGGAAAACCCGCTAGACGAAATGGTTTTCTGTTTTGGAGGTGCTTTGCAGGATGAATTTCTCTATGGGCTTGCTTCGCAAGACGAAAATGTCTTGCGATTCCTGGGGTTTTTTTCCGCTCCCCATCCCCTTTTTCTAAGGCACTAAGCTGCTAATAGCCTTTTAGCAGCTAATCCGCTAATCCCTTAAGCCTTTAATAGCCGCTAAACCGCTAATAGCGCTAATCCGCTAATGGGCTTGCTTCGCAAGACGAAAAAACCGCTAGACGAACTGATTCTTTTCGTCTTGCGAGGCACCACTGTACCATACCTTCAGAATATTTATTCCAGTGTAGTATATATTACATTAAAAAAAAACAGTAAAATATTCAACAATTAAAAATACCAATTAACAAATAATACAAGTAAAATATAAATTAACAAAGAGTGAAAACTTCATTTCCAGTGTTTAAAAAACACAGCACCTTGAAGCTAGAGGTAACTGAAGTCAACAAAACAGTACTAAACCAAAAGAATTAAATCTATTAATCCAATGAATCTCCTACTCATCGCAATAACCAATACAGCCTAATAGAATCGCTCAAAAAATTACACAGAACTCTAGAGTTTATAGTTCATTACACATGTCAAAGAGGCCATTGCATTAAAAGGTGTTAATTACTAAAGCACCACTGTTATCTTTTATTCATTTTTCACAGGCTCAATGTGGCTTACACCAATTTCATCAAAAATCTTTCTCTGGCCTCCAGAGGGCTCAATCTGAGAAACTTGTATCTAAGAGCCCAACTACACAGGATGATTTTTCCCTAAGTTTTCGGGGTTTTTACAAAGTAGCCAAAAGTAGCTTTAAACTTTGGTAGAAGACTTGAAGGGGTCATCCTCTGCCAATGGCTTGCTAGCTCAGTGGAAAAGTACAGTGGATCCATTTTTTCTCCCAAATATATGAGGAAACAGCGCACACCCACCCACCTACACCCATGCATGCACGCACCCACACACGCCTCCTCTTTCCATTATTGTCATGACTACTTTCTAAGTTTTGGTGAACTGCAGTTTGCTAAGTGTGATGAGACAGATGACAAAGAGACCTATTATGTCTGCAATAGTGTAAATGAGAGGTGTAGATGCTACAACGGATGCAAATGTGTGCAGTGAACTTCAAAAACAATGTTCAATTTGCATTTCAATTTAGACAGCCAGATTACCTGATGATGACACATGAATACAGTATAGCATCTCACTGAGCAACAAATACACATACACCTCCTGCACAGATTTTTTTGGGGGTGGGGGAACAATTTATATGTACTTCCACATTACCATATGTCCATAAAGAAAGCTATGTGACCCTTTCTTTACAAAATTAAAAACAGTGAGACCACAAAGTTGAGCTTTCTATGTGATGGCTCCTACATCATGAAATGCTTTCCACACAATTTTTTTTGCTCGTCTCTCCTTGCTATGGTCTTCTGCCACCAAGTAAAACTGGCTTTTTCAAAGTGCATTTCTTGGTGCCTGAACGGATTAATATTCAACTACTATATTGCTTTTAGTTAGCCAAAGAAGTTTTAGCTGGCTGAGTCGGTACAGTTTTATTAATATTTTATGCATAATAGTTACTCTGATTTAAATTGTGTACAACTTCAAGTGATTGACAGCACAGAATGTATTACCAAATTAAAAACAGAAAAATAGAATTGCAGTAGTATACACTTCTAGAACTTCTAAAAGGGTGTTTCATCACCTCACATATAAACAGATGTCATAAATTGACTATAAATTTAAATTTATAAATTTTAAGAAGAAGCAAAGCTATGTCCCCTCCAGCACATCATTTTTACATTTAATAAAGCCCTCCAGGAGTTTGAGAGCCAAGGTCAGGTATGAGGATCCAGAAGCCTTCACAAGTATTAGAAACTCCCCAATTCAGACATTTGCCCTCCAATTCACGAAGGACTTTAACCTCTGTATTGATGACACACTGGAGGGATCGGACGTTTCAGTGTCCCCTTGCTTCTCCTCACATTTGCTTCTACCTGAGGAGTCTGAACACATAAATAAGGCCAAGGACTCCAATCCAATGGAGTATGTCAGTTCCACAAGCTCAGAACACTAGTTCACCTACACTCCCTTCAGGTCTTCAGTACATATAGAAGGAGGGGGAAGGAACAGGTGCACTTGCTCTATGACCCACCACCTGGGTTGTATGTTTCCATCACCAACTCCATCAGTTGGATAGTGATTGATGTAGGGAGCCTCCTGTCCCCATAGAGGTTTCTTGCACATTTTAGAACTCTGGATTTTCCAGGGTTCTAAATAACGCAGGAATCCTCAAGGAGGACAGGGGGCTCCCCACTTTGAACAGAGCAACTGGAATGCAAATAGGGGGCAGACCTAGCATATTCATCCATGTAGTGCCCCTCCCTTTACAAAACACAACTACAGTACCTGTAATAACATGAAAAGATCAGCCTTTGAATGTAAAAAAATAACTCAAGTTACTTTTCCCCTTTCGTACAATTAGTTTCACCAGTTAACTTTTTTAATCCATCGCCAGCAGAAACGAAAACTAAAAAGTTTGAAACATCATTGAAATATGGGAGAAAACAAAGAATATGCTTTTAAAAGAAGGCACAAGAACTACTCCAAAAGAAATAGCATAGAAATGCATTCTAGAAACACTTCCTTGCTCAATGTGAGTCTTTTCAAAATCTCCACAATACTCTTTTGAGGCTACATAAGAGAATAAGGACAAAAATGGGTGAACAGATGACTACGCAGAATGGTGGAAGCGAAACCAAACCTTCCAGCATCAAATAGCATACTCAGTGAACTGGATGCGTCTCTACACTGATTGGCAAAACAGTTACGGGACAGAAACAACTCTCTACTTTTTTGTCTTACTGCCCCATTTCTCATAGACTTCACAGGAAGAAAAACCTCTGCCATTTTCTAAGCTTGTAAAAAACACAAACATATAGCCTTCAACAACCTGTGCAAACCGAGCTACTAAATGTTGAAAGCGCAACGTCTGCCGTACCGTCACGCGTGTTGATCAGGAAACTGAAAAGAGGCGCGAAGGGAGGCTGTGCTGCGAAGCACCTTTCGAGGGAACTGCTTCCCCTCTCCCTCGGCGCCCTGGGCTTCTCGGAAGCCTCGTTGCCGGCGCTCCGACCGAGCCTTCCCGGAGGAGGCTAAACATCTTGTCACGCCTCCCCATCGCAGCCTCCTCCTGGGGGAAGCGGCTGCTGCCTGTGTCGGAGCCGCTGGGCTCCGGGCTCCCTCCTCCTCCTCCTCCTCCCGAGGGGGGAAAGTGGGCAACAACCAACAGCGCTGCAGGAGGCTCCGTCTCCGGGCTCATTGTTTTCCAGCGCCTGAGGCCTCGCAGGGGAGGGAGAGGAGGCGGAGGCGGCGGCGACGCGCACTCAAAGCTGGGCCGCGCCCCCTCCCTCGGCCCTTCTCTTCTTCCACACGAGCTCCCCCCCCCCCCCCGCCCCACTCGCGAGCGCGCCAGGCGGGAAAGCGGCAGAGGCCTCTCGGCGAGCGCCGCAGACAACAATGGCGGCGGCTTCCCTCCGCTGGGCCGAGGCCTGCAGCGAGCGCAGCCAGTCAGAGCCTCCCTCTCTCTCCCTCCCTCACAGCCCAGCCAGGCCTCCCCGCCGGCCTCCTCCTCGGCCCCCGGAGTCTCTCTACCTGGTTGAATTCCTCTCCCACATCGGCGTAGATATCTATGTGGTCCACGCCGTCCGCCATATTCCGCCTCCTCCTCCTCCCCGCCTCCCCGCCGCGGCCGAAAGCCCCGCCCGGCTCTACAGCTGCCGCAGCCTGCCGCCGCCGCCGCCGCCACAGAGGAGGGGGCTTAGCGCAGGGAGCGACGTGAGACGTCACTTCCGGACGCGAACCCGCGGAAACTTCCGGCGGGTAAACTGCGCACTAGCAGCGCGTCCCCCCTCGCTGCCACGCCCGCTGTGGGGGCGGGGCCTGCTTGGGTCGTGAAAACCCCTTCAGAGCAAACGAGGGGCTATATTTCCCCACTCTTCTGATTCGTCAGCGGTTGGGAGGCAGGTTCCTTAAAAACAAAGTGGGGGGCGGGTGGTGTCTCCTATACCGTGCCCAGTCGTGGAGCTGGAGTTGCCAATATATATATAACGGTCTGACTCGAGGTACTTTTCTGTCTGCCTAATTTATATATATTTATATTTATATATATATATCCCCCCTCGGGAGGAGGAGGAGGATATTTATACACACACGCACACACACATATATATATATATAGTGTTGGTGTTTTGTGTGTGTGTATATATGTGTGTGTGTGTGTGTGTGTGTATTAGGCAGACAGAAAAGTACCTCGAGTCAGAGCGTTGGCCACCTTGCTCAGTAGACTCTGCAATGGCTGGCCGTTTGCAAACAGGAGTGTTTCACAGACCTTACCTGGAATGAACCCGGGACCTTCTGCTTGCGGAGCATGTGCTCTAGTAGCGAACTGTTGGCCCTTCCCTTATTTCCCAGCTGGAGATTTGCTGGAGCAAATCGGAGGCAGTGTTAGAGCAGATCATGCAACGTTCGGAGGAGTCAGCTGCTGGATCAGACCTCCCTGTTGGCACACGGAAGAGAAAGAGAAGGCGCTTTCTTGTTCGAGAACTGCGGCTCCAGAATGCCTTCGCTCCTGCTGCAAGTCCCATGCACGGGCAGCAGGAGGAACCAGGAGTGTGCGACAGGGACTGGCAGCAAGAGGGAGGGACAAACATTATAATGATGATCGGGGACATTTGAGATCCCAGCGACAGCGGGAAGCCAGTGCTGCTGATAGGATTCAAAGGCCCACAGATACATATTAATGATATATTAAGCCTCTTGTCTCCGGAGGATATAGAAGAACTAACATTAGATCCCAGGGACTGTGTAAAGGGCATTTGTCCCATCCCTGTGTTACAATTCATTACATGCATGTGTATGTATTTACTTCAATGTCTGCTTATAAATATAAAGGAAGCTAAAGGACAATGATCCATCTTCCTGTTTCTGGAGAAGGAGTGGAAGGACCCTGTGTTGTAAGTCTACATTGTACCCAGAGAAATGATGCTGGGACCCTGGCTGGAGCAAAGAACTGTATCCAACAAAATCCTCCTCAGAGAAAAAAAGTACTTCAGCTTGTGCAACAAGATTTCCTCTCCCAGCATACCCTGTTTGGGGAATTGCCCCCATCACTCTGGAGCAGATTGCAGGAGGCATGCAGAAAGAGGCAGTTCCATTGCACAAGTAGAAATCCCACCGCTAAAAGGAGGACTTAATTGGGCACGACCCAGTGTGACATTACATGTTTACTTAGAGGTCCCATTCTCTGATAGGGCTTAAGGTAAAGGTAAAGGGACCCCTAACCATTAAGTCCAGTCGTGGCCGACTCTGGGGTTGTGGTGCTCATCTTGCTTTATTGGCCGAGCAAGCCAGCGAACTAAGCCGCTTCTGGTGAAACAGAGCAGCACACGGAAACGGCTTTTACCTTCCCGCCGGAGCGGTACCTATTTATCTACTTGCACTTTGACGTGCTTTCAAACTGCTAGGTTGGCAGGAGCAGGGACCGAGCAACGGGAGCTCACCCCGTCGTGGGGATCTGAACCGCCGACCTTCTGATCGGCAAGGCCTAGGCTCTGTGGTTTAACCCACAGCGCCACCCACGTCCCTCTGATAGGGCTTACTCCCACATAAATGTGTATAGGATTCCATACTGGTAGCCCAGTCCTCTATGGGCTTACTTGTAAACTTTGACACCCACCTGTCAAAGTGGAGGACTCTGGATCCAGCCCACCAGCTCCCCACCACTACTTTACCTTATGCAGTGCACCCCCTAAAATTAATCTCCATCTTTGCTAATACTGTATAAGGACTATAAGGCATACCTTTACTTGTGCTCTGTCCCTAAGGCAGCAATCCTAATCCCACTTATTTGGGAGTAAATTCCTTTCAATTCAACATTAATTACTTCTGAGTAGATATGGTTAGGACTGTGCTGTTGTACACAAGACCTGCTTGTTATTAGAGATAGATTCAACCAGTTGTTGACTTTTTCATCCATAGAATCAGTAGTTTCTTTTTCCAAATAGTTTTTGGTACAACCTGAATTTGTGTCAGGGGAAAAAACAAACCCCTTCCAGTAACACCTTAGTGACCAACTAAGTTTGTTATTGGTATGAAGAAGTGTGCATGCACACGAAAGCTCATACCAATAACAAACTTAGTTGGTCTCTAAGGTGCTACTGGAATGATTTTTTTTGTCTGTTTGTTTTGACTATGGCAGACCAACACGGCTACCTACCTGTAACCTGAATTTGTTTGTGTGTTAAGTACAGCCTTGTCTATCATAAGTAAGTAGCAGGTTCTGTTAAGAATTATAACTGTGTCTCAGATGGATTGTAGAAAATTCCAGAGACCATAAATAGTTTAAAGAAATTGAAGGGAATGATTTAAAAAAAGGAAAAACTCTGTAAAATGGTCATACACTGTTGCCACAGTAGATGTCACTAAAGCTAAAGTAACATTAACCAACTTCAAAACTAATATTACAAGTCCTTCCTCCAGATCATAAAGTATGAAATCTCTAGTTCTGCCAGATTAGACCAGATGTCCATCTAGTCAGCATTCTACTCTCACAGTGGCCAGCTAGATGCCTTTGGGAAACCCACAAACAGGATTTGAGCACAACAACACTCTCCCCCTCCTTGTTTCCCCCCAGTAACTTGTATTATAGCAGGCTTCCTCAACCTTGGCCCTCCAGATGTTTTGAGACTACAATTCCCATCATCCCTGGCCACTGGTTCTGCTAGCTAGGGATCATGGGAGTTGTAGGCAAAAAAACATCTGGAGGGCTGAGGTTAAGGAAGCCTATATTATAGGCATACTGCTTCCTACACTTTCAGTAGTAGCCATTAATAGCTTCATCCTCTATATATTTATCTAATCTGCTTTTAAAGCTATACAAATTGGTAGTCATCACTGCGTATTTTCTTTGCCTGTGGAGCAGAGCCTGCAAACATCAAGATCTGCAGGTCCAAAAAGGGCAAAACACAAAAACTGGACCTCCATAATAATTAAATTAGGCTGCAAAGTTAATTTTGAGCCCCTTTGCAAGTTGTGTCTCCATATAATTCCATGGAATTTGAACTGCCAGGATGCTTCAGTTGTTACTTGTGTTAGCAACTTGGACAAGCTGTCCTAAAGTTAATACAGAAGTTCATTTAAGGTTAGCAGTTTAACAGGTTACATTAATTTATTTGGTCAAATATGCAGGAGCTTTTGCTCCTCCATATTCCCTTCTTGTGGTACAATAAGCTATAATGAGTTTGTGGTAAACCGTAAGACAATACTGTATTTCCAAGACTTGCTCAGTTTTCCAAAGGACAAAGAAAGATTCGTTCCAAAACAGATGGCACTTAGGCCTCACCAAATGTATTGTTTTTAAGTTTGAATGCCAAGATGAAGTGTTCATGAAAACAACTGGCTGGTTTTGTGCATTGCTACATGGCAGTTGCTCTTCTTCTTGTTTCCAGCTTTTGGGATTTGTTATTTTGTACATACTCAGGCCAAAATGAAATACTCTGAAATATTAAATATTCAGTTGAATACACATACACTAATGGGGGGTAGAGGAAATTTGGACTGTCCCACATACTGATTTATTTTAAACAAAAATAGTTTTTAATAAAGTTACAGATACATTACAAAAATGAGACAGATCAATATTAGACATGAATACACTTAGGCAAGAATAGCCAGCTGCACAAATGTAAGATGGAGAACACCTAGCTTGGCCATAGTTTGTACAATCTACAATCTATTTCTGCCTGGCAGATATGAGGAATTACTAGCTGTGAATTAGTGTTGCCATGGACAGATGGAAATGTGAGAGAGCGCAATGAGAAGGCCTTATATCACATCCCTGGAATCTCTAGTGAAGGAATATCAAGTAAAAGGACTGGGACCTGGGAGAACCTTTTTGCTTGACAGCTACTCTCACAATTCACTTTCTGTTGTTTTTTTACTGGGCCAAATGTTTAATACAATTCTATAAATCTGCTCTCCAGCAAGCAAAACAAGATGATTAGAATGTATAACTTTATGCCAGATTCACAGTTATTTCTCAGCTTAATTCTTACACAGACTACAGTAGGGAAGAACTTCTGCATGAACCAGAACCAACTGGCTAACTAATTCTAGAAAAGAAATGCTAGTCTGGGTATACCAGTAGGGATAAATCATCAGGGTGCCAGCCTTTCTTAAGCTAACAATTGAGAGGCTGTTGCATAAGAACAGACATTTTTCACAAATATGATGGCTCTAAACTGTTTTGGCTGCAGTCCTGCAGTGTTTGGAAAGTGTATTGACAAGGTTGCTAGGAGAAAAATGAAGAAGCCATGAACTGTGAAACAGAAGGGAAGTTTCCCCTCCAGAAGAGGGAAGGAATAGTTCAAAAGGGTCCGGTTAAACAGTTAATGAAATGTAAGGGTGGGCAGTATGTCACCCCAACACAACAGAGTGCCTTTTATAAGTCAATCAGTGGGGCATTGTCTGATGGTGACGGTATAATTTCAGACCCTACTTTCCAAACCACCATGAATGGTCTTCCCCAAAAGATATGAGAAATATCGACACCCTGTGTTGGCATAATCATGGAGCATTATAATATAGTTTATGATAGTACAGTGGTACCTCGGGTTACATATGCTTCAGGTTACATACGCTTCAGGTTACAGACTCCTCTAACCCAGAAATAGTGCTTCAGGTTAAGAACTTTGCTTCAGGATGAGAACAGAAATTGTGCTTCAGCGGCACGGCGGCAGCTGGAGGCCCCATTAGCTAAAGTGGTGCTTCAGGTTAAGAATAGTTTCAGGTTAAGAATGGACCTCTGGAACGAATTAAGTACTTAACCTGAGGTACCACTGTACAGTCTAGCAGAGCAATTCTATACTTGCATTGCTCCAGGACTGGAGATGTGCCGCAACTACGCTAGTGGAACAGCCTCTGCGCCCCATGCATGCTCAGCCCACATGTTGTTGGGGCCCTTATCAGGTTGATGGGACACTGTCCAAACATCCTGGCCCTGACACAAAACTCCACAACCTCGAGGCTTGGGAAAAGAGAGACCACGACTGCTCTGTGGCCCAGCTCTCCTGTCAGTGGGGGTCTAAGAAAACACTTCCTCTGACCCTACAGAAGCAGATCAAGGCTGGTGAAGAGGGCTAGATTGATGTGCTTCACCTGCATCCACCTGCCTGTTTCCAACTGCTGCCCCACTGTTTCTTCTGAAGCCCTGAAGTATGTAAACCAGCCCTCCTTAAATGCCTATACAGTGGTACCTCGGGTTAAGTACATTATTCGTTCCAGAGGTCCACTCTAAATCTGAAACTGTTCTTAATCTGAAGCACCACTTTAGCTAATGGGGCCTCCCGCTGCTGCCTTGCCACCGCTGCACGATTTCTGTTCTCATCCTGAAGCAAAGTTCTTAACCCAAGGTACTATTTCTGGGTTAGCGGAGTCTGTAACCTGAAGTGTATGTAACCTGAAGCATATGTAACCCGAGGTACCACTGTATATGCAAGGTGAAAGATGCAAAGCTGTGCCTAAACTGACACAAACATCATTCCTTGCTGTCATGGGAATGGTACAGTAGTTCAGTTATCATGTTAATTCAGCTCAAGGGTGTCCTAACCAAAAATACTTGGACCTTGGGCCTTTTTTGCAGTGGCTCTGCGTTGGTGGAATAGCAAAATTTTCAAGGGGGAGGCGGCCCCCTCAATATTCTGTGGCCTGCAGTGGGTCCTGCTGGGCCTCCCTCCAGCTGCAACAGACGCTGTCCTGTTTCCCTGTGGCCATGGCAGGCCTTGTGGCCGGCAACATGACATCACTCACATGTCGCGCATGTGACATGACACATCACAAAGTTGGGCAGAACCCAGCACCTGTGCTCCCCAGGGAAGCTCACCTGGCAAAAATGTTCATTAACTAGGCCTTTGGATGATTAACATTTTATATTCCTTTTAAATGTGTTTGTGGGAGGGGGCTTTATAGTTTTGCTTTGTTTTGGTTTTTATTACGTCTCTTATGTTTTCATTTTTATTTTTATGCTGTGAACTGCCCTAAGACCTTCAGACAAAGAGCGGCATGCAAATTTAAAAATAAATAAATAAATAAATAAATAAATACAGGATAGAAATTGAATAATTTCAAAATGTTATAATAATAATAATAATAATAATAAATAATAATAATAATAAATAATAATAAATTTTATTTATAAAATGTTACATTTCTTAAGCAAAATAACTATATGTTTCAGTAGAGGGCACACAACCTAGGCTCCTAAAAAAGATGTGCTAAGTTAGTAAATTATTTTGTCTTAATGGTTTGTTAGGACAACACAAACATCTATCATGAGAAAGAAACATTGTCAATAGACACCATCTGTGTCATTCTACCTGTACACATTGGTTCCGAGAAGTAGATGTTTTTTGGCTTACTTTTCATGATTTCCGTTCTATCATTTTCCCTGGGGGATTTGTCTCCTATTTGCAAGTTTAATTGTTTATGTGGACTTTCCCAGGGTCCCTTTCCCTTTATTCCTCTCCCACTCCATCCCTATATAATATGAATCTCTGAAGCCCAAGAGAACCTTAGCCAAATCAGCATTCCATCTCTGCCCCGTTTCCTCCAAGCTGCAGAAATGGAAAAAGCTAAGCTAGAAATGGTTCTTATAAAAAAAGAAACAAGGCATTGTATCTTAAGAAAGACCTGTGACTTTAGGATAGTGTTTCCCCCCCACTATATCACTGTGAAAAACTTGTGGTATTGTAGGCATTTAGCACCCATCTATATTTTATGATCATTTATTTTTATAATACTGCAGTATCTTTATATGGTGCAGGCATTTATTTGGTGTAGACTATTATTTCAATAGCCTGTGAAGGAGCTGGGCCTTAAGGGGCAATCAAACATCAGCATTAATCATAACAGTGTTGGCTATTTGCAGTTTAGTTGCGCTACAGAAAGCTTGCTGGGGAGACCACGCATTACAAGGAACTCAAAAATAACTTTAACAAGGTTTTAAAAACAAAAACTGCTTTTACACTAAATGTATCAACAAGCATGACCCAACCACCAACCCATCCCCCCGGGTACTGAGACAGCTAGGTGCTGCTCTTTATATACTATACCCGATTGCTGACACAGCTTAATTAACACAACTTAACAGAACCTGCTATACTCCTTCACAGCTGTAAAACTGGGTCACATTATTTGCTCTGGCCCTTAAAGACATACACATCTTGTGGAACAATAATGAACCTTCAAATTTAAAGAGACCATTCAACAAGCAGGTGGCACGGCAGTTAACGAAATAAATAGGATAGATAGACATTTGCAAATACACTACAGCACTGTCCTAACCATGCCTAAGTAAAGGACCCTGACCATTAGATCCAGTCGTGACCGACTCTGGGGTTGCGGCGCTCATCTTGCTTTATTGGCTGAAGGAGCCGGAGTACAGCTTCGGGTCATGTGGCCAGCATGACTAAGCCGCTTCTGGCGAACCAGAGCAGTGCACAGAAACACCGTTTACCTTCCCGCTGGAGCGGTACCTATTCATCTACTTGCACTTTGATGTGCTTTCGAACTGCTAGGTTGGCAGGAGCAGGGACCGAGCAACGGGAACTCACCCCGTCACGGGGATTCGAACCGCCGACCTTCTGATCGGCAAGTCCTAGGCTCTGTGGTTTAACCCACAGCGCCACCCATGTCCCTATTCCTAACCATGCCTACTTGGAAGTAATTCCTATTTGGTTCAGCGGAGCAATGGAATAGGGTTAGTATTGCAGCCTGTGCATTTACTATGGGCAGGATTCAGGTAATGTGCCCCACCAGCAGAAGCCCATGCAAGGGCTTCCTGCTAGTGCAATGTGGCTTTCCCATTCCTTGTACCCACCTAAATTAACTGGCAGGGGTCAGATTATTCTGTCAGGCAAGCAGAAATGCTTGGGCTGACTGAGTGAGCTGCATAGTGCTATGTTGAATTCCTCCCCATCCATTTGAAGAAGTCCGGTATAGATACAACGCACAGAAACTAGAAGTGAGAAGTTATTTTGTAGGTAACTAAAGTTTGCACCAAAGATGCCACACAATCTGTTTATAATTGGAGCACCATGTCCCATCAGTTATACTGACATATTAGTTTTGTTTTAATTGGCGAGTGTAACTAGTGGAACATTCTCATGGATATAATGTAAAAAAGAACGATTCTATCCTTCATGTAGGCTCATTGTTGGGATAGGATTGTACCTAAACTTCCTTTTTCACAATGCTTGTATCCTCTTGCTTTGTTCTTTTCTGCTGAGCTATTAGCCAGATCACAGGGCTGCTACTGATGAGGTGTTTTTTTTTAAATATAGATTTTCAGAAGTATACTGAGCTTTTCACCACGTCTGGTGGCTTAAAACACAGAATATACACAATTTTGAACGTAAATTAAAACATTGAAGAATAAAACTTTAGAACATCATTCATGTCATGAGGGCCTGAAATAAAACCGTTTTAAACCCAATGACAGAAACTTAGCAGTGAAACTTGCACTGCACACTTCCACAAGACTAGCCAGTAGTTGGGTCCGAAGAGGAAGTCAGGATCACAAGACAAATGAGGCTGTACAAAGGCCAAGCCAGGAAGCCAGAACACACCAGAGCCTGTAAAGACCTCATTGCTTGAGCAACGCTCAACAGGAATAATTTACTCCTGGTGTCCTCCCAAAGACATGTCTGTGGGCAAAATGGGAGGACTTCAAAGTACCGTGTGGGGTGTTTGAAAGGCCCATGGTGGTAGGAGAGACAGTTTCCACTGGATATATTTTTTTCCACTTTAACAGCTAAATCGATGGAAAGTGCTTCCCCCTCCTTGAGCAAGGGACACTTGGTGGGAGTGTGCTTTGCTCCAGCAAAGGATCCACCAGGAGCTCACTCTAAGCTCCTGGTTGTTCCTTTGAAGCCCCGTCCTTACCTGCCACACACCTGATATTACATAATCATGTCAGGTGTTGGGTGGGTGGACATGGTTTGGCCAAAATGTCCTTGCAGGTCAAATGAAGAGACCTGGCATGCCAAATTTTGTCCACTGGCCTGAGGTTCTCCACCTCTGGGGTAGATTATGAGACCTGAAGGTATCATATCCAGTAGCACCGCCCAGCGGATGAGATATCAGGTGTCCAATTGTTATTTATATATGCAACAGGTACAAAAAGGACTGCTAGTTTTTCATCAGAATTGCTGAAAGCACCAGAGTCTGACAAGATCAGAAGCCCCAATATATCTCTTTCCCAATCTCTATCCTCCAGATGATGTCCTCATCTTCCATAGGCCCACCCCACACATTTGTGTTTGCCCACACATAAAACGATATCTTACTTTTTAAACTCAGGCCCATGCACCTAAACTTACACTGCTCTAGGGACACCTGACAATCATCTTCTGTTTATCAGGTAAGTGTGCTGGAATCATCATCTGAAGTCGTGTCCATGTGGTGTAGTAGATTACCTTGTTTTCCCCATCCTGACCACAACATTAGTTAATCAGATGACCAGCTTCAAGCTGCTAGTTGAGACTTAGCAGCACTGCATTGTTTTTCTAGAATAAAATGTAGGAACACTGCACATTTGTCCGACTGCTGTATGCATTCCTTGTAATTCAGCTAGAGTGTGATTGGTTAGGCTCTCTTTGTGTGTCATGCACCCAGCTCCAAGCATGTATGCTTGCCTTAACTCATCCCTGCATTGCATGATAGTGATCCATCATTCCAAACACTAGAAAAATATTTCAATACCAGATATTTTTAGTAGGAAGTCATTTTTAATTGCTAGCCTAGCTGCAGCAAAGGGTTGTGCAACATACAAGTTGATTTTTTGAAGCTGGATTGAAACGAAGAGGTTCTACTTCAATCAGAGGGCTCTCAGTATAATCCTTTCTGGTATTTTGAGTGGTATCGGGGCAATAATATGCAATGCTGTATCTGTTTGCACTCATTGTCTTGCACTAATCTGTGTGCGTTTCTCCTACGTATACGCTGCAATGGAATTTATGATAGCCTGATCCCTCCTATGAGTTCAGTTTAAGAGGAATGAATGGAAAAAACTGAACGGCGCCGCTTTCCATAGAATATCAAGGACATTTATTGAGTAAATGAAAAATTGGGTCTACACACCCTACCTTCTGTTGCTGTTTTCCAGCTGGCCATCCTCATGCAATAGTAGCACATTGGGAAGCAGAGTCAATGGACTGTGAATTCCACCTGGTCAACCTATTCCTTAGGCAAGCTGATGAAATGGAGCTGAGTGACTTCTGAAAGAAAAGCAGAAGACTATGTAAAGTCAAAAGGAACTCCCATCAGCCCAGCAAGAAATGTAATGGGTGATGATGTAAGAGGTGTTCTTTACATGAAGGATGGTGACCAGTCTACTTTATTCAGAACAAACCCTTAGCACAGATAAGGCATAAGGAAAGCCCACCAGAAACCTCTCTCTTCAGTGGCCTCAGGGCACTGGTCTCTAGGACTCCCAGGCTTATCAAACCTTAACTAGAGCTGCTCCAGGCTCTGGTGAACTGGAACACATAATACATAGACTGGTATTACAGATGGGTTTGTAGTCCAACAACATCTGGAGGGCCACAATTTCTCCATCTCTGTCTTCACAGTCTCAGGGGATCATATGCTTTGGAGCAGAGGATAAAGGAAGCCCAATGAGATTAAAATGGCGCTGTAAGCAAAGAATCTATTAAAAAAAACCAAAACACTTGTACCGCACTATAAACAATCACCCGAAAATGCCAGCGCAAAGGAAAATAGAGTATGCAGGCCGCCTCTGCTAAATGCCTACATGTTGAAGAGGTGATGCGGAGTTAAGGGAGATGGGTGATGGGGTGTCAGTCTCTAGGTGTGTCCTAGAGACTGGTGGATCATCATTCCCAGGACCCGGAATGCTCCTCCTTTCCAGAAGCAGCACCAGCTATCAGTGGCACCCACTGGGAAAGCTGAGGCACGAATGGGATGTGCTGGGAAGGAAGGGAAGCAGAGCACATACCATGTGGAGTTTTCCAACAGCTGACAACGTGGGAGCACTACTCCCACAGCTGGCCTCTGGCCTCCACCTGTGGGTTCTCCATTCATGCCCTCTACCAACTGAGCGAAGGGGTTTCCTCATTCCTTCTCCAGGCATCTGGCTGTATATGGTTCTTAGTGGGGCACTGCCTACATATTTAAGTGGAAACTAGGAACTCGTGGGTCTTTCCTTATTTAATGTGGTTTCCTCCCCAGCTACCTGATTGTGCAGAGTTCGGTGTGTGTTCTAGGTTCTATGACAACATGGGGGAATTCTCTGGTTGCCATGAGTTCACCAGTGTGTTCTCTGCCTGGGTGATATAATATGAGAGCATCATCGGTACACAGTGATATGAGGGGTAAGTGGTGCAGGAGTTACCATGGACGTTGCAAGCATGACCCATGTTGCTGCTACAGCACCTCTCATTCCTTCTGGTATGGTTTTGTTTTCTACTTTGCTGTTGGGTGCGCATAGGATTGTGTCTATGTTATGCAGCAGAAGGCTGATATAGATGTGTAATAGCAGCCAGGGATTGGCTGGATGCGGAAGAGTGGTGGGAACTGCCTGGCCAAGAGTCCCCCGGGGAGGATACAGAAGAAAACGACTTAGATTCCGGCTGGTGGGACACTGGAGAGCAGTCTGCAGAAGGGTTGAGCTGAGAGGTGCTAGAAGCAGGAGGTTTGAGCCATCACAGGGGGTCTGGAGAAGGAGGCCCTTCCAGGGCAGGGTTAGAGGCTGAGAGTCACAGTGTGAGCGCAGACTCAGAGAGGAATCAGAGGTTACCCTTGCTACACAGCAGCAGAACAGTCTCAGTCTTGCTGGCTCTCCTCCCCATCTGATACTCTACTCAAGGAGAATCCTGCACGTTGCTGAGCAATGGGCTAGACAGGACCAGAAGAGGAGCCCACTCCCTTGGCACAGCCTTCATCTGCTTTGGAGAGGTCCAGAGTGAGAGTCTAGAGGGGGCAAGGGCGGGGCTAGTGGTCAGTTTCAGCAATGTCTCAGCTGGGTTAAGATGAACCAGAGGACTCTACTGTGTTGTTATTTTCTGTTAATAAAAAGCTAATTGCGTTCTGTGTCTTCCGTGCTTCCCTGCCTTGTGGTTGACCTGGGCTTGCTTGACAGCTCCTTGACACAGAGCAGGACTTTAGGTTAGCTCTGTATGTTCTGCAACTTCCCTCACTCGCAGCTACTCTCTTTTTCTGATTCATCACATGGGGACAGACATTCAACTTCAAACACAGAGATTTATTTGGATAATAAAAGTACTTATTTTGCTAAATCCATACCTTGGCAACCTCTGCTTTGTTGGATATTAGCCTCGTATTTCCAAGCTTTAGGGCTTAGAGTTTTCATGGCAGGTATTAACAAGAGTAGCATGCAATCTTATCTCAGTGTTCTAAATGCATTCTAATTCTCACATGTGTTCTAATCTACAACCTTAGAAAAAAATGAAAGGCACTCTCCATCTGATAACTCTTGTATAAAAATATTAAGTAAGGGTTAACCTTCATGTTTCGTACACAATGCATTGTGGACTAGATACTTCATACTGGGGAATATGAACACCTGAACATTTAGTGTGCACCTTTAAAAGTGCCTTGATATGTGTGTGACATGCAGATAAATTATTCATCCCAATCCTCTTTCTCAAGTAAGAGTAATGGTTCATTGACTCAGCAAACAATCAGTGAGCCTTATTTTCTGCTAGGATGCCTATAGCAAATGCTGGCCCACAAATGGCCAGAGGATGGAGCAAGCTTGCTTTCTCCTGCTCCAGAAGCTAGGACCTGAACCAATAAATTCAAGTTACAAGAAAAGACATTCTGACTAAGCTTCAGGAAGAACTTTCTGACAGCAAAAGTTGTTCACCAGGGGAACATACCCTGAGAGGTGATGAACTCTTCTTCCTTGAAGGTTCTTAAGCAGAGGTTGGGTGGCCATTTGTCTTGTATAATTTGGTTGAGGCTAAACGACCCTCAGCTCTACAGTTCCTAGGATTCATCTCCAAGAGAGAAACCTTTATTGAGGTAGTTTATTGCATGGTGGATAGCTTAATGAAAATGTCAACCCATTATATGGCTGTTGGAATTTGCATATTTTTTTTTCCACGTGTTGGGGACCATTTAAAATTAAACTACTGATATCAGAATGCCCTTATACAAATGGTGTGACCTCATTTAATAATTTGCAGAGTTCTGGTCTTTGTTGTGCCTCAAAAAGGATACTGGAGAGCAGAAGAAAGTGCAGAATGGGGGAAACAAAATGATAAAGGGCTGGAGCAAAAGGGGCTGTGAAGGATATGCTGTTTGGGGCTGTTTTAAGCCTAGAAAACAATTGAGTAAGGAGGGCAATGATAAGAGGTTGATGGTGCAGGAAAAGTGGAAACATGGAAGTTTCTCTCTCTCTCAATACAAGAACCTGCAGTCAGCCAATGAACGGTTAGAGATTCAAGACAGGCAAAAGGAAGCCCTTGCAGCAAATAGTTAAACCAAGGAACTCACTGCCTCAAGATGCGGTGATGGCCTCCAACCTGGACAGCTTCCCAAACTTGATAAAACAAATTCATTCATTGCTGTTTATGGCAAACTAGACAGCACAGCTCATCATAGCCTTGGAATGCCTGTTGCTGAGGAAGGTGATTGCGAGAGCACACCATCCCATGCGTGTTCGGCTTGTAGGCATCTGACCAGCTTCTTTGGGAAATGGGGATGATGGATATTTTGATCCGGAGGGCCTTTCTTAGGCTCCGTCATCTTTCATGTGAATACTAATAACATGGTATCATTGGGGGGGGGGGGACAGACGACAACACGAATTTGGTTTTTGTCAAGAAACTGCAGCGCAATCGGTGGTGGAATGTGTTTGTGACTTGGGGTGGAGCTGGGCAGCTCAGCAGGTTAGATCATAATAATAATAATTTATTATTTATACCCCGCCCATCTGGCTGGGTTTCCTCAGCCACTCTGGGCGGCTTCCAACGAAGTATTAAAATACAGTGGTCTGTTAACCATTAAAAGCTTCCCTAAACAGGGTCCACGGTCGCAGGTTCGATCCCTGCATGGAACAACTGCATGATATCCCTGCATTGCAGGGGGTTGGACTAGATGACCCGGAGGGTTCCCCCTTCCAATTCCATGATCCACATTAGAGAAGAAGCGCGCCAACCCCCGGCGGGCGGGGCGTGATTCAACTCTGTCGCTTGGGAGTGTGCCGGGGTGGTCTCCCCGGAGGCCTTTCCGGCGCCTGAACACGTAGCAACTTGCCTGCCGCGATCCTTTCCCCTCCGAGGTTCCTTACTTGGCCGCCCGCCGGGCGCACAGGCTGGTCGGAGCTTGATAAATACACCTTGAGAGTGAGGGGCGGGTCCCCTCTCACGCTTACTGGCTGCCTCCGGCGTCACTCAACGAGCCGGGGCGGGGCTCGCGCGGAGGGGTTGGCCCAGCGCCTCTTCAGGAGCGCCTGGAGCAGCGCCCGGGCTCAGATTGCGCTCAGCAGCGGCGCGAGCAGCAGCTGGGAGCGTGGGCGGCGGCAGCAGCAGCAAAGCGCGCGACGAGTCCCGTCGGACTTCCAAGGAGGAAAGCGCCTTTGCTGCTGCTTCCTGAGGTAAAGGAAGCGCCGCGGGGAACTTGCGCCTCTCTGACACCGAGTGCCACTTTTGCCTCCAGCGCTGAGGAGGAGAAGGCAAGGAGCTCCAGTGCCGCCCTGGGCTCTTTTATCTACCCTCTCTTCGCGCTGACCTGACTTTCTCGCTCCTCTTGCTTCTTTCCAGGAGATGGGCGCCTTCAGCCTCGTGCTCCTGCTGCCTTTGGTGGCCGCGCTGGACTTCAACTACCACCACACGAAGGAGCTGGAAGCTTTCCTGAAGGCTGTGCAGAGGGACCACAGCAACATCGCCCACTTATATAGCATTGGCAAGTCGGTGCAAGGTACGGCTTCTCTCGCTCTCCTCCTCCCCAAGGGTGCCAACTTGAATAAAAAAAATTGGTGTGTGTGTGAAGCAGGTAATTCCCACCTTGCATAGTCAATAACACCCACACCATTTCAAATGCAATGACCATCAAATAGGGGTGTGTGTGTGTGTGTGTCTTGGACCCCTCAAATATTTTATTGGGGGGACTGAAGGGACGTTGATCCCTAAGAGTTGGCTCCTATGCTCCCCCGTAATGCATTCGTGGACCAAAGGGGAAACTTAACTGGCCTGGGTAGGGAGAGAGGTATTAACTGCCAGTCATCTCCCACAGTCTGGTGGGCAGAAATGCCTATGGGACTTAGCATGCCGCATGTCAGTGGCTTCTTCCGACAGAGTGAGCCACGCCCAAACCCCATGAAATCTCAACAGTGGAGTTTTCGAGAGGACCTACCCAAGATCAACCTTTTCTAGTCAGAGTCACCAATTTGTTTAGGGCTGAGGTGTACATTTTCTGTACGCTCGAACGCAGTATATTTTCATTTCTCTGAATGAACCATCTGGCATTCAAACTGTTTTGGATGGGTTGGGGGATATTTCTGCCATTTAGCCCATAACTGGAATGATTAACTACTTAAAATGCATTTTGCAATACATGGGTAATACCCTGAAGCTATTTTTAACACCTCCCCAAGGACCCTTCTACATTATTATTTGTCTTTATAATGCAATCAATATGCAATTGGTACCAATTTGTTTAGAGGGATCCAGATATCTTTTCTGCAGCTAGCACAATTTGCTGTGAGGGAAAACAACACTTTCAGAATGCTCAAATTACATTTTCCTTGGCTAATGGCTATAGATAATTTATCCCACTAGAAAACTTGCCTATTATAATTCAACATACTACAGGGGTACCTCGGGTTACATACGCTTCAGGTTACAGACTCTGCTAACCCAGAAATAGTGCTTCAGGTTAAGAACTTTGCTTCAGAATGAGAACAAAAATCGTGCTTTGGCGGCGCGACGGCAGCAGGAGGCCCCCACTAGCTAAAGTGGTGCTTTAGGTTAAGAACAGTTTCAGGTTAAGAATGGACCTCCAGAACAAATTAAGTACTTAACCCGAGGTACCACTGTATTTGGAATTATGTTGTATGATTACTGACTAGTACCTGCCCTATGATATCAATAGCTGGTAAGTGGCATCTCTCTCCATGCTATTCTATGAAATTTCAAAATAGCAATTGCTTAGGTTTAGGTATATTGTATACTTGTTTGAAGGCAGTTGCTTCTACAGGTAGATGTACTGTTTGAGTATGGTACAGCTCATATACACTTTTGAGAAAGAAGGCAGAAACTGCGTGGTGACTACCTCCACTTAAGCAGTCTATCTTAATACTTGGTTAAGACGTACATTTCAATCAACATGGCAGAAATTGAGTAATCACATTTACTACCCTAGCAAACAGACGCATAAAACAGATAAAACAAACTTTTATCTCAGCAAATAAACTGCTGTCTACAGTTAATACATGGTGACTTTTTAAAAACACACTCTCTAAATTGACCTCTACATAAACCGATGAGTTCTGGTAGGCAGAGTACTCTGTCTATTTGTTCCGCCCAGGAAAACCCATTTAGGACCAAGTTATTTGTACTTGTGCAAATTTATGCCATGCTCCAACAAGTGTCATAGTAAAATTAAGACCAAATACCGTAGTTTTTCCTTGCCTAATGAGTGACACAGTTATCCTAAGAGAAACAGCGTAAAGTTACATTCTTGAGAAGTGCATCATCTGTCCACATAATCCTATTTAATCTGGGTTTGCTAGGAATAATCTGTAATTGCATGCACGGAGGCTTCTCAACAGGAAGAAGCAGTTACTGTGATTTTATCATTTTGGGTAGAAAATGTTAAAGGGAAATATGCACAGTGTCGTATTTTGTAACTGTTCAGAAGAACAATTGAACAAAACAACAACAACATTCTTTTATTGTTTATACCCCGCCCATCTGGCTGAGTTTCCCCAGCCAATCTGGGCGGCTCCCAACAGAATATTAAAAACACGATAAAACATCAAACATTAAAAACTTCCCTAAACAGGGCTGCCTTCAGAGGTCTTCTAAAAGTCAGAGCATTGTTTATTTCCTTCACATCTGATGGGAGGGGGTTCCACAGGGCGGGCGCCACTACCGAGAAGGCCCTCTGCCTGGTTCCCTGTAACCTCACTTCTCACAGTGAGGGAATGGCCAGAAGGCCCTCAGAGCTGGACCTCAGTGTTCAGGCTGAACGATGGGAGTTTGAGACGCTCCTTCAGGTATACTGGTCTGAGGCCGTTCAGGGCTTTAAAGGTCAGCACCAACACTTTGAATTGTGCTTGGAAACAGTGAGAGCCAACGTAGGTCTTTGAGGACTGGTGTTATATGGTTCTGTCGGCCGCTCCCAGTCACCAGTCTAGCTGCCACATTCTGATTAGTTGTAGTTTCTGAGCCACCTTCAAAGGTAGCCCATGTAGAGCACATTGCAGTAGAACAAATCTTACAGTAGGATGCAGGTTCCTTTACATTTCTGAACAAGTGGCAGCTCTGTGATGGGAAACAAGGTTGAAGCGATAATGTATCTGATTTAGGCAATGCTCTGCCAGTCACAGAGGTTGGTACCTTATATTCCAAGTAAATACACATGTATATTTCTACACTAGAAAATGCCACCATTTTATTGAAAAACACTTAAGTGCTTATATCTTTCAGTGGCTTTGAAAATTACTTGGCCTGGATGATTCTCACCCTCTGCTGCTGATTCTAAACAAAAACATGCAGAGTGGCACATAGTTTTATGTGTAGGGTTCTGACTTCCCTGTGCTTCAATTAGAACTTCTTAATAATTCTGACATTAGTGTTATATAGTCTAGGGATTCTGAAAAAAAGTTGGTTAATTGTAATGCAGAATCCTTCTGCTTCATGATTAATGTCTGTTGAGATCATGATACAAAAAAAAAAGGAGTTCGTTGGAGGATTATACCATAGTCATTAAGTGAGCAACATGCGGTGCGTTAAGAAAATATGACTGTAATCTTTTCAATTGTAGTTCTGTCAATCAAAGGTGTTTGAATGCGTGTATAGCAGGTATGTGCCAAGCAATATATACATATAAAATACCCAGGTAATAAACAATGCAAAATTCCTCTCCGGAGGTAAAGACCAATTAACCCGCAAATAATGTATTACACTTACCTATTGTCAATAATTCAACCAAAGCACAACTTAAAAAGACACAGGCACGTATCCATTTTAATTGACTTCCTTGGTGTTAATTGTTTTCGCAACAGTTTTTGGCTTCTTGTCAGAGATGGCTGTGCCAATTCATTTGCACATATTTCTTAAAATCAGTCTGGGTCCAAAGAGGCAGAAGGAACTGAACCATGCTTTGGAGGTCAAAAGTCTCATTCAACTTTTGTAAAATAAAAGCTTCCACAGATCTTTTTTCTAATTCTCGATCAATGTACTCATTAATGCATATCAGTTGATGGTGTAGCTACAGCAGGGCACAGGGAGAAGGGGGATTAGGAATGACTAAGGCCGTTATCCTTTGCAAATATGCACATCCTGAATGGCAGTGTGCAGCTATGGGTGAAACTCTAAATAAATGGCGTATTCAGGATACATATTTTTAGTCCATCTGATTACAAGTCCATCTTCTTTTCAGTGAGCAAGTGACCAGCAGGGAACTCTTTATTGCTGCAAGAGGGAATGCCCTTGAGATATGGGGATGTGCTACTTCTGCTTAAATTGCAGAAGAATAGTTATGGAATGTGTGCATGAAGGCAGTTTATTTGAATGCTTCTGCATTAAAGGTTTCCCCATCATATATGAGACTTTGGCTTTGTTATGCTGGTCACACTGTGCTTCCAGTTCCTGTACCTACCTGTCCTCTAGAGGTGGCATACAAACTATTGCTTTCCTTTTCCCCATAGAAGAGAATGGCAGTGGTCCACATCATCACCAGTGTCAGGAGCGGGAGGTGGGGTGTCATTTCCCAGCTGAATAAAGCACTGTAGTGTAGCATTTTACTTTCTCCTGTTTTGTCATTCAGTTGTATGGTGGAGGCCAACCTTGCCCCTGAGCTCTGGCAGTGGGCACTCAAGCTTCCTTTGCCACCTTCTTTGCATCCCTATTGCAGTTCCTGGTTCCATTCCTTCTCCTCTGCCCATCGTCATGAGGTATTTTGATGTGTGTGTGCCTAAACAAAACCTTGAATCCTGTACACATATTAAGAGCAAACTCGTTTTCTATGTACGGGCCCTTTGGGAGGCAAAGCAGCACCATCCACTCAAGAGCAAGTTTTCAGCAGGCTGTGGAGATCCTAATGTTTCAGTAATACAAAAAATATTTAGAAAAACAGAACTGTGTAAGTGAGGGCAATGGGACCTAAGAACAGCCCAGTGAGGGCTAAACATGCTTAGTGTTCACAGTACAGTCATACCTTGGGTTGAATGCGCTTCGGGTTGAGTGCGTTCGAGTTGCGCTCCACGGCAACCCGGAAGTAACAAAGCGCGTTACTTCTGGGTTTCACCGCATGTGCAGACGCTCAAAATGACATCACGCACATGCGCAGAAGCGGTGAAAAGCGACGCGTGCGTGCGCAGACGTGCCGTCGCTAGTTACGTTTGCTTCTAGATACGAACGGGGCTCTGGAACGGATCCCATTTGTATCCAGAGGTACCACTGTATGCTGACTAACTGTTGTGGGGGTGGAAAGCGAGGGGGAGTGAGAAATAGGCTCTATTAAACAGAAGTTCTATGAAAATGCATGGCGGGTTGGAGACTTGAACACTCAAAAAGAGTACTCCACATTGCAATAGTTTCAGGTCTCAGTTGTAGTTCATTCAATAAAGAAAATGTGAGTTAAGTTTCCTGCAAAGCTGATCACATTCTCCTTCTTTTCCCCTCCCCACCTTTTACACCTTAATTTTAATTGCATTTACTTGGAATGAACGACCATGGAAACTGATGGGTCATAGTTCCAAATAGATATGGCTGGAATTGAGCTGCGACTCAGGTGAGCCTTGCTAAAACAACTTGTATACCTAGCTGGACCCTGTAGTAGAGGAAGGATGTAATCTAGGTGTGATTGTACCTCTAATGTTTTGGTGCCCATAAATATTCATTACACACCCATTTGCTTTGAGAAACAGTACATCACTTTTACTCCTCATATCAGCTCAAGAAACCATTACAATCTGACCCAGATAACGAACTCTTCAAGAGTGCTGTCTGTGTCTCTGCTAAGTACAGGGTGTTGTCTGGCTGCATTAACTGTTTCACGATGAAGCGTCGTTTCAGCTTCTCTTTGTTACTGCTGAATTTATATGCGTGATTTACGAAGATTGCATTTTATTACTGCTGCCGTGCCCTTGGTATGGAATGAGCAGAGAAGCAGGCATAATTTAAAACATTTCAAGGGTTCCTCCTATAGCCTGGCTAGCTTCCTTTTTCCCATTAAAGGGAATTGTGGAAATGCTACTTTTGGTTGTTTCATTTCTACCCTGTCTTTCCACCAAATGCTGCTAAAATAATAATATAAATATTGGATTAACAAGAGTTCGTTCATTTTAGTACTGGAGTGTTGAAGGTGAATTTTAATATGTTCCGTTTTGGTCATGGGACATCATTACAAGGCAATACATCTTTACTATTATTCTATTGTCTTGTGAAAGTTACTATAAGTACAATGTACTGAAAGCATGGTGTGTGCAAAGGTGTCCCAAAATCTATAATGGGGGGGAGGGCAATACCTTTATTAGAACCAACCAAAACATCACAAAATAGTGAGCAAACTTCCAGGTTATTCAGATCTCTTCATCAGGCTGGATGAGATCTGCAAAATACTAGGAGGGGTACATAATATAGTGGCATTGTGTTAGAACAACAAAAGTTTGCAGTGGATCCTCTGCTAAGTCTGAAAAACTCGTCCCAGGACTTTGTAGAAAAAGAAAAGTGAGGGTTGACTCCAACAAAGTTACTAAATTCTTTGATAGAAGGGACTTTTGCTCATCCGACAGAATTTCCCCTTCACCTGCTCTTTCCCAACCCCCTCAAAATCCCTGCCAGTGCTATAGAGGAGTGTGGGAAACCCCAAGCAGATTTGGGGAAGGGGAGAGAGGGAAAGTTTTGTTGTGTGAGCTAAATTTATTCTGTAGCTCCAGTGACTTTGTTCAACACAACTAGAGTGCTTACCTGTTGTGGCACATATACACTCATGTTTCTCTTGAAAAGGCGAGAGGGGTAGATTGTCCTCTCTGCAGCAGTATGTAAGCCTTTCTTTTTTAAAGAAGTTATTTTGCCAGCTTTGAATAATAATCTGTCTCCAGCACTGGGGATTACACATCTTCAAACAAGGGCCAAAAGGCTTTTCCACATCTCAAAGCTTTCTCTTCCCATTCCATCTGTGCAGCCAAAGCACTGTTACTTGGAATTGGTTGGCTGATCCTATTAGTTAAGAAACCAAGTCTATACAAGTTCTAATTGCTGGTCATAGGTGCTGTGTATGAATGTTGAAAACCCATCTCTCTTACCAAGAGCCAGAAGGATGCAAAACAGAGAGAGGGTCTTGCGTGACTACATAGCGAGGGTTTACGTCCTTGGCTTAGCAGGCACTAAGATATTGTGAACATCCTTAACTGGCCATATTCCTTCCATACTAGCCGGGGAGTTAAGTCCTATGGAATTCAGTGGGACTTACATCTTAGAAGATATGCATAGAATTGTTCTATAAACTGGGCTGAGGTTGGGCAAGCTTTTTACACCTAAACCTGATCATGAAAATTGCATAGAGTTTTAATATAGAAAATGCCCAAGCAGATCCACACACTGGGACTGAAGATCTGTGTCAAACTTTCTCTATACTTTCTCAATGAGTGCCTTCTGTGTAACACTTTTCAATGCTTGCTAAGAGCTTTTCCATTCCAGGAAGCTTATGCAGGCAATTAAGGGTACATTCCCCACAGTGGTCTGTTGATGTTTGTTTTTAATTTCCTTTTGCTTATAACTTGTTTTTAACTTTTTATGATGCTATTGTTTTGTTTTTATATTGCAAACTGCTGTGATATATTTTTATGATACAGCGGTATGTAATTTATTTATTTAAAAAAATGAATACATATAATTACTGCTGTCTTTGGAAGCAGGCAGAGTACATTTGCTTAAGAATCTTCACCGCTCTCTGCAAGATATTTTAAAACGTCTGTTGGCTTAATAGGTATAAAATGAGCCAGCAGACTAAAAAAAAAGTTGGTAATATGTTTACTCATACATAAATTTCTGTCTTAGCCCAGGAATCTTCTGTAAATCAGAGGAAGTAGATGTTGTTTTTGAAAACAACTTTTAATTTATGTATAACTGTAGCCTAATTGTAAGGAATTGGGGTTATTTCACTGCCCACAGCATGCGTTTACCACCTCCATCCTAGAGCCTATGTTTAGTTTCCAGTGGCTAAAGTATATATATATATAGAGAGAGAGAGAGAGTGTGTGTTGTAGAACATTATGCCATTTTTCCTTTTCATAGCAGATTGGTTCTTCTTCCCCTGTTATCTTTGTAACTGCTTTGAGATCTTTTATTGATGAAGCAGTACATACATTTTGTTAAATGAACAAATGGTTAAATACTGGTAAATCTGTAATGGAAGAAGAACTCCCATTGACACCAAGTGGGAGCTTTCCTTTGGCTGCAAATAGCAGTTGTGGAGGTTAAGTTGGTTCAGCAATGCAAGCTGTTTCTTTGCTGCTTGTTCCTTTGCTGACACCATCATTTCCCCAGCCCCCCTCCATTTCCCCTCTGGTGACAGGGACGACTTTTGCCTGTTTTGCATAAGGGTTTTCTGCCCTATTGAGTCAAACAAAGGCAGAGTTCAAACCTTTTTTAAGGTGTAGGAAGGAATTGAGAGCAGAGCACATGGGGCGGTGAGGTTTAATCTTTCATATCCCAGTTGCAATTCTAACAAAAATCTCTTCCCACATTCCTCTTAGGGCTTTCCAAGAGGAATCTCCCTTTTTCTAAAACTTTGCTAAAACTCATGGATGAGGATGAGTTTTTAGGGCAGGGGGATTGTGGTAGTGGGGAGTTTAAATCTTTAATCTCACACAGGCACTGCAGTTCTGATTAAATTAACCATGCCCTGCTCTTATTGTTTTTTTACACCCTAATGTTCTTCCTAATTACAAGTTTAGCATGGCATCTACCTTAGCGTTTATAGCACGCTAGCCAATTATAATCTATCTACTCTCTTTTCTCTTATGTCAGCAAGCTTCTAGTATTGATATAAATGACTGTCACTCCTCAGTAACCTTTCTGGAAGTATCTTAGATTTCAGGTCACCGTGTATGTTATGGTAGTTTCACTTACAAAAACCACCTTATCCCTATGACCACTCCTGTGTCTGTCTGTTTCCTTAGCACAACAGAATCCTCTTTTGGTGATAAGGACGACATAGATATTGAAATAGGTAAACATTCTTAGTAAACTTAGGTAAATAAGTAAACATGCATCAGATTAGGGTAGATGTAAAGGGATGAAGACCCTCATAAAGTATTCTGGAGACTCTCAAGCTGATTTGCAGACAGTTTCATTGTGACGGGAAAGTTTGGTAATAAAAACTAATAAGTAGCTGAATGGTTAGGAAAGTTACATCTCTACCAAATACACTAATGACTAATGAAACATTCTTACTGCACAAACAGCGGCCTGTAGTTCCTTTCAGTTATAGATAGAACTTCATGCTAGATCAACATTGCTATTTTCAGTGCTTTCATTTCCCAGAGGAATGAAAGCAAAGTTTGTCCTGATGTCTGAATGAACATCATGTTTTAGGTGTCGCACTCCTTCTAGCTTAATAGATACAAAATGAGCCAGCAAAAAAAAGAGAAAAGTTGGTGATATGTTTACTCATGCAAAAATTTCTGACTTAGCCCAGGAATCTTCTGTAAATCAGAGGAAGTAGATGGTTGTTTGTTTTTGTTCACATAGCCTGTATGTGAACTTTTTAAAATCAACAGCAGTACTTTATGTACAGAAAACTGCTAAACAACGCAGCATTCACATGGGCTCCGGATCCTGACGGAAGGCAATTACAAAAGTTTAAATATAAAAAAGCAGTGCAATAATCCTGTATATGTCCCTTCAAAATGAAGTCTCATTTGTTTCATTTGGGTTTACTCCTTCCCAGATATGAGTTCAGAATTGCAGCCTAACTGTCTGATACAACCAAGTGAAGCTTAATATTATTTAGCTAAGTGTTTTGGCTTCCTCTGTCAGCAAAATGTAACACAGTCCAATGCATGTTTACTCCAATGTATACAATGGGTCACACTCCCAGTTAAGCATGTGTAGGATTGGAGCCTCTGAGAGATAGAGGCAGCCAAAATACATGTTATTTAATTCACACTTTTTACAAAATAGTCACTTTTTGGGGGGTGGGGGTGGGAGACAGCCACATGGCCCTGTATGAGAATGTGCTCCTGATCTGGGCCCCTTACTAGTTTGTTGCTGCAATTTTCCAGCTGCTGTTTGCCCCCAGAGGTGTTGGTTGCTCCCAAAGGCACAGTTTTCTGCAAAAGCAGCTGGGCAAGTGAATTGGTCAGCAGTTGGATGGCAATTACTAAGTGGGAAATTACCAAGAAAGCCCAGACAGTCACATCTGATTTCGAAAGAGAAAACTTTAAAAAGAATATGAAAGGGATAGGCTGAAATTTAGAGTTGGGATATTCAAATCCAGGGATAGCTAACATGACACCCTCCAAATGTTGCTGGACTCCCAACTCCCATCAGTCCTACTATGGTGCTGGGAATTGTGGTTCAGTAACATGTGGCGAAGGGACGCGGGTGGTGCTGTGGGTTAAAGCCTCAGCGCCTAGGGCTTGCCGATCGTAAGGTCGGCGGTTCGAATCCCCGTGGCGGGGTGCGCTCCCGCTGTTCGGTCCCAGCGCCTGCCAACCTAGCAGTTCGAAAGCACCCCTGCGTGCAAGTAGATAAATAGGGACCGCTTACTGGCGGGAAGGTAAACGGCGTTTCCGTGTGCGGCTCTGGCTCGCCAGAGCAGCGATGTCACACTGGCCACGTGACCCGGAAGTGTCTCCGGACAGCACTGGCCCCCGGCCTCTTGAGTGAGATGGGCGCACAACCCTAGAGTCTGTCAAGACTGGCCCGTATGGGCAGGGGTACCTTTACCTTGTTAAAAAGGTAATGGCGAGCAGCACATTGGCTACCCCAGGTCAAATCTCTTCAGATATTTGCTATGTTCAGCAGAAGTACAGATAACAGAATAGCAGTGTGGATCTTGCGGAGAGTCAAGAAATGCAATGCTTCTTTTAGAAAGTGGAACTTTTGCTCAAATGAGGGTAGGGGGGAGGAAGAGAGACTCTTGCAAAACTAATGCAAGTTGCCAGTAAAACTAAAAATAGAAAATGAGGACGTGTTGCTAAAAACATCCATACAGTGGTACCTTGGTTGTTGAGCAAATCGGCTCCTGAATGCCACAAACCGGACTGTTCTGGTTTGCGAACGTTTTTTGGAAGCTGAACATCTGATGTGGCTTCTGCTTGAGTGCAGGAAGCTCCTGCAGCCAATCAGAAGCTGTGCCTTGGTTTCCGAACTGTTGCGGGAGTAGAACGGACTCCCGCAACGTATTAAGTTCCACAACCAAGATACCACTGTACATCAGAATCAGAAACAAGACAGAGGCAGTTGCACTATTATATGGAAAAGGTGGGAAACGATTAAGGAACAAGGATTGGTAGGTTCCAGAGATGAAATTCTTGTTTCTGATCTATGTAAGATTTTCGATAAGTACCCACACCAAAACCACTTTCTATGAAGAGAGAGACTGAAGAACCCAGGTGACAAAAGATAAACTCAAGGACTGGTTGACAACATGAAATCAATGAGACACCAGACCTAGAGCTCAAATGGGAAATTAAGCATTTTCTAACAAATAAGTTCCTTTCCATTAAATCTCCTTGCTGGAGCATTGGCAGGTAGCTAATGGCTGCATTCACACATTGTCATTGTGTGAAGCCAAGGTTTACTCATGGCTTCTTGATCACGGTTTGTTCCAGTGAAGCAAACCATGATCCTTTGTTTGGACTTTAAACTATGTTTGTGGTTTGTGGTACTTAGGGTAGAGCAAAGCAGAAGTGATTTCCATGTTTGCACAAAAGCATTAATTATGATTTATCATGAAGTATGAATGTGGTTGGTGTAACAGCTTTTTTTGTTTTGTTTTAATGTTATATTGGGGGAACCTAGGAAATCAGCCTAACCTCTTGCTGAAAAGCATTATGAAACCAATAATTACATTAAAAAAGAAATGTTACTGAGATAGAAACAGCATGGCTTCTGCAAAGGGAAGTCTTGCATCATCAGGATTTTAGAATTTTTAAATGGGTGGCAGCAAATATATAGGGCAATCTGATATAATTTATTTGGAGTTCTGAACAGTAGTCTTGAGAGACAATGGAGTGCGCCTCCAGAGGTGAAGTTAAACCATTGCATTAGCAGCACTGAAGTGACCGCCCTGGAGCACAAGCCTGGGCAGAGTGTATGGAGGTCCTGGGCAGCTCAGTCCGCCTCGTAGTCGGACCCTGTAGTTGCCCTTAGCTAAATTTGGTTTTCTGGTTTCTGACCAAAAATTCACGCCAGCTTTTGTTTGTTAAGAAAGTTAATTCTCGTGCCTTATATGGTACTCTGTTGCTTTTTAGTAAGCTCCTTTTTTTTGCTTTACTTTTTCCCATTATTCCTTTGCAGCTGATTTCCTGTTGATATATTTTTAAAGTCGTCTTCTGTTAAATAAGTCTTTGTTTGTAGAAGTGGGTTAAGCTTTTAAGACTAAGGAAACATTTCTGACAGTTTTTATTTAATAATATTGTTTATGTTTTATTTTTGGCTTGAGCTAAAAAGCAATGTTTGGGTTGCAATTCTGTACATAGTTACTCACCCTTGAATCCCAATAATTGCACCAAAAAATTCCATGGTGAATTGCAGCCCAACTGCTTATCAGTCAGGAAGATCCTATGCCTATTATTCTAGGAAGGGGTTTTTTTGGTGTGTGTGGGGGGGGGGTTTCAATTGAGCCAAAGGAGATATAGCCCTTCATTTGTTTACTTTGCATTATTTTGCCATGGTATATATATAAAAAAATTTCTTTTCCACTTAAAGGTAGAGACCTGTGGGTTCTTGCTTTGGGAAGGTTTCCAACCCAACATAGGATTGGCATACCAGAGTTCAACTATGTTGCTAATATGCATGGGGATGAGGTACGTCTACTACTTCAATTGTTGTGGTTTCCTTTACAGCATTGTTTGCCTGATATCTTGGAAGCAGCTGAGATCATATACTCATGGAAGTCTTAAGTTTTTGCCAAATTGCTAGAGATGCATTTAACATTTCTCTCTTTAGGGATTCAGAATCGAAGGGTGGAAGTGTCGTGGTGGAATTGAAGAGAGAGAGAGAGATGTGCTAAATATTATCAAAGGGCCTGTCACACATAATATTTAGAAGGTCCATCTATTTCTATCATTCCTCAAGACTGGGTTTTAGTCTTTCTTTACCTCAGTTGATAACAGCTGAAGAAAACAATAAAGGAGAGAATGATACATATGATCTTCCTGGTGAATTTCCTAGGACCCCTAGGAAACAAACAAATGACAGAAAAAGCCATAATCTGACTTACTTTGTGTATTTTTGGCAGCCTTCAGTAATAATTCGAAAGAGCATACCAAACAATAAGTGTCCTGCTAAGTTCTCCAAGGCTAGTTTTATCTTGCTGTCAAAGCTGAATGCTGATAACATCAATGTGGTTGAGACAGCGTCTCAAATGGCAGCATGAAAAGAATGATACATTATGAAAATAATGTGTTAATAGTAATCAGAGCTTTTTTTTGTAATGGTAGTCCCTGGTACAGATTACCATCAGCTCTTTCTCTTTGCTGCCTATGGATTGGAACCATTGTGTGCTAGCATTTATCAAGATATTAGTACTGGCACCTCATTAATTTTTTTTTTTAAAAGAGCACTTCATTGTACTTGGATATTATGTGTGCAGGCCTTCTGTAGTATGATTATAGTAATAGCTAGTGTTTCCTCTATTTTAACCCGGAGTGGACTGGAGCTTTTCTCGTCTCATTCTTTTCTACTTTAACTCCTTTTCTCTTCAGATGTATTTCTTTCCTTTAAAGCAGGGGTCAGCAAACTTTTTCAGCAGGGGGGCGGTCCACTGTCCCTCAGACCTTGTGGGGGGACCAGACTATATTTTTTTGGGGGGGGGGAATAATGAACGAATTCCTATGCCCCACAAATAACCCAGAGAAGCATTTTAAATAAAAGGGTACATTCTACTCATGTAAAAACATGCTGATTCCCGGACTGTCCGCAGGCCGGATTTAGAAGGCGATTGGGCCGGATCTGGCCCCCATACCTTAGTTTGCCTACCCATACTTTAAAGTCATCCAGGAACAAATAATGTCAACAGGCTTTATGCCCAATGTATTTCATATGGACTGGCTGGAATTTGAAAGTAAAGGCCCATACAACCATATGGGATCAGATGCAATTTAAAGAACTACATTAAATTTGTTGTGTTTTAGTAGAACTGAATGGCACTTGATGTTGCTGATTACCTTTCTGCCTCCCCTTCCGCTGCACTCCCCGCCCCCTTCTACAAATGTGGAAAGAAATAAGTGTAGATTATAATGCTGACTTCACTCAGCTCCAGTCTTTCCTTAAAAGTTTATTTGAACTATCATGCATTGACTTTGTTGGCAATTTTTATTTTAGAAAGGTCAAACTTTTAAGTGGGGTGGATTATTCTATTTTGTCAGTAATCCTGGAGTTTTTCTGTGCTTTGATCCATTTGCATAATTATTTATTTATAAAATACATATCTAATCATTAGAGGAATGCCTATACAGTAGAAGATAATTATTTTAATTTAATGGAAATATCTCTCACAGCATCACAATAATAATGAAAATCCAGACTTTTTGGCAAAGTTGATGAAGGTGTTTTTTTTTAGTTTTGGCAAAAGTTGTTGAGCTTTTTGGGCAAAATTGCTTCTTAAAAATATGTTTTTTAAGAGATATTTTTAATGGAAAAACATGGGTTGCCATACGTCCAGATTTTCCCAGACACTTGCCCGATTTCCACCCGGACACTGCTGCTTCCCAGATATCCAGGAAAATCCAGACGTATTTGGGCATGGAAGACAATGGATTTTGGGGCAAATTTTTAAACAAAATTCTTAAAAATGTTAGGGGGAAATATTGACAGATCCTTATCTACACTCTGAAGTGCAGCATGTATATATTGGTCTGTGCAGTAAGGAATAATTGTGGAATGTCTGGGGTTGACTGTGGAGGAGAGAGAGGTTAAGCATTTTGGCTACACAATGGTTCCTTTCTGTGTTCAGTTCATTCTCAGGTTTCAGTCTCAATTCAAGTGGCTTGACTGAAGTGATGCATTTTGCAGGTAGAAAAAGCTTTAACAGTCGCACAATGCTAATACTGGAAGGGAAAGCAGAATATTTTGCATACTGTATTTAAAGAGAGAAATACTGTACAAGTAGTTGGTTCCTCAGGTAAGGAATTTGGAAGGGACGGGGAAAGAAGGATCGAGAGCTGACCTGGCAGCACTAATAAATCCATTCAAATTATAACCAGGAAGCCCTTTTCTAGTGTTTAGGCCTTCACCAGGTTTTCACCATGATCCAAACAAGCGGTGACAGAGCTTTCCCAGTGGCTGCTGTGGAACACCTTGGCATTTGTGTTTTGCTTTTTAACTTTCCATAACCATCTGTATAACTCAAGTGCTTATGTGGCTTGTCTGGTTGCAGTTGCTTCTTAACCTACAGACTTAGTAGCTGGGGCTTTGGCCAGTTCATTCATTTTGGGAGCGAACCAGTCCACATGGCACACTCTGGACTTCGTTCATCAAGATTATTGATTGATTGATTGAATTTATATACCACCCCTATACCCTCAGGTCTCAGGGTGGTCCACAAAATAAAATCAAAATATAAAACCATAAAATGCATAATCAAAATAACAACAATGACAATAACCCAATAACACCCCCCCCCCCGAGATCCTCAGGTGTGCAGCAATTCCACACATACATCTTATGCACAGAGAGTTCTTAATCCCGTTGGGTGCCTAAAGATTTTGGATTCTCTTCCTGCAATAGCGAGGACTAAACCCCCCCCCCTCTCTAAATGCTCAATACTGGTTTATTATATGGATGTGATGTCACCTATACAGCTAACTTCATATGCTGCTAGCCAGGGAAAGCTTCATAATAAGGGGACTGTGTCTTACTGAGGGTACCAAGAAGGCAAAGAGCAGTTACCGTGGTTGCCTGCTTCCAGTGAATTCTGGCAATTCACTCTTCACAGGTTGAGGGATAGCCTTTGAGGAGTTTGCAGGTTACAGAAAAGAAGATAAGAGACTGGCTAGCTCAGGGTAAGAGGTTGAGGATGTGAATTTATACAGGTAGGTGCCACAATAACAGAAAACAATCTGCTGCCGTAACAAAATGCTATCTTAATATGGATTGCAGCCCCTTCTCTTCCAAGGCACACTTCTATTTCATCCAGACCCGGGAAAAGGAGATCCCAGCTTGTAAATCATTGTGTACTCCAAAAAACAAATTCTAGTCTGATTAAAAAATAAAAATAAGGACAAACTCTCTCTTGACAACAGCAAAGCAATAGCATTGTTCTAAGTTGTTGCTGATGGGGAGAGGCCTGACTGCGCTAACAAAGAAGCATTATTTTTAGCAGCGCTTGACAGTGCCAATATGAGCATGGCTTTTTTTAAGCAAGCAAACAAAACCACATATGACCCATATCAGGGTGGGTTGGGGGGAACAACAGGACGAAGCCTTTTGGGAAGTGTCTGCTTGTCTGCTGTGAGATATTTATTTATATTTATTTTATTTTGCAATGATGATATTCAATTTGCATTACTGATGGGCTTACCAAAGGCTAATTTTATTACTTGGTGGTGTGTGGTTTTAATTATTTCCATAACATGAAACTTGTGTAAAACTTGTGCATTAGTTCTATGCAAATCGAACAATACCATATTATGAGTCTGTGGAATGAGAGAAGTAGGCTAACCTTGTTTAAATGTGAAAAATGAAGTGAAAAGGAAGGTAAGCCAAATAGTGCATTAGACAGCCCCCCCCCCAATTCAATAGACATGTTTATGAATTCACTGTTGGGGGGGGGATAGATCTCTTTTCCCGCTACAATTAAGGGAGTGGAAAGAGGGACCAAGGAGCCATCAGATCCACTCACCACCCCAAGGCAGAACCATTCACCCTACTTTCCCCACACAGAGTACACTGTGCAATTCACACCACACTGCATTCTGAGGAAAGAGAAGGTGCCAGTAGTTTCAGATAAGGATTTCACCTGATGCCAGGCGATTGACAGAGGCCTGTGGGAGTTGGTGGTGGTAAGGCACTCTAGTTCAGAAAGGTTCCCCAGTCCTAGTCTCGCCATTCATAAAATACTAACCTATTGATTTCCTTGTGCTAATTCTCACTTATGTACGGTGCTTTCCTCATGTGTGGGGCCTGGCTTTTCATTCATTCCTCCTCCACCCCACTCCCCGCTGATTTAGTATGTTGAATACTTACTTTAATTGCTGTTTTATGGCTTGGCCTAGTTTATTTGCTGCTGTTTCCGTTGATGTTGTTTTACCTTTGAATGTTTATTCCATAGTTTTACTCTTTTCACTGTGCATGTGTTGCTCTGCGAGATTATGCTAAAGGGTAATTATGAATAGATACCTGCCAACCTTTCTTTTCATCCTCCTTTAAGGACTCATGTCTTCTCTTGCATTCCCCTCTTGATGAGGCACTGCTTCCTCTGAATAATTTTTATTGTCAGCTAATTGTAGTATAGGTTTAATTGTAAACCCTTTAGTTATGCCTAGCCAAGTTTTCCTTATTCTGCCTATCTCGTTCTTGTGAGCACTGCAAGCAGCAACCCGTGCATTTTGTTCATATACAGCACATAGTATATGTTTGGTGCTTTAATAAATAACCGTTGCTGCTGATCCCCACAACATCTCACATTATTTCCTTGAGGTTGCAGTTTGACACAGAACAACTGCTTCAGGAGCAAATAGGCATTAGATCCCGACTTTATCATTCATGTCTGAATACAAATACTACAAAGTTCCTCAGCTGAAGTGAGATCATGACAGTACCAACAGGACAAAAACGACTTTATAATTAGGCTTGGGAAAATTGGCTGCAAGGGGAGCCTGTTTTCAAGCCTAATTGCTGTGCATGGCGGGCATTTTCAGAGGAGATGAGCCTCTCTTCCCTCTGTGCTTTAACTCTCCTGCTGAACTGTATGACACCAGTAATTAGAATTGCAAAAAAGTAATTGGCAAAAAGCCTTTCATGATTAAATGCTAACTAGAATATGCTCATCATCGCCTAGGAAAAGTGTCAGAGATCCCACAATAGGAAAAAACCTAGAACATCTCCCTTTGTTTTTTTGTGCACTGTGGAATGTGACTAGATACATGTTGAAGAGCTATGGTGACATTTATAAGTGGGTAGGGTGGTGATGTTCTGTTTTGCAACAGGAACTATTTTTACGATGCAACATTATGTCATTGCTAATCCTATTTAAAATGTTGAGATGGAAGCAAACATCCATGGAACTATGTATTATCCTATTATGTCTCTGAGTGCCTACTTTGCTGGCTTGCTTGGGCCTGCCCAGCACTGGCATTCAGCATTTGGAAGGTTTACCAGTTCTGCTCCATAGTAATAGACAGAACGGGACATTTTTAGCTTGTGATATCAAAGTGCTTTCTGACCCTTTGCCTTTTCCTCTCTTGTCTCATTTCTGCTTTTGTCTCCATCCTTTGGCCTAACATAGCTTTGCTTACAAACTTGGATGACGCCTTACTAAGGGGCTGCTTCCTCAAAGTGTGTACATATAATTCAGTAGCTGAGTTGGTTGTCTTATCATCCTGCCAGGTAGTAAATAAAGTTGTTTCCAGTTAACACATAGGTGAGTGTGGAAACTCTTGCCTGAATCTACCTTTGGTCTTTTAGTAGGATTCAGTCATTAGGGAATCAGTCAGGAGAGTCATTTAATCCAGAGAGACTATGACATGCTTATTAAACTTTTGCCATATTCTCTGTTTTATTTTCCTGCTGAAGTTTCCATTCCTTTTAGGCATAGCAATTTCTGAAATGTGCCCCATTTCATTAAAGATCTGCATTCAAGGTCATTCTGATTTGGTCATGAGCAATATTGAACGAAGTAGAGCTATGTATTTTACAAAACCATTCCAGCTCAGTTAACTAGAAAATAAAAATAAAAATACATAGTCTTCCTCTTGCCTCTCTGTTCCAGAAACCAGATCTCATCTGGCAGTAGCTAAAGTGCTGAACTTGTAGTAAGTCTACAGCATTCCAAACTTTCAGAGTTGGACACTTTATTACGCAGGATAGTTTTCATTGTAACAACACAATGTCTGCAGTATAGACAAAAGAGAATAGAATGTGCTGGTTTAAGGAATGTCCAGGGTAAATAGCAATACATTATGATATTTATCTGTGAAGTCCCCAAGAGCGGAAAAAATTATGCTCTTAAATCTGTAGTTAAAGAAGTTAGATTAGCTTCAACCAGAGCCCAGGGCCTTTTCAACACTGGCTCTGGCCTGGTGGAACGCTCTCTCATGAGACCAGGGCCCTGCAGGATCTGATTTCTTTCCGCAGGGCCTGTAAGACAGAGTTGTTCCGCCTGGCCTTTGGCTTGGAGCCAATTTGATTCCCTCCCCCTCTTTCTTTTACCTTCTCCTCATGTGATGAGGCTGCATTTTAATATTTTAATGTTTCAATATTTTAATCTTGTTTTTTTTAGTTGTATTCATTCAATTTGTTTTTATTGTTGCTTGTTAGCCGCCCTGAGCCCAGCCTTGGCTGGGGAGGGCGGGGTATAAATAAAAATTATTATTATTATTATTATTATTATTATTATTATTTGGGCTACAACTCCAGTAAGCGCCAGCTACCATGACCAATGGTCAGGGGTGATGGTTGTTGTGGTATAAAACCTCTGAAGGGCATCACGTTGGGGAAGGCTAGGCTATAACATCTAATTCTCTGGCTTGTGGTCCTTGCTGAAAACTGCTGCTTACTGTGATAGGGCCAGCTCACACTGTGGAAATGTTTCCATTCAATGTGTTTTGGTTGTCTGTTGCCATATGTGTGCATATGATTGTGTGGGGAATGTAAACAAATACAGCTACAGGGATTTTCCCACTCACTGGTGCTTTTCTCCAGCTGCAGTGATTGGGAGGGGAAACTCATTGTTCGCTAGCTGTGCCTGTGTCTGCGTCCTGTCTGGTTCACTTTCCACATGGATAGCATTGCTTGGGCAACGGGTATTTTGGCTGGAACTGGTTTTCAGTGGGAAGCCTCACCCAGGCCCCAAAAGCATTCACTGGCACAGTTTTTGCTCAAGCCATATGAAAAGTATCGCTGTGTTTTTCTTGGCTGTTTGATTTCTGGGGGAAATATATTTTAACCCAATTCATGTTGGCCATCATATTCTGCTTGCTAGTTTTAGGAACACGGTGCTTTGTATTAGGTCTGCATTATGTATTAGCTTTGTACCTTGGGCAAACTAAGATCTGTGCTGCGCCTTATTGACCATTGCATTTAAAACACACACAATTCTGTGCTTCTTAAAACAGACAGTCGGGAGGGAGTTGCTGCTCCACCTTATAGACTTTTTGGTAACCAGTGATCAGCATGATCCGGTCATTACAAAACTCCTTGACAGCACCCGAATACACATCCTGCCTTCAATGAACCCTGACGGATTTGAATCAGTAATCAATGCCAGCTGCGAGCCTCTTTTTGGCAGGTGAGAACAGAGCGAAAATTGTTATGGGGAGCACCTTAGTTTGTTTTCAATATGTTTCAGAACCCCACATTACATTTGCCCAAAGGCCTTTACCTTCTGTTCCTGGTTGCAGGACTTCAAACTCCCAAGTTGTCTTTAATCTGGGTCCTTCTAGGATGGGGGTGAGAAAACATTTATTTATTTCTCCTTCTTCCCTGTTAAAAAAAATAAAACGATGGAAGAAAGAGAAAGAGAAAGAAAGAAGAGAAAAAATAGCATATACAGTGGTGCCTCGCAAGACGAAAAGAATCCGTTCCGCGGGTCTTTTCGTCTTGCGGTTTTTTCGTCTTGCGAAGCAAGCCCATTGACGGAGTAGCGCTGTTAGCGCTATTGACATTTTAAGGGCTAAAAACGGCTTTTTAACGCTTGGGAGATTAGCGGTTTTGCTGCTAAAATGCTTTTAGCAGCTTAGCGATTCAAAATAAGGGGTTTTGGAGCGGAAAAAAAATTCAAATTTTCCCGTCATTTTTCGTCCTGCGAAAGCAAGCCCATAGGGAAATTCGTCTTGCGAAGCGCCTCTGCAGACGGAAAACCCTTTCGTCTTGCGGGTTTTCCGTCTTGCGAGGCATTCGTCTTGCGGGGCACCACTGTACAAGGATATAATATAGTACACTAAATATACCGTATTGGCCCGAATATAAGCTGCACCCGAATATAAGCCGCACCTTTAAAATTGGAGAGGGGGGGAGAGAAAAAATCTCCAAATATAAGCTGCCCCATTCCTCACTACTCCTGGCTACGTACTTGGGGGGGGGCATGCTACGTTGCCGGCGGCCTTTCCCCTTCCTTGCTCTCTCCCTTCCTAGCCTTGGAGAGGCAGGCACTGCTTATACAGGCACTGCTTTGCTGCGCTCCTGGATGCACACTGCAAGGTTCAAATATAAGCCTCACTTTAACTTTTCACGGTCGGAATTTGGGGGAAAAGTGAGGCTTCTATTCAGGCCAATATGGCAATAAGTTACATTTCCATACATTATTCAACTTTTAAAGGACATCTGCAGGCAGCCCTGTATCAGGAAGTTTTAAATGTTTGATGTTTTATTATGTTTTTACAATAATAATTTATTATTTATACCCCGCCCATCTGGCTGGGTCCCCCCAGCCACTCTGGGCGGCTTCCAACAAAACTCTAAAATACAATAACCTATTAAACATTAAAAGCTTCCCTAAACAGGGCTGCCTTCAGATGTCTTCTAAAAGTTTGGTAGTTATTTTTCCCTTTGACATCTGGTGGGAGGACGTTCCACAGGGCGGGCGCCACTACCAAGAAGGCCCTCTGCCTGGTTCCCTGTAACTTGGCTTCTCACAGCGAGGGAACCACCGCCAGAAGGCCCCTGGCGCTGGACCTCAGTGTCTGGGCAGAATGTTGTTTTTATGTGTGTTGGAAACCACCCAGGGTGGCTGAGGCAACCCAGCCAAATGGGTGTGGTATAAATAATAAAATTTGTTGTTGTTAGGCTGCATTTTTCATATCTTCAGGTGCTCTAGTGGCATGGGTGCTACAAACGCCACCATGCACTGCAGGGGTGTTTGAGTAGCACCTAGGGGTGGTTGTTTAATTCAACCTCTGCTTACTCAACCACCTTTCCCAATCCTTGAAAAGTATGGCTAGAGGTTATAGCTGTTTTAGTTTCTGTATCAGCAGTTCATTAATTCTTTCAACTGGACCAGATGCTTCAAGGATAATGAGGACTATGAGGTACCCACTGGATACTCCATTCATTAGCCTACCTGTTAAGTGAGGCCAATAATTAATTAATCCTGCAACTGTACTATTGCTGGTGGTCACTCAGCATTCAGCTGACCCTCATGCTGCTGGTATTTATTCCTGGAGCACAAACAGTAAATCAAGACAACAAAGCAAGCAAGCAAGCGAACAAACAAAAAAACTCTGACAGGGTGTTCCATTAAACAAAAAGGAATAATTCTGCAAATTATTAACCTATCTCCTTGAAATACAAGATTCTTCTGCAATAGGCTTCCCGTACGCAAGGGTGGGGAGATCTTTCAGCCTGAAGGCCATGTATCCTGGTGAAAGAGACCAGAGGCAAAAACAGGCAGAACAACATATGAAATGTTTACCTTTGCACAGTAGGCTAGTCTGCATCTATCCTCCATTTAGGCAAGCAAAAGGCATTAGTAGGATTCAAAGATACAAAAAGTTTGAGAACCCCTGCCATAGACAGCTTAAAACTATGTCAGTATTCTAGGGCCCTACTAAAAGAGGCCCTAAACAGACAAATTGCAACCAAACATTTGTATCCTAAACTCACTCATTTGAAAGTATGTTCCAGATAACAGCCTAATATATATTTTTTTATCCCTCTTAAGATTCAATGCTAATAATAAAGATCTGAACAGGAACTTCCCGGATGCCTTTATCCTAAATACTCATGACATCCAGCCAGAGACTGAAGCTATAATGAACTGGTTAAAGAATGAAAGCTTTGTCCTCTCTGCTAATCTGCATGGCGGATCACTGGTTGCAAGTTACCCTTTCGATAATGGCAATTCAGGTAAGCTATTGCTTGAGTGTAGGGTCACTAAACCTATTGGCAACCAATAGCTGATGTTGCACGATATACAGGCAAAGGCAGGTCTTCAATTCTGTCCATAATACAAAGTATTTGAAGCATTTGATCTCGATCATATAGACCTATTTTGAACTCCCATCAGCCCCAGCCAGCATAGCCAATAGTCAGAGCTGATTATTTACATTCAAAACAGGAATTCATAACATGGAGTCTACATCGTCGCACCGGCCAACACTCACACAGACATTCAGCCAAGCCACAACAGGGCACAGTTACAGTGGTACTTGCTTTCCAGCGGTTCTCAACCTGTGGGTCCCCAGATGTTATTGGCTACAACTCCCATCTTCCCTGAGCTCTGGCCTTGCTAGTTAGGGGTGATGGGAGTTGTAGTTCAACAACATCTGGGGACCCACAGGTTGAGAAAGGCTGCTTTACACTGCCTTTGATCTAGTCTAGAGGGAATTTGCTGTGCCAGTAATGTAAGTTTGAAAATGTGGCAAGCTATACATGCAAGAGGGACGCGGATGCTGCTGCGGGTTACAACCACAGAGCCTAGAACTTGCCGATCAGAAGGTTGGTGGTTCGAATCCCCGTGCCGGGGTGAGCTCCCGTTGCTCGGTCCCTGCTCCTGCCAACCTAGCAGTTTGAAAGCACGTCAAAGTGCAAGTAGATAAATAGGTACCGCTCCAGCGGGAAGGTAAACAGTTTCCGTGCGCTGCTCTGGTTCGCCAGAAGCGGCTTAGTCATGCTGGCCACATGACCCGGAAGCTGTACGCCGGCTCCCTCAGCCAGTAAAGCAAGATGAGCGCTGCAACCCCAGAGTCGGCCACGACTGGACCTAATGGTCAGGGGTCCCTTTACCTTTACCTTTTATACATGCGACAAATAGTGGCAGGAGTGGTCCGTCCTGTTTCGCCACCTGAGATGTTGTGGAACTCACCAGAAACCACCACCACGCTTCTTCTCACTTCTCTGGCAGCGGGCAGAGCACACTGGGGGGTTCCACCACTTGAGGCAGCTGCCTCAGTTTGCCTCATGGGTGAGCCAGCCCACATTTTTTAGCAATCCTTGTACTGGGAATGATTTCTAGCGGTAGCCAGAAGCGGGCCTATGCTTTTATGATGCAAAATATACTTACTAGTTGTGATATGTGTGTGCAGAAACCCAGGCAAACGCAATCTACATTGTAACCAAATTTCCACTGTGGTTACTTTCTTTCCACAGTTACTGTTAATTTTCTGGATGAGAGCCGAACTGTGGATAATGATGTTTTCATGCACCTGGCGAGAACATACTCCGAGAAACATGCCACGATGCATAAAGGGAATGCGTGTAACTCTGTAGAATACTTCCCAGACGGCATTACAAATGGATATCAGTGGTACATGCTTCATGGTAAGAAATTCCCCCATTGTTCCCTAAGCGCTCTCCTCCTTTTTTGTATATTCTACGCTGCGTACACAGGTATAAAAACAAACGAAGCAATTTAAAACAGTAAAAATCCACAAAGCAATACAAAAATACTGCAGCGACCCAGTGCAAAGCAATACATAATACATTGCAATCAAACACAGTGAACACCTGCAAGATCAGTAGGCCATGGTGGGGGAGACAGGATCCGACTGACAAGCCAAATCCTGAGCTCTTCCGCTCCCCTTTCCCAGCCATTTTGACTGGCTTTTGGACCCCACCCACTTGTCATTATCACGGTGTCAGGTGGTCCAACAGAGCTTGCTGAAAGCACTGCTTAACCAATAGGAGCTTAGTGCAAGCCCTGTTTTGGGCAGAGATTGGCTACACTATGGAGTTCCCAACTTGGGAACTTGGTAGTGCAGCTGATTCCTGTGGGGGCCTGCTGTCAGTGCGTACAGTCAGTGCGGCCCTGAATGGGAAGCCCGGACTTTGAAAGTCATCTAATCTCCCTTGCTGTATTATACTGTATTGTTTAATTAGTGTTATTATGGAGCAGTCAAGTAATTTTGTTGTCCCCGAAGGGGGCAATGACAATAAAGATATTATTATTATTAAATATTATTATTAAATACAAGGCCTTGCTTGCCAAGGAGGAATCTGGAGCACATTTAAGGCACATTTTGCAGCTTTTTCCTTACCTGCTCCGCTCCTAATCTCTGCTTAGGCCCTCTGCCAGACCCTATTTTGCCCATGAGTAGGGGATTCTCCACTACTATTTTGGACCAATTTCCTGGCAAAAATTCAGAACTTTCGAAGTTCTCTAGTCTTAAGCTAGGTGATGGGGGTGTGTGTGAAGTGAGATGAGGTGTCAAGTGACATTTGCATTCCAAAGTGGGTGCCCAAAACACTTACAGGCATCGAAAGTCTTCTTGTATTGATGTGTGTGTGTGTGTAAGTGGCTTGGGGGTGTGGAGAATAAATTTTATGAGGATTGTGCCTATTGTGTGCATAAGTTGGATAACTCAGGAAAGTAATCCTACGTTGTAGTTGGTTGCCACTCAACCAGAGAAAAAAAATGTCCTACCCATATACCTTTTGCAGTCTTCTTGTTGGAAAAGTGAGCGGAAAGGTGTTTCCTTCTTACTTCATTGACATGAGCTTTTAAGCTGCATGCAGCTGTGTAGTGGGAGTAGGAGACCAAGAAAAAGTGGGGACAGCCTAGTGCCGGTGTAATAATAATAATAATAATAATAAATTTATTATTTATATCCCACCCAGCTGGCTGGGCTTCCCTAGCGACTCTGGGCGGCTTCCAACCAAATATTGAAATACAGTAATAATAATGGCTTAAGACAATGGTTTTCAACCAGTGTGCCATGGCACCCTGGATGCCTTGAATGATGCTCAGGGGAGCTGCAGGCAACACTGGCCTCTGTCCTTCTTTCCTTCCCTCCCTCCTCGGATGCCGTCTTACGTTTCTGCCTCTGGGGCTTGCACAACTGTTTGTTGCAGCAGCCCTGGCTATGAGCTCCCCAGGCAAATTGTGCCTCTGGGGCTGGCCAGGGGGTGCTTACCAGGCCAGTGTGGGGTGGTATGAGGAGGCACCTCTCTTTGGGGTGGGTAGCTCAGAGACCAGGGGCAGCAGCTGGGGCTGCATGGAGGACCCCCAAGGAGAGGGAAGAGGAGAGGAGGCTGAGGGAACAAGGAATGGTGCTTGAAAAAGGGTGAGAGGCTGCCAGCTCTGCAGGCAAGGGGTGACATAACTGGGCTCCTGAGACCCACAGGGGTGCAGCAGAAAGAATGTAGCTGCGTCAAGGGAGCTGTGGACTCAAATATGTTGAAAATTTCTGACTTAAGAGAAAACTGTCCACGCTTAGTCATTTGCCACTGGCAGATTTTACAGGACAGTCTAGGGAGGAACAAGCAGTGGGCAGCGGTAGCAGATCAACAAACTGAAGTGGCTGGAGGACTGGAACAATGCTGACTTTTCTGCTGACAAGCTGTTTACTGCTCACATGCCAATCAGCTTCCTGGGGACATTTGTACCAAGGCTGATGAGTTGAGGCACCTGGCAAAGGAGTTTAGGAGAGTATTTAAAATGCTAACTTTTTCTTAACAGCATTTAAACTATGCATTTAAATATTTACTTTAGGTGGGATGCAGGATTATAGCTACGTCTGGGGACAGTGCTTCGACATTACTCTGGAAGTATCGTGTTGTAAATTTCCACAAAAAGAGGAGCTTCCATTCTTCTGGAATGACAATAAAAATGCTTTGATTGAATACATTAAACAAGTTCATCTAGGTAAGATGGCTCTACTCAGTTTTCTTTTATCATAGCTAATATTCTGGTTTTCATGTGTTGTAAACAAAATCTGCCCTTATGCCAGTATGGGGTACACAAGAGCCCTTATAGAGTCCTTTGTAGGTTCTCCATCGGTAGGAGAAAATAACAGAGGCCAACCAAAGAATATTGAGAAGCAAAGCAGCTAGTAAGCCTGATCTTTATTAAACTGTTGCAACAGGAAAGAGTTGCACAAACAGTAAAGAGGAGAACCACGAACCATGTGTGCTTGCCTTTATATAGCCATTTTGAAATTCCCTGCCCTGGAGCTCAAGACCACCCCTCCATACATCATACATACATCACAGAAGGGATGTAGCCCAAGACCACCCCCCCACAAACATCATACCTACATCACAAAAAAGGTGGTCTACAACAGAAATTTGAATGTTGTTGTTTTTCCTGTCTGCCAGGTTATCTGATAATGCCTTATCTGATTGCCTTTCCTGGTAGTCTGGCCATTCCTTTGAGATGGTAATTACCCAATTCCTGAGACAATGGGAAGGTTTTTTCATTTGCTCCTTTCCTGCAGAGAAACATTTGGTCAGTTTGGGAGTTAAAATGGTTTCAGGACTGTCTTCCTGTGCTGCTTCAGACATGTAGTTTATATATGTATGTATGTGTTTGCTTGGTACATTTATGGACATTTATTATATATATAAGACCTTAAAATTTTTATTACACATGTTGTGTAATAAGTTCCTTAAAGAACAATGAAGAAAACATCTCTGATAAATATTGTTTACTGTAATAGTAGTTTTTACAGATTTGCATGCAAGCGCTTTAGCGTTCTAATTAGTATGGTAATTGCTCAGGAAGGGGGCTAACAGTAAAAGATTTCTGAGAATGTGCTGCCAGAAAGCGACGGAAAAGGTTTCAGTTCTGTTTCGAAGAACAAAGCAATTTTACCCAGTGAAAATAGTATGAGGATTGGTAGTGTTCAAGGAAGAGAGGAAGGAGTCAGTGACTCTGCCCATCAACTAGGGGACAGGTGGGGAACCTGTGGCCCTCTGAATATAGTTGGGCTACAGCTCAAGTACTGAGCTAGTTGGGCTAATGGGAAACAGACAGCGACCGAAGTGAAAACAGATCAAACTGATGTGTACCAGGATTTGCAAAATCGAATTGAAACAGCTGTTTTTTTCCAAAGCATGTTATGTGTACATACCGTATTTTTCGCCCTATAGGACGCACTTTTTCCCCTCCAAAAATGAAGGGGAAATGTGTGTGCGTCCTAGGGGCCAATGCAGGCTTCGCGGACCTCTCCGCAAGCAGCGGGAGCCCAGCGCTGGGCTGCATGCTGAAGCCTGTGCGCGAGAGAGTTGCCTGCATTCTGAAGCCTGCGCACGCCGAGCTCAGTGCGTCCAGGCTTTGCGGACCTCTCCCAGCGCTGGGCTCCCACGGCTTGCAGAGAGCTGCCTGTTTGGGGGCTGGGGTCGGGGGAAGCTCAGGCTTCCCCCGCCCCAACCCCGCGCCTGGGGGGGGGGAATAATTCCCCCCCTTTATTCCCCCCAAAAAAAACTAGGTGTGCCTTATGGGACGGTGCGTCCTATAGGGTGAAAAATACAGTACCTTTAGTGTTACAGAAGAGTACACTCCAGTGGCAATGTTCACGCATGACCCCTATTTACATGAGCAGGAAGCCATGTTTGCATGCTATGTAGTGAAGCAACACTGCCCTCCCATGGATTGCCAGGGGCAAAACTTTTAAGCAGGCTAATACATCAAGTTCACTTCCAGACATGGCCTGTTCATTGAGCATTGAGTTCTGATTCGTTTTCAGAGGCAGTCATATGCACTCACATCAAGCATTTCCCCGTCACTCTCCTTATTTAATTTTTACGAATTGTTTTGTTGTGCAGATCCAGTTTAATTGTCCAACTTGGGTTTGCCACTGTGTGGTTGAATCCCACCCACAAAAGAGCAACAGTCTGGAATCAGCTTAATTCTGCTAATCCTAATATTCAGAATAAGGTTCTCCCCTCCTACAAAAACAAGTTTCTTCAAGTTCCCTTGATTTAAAACTAGGTTTTCTCTTCTGGCAGTGGTGGCTAACTTCAGGAAGTTTATTAGTATTATTGCAATTTAAAAACATACAGATCACCATATTTTCTTCTTTAACGTACAAAACATACACAAATTCTGTTCATTCATCTATCTAATCTCATTTCACTAATAGTTGACTTCCTCCTACCCCTATTACAGCTTCTTCATTTCTTTTTATTTCCTTATCTTTGTATTGCATTCTAACATGCTTTCATCCTTTTCCTTATAAATTATATTCCTCTTATTTTTTCTAATTCCATTTTGTAAAAACAAATCTATACACATCCAAATATTGCTTTGAGAACCATATTTACACAGGTAATTTTTAAAACAATCCCATTCTTTTTTTATTTTTGTATTCGAGTGGTTTCTTACTACCTCTATCAATTTGGCCAGCTCCACATATTAATATAATTTCATTTGCCACTCTTCCTTCATTGGCACCCGTTCTCCTTTCCAGTATTTGGCAACTAGAACTCTAGCTGCTGTGGTTGCGTCCAGAAACACTCTTTTGGGGTTTTTTAAAAGATATTTATGGTCATGATGCCCAGTAAGAAGGCCTCTGGCTTTTTAATAAATGTTTATTTGAGCATTTTATTTACCTCTTTATAGACTATGTTCCAATTTTTTTAAATTTGGGGACAGGTCCACCACATGTGGAATAAGGTTCCTTCTTTTTGTTTACATCTCCAACATGTGTCCGTGTTGTTTTTATATATTTTAGCCAATTCGCATGGGGTTATATACCACCGGTATATCATCTTCATAAAATTTTCTTTTATTAAATAACAGACCATGAAATTTAAGTCTGTTTTCCAGTCTTTCCCAATTTTCCATTAATATTGGATAGCCAAAGCCTTGTGCCCATTTCACCATAACCTCCTACACTTCTTCATCTTTAAGTTGCCAACCTAATAATAATCTATGTTTTTGATAATATTTTCCTATTGTTTATTAATACTTCTTTCTCCAATTTTGATATCTGTTTCTCAAATCCATTTTCGTGTCTGATTTAAAGATTTCCTTCAATTGATAATACTGTTGCCAAGCCAATCCTACTTCAATAAGTTTTTTGTTTTGTTATTACATAACATTTTTTTTTATGGTTCCTGTGTTCCCTACTTTGATGCCAAGTTTTTTCGTGCCCCTCCCATTTGTACATTAAAAAAGAGACCATACCCACATAGATATGCTCTCTGCAGGGGATTGTGGATCAACACAGCCCTTGGCCCATAAAAGGTTAATTGCCCTTATGTTATTGTGTTGTCTGTACATTTCCCCCCATACTTTGAATTTACAGATTTAATAAATTGGATAGTCAAGCTTTTTTCCTAATAAACAAACAAACAAACAAACAATCCTATCCAGTACAGTGGTACCTCGGGTTAAGTATTTAATTCATTCCGGAGGTCCGTACTTAACCTGAAACTGTTCTTAACGTGAAGCACTTTAGCTAATGGGGCCTCGCGCTGCCGGAGCACAATTTCTGTTCTCATCCTGAAGCAAAGTTCTTAACCTGAAGCACTATTTCTGGGTTAGCGGAGTCTGTAACCTGAAGCGTATGTAACCTGAAGCGTATGTAACCCGAGGTACCACTGTACAAGCAGTAGATAGTTCTTCCACTTCAGTGCTCCATACATGCATTGCCATGGCTTTTGTTCAGAACTTCCGTGGAATTGTAGAGGCATGTGCTAGTCTTGTTCTAAACTTCTAAGGAAGAATAGTGATTTTGCCTCCACCCCTCAAGAGAAGTGTTTTGGTTCTCTGTGAATATGTTGAGGAGGGGCAAGTTTTTCCCATTTATCTACACAAATTCACCATATCCATTATTATCCTTAAAGTAACTAAAGGTAAATTTCCTTCCCCAATAAAAATCAAAACATCAGCCAAACATTTATTCTTTTGGAGAATGTGCATACAATACCTTAGCAAGTGTTTAAACATGTTACTATAGAATGCATTCTGTGACAAAGGGCTGTTACTAGATTGCGAGTGGCTGTGCCATTTGCTCCTGTTGTACTTTCTTGTCAGAAAACCTTTCTAGTTACGTGCCAAAAACGAAAAGAAATGGTTTCTTCCTCTTTTGACTTCTTGCCATAGGTGTAAAAGGTCGTGTTTTGGATGAGAATGACAAACCTGTTCCAGGTGTGATAGTGGAAGCTGTCGGAAGGAGACACATATGTCCTTACAGAACCAACAAAAATGGAGAATATTATCTTCTCCTCCTGCCTGGCACCTACACACTTAATGTAAGTCATCTTGTCTTAGACCTGCAAGCTGCTGTTCTGGTAAACATGGCCCAAATCCCTAGACATTTATGCATGCAGGTTCTGTGCTCTTGTGGAGGGTGGGCTAGTTTTTCCTTCTGGTGCTAGTCCCCTTACACCTCATATGGGGACCAGGGCCTTAGGAGAGCAAGGGAACTGAAAACTCCTATGCAGCATTTTAGATCCCCAGAATGTGCTATTTAAGATAGAGTAGGACTGCTGTGCTGATATGGCATCACATACTTCTCTCCAATGTGGCCATGGAATTCTAGGCTCCATGACGGATTCAGCAAACACATGTCTAAAGGTCAATTTATGAATTAAAAAGATAATGCCATCTTTCCATATATTAGGAGGGAAAAATTTTATATATATTCAGATTCAACTGTGTAATTAAAATGGTCTACATATTGACAAACTGCAAACATTTTTTCCTGTCTTTATTGGTCTTTAGGCAACAGCACCTGGCTCTAGCTCATTGCTACAGGAACTGCATATACCAGACGGCAGAGCACAGTTCAGTGCCCTCACGTATGACTTTGTTGTCCCCCATTTACAGACCAGACCCGAGCCTGCTTCATGCCCCACAGACCCCCTTTATTCTTCAGATTATGATAAAAACCAATCTGCCACACTGAAGCCTGCTATTACCTCCTTGGTTTTAGTTAATATCTTTTATGCAGTGTTGAGATGAAACTTTTATGTGCATATATATATATATCCATTCAAATGGACTGGACAATCTTCTCTTGACAATCAAAAATGGGTTATTTCAGTGTAATGTAATAAAGTACTGTATTACATAAAGTATACGTTTCTTAAAGAGAGAACAACTAAATGTGCTTTGTGCTTGCACAAAAATATGCACCGGAATTCGATTATTACAATTCACTATCCAGCAATTATGCTAATTTTTTATTAAGACATTTATGAACCACTTGGTTTCAATGTTTGATTCTACCAGAGGACTAAGCTACCTTCTTTTTCCAATCAGCACCTCATAAAAATGCATGAAGGCCTCCTAATGAGGATACCAAATTAGTACCATGAGGTTGCAATCCTAAACACAAGGGGGAGGGGCCCTACTGGACACTACAAGACTAACTTCTGAGTACAGCTGGGTGGACTTTGTGTTTGGTTATAATTACAACAAACTTCCATGCACATTTATTCTGCCGTTACTAAAGCAGCATAGGGGGTACCAGTGGCCCCTCCAGGTGTCAACTTCCTTCAGCTCAAGCCAGTACTCAGGTATGAACAGGGTATCAATTTTCAGCGATTTACTAAAAAGATACAATACTGGTATTCAGTGCCATTGTTATGGTAGCCAAAGTTGGAGAAATCTCATGTGCAAAACCTTTGTAATAGTGTTTTGGATGCCCTCCTGATGATACAGAAACAGGTGGTTGGGAGAGATCATGACCCGTTCCTGCCCCTATACAAGAGGACACAGTGCATAAAAATAAGGAACCAAAATAATCTGCTATGCTCAAGTCCTGCTTGGCCGCCATGGGAACAAAATGCTGACCAGATGGGACCTTTGGTGTGATCCAGCAGACTCACGTCCTTACCATAAAATACAAAATGTTTTGATCGCATGATTTAAATACAGAAGGTAACAAGCCAGTTAGAGAAAGCAAACCAGTGAGATTTACTGAAAATTGGGGATTTGTTAAATTCAAATTTTGTACATTTATTGCACTGAATTTCAATATTTTACGTTTTGTTCAAATGAACTAAACCCATTACAATGGCAAAAATGGAATGTTAAGTCTCTTGCCAACGAGACTAAGGATATACATTTAAAAATCATTTGAGGATGAAAACAAAATTTAACTTCAGTTTAACAGACTTTTAAACCTTTACCAGAGAAATGCAGATATGGTGGCTATGATTCAAATAACCCCTTTAAACACACTTCACTGGATTTTGCAGACTAGCTATTATTTTCCATCATCCAGGGAATACTGATTTCCCCCATTAACACTTCCTAATGGTCTTTGTTGCAGGCCTGGTAAAAGCACGTAGGCTTCCAGAAAGGGTAACTGGAGAGTTAGTGCTGGAGATCTGTTAGCTCTTCATTTAAAATGCTGCTCTCTACCTAGCCCCAGAGCAAATTTATTCCTCCTGCCTGAACCATGTATGTGCGAACACTGACATTAACACTAACAAAGCTGCACTGGCACAACCTGCCACCCCAAACTGCAAATGACTACACAGTCTTCAAATACACAAATGGAGGCAAAAACTGTGGGCTGTAGCACGTATGAAGAAGATAAAGCAAATAAAAGGGGGAATGAAACTAGGTTAATTTGTATTCTTGAAAACTTAAAATATTTATTTTAAAAAGGGAGACTAACCAGGCTTCCATCTACCTTGGATTCAAACCATGCTTGAGGGACATAAATGTTGTTTCTGCTAATAACCAGTTACAGTGCAATGGATTCCAGAGAGGTGAAAGAAATACCCACAATCCCATAGCTTGCTTCTGATCCCTTAACCAGAGTTTAAAGATTATCAGTCTCTCTGCACAGAGTTTGCCCTACAGCCTTTTGACTAAAATCACTTTTCTGTAAATGCAAGATGTATCTAGTCTTCAAGCATGGTTGAAAACAATGGAAGCTAGTACACTTTTTAAAAAATGCTGTATAAAGAATGCAATTTTTAGACACAGAAGATTTGGACTGGAAGAATAAGACTAAAAAGATCTCACCACAAACACTAAATCCGTTCATTTGTTGCCATGCTTCCATACATCACTTTGCTTGGGCTAACTGTTTGCTACTGGGGCTAAAAAGGAGGCTGTGAACATTACAATTAAACCCATCGGCTTCAGCACAATGTTGTCTCTTGTAGGAAAATCCTGTGAAGAAGGTATAAAAACTTTTGTAAACTTTCAATATTTTTTGTACAAAATTTTATTTTAGGGCTGTAGGGTTTCTTGAAGCAATTCTGCTTGTATCTGTTAGCAAAAATAAGTTAGCAGGATCATCTCAATTGGCTGCCTGCAGACCAAACAAGGCTTGTTCCGCTTCTTTAACTTTTTTGCACATGTGAAACATGACAGGAGGTGTCCCGTCCTTCCGTGAACTATGCAACCATTTTTGGGCCGAGTTTGGCATATGACACAGGGCTCCACACCAGTAAGGGGTAAAACTAAATCAGTGCTTTCTTCTTTGACTTCAGCCTCTTCCTTCTCAGGTTCTTTATAGTCTTCTTGGCTTCCACAAAGCATACTGCTAGATGTAGATGGCTGAGAATAGTCCTCACTTTTCTGAGAGTCAGAGCTCTGTTCTGAGTCGTCCTCTGCTTCATCTTCAGGTGTTTTCCCTTTCTTACAGTCAGGAACATCAAAGCCCTCCTCGGGATCCAGTGGTGTGTCATCTTCAATTTTGCCCTCTACAGACTTTTCCGTCTTCTTCTCAGGAAGCCAGTCTTCCTGAAGAGCCCAGCATTTTGGGCAATGGCGTGGAAGAGGCGGGTTCATTTTATTGCACTTGGAGCACTTCCAATAATCCTGTAGTCAATTAGACATGAAACAGTTAAGCTACCATTTACCAAAATAAAAAAAGCAAAGATCAACCATTTTTCTCCTCTGCACAGTCAAAAAACATTGGTGATATCACCAGATTAAGACATACTGAAATCAGTGGGCTTAGGTCCACTGATTTTAGCGGCTCTATTTCAAGTATTACGAATACCGGACATCATATGCAGATATTACTACACCCACAAGGGGAGGAGGAAGGATGCTCAAGATAGGAAGCATGGGCTGCAATCCCACTAGCCTTCAGCATCATATAAATATTAATTGTGCAGACTGTGGGCTAGCAGGTCTATCAATTTATGTTGCTCAACAGAGGAACAGTTGCACTAGCAGAAAATTGTTTTGCAAGATGTGCAACAAAGTTACCAGCAACTTGCTTATAGTTTGTGCAACAACGTTCCATTGGTGCAAACCATTTCACCAGTGCTATACTGTACTGCCAAGCAACTTAGTGCTACAGTCAAATCTCAGCTCCTGAATGCCAAAAAAATGGAAGTAAATGTTTTCAAATGTTTTTTGGAAGCCAAACGTCCAACGCGGCTTTCGCTTGAGAGCAGGAAGCTCCTGCAACCAATCGGAAGCCGCGCCTTGGTTGTTGAACATTTCGGAAGTCAAACGGGCTTCTGGAACAGATTACATTCGACAACAGAGGTTTGACTGTAGTACATTGCATAAAACCCTTTGTCTAGCTGGCATCTACTGGGGAAAAGTTGCATGACTAGTTGGCTCTTGTGCATTGCCTGGTCAAATCTGACCTACCTCATTGGTATGACACCCATAAATTATAAGAGATCAACAGTCTATTCCTACTGTCCAACACACCCAGTATTCCTAATGTTAGCTACTTTTGATCTGCTATTTTACTGTTATTTGCTTTGGACATACCCATTTTCCAGCATAGCCTACCCACTAAAGCAACCTTTCCCAACCTTGCAGTCCAAAACATCTGGAATGCACAACTATCAGCCTCAGCCAGCGTGGTCATGCGGTCTGTGGCTAATTGGAATTGTAGTCAAACATTCACAGGGCGCCAGGTTGGGGAATGTTGCTCTAGCATATGCAAAAACATCTAATTTAAAAAGCTGCAATTTACTCTAAATGAAGACGTTACTTACACCTGGTGAAATTTCAGGATCATCATCAAATGAATCCACATCACTGTCTTCAGTCTGATATATAGTTACCTCATACATCTGATAGAAGAAAATGTTTAGATTCCAATTACACAAATATGCAAGGCGTCAGAACTCCAAAGAGACAAATTGTACTGGTGTAAACGTTGTATTTCTCTTCCATGAATTACTGAGGTATGATGCAACTGGTTCCAACACTGCAAAAGATCACTGTGGTCCTCTCTACCATTAAAATCAATTGACTCATGAATGGCTTCAATATGTATTGGGACTGTACTCATTTGATTCCAATCATACTTGAAGGCTGTGTTAAATGGAATCTGCTAGACAATACTATATCAAAAGGACAACTGCCAGGCAATCTGCCAGACAATACTATATCAACAGGACAACATAATTTACCCTGTTGAGAAATTATGCAACTTTTTTTTTTTTTTGCAAAAACAAGTAACTGTAAAAACTGCAGAGGGGAAAGAAGAGGATGGTATGAAAAATTGTCAGAAAGCTTAACAAAGACTTCAAGTCAGTCTCTATAATCATCTTTTTTTAACTATTTGTCAGATAACTATTTGTGCTTCCCAGAAACTTTTAGGAACTATAACAGTTTGGGGGGGGGCTTACAAGAAAACCCATAAAGCATATTTGGAGAAGGTCCACAGGACAGTGGCAGACAGAGCACATATTTTGATTCAATTCCAGTTAAATGGATGTCATTGGAAAGGCTTTGGTCTAAGATGCGAGTGGCTGCCAGTCTGAGTCAAGTGTTCATAGATTTTCTTCACTACCATTCCAATTAACTTTAATTCTCCTACCTCATCATCGTCTTCTGTAAGCTCAGATTCTTCTTCATTGATACTGTAGTTTTCTGAACAGATAGATTCAACCTCAAACTCAACACTGAATTGATCTGAAACAGAATCCTCATCCAGCCAGTCCGCTGTTTCACTTAAGCTGTCATGATCCTGGAAGAGGTAATAATGTCCTTTTAGTCAAGTTTGTAACTAGAACTAACAGTAATGAAATTAATGGCTTTGAATTCCATAGATAGCCACCTATTTCTGTAAAATACATTGTTGAAATAATCATGGAAATAAGGGAAGAGCTGCTTGAAGAAACAGAAATAAACCCGTGTCAGTATGGGGAGACTAATCAATTGCAGCAAAATTCTGTGTAACTTGTTTTTATTTTCCAACCTGACTAGTTTGTTACCAGTCAGAGATGAATGAGCTGAGGCAGAATTCTAGTGAAAGCAAAGCTGATCTTTTATTATCTGTTGCAACAGTCTTTCTCTTCCCGTCCCCCACCCCTAGTCAGGAGGTGAAGGACCCAGAACAAGGAAAAACCCATCTTTTTAAAGGTTTGCATTTTTGGCATGGAGGAGGACACCCTCTTCTGCAAGTGTCAGGGTCACCTGGGATAAGTGTCATGGAGTCAGGCAGACCGGGGTGTCAAATGCCTGAAGATCAGCATGTTTCACAAAGTTCCAGACAGAGTTTACACAAAGTATTGACACTGAAAATAGAGCTTGGGGTAGTCAACATGGTAAGAGGATCTGGCAGGATCTGGAGATTGATTTTATGTAGAGTACCTGAGCAAACAGGGCAACCTTCTAGGGCAGGGGTCTGCAACCTTTAAGACAAAAAGAGCCACTTGGACCCATTTCCGAAGAAAAAACAACTGGGAGCTGCAAAACTCGTCATTATAAATATAACTTTTTTGTCACTTTTTTATTATTTCTTTGTTTGACCCCTCAGAATTACACCTCCTCATAGAAATAAACGTTAAATTAACAAGTTACCTTTTTTTGTGTGTGTGTTCTTCACTGCCCTTCAAAACAGTGACCAGCGCACATGCCCCCTTTCAATGCAGTGACCAGTGTACATGCCCCTTACAATGTAGCGGGCGGGAAGGTGACGTCGGAATGGTGCGTGACAAACGCACGCACCGCCCCCATGCGATGTCACAGCCAGTACAGCGCCCACCACACAATGCGCCTCCTCCCCTCACTAGTATCCGGAGCCGCGGTTGCCGACCCCTGTTCTAGGGTGACTAACACGTTGCAGATTCTGGGAGCTTCCCTGATGGGCATCCTGCCAACATGACCCTAGGCTTCGGGGATTATGGAAGACCCAAAGATTCTCACAATGCAATATAACATACACACACTCTATAGGCTCAAGAATAATACATTTACAAGTGATCTTATACCTAGTTTCTATATAGAAATTCAGGTTTTCCTTGTTTAAGCAGGCTAGAGTGAAAGTATCTGGCTTAAATGTTGAAGAAAGGTGAGGGCATGTGTAGGGTGGTACTTTGAGTCGACGTAAGGATATACTTATTTAATGTGCATCCTGGAGACGTGGCAGGGCACACAGCGATGAATAGAGAGGGGAAAAGGGGGATATGCAATGGGCATTTTTCTGGTAACAATCCTCCCTTTGGGAGCATGGTAAGCTTTTCCTATGATGGGATACATATCACTGCATATTAGTAGCTGTCCAAATATGAACAGATTCTGATAACCAAAAATATGTACCACCACGTTAAATGTTTTGCTGCAATGACAATCTCCAGAAAAAAAAATATCAATGGGGTTTGAGAGAGAGAGAGAGCAAGCAAGCAAGCAGGGGTATGGGCCGCTGCACTGAAGAGATGAAACTGGAACAGTGGTTTACATGAACAGGCTGACACAGTGGGACATTATGAGTTATTGTCTCAATTCACCCAGGGAGGTACAAAGTGATTTTAAGCTTTCAAGTTAGATCCTTATATTTGCTTTGACTAGAGTACTATACATTTCTGAAAACACTTAGCAGTAACAATAGTAGTGGTGAAACACATGTCATCCTAAAAAGTCACTTAGAGCTCATTCTGTTTTAACAGCTCCCACCTAAGTATTCAAACACTAATTTTGCTACATAATTGGAAGGTCATCCATATGGGAAAAGTTCAAACTTTAATAGTCAGCAATTCAGAGAAACTATCTCTTTTCTGATGCTGTTATTTCTGTTCAGCAGAATTTGGTTTCATCGTTGAAAATGGTCATAACCATTACCAAATGGGAAAGATTCAGGCTATGACCAAAACATATTGGGCGTGGGTGCAAATAGTTTTCAGTAGTTGTTCAAGTATTCTAGACAGCTTAGCACATAAAAAACCCCATTAATGGACCTTACTGTTTCTGAATACATGAGATGACTGAATGCTTCCTGTATTTTATTTTATTTTGCTTTTTTGGGGGGGGGGTTAAGAATAGCAAATTGCAGAGAAGGGTAGCCTAGAGAACTTCTCTCTGGCATACTACATTCTGTATACATGGGGACAATTCTACAGTACACTGGAAGGGCAGGTGAAAAAGAGGGCAGGGTTCCAGCTTGTTTAACAGCTGTGCAGAACAGGCAATTTCAGCAGGTAATTTGCATGACAAGCTATAACTTCTGAATTTCACTCTTCTACACAACTATGAAAAGTGCAGGAGCACTGTCCTCTATTTCATCTGGTGATACAATTTTAAGACACAATGAGAACCTAAAAAAAACAGGGAGAGACTTAAAGAAAATAGTTTCCTCATGAAAGTCCATTACTACTTACCGGACTTGATGAAGAGCCTGTGGAACTGCTGATGTTGCTAAGATCACAAGGTAAACCGCTTACTACACACCATGAAAGACTTTCATCAAATGTAAGGGAAATGCTGTCTGATCTATGCCGTTTCAGTCTTTCATCATTCTTATCTTCTAAAGGACTTTCTTCTGCAGGATTAAAAAAAACCCAACCTCTTAGCAAATACAGTGGTACCTCAGGTTACAGACGCTTCAGGTTACAGACTCTGCTAACCCAGAAGTAGTACCTCGGGTTAAGAACTTTGCTTCAGGATGAGAACAGAAATTGTGCAGCGGCGGCGCGGCAGCAGCGGAAGGCCCCATTAGCTAATGTGGTACTTCAGGTTAAGAACAGTTTCATGTTAAGAACGGACCTCCGGAACGAATTAAGTTCTTAACCCGAGGTACCACTGTACTTCTACAAGCTTTGCAGTTCCTGATTTTGGTATGGGACTTCTTGGTTCAGTCTCTCTCCTTTCTGCCATGTTATCCCAAAGCATCCAAAAGTACTGATGCCCCTAAGACTTCTCACTGCAATAATATGATTTTCATCACTCCACATTTACTGTATAGTGTTAGAAGCTTGCACAGAAGCCACTGGCATTCCATTGTAACAAGCACAGCAATTATATAGCACAATCAGATACATATCTACTCAGAAATCATTTAATTCAATGGCGCTTACACCCAGGTAAGTGAATATAGGACTGCAGCTGTAAAGATGCATAGGAAATCGTACATTTCAGGTGTTAGAAGAGATAATATGTAAATCTATGAGTGAGGTCCATATTCTCAGTACAGCACACTTGCTTTAAATAACTTTCTCAGTTTCAGGTCCCATTTGGGAAATGCAAATAATCACTTCCTCTACAATGCTATTATGGCAAATGCAAATAACGATAATGTACACAAGTACTGTTATGAATATTAAAGTAACAATTTCAAAAGGCTGAAGAAAACTGACAAGCAACTCAAATACAAACAGCTAACGTCAGAAGCACTTGTGGGCAGGAAGATTTCAGTTTTCACAAGTTTCTTGGGTGATAAACTTAGCTGAAATAAGGATTATGTCCCCACAAAAGCTAGGGGAAAGCAGGAATCCAGAAGTGTTTTTTGCCCACACTGACATCCAGTTATAAGTAGGCAGCTATATGTCTGCTCATAAAGGATGGTAAGCTATGACAAGTTTTCACCCAGCACACTGGAGTGAGATGTGCAAAACAGAAGGTGTGGAACTTAGGCCATGGCTCGAAGGGTTGCTGTACTGGGATTTTCAAATAATCACTTCCACCAAGACACCAGGGAACCAACCCTCCAGCCTGAAGCAGCAAAAAGTCACTCTTCTCACCAACATTTAACTTTGTGTGTTATATCACTGACTTCAGTTTTGGATACCTGAGCTACTATAAGCACTGAAAGCGATAAAGCAGAAGGCTGTGCTCACCTGTTTCACTGTGTGCTCTTCTCCTAGAAGAACTGGCTTCACTGGATTCCTGCACCGATTCCTGTTTAATTAAAAACAAACAAATAAGCCAAGCCCCTCAGATATCTCTTTAATCTTTACCATTCCAGATGTTACACTTCAAAGTATGGAAATAAAGAATGTAACGTGTAATTAAAATTACCTTTATAGTATTTCCATTTTCTACTTGCCACCTGGACTGATTCACAGATGTGTTAAAATTACTAGTGCCTTCAAAAAGAAATGCATATTGGAAGTCATCAAAAAGGGACAGCAGGAGGTTCAAATACACATTTAAGAACAAACGGATTAATACACTGCAATTCCATAAATATAAATTGCTCAAAATCCTAATTCAGGAATAAAGTATGCATTGGAGTAATGCACAAACATGTGAACAGCAAAAAATTTTTAATAACCTATAAGACAAATCAATGAAGCTTATTTATTGCTTTACATGAATTAATCCTCAAATTCAAGATCTTTTCTATGTTCATCATTTAAAAACTGAATCCAACTAGAACAAATTTTGAGAAATTTGGGGATAGAAAAGGTTTACAACTGGGAATCACACTTATATTTTGTATGATTTGTGTGTATGATTCACAAATGACAACAACTGCATGGTGGCAAGCAGGTGAATTCTGGAAGACTGGGTTCATCCAGACATTTGGATCTGTTCAGGACCTTAACTGTGGTATTTTAATGAGTGGAATAGTAGTTCCATTTTCAACCCACATATGGGTAAATCAGTGTTCTTACTAGCCACTTATTCATCACCGTCCTAACTGTTCCTATTTATAATTCTTGGGAAAAGCCCAGCACATAGGTATCAATCCAAATAATCCATTTTAGGTGGGGCAGTACAAACTCCCAGCTGTTCTTTTTATAGATTGTTGGTTCTAGTTTTTCTTTTTTTTTAAATATGATTTTTATTACATTTTCTGTTTTACAATTCCAAATAAACATTTTACATACTTAAAAATATCAGTGACTTCACTTCTCTTCTCTTCCCATGGTTCATTTTACATATCTTATATCCCTGCATATTTTACAAAAAACTATACCAATTGTTTTTCCATTATTACATCCATCAAAACCTATATGCACTGTTGAATTTATGTACGCAATTCTTTTCCATAAAGTTTCAGTTACAGCTGAAACAGTAATCCACACCAGTTAAAACTGGTGAAGGATGCATGGATTATCCCATTTACTATTTACAGTGGTGCCTCACAAGACGAAAAGAATCCGTTCCGCGGGTCTTTTCGTCTTGCGGTTTTTTCGTCTTGCGAAGCAAGCCCATTGACTGAGTAGCGCTATTAGCGATTTAAGGGCTAAAAACGGCTTTTTAAGGGGTGGGGGATTAGCGGTTTTGCTGCTAAAATGCTTTTAGCAGCTTAGCGATTCAAAATAAGGGGTTTTGGAGCAAAAAAAAAAATAAATTCAAATTTTTTCGTCATTTTTCGTCTTGCGAAGCAAGCCCATAGGGAAATTCGTCCTGCGAAGCGCCTCTGCAAACGGAAAACCCTTTCGTCTTGCGGGTTTTCCGTCTTGCTAGGCATTCATCTTGCGGGGCACCACTTTATCTGTTTTCCATCATGGAACCCAGGGCAGCATACATGAAGTTCTTGGGTAGTTACCAACCCAGACACTATCCAGAAACTGACCTGCTTAGCTTCCTCAAGGTGATGTCAAACCAACCCAAATCAACCTTACTGTACAACTTAAAATTATCACGTCCTTCCCTCATCCAGGATAAAGAAAAGCATCATTATAGCAAACTAGCTTACCTTGCTGACTGACTGCTGTCAGGTTTTTAGAAATCATCAAACGTAGTTGCCTAAAAAAAAAAAAAAAAAAGGTAAAGTTTATGAACTAGCTATTTATATGCTTTTGACACCTTGGTTAAAAAAAAAACTGGACTCACCCCATGCCTAATAGTTCAAATTATGTGATATTTCCCCTATTAATTACCTACCGTATTTTTCGCTCCATAAGACACACCTTTTTCCTCCTAAAAAGTAAGGGGGAAATGTCTGTGCGTCTTATGGAACGAGTGTGTGATCAATCACTGGCTCCCTTTCTGGTCCCGCCCCCTTGCCCAGGCTTTCATTGTTGATTGTTCTGCAGACGGAGGCTGTTTCCCCAGAGACATGTGACTGGCTGATTAGATTATCTGTCTGGAAACTGTAGAAACCACTCCCTTTCCTTTCCTAAAGAAGCTGCAGAACTATGAGTTGAACCCCATAAAAACAGGATTTTTTCCCTTTGCAAAGTAAGCCCAACAACTTTGAGTTGATCCTCCAAAAAACGGGGTGTTTCCCCCTTGCAAAAGAAGCTGCACAACTGTGAGCTGATCACACCAAAAATGGGGCTTCCCCCCTTTCCTCCTCTAAAAACTTGGTGCCTCTTATGGTCAGGTGAGTCCTATGGAGCAAAATTTGTATATTAGCCTCTGATAAAATACAGAAGGTCATATTATATCAAGTGACCCAATATTTTTACCCCATGTCTTCCAAATTTCTTAATATGTTGTACACTTCTAAAATTTAAATGAAATGAAGTACTAACAATAATTATTTAAAAGTGTTACTTCTATCATGCAACAGCAAGCTATCTCTCTGCTTTGAAACACATTTTTAAAAGAAAAGCCTGACTAGCTTTTCAGATACCTTTTAATTGAATAATTTTCTAAAGAAATGCCTGAAGTAACTGATATTATAGTTTGAAGTCTTGTTTATTCTGTTATATTTTACTCTAAGAAGACCCATTTATACTAAATAGAACTCAATAAGGCAAACATGTACAAAATATTTTTTTCTTAATGTGATCCCATTGAGATCCCAAAATGAAAATTTGCAGGTAGCTCTTAGCAATATTAACTAATCAATACATTTTTGGGGACTTTTAAATCATATTAATTTTAATCACTTTTTAAATTTTTAAATGTTGTAACTTAACTTTAAAATTTAAAGTAAGCCCATCATGTGACATATCATGTTAAAGCCCATGAAGTTCTGAAGGGATTGGTATTTTTAGTTTTGAAACATCTCAATTCTGGGCTGAGTTTTTAAGGTTTTTGTGTAGTCTGGTGGCAAGGCCAAAATTGTCAAATTTTTGAAATTTAAAACCCTCATAACTCAAACATGGGATGAAATAAAAAATTAACATTTTAGATTTAAACTTAGTTGTGATCATTCAAAAGATACAAAATATTAAGAAAATTGGAAGACATGATGTAAAAACCTAGATCATTTGATACTGATTGAACCTTAAAGGCTAGAGCCTTTTAAAAATAAAGGATTATAAAGGCTGTGCTTACTTTACATCAATGCTACTGAATGGGGACAACACAATAAGTGGGATTCAGGATAAAGGCACAGAACTGGACATCCCAGTCACCAGGCAACTCATAGGAGCATCTAAAGGAGGAATAAGCACTCTCCAAAAGATCTTAGATACAACAGGGCTGTTTCAATATGTAGGCCTGGTTCACACATCATGGTAAGCCAAACAGAGAACAAACCTTGGCTATAGATAGTGGTTAAGGAGAGCACTTGGTGTGTTGGGGTGGAGGGTAGAAAACTGAATATCTGGCATGTAAGAATGTGCCAGTAAGATAACACATGTGCTCAGCATTTAATACCAGGCTGCAAAAAATATTTTTACCTGCATTCTTTTATAGAAAAACTCTGTACTCCAAAGATATCACCCAGAAGATCATTTGCACAGTGGACAATATGTTGCTGCTTTTCATCATACAAACGTTTAGATATAATATATTGACCAATATAGAACATTACCTGTAAGAGCAAACATAAAACAATGCACTTTTTTGTAATATAAGATCAACTAGCACACTTCCTAGTTGAGCTCAAGAATATTACTATACACATTTTAACTAAAATTGTTTCTCATCAAGCCGTAGTACAATCAAGAATTTGAACCTAAGGTTAAGTTATGTAGGGAAAAAGGCAGAACTGAGAAGAACCTACAGCGACAAACTTCTATTTAGCTTTTAAGCAGTTTTGTTTAATTGCCGTTTCATTTTTGTATCATTTTTTATTGTTACAGGTTATATATTAAGTTTCACCACAATATTCTCTGCAAAAACCGTAACTTACCTCCTTCATAGTAAAAGTCTCCTTTTCTGCACCAGCAAGCTTCAGAAGTTGCAGCAGCAACGGCTTGGGTTTAACCTGGAAACACAAAAAGACGCAGCTCGATTTAAACGGTGATGTTCCTGTTCAAGATTTGGGGGGGAAGGCGGTAGCACCGTAACAAAACGAAACAAAAAACCCACAAAGGAAGAGGCAAATCCTTTAAAATTAAATGAAACGGGTTTGCGTGGTCCTAGCAGGTTTCCTGCAAACCTAAAAATCTAACATTTGCACTAGAGTCCCCGGGGCAAAGGCTCCCCCCGAATACTGACCAACTTCTCCGGACGCGTTTGGCTGCTGCCAGATGTGCCCTCGATGGGCTGGTCGGTAGTAGAGGCCATCTTAGTCGTATTGCACGTTTCCCTGTGAGGATTAGAAGGAACTTCGGTTAGGTTCAGCGGTTAGGGGTTTATGTGTCCCCCCCAAGTGTCCCCGCCAACAAGCGGAGCCGCATAAAGCCCTCCGGTCGCCCGTCGCCTCACCCGGGTTAGACCGCCGCTTCCGAAAGAAACGCAGCGAAAGGCCCCGCCTGGGGTCGAGTATGAAGAGCGTCGCCTACCGGCCGGCCTACAACTTCGTCCGGGGCAAGTCCGGGCTTTGCTCCCCTGGCTGACCGCGGCCCGACATGCCCGAGCATGACTCGCAAGATCAACGCTGAGTCAGGCGGGAGGGGAGCCCCGACGCCGCCATTGGATCCTCCTCCCCACATAAACATACACACTGCCCTTTCCCTCCTTCTCCGTACCTCAAAGGGTCTCCCTCAAGAAGGGCCCTCGCCTCAGTTCTCCCAGGCAGGCTCCGCTTCACCCACCCACACGCAGGGCAGGGCACGCGTCTACCTCAACAGCCGAGGAGGCCGAATTCCACGCCGAAGGCCGCCATTTCAGGCCCGACAACACGGCCATGCCCTGTCCGGGTTTTGCCGCGGCGCGAGCAACTGGCTTCTTGGGGCGGCGTCTCTCGAGCGCCCCCGTCGGCCCTGCCCAACCCGGCAGCCGGTTCTTTGCGCCAGTGGCGCGCTTCACGGCCTTTCCTGCAGTGTTTCGGGGGCCGTTTCCCCCCGCTTGGTAGGGTGCGTGTTGAAGAGGGCCTATTCCGAAGCAACTGTCGAATACATTGTTCGTGAAATGCCGCCGCGGCTTTGTCTTTCAAGGAGCCTGTCCCGACAGGCGGGCAGGCTGGTTCCTCCTTGGCGCCACCCCAGGAAGGAGCGGGGCGCCTCGCGGGATGGGAGGGTGGCGACGCGGTGCCTCTGCAGCAAGGCGGCCTCCTTACTGCCACGCTGCGCTTATACCAGAGACAGTAATTGGCTGTGCTCTTCACTTGTAGTGGCGGTGTGTGTGTGTGGAGATTTAAAGTCCTGGGTATGTGTTTTTTTTACAACGCTGAACATTCCTGCGGTTGGGACCCCGCTACGCAGGTGAGACTCCTCTTCCGACCTATTTTCTCATCTCTAGCCCAGATCAGACCATTAGTGTGACACATGCAGCTGCATATGCGCCGCAGTCATATATACACACACGCTCAAACCCTCAAACTGATTCTGTGCGTTTGTTTTTTGTTACCAGAAAAATGCCCATTGCATGCCCCCCCCCCACTTTCTGGTTTCTATACATTTTGTTTTGTGCCGCCCTGCGTCCCACCACATGTCCCCAGGATGCACATAAAGTGCGCCCTTATGTCGCCCAAAGCACCACACTACATATGCTCTCCAAGGAATCCACCCTGCTCTCCCTTACCTGTTTGTCTGGTTCTAATGGAGGCATGGACCCCCCCCCCTTTCTTCGTCATTTAAGCCAGATACTTTCACTCTAGCCTTATTAAAAACAAGGGAAAGTTTAATTTCTCTATGGAACAATGTATAGAATTGTTTAATAAATGTCTACACCCTCCATAATCCCCCTTGCCTGAGATCATGTAGGCTGCTAACTGTTGGCTTAATTAAGGTTGCAAACCTGCACCTAGTTTCCTTAAGTAAGCCCCACTGCGTTCAGTGGGAATTACTTTTGAGTAGACAGTGCAGAAGACTGCAGTGTAATTGTGCTATTATCAGCTAAAGAGAGGAGTGGGTAGTATGCCCCAAACAGTCAAGATCCGCTAATGGTTAGCAAGAGTTGATTCCCAAAGACAACGACCACACTTCTTCTAGCAGGTTCAGGTTAGACATGGACACTGTGCAAACACTACATCCAAAACAAACTAGGTTATATGGATAAAAAGGGGCAGATAGAACAGGGAGAATGCAAAATTAGAATGAGAAATAATACTTTTGTCCTTTTTTACTTCCATTTAAAACCTGTTCATGACTCACCTCATTAGCCCTTATCAGCCAACATTCATAGAAACATTGAATTGTAGAGTATGGATCACAATGGTCATATAGTCCAACCCCCTGCAATGTAGAAATTCTGCCCACAGCCATCCCTGGGTGGGATTGCACCACCAACCTTCTGGTTAACAGTGACATACTGACCCATTGCGCCAGGCTCAATTATGGGCAAGTGTTCTTCTAACCTCTCCCCTTTCCTCCAGCAGCCCTTGAGATTTTATCAAGTTGGAAAAACTAGCTTACTTTTGAAACAGGATTTTAAAGGAGGAAGTTGGAATGTGGGGCAACAAATTATATCGCTTCTGCGAGCAGAATGCTGAAGGCTATAGCTTGTGAAAGAAGTCACAAGGTCTTAAAAAAAAAAAAAAAGAGTTGTCCCAGCTAAGTCACACACCAGGCTAAACGGCATTTCAGAAATTATTAAGATGTTTTTTTTCTTTTTAAAAACCCCCAGCAGTCATGTTGTCAATGAGGAAGTTAGCTTTCTGAACAAATTGGCATCTTGTAGAAACAAGACATGAAAACAAAGTCAGTGAATTGAGAGAGAAATGCTACTTAAGCAGTTACCCACCAACCACTAAAAGTACTAAAGTTGCTTGTAACATAATGAACACTCCTCATTTTGGCATATCTCCAGTGGAAAACCACCATGGTGACAGTGTGCTTGCTTTAGTGTTACCCTAAGTGCGCACAGTACCCAAGCATAAGCCATGCAAACTCGAGTCCATGTCATGCATAATAGATTGTGCAGTTTTCAACTGTTTGTACAGGTGAAGGGATAGCAATAGGAGGCAAAGGTATTGTTTGCGAGTTAAAAGGTAAAAGGTAAAGGACCCCTGGACAGTAAAGTCCAGTCAAAGGCGATTATGGGGTTGCGGCACTCATCTTGCTTTCAGGCTGAGGGAGCCAGTGTTTGTCCACAGACAGCTTTCTGGGTCATGACTAAACCGCTTCTGGCGCAACAGAACACCGTGACAGAAACCAGAGTGCATGGAAACACCATTTACCTTCCTGCCACAGCAATACCTATTTATCTATTTGCACTGGCGTGCTTTTGAACTGCTAGGTTGGCAGGAGCTGGGACAGAGCAACAGGAGCTCACCCCATTGTGGGGATTTGAACCAACCTTCCGATCGGCAAGCCCAAGAGGCTCTGTGGTTTAGACCGCAGCGCCACCCGCGTCCCAGTAAATCAGGATACCCAAGAGTTGCAGATCAGATAATCCTACTCTGATGCATAATTAATAATAATAATAATAATAATAATAATAATAATAATTTGTTGGAAGCCGCCCAGAGTGACTGGGGAAACCCAGCCAGATGGGCGGGGTATAAATTCATTATTATTATTAATGAAACAAGTTTCTGGCAAGGTTGATTAAACAGCTGAGCTTCACAAGGGATCCATGAAGAAAGTTTAGACAAATTTCCCAAACAAAGCTGAAGACATAAACACATTAGGAGCACACTCTGTACTAATAAGTGCATGAAGTAGATTAGGTAATATAGTGGAAAAGTGCCATGTATTTAATTGGGTGCGAAATCATGTTATTTGTACTGACATCTGATTCCAAATATTTATTGTGTCTTATAACATCAGGCTCAATTCACTTAGATTTCCAAACCCCCAACCCATCATGGGTTTTGACCCATGTTAGATGGGGATCCCTAATTCTTAATTTCTGAAGCAAATTCCAGAGATTTCCCTTCAACTCATCACCTCGCTCCCCATGCTTACTGTTTTTATACTTCATTGAACCACTCCTCCAATCCACTCTCTAATCTGGGAAATACACAGTAACTCACCTTCCACAAAACCCAGCAGTGAAGGAACAGAGATTAATGAGGTTAGCTGGACATAGCAACAGGAGAGGCAATCATCTCTGTCTTTGGAAGCTTCATAACCTCAGGACAGCTCAGAGGGAGTTTAACGGTGTTTGTGGCCATGAAGAATTTGGTAAATTACAGTAGGGAAAATGTGCAATGTGCCTTAAGTATTTTCTGCCTCATACATTCTAAATATTTGCACCAGGCAGTAAGACATTAAGGAATGTAGGTTGCTTCTGTTCTTATGAAAGAGGCCTGTGTGTCTCTAAGACAGAGATCTGATTCAACAGAAAAGCGTAGTGCCTCTACTATTTATGGTTAATGTACAACCAAAACAAAGTGCAGAACAGAGCTGAGATGTACAAGTTTTTGATAAAGATTGGGAAGACAAGATGTCAATTTTGCACTAGTGGAATGGTTAGAAATCTGTTTATGGCAAAGTGAGCATATGACTCATAACTTCTCATCCTATGATTATGAAAAATATATAGGGGAACATCAGATATAGAATTGCAGAAGTGCACGTAATATTAGTTTTGCATTGTAGAGGCAGCAACCTTTAACAATACTGTTCTCTTAAATGAAAGCACCACCACCATATCCATAGCTCTTAAATAACTTAAAAGGGAGACAAATTATACTGTTTCAAAGAAAGTCCTTAGGCAAGGCTAATAATTAAGAACTCTTTTATTCAATCAGCGAAACCAAGAATTTAAATAAAACCTCTCTTCATTCTAACTACAGGATGCGTACATTTGGGTTCTTGGTTTGTGCATTTCATTTACATTTTCTGCCACTGAGAAGACCAACTCCAGCTTTCAGCGCCATTTGTACCTTATACATTCTTATTGTACACTGTATTTACAGTAATATCCTACAACTTCAAACCATGTTACAGTTGAATGAGATAGAGAGTTTAACCATTTTATGCTACCTTTTCAGACACAGAATTGACTTGCAGGAACATTGTACCTCTTGAATCCACGTTGTTAGAGGCTACTTTGTGTCTTTATAAAGGCATCTGAATTAGTCTTTTGTTTTAATTAAACAGATCCTTGTGGTGTATTTATCTTACAGAAAAGCTTGTGCACAGCACAAAATTAGTGCAAAATTGTTTTGTCAGTGCATACATTGGAACAATACGCACTTCAAGATCATGATGTTCTGAACATATTTTTCTGCAGCCTATTTTTAACGCTAATTACAGATATTTAAGAAAGTAACTAATTTTGTAAAGTATCTAAAACTGTTAGACATGAAATGAAATGGTCTATCAAAATACAATATGCCCCCCCCCCCCGGGGTATATTAGGCTACTGAAGGATTTGGGCTACAAACACTACCAAAACATTTGAGAACTGAATAATCATTGAACACTGGCCCTTTTCTGAGGTGGTTGTTTCTACATTGTATTGCTCAAATCACTAAAAGAATTTGGGATCTAAGATTTGCATCATAGTTGTGAAGAGACACCTTTATCAAAAGGAATTAGTATACAGTTCATTTTACAGGAGTTGCAGAATTCAGTTATTTGTTCTTGGTCATATCTTCCTAAAACTACAGACAGAAATAAAATACAGGCAGTATATAAAGTTCTGCTTTTGATCATACAAGGCGGGGTTTTTTTTACAAACAAACAAACAAAAAACCAACCAACCAACCAGCATTTTAATGTATTTATCAAATGAACTTTGTAGCTTGTGAGGCAAAAACTACACACCCTTTCAAAGCAAATTTCTTTTTGGAATCACAGTCTTCTAGTTTTACAACTCAGGCTTACAGTTTCAGTCTTTTATCAAAACTAGCAGCTGTTCATAACAGTGGAACAAAGGCCTGCAGCAACCCTTGGGGCTTGTTCCTTCTATGGAGTTACTCCTTGTATGAAGTAACAAATGACCAGGCTATTCAGATAGATTGCAAGGCCCTTTGGACACAAATTAGCCTGTTTCTTTTTTTATTAAAAGTGTTACATCATATTTTATTGTTCCATAAGTGAACAGCTCTGTTGCCATTTTGAAAAATATGAACTTACTGCTCAGATATTTTATTAAATGGTTATATAAAAAATTCTTTTAAAATACATGTAGTTTGGTTTAGACAGCAACTAACTACTATGGATGCTTTATTTTCCTTTCCATAAAGTCCCCCCCCCCCTGAAAGGCTTTACCACCTGACTTCAAAATTTTGCAGAAATCTTTATTTGTTAGTTAAGACACAATCTGCAAATGTCTGGAAGCATTCCCATCTTCCTGTTCAACCCCATGTATTTCTAAGGCTGGAGCAGACTGAATCCCTTATGCTAAGGGACCTGAGGATCTTAAGTGCCACCCTACTAGCTCCCCCCCCCCCCCCGCAAAGCAAAGCCTCCTACTGCTTAATTGTCAACTTTACTCTGGGTTAATCTTAACCAGCAGTTGAAACCCAAGAACTGAAACTGATTAAAAACCATGGGTATTTATCAAATGCTGCTTGACAATGGTTAACCCTGGTACAGATGCAATTCTTAATCATGCTTAAAGCTTGAGGATGGATAGGGGGCATTACACAAACTTGGGAGAAGTACACAAACTCAGTTCAGGAACAGAAAATACTATATCCATACTGGCCCAAGGTGGCTGACTAAGGAATCCGCCCTCTTCTATGAAAAATTCTGGGACCTTAAACGTGGGTATGAAGAAAAGCATTTCAGATTACAGGAGCCAGCCCTGCAGCCAGTTACATTTTTAAAGAGTTTAGCAATCTGATCACGCTGCAAAGGATCAGACCATTTTAGGTGTCTTAATAATACTAGAATACCGTAATTTTGCTTAACTGTAAATGAAGAAAATCTAATTCTCAGAAACAAATGCTTTCTATTGGATTGTTAAAAATAAATCTATGCATGATTATGTTATACAATATTTCATTCAAAAACAAAATACAAGAAAAAAGAAACAAAAACAAAATTTGATTTTCCATTCTTTACCAGATCAAGAAGATACAATGTTCATTTGACTTCACATTATCAGCAGGCAGCCTCCTTTCTAGAAATGGTAATACTGACATAATCAAAAGGGCAGAATGAATTCCTTTGGCAATTAATGTCACATCTAACTTGATGAGTCCATTTGGTATGAAATAGTTGAATTCTCTTATCTTAGAATTGCCACTGTAATTATGAACCATATTTTAAATATAGAAATCACTTAATAGAATAGAAAAAACACCATAGGCCAAGATTGTAGAAGATGAGTTTTTGTAGTGCTTGGTTTTTTAAAAACTGATCCGTTATATAAAAATAACAGAAATGCACTTCCTTAACAGCAACTGGGCGCATCTATTTCCTTATTTTGCTTGTTTCAAAACTAGTGCATATTAAAAGGACTCATTCACCATCCATATCAGTACTTGTTCTATGGACGCTGAACCAGCTTGCTCTTGCCCCCTTCTTGTTCACTAAGTTTGAAGTGGGTATAAGCTAAAATTCCAAACAATGTGCATGTAATTCCAAGGCCTTGATTAATTGATAAAGGATCCTTAAACAAGAGGTACCCTCCCATGAGGGTGATGCAGAATTTGAAGTGTCCGAACATATTATAGCTATGCAGATCTGTTAAGGAGCATATACTTGTCAAATGTAAAACATGTAAAGTTCATTTATCCACTTACTTGTATGTTGATACAATCCTGTGGAAAGTTTGGCTGCTTAAATCCTATTGCAGTCAATAGGCTTAATAAGCTGCCTAAAAGTGCACAAGGTTGCAGCCCATGCCTGCTACCTAGGTATCCCCATCACCTGCTTAACCCAACTTCTGATTATTTTGTTTCTATACCTCTTAATAGATCAAAAATACCTGTAAGTGGTGTACAGCACACTGAAGCAACAACAGACAACTTAAACAAGCCTTAGTTCTTACTCAGCTGCATTTTGGGTTTTTAGCTACATCTCAGCTACTATAATCGACACTTTTATGCTTTATGTATAGCAGATCATTACCTACAAACTAAAAATTCATTATCGTGATTTAATTACTACGAAATGATAAATGTGTATCCAAGCACTTGAGCACTGAAAAGTTGTGCTAGTAGAATTCAATGCAACTGCTTTCTGGGCACAATTTAAGGGGTTGGTTTTTACCTATAAATCAGACTGTTCCATCATGCTGGCCACTTCTGCCTCCAGTTAAAAAGGATCTCAAGCAGCAGAGCTGGGGGAGACCAGTCTGAAATACTGGAGGATGCTGCCAGTCAGAACAGACAATGCTGGACTTACATGGGCCAATAGTCTGACCTGGTATATAAAAAGGCTTCTTATGGCTGGTGGGTTGGAGGATTCTCCATAGCAACTTTTGTGACCAGTGAGGGGTGCGGACAGGAGAGGGTAGAGTAACAGTTACATTCCCCCACCACAGCTGAAGTAGCAGGACTGTGGTTACAAGCCACTGCATTTTTGCAGTCTTGTAATCAGAACAAAACATGTTCGTTATTAGTTGGCTAGCACGCTAATTTCTTTATTAAATATATCAGTGTGAATACTGAAGATATATTTTTTTCAACTGAAAGTGAGAAATAGGACTAAAAAAGAGAAAAGGATACGTGACTGGTGAAGTATTCCCAATGATCCAGTAAATAGATAAGTTCACCATAAAGGCTATGATTCCAGACAGCAGCACCATAAACTGTGGGTAAGTAATAGACACACAAAACAAAACCAAACCAAACAAAACATGAGCACTGCAATGTGTTTCAAGGCATCACTACATTAAAATGTTTGAACAGCTGTACAACATAATACAGTACGGTATAGCAAATTCACAATCAAATAAGCAAATATGGATTGTAAACAAACAAAACCCATACTGGTTTGCAAAGCACAGTGTTCTTCCTGGTAGTGGTTTGAACAGTTACTACAGGAGGCATGAATTCTCTTTGACCCTGGCAGACAACTTTGGGCCTTGATTGGGCCAGAAGCCACAATGCCATTTTTTCATTCCCAATAATTCCACATTAACATAATGGATTCTTATGTTGTTGGCATATACATTGTACAGATGTTAGCTGCCTTGGGAGTTTCAATTGTTTTATGTCACTGCTGGGAAAGGTTTTATTTTTTTTATACTGATTTTTATTATTACAGCATTATACTGTATTTTGTATTAATGTATGCTTATATATTTTTTCCAAGCTGCCTAGAGAATCTTATGTATTAGGAACCACCTAGAATAAATAAATCTAATTCAAATGGAATATTTTATTTTATTTTAAAGTTTTTGTTAAGATTTTTTTCTTTGAAGAGTCTGACATACCTATTCCCAAGGAGGATAGAACCATCAACTTAGCAGCCTTATTACTAGAGGGCACAACGCAGTTCTATCCTATGTTTACTCAGAAGTAAACTCCCATTATATTTGGTACAGTTCCCTCCAAGTAAATTCATACAGGATTACAATATGAGATAGGCAGAGCAATACTAACCGGGCAGATACACTAGGGGCAGATATGTTGGCATATCTTCTGTGTAAATCAAGCCCTACTGCTTCTGCCCAAGAGGTCTGTGGCTGGGGAAGGGTAAACATTACTGCCCTTCCATCAACTCCTATAGAGTGAATTTAATCACACCTGTATTTTGGGTGGTATAAGCTGCACTGACCTCTATGGGCTTTAGAGTTCATGAGTAGCTGGACCTTCTTCATAAAATTCCCCATGATTTCAATAACTGCATGTCCAGATTTACTTACTTAGGCCAGACTGTAACTGCAAAACTTGGGACACTCCCCCACCCTCTATTTGAAGTGGATGCTCCATAAATTATATCTGGCTAAGCGGTTTCTACTTGGAGCACCACTGTTACTATGGATTATCATTTTGAAGATACTACTCAAATATGCAGGCTCAAACTTTAATTATTTTTTTTTAAAGCAGACACAAAACAAAGGCTTACCACAGCAGAAAGTGTCCAGGGACCAAATATTCCACCATCGCCAAATACTGGTTCAAAGAAGGGAACGACACACAACAGCATGCCACAAGACATGGGAGCTTGATAGTACAGCAACTGCATAGAGTTTACCTGTAGCTCATGTTGCTTCGCTCCTACCCACTAAAATCAAGAAAAATACATTAATAACCTGTGACATCCAAGTGTAATAAGTTGTAAGGAATCTTTTAGCGCCTTCTACAAAAATGATAACGTAGATATATACATTAGCAAAAATCTATACGTACATTAGAGGACAGCTAAGCCCAATTTATCCAAATTTGGGAGGAAAGCTGAAACATTTGGAACTTCAAAGGATTTTTCTTTACATAGGCTTAAATGACACAGGGTTGGGGCTTCTGAGAGATTCAGCATAGGTTTAGATCATCAAGAAAAAAATGCCATGTTTAACTACAGAGTTAAATTACTCCCTGAACAAGCATTAATTTTAACTGGTGGTTATAACAAAAGATATTGGTTTGCAACTACTTCATATAATTTATTTATTTTTTTAATCTTGCAGTACACAGAAGCTGCAAAATTGTAGCTGCTTAGAGAGCAGAAAACTATCTGTTTGAATCTTTCCATATGCAATGATATATGAATCAAGATGGTGCTTGGAGGCCAAGACTTTTAAATAAGCTTGCAAACATGGCTGGGCTCTGAATTTAATTTATTCATGTATATACTGCTTAGTGTCAAAATAGGCTTCTAAGTAGTTTGCAAAGTATAAAAACTATTTATACAAACACCCACAATTAAATACAAAAGAAAATAATTCAATTAAAACTCCACAGCAATTAAAACAGGTGACTTGGGTCAAGAGACCAAGGGGATGCCTGTGCACTTTCAAAAGCTAGCAGAACACTAACACAAATGGAACCTCTTGTATTTCAGCATAGAGTGCATTCCATAACACTGGTGCCACTAGTGAAAAAACTCACCTCAGCAGCACCACAAACTATCAGGCCAGGACAAGATTAACCAGTTTCCATTTGTTGATTTTAAAGTTGTTACTGGGCAATGGAGGGGAAGTCTGTCTCAGTTAACCTCGTCCAGAGTTGTACAGGGTTTTATATTCAATGCACCTAAATTCCTTGTTCCCTGTACAGGATCAGAACAGAGACTCCTTCCTTTTAGAAAAAAGCAACCTAAATTCAAGTATCCCCTCTCTCATCCCCATTGTGTCTGGTACCTCTTTTGGCCTCTTAATCCTAGCCAGTTTATTCAGAAGTTAACCCACACTGGGTTCTTTGGGCCTTCCTCCCTAGTAAGTATGTTTAGGGCTATAAGCTCCATATATCACTTATAAGACCTAACTTCAGACATTTCCCGTATTTCTTTTTACATAGAAAAGTAGCCTTTAAATCAATGTGTTTGAGAGATGGCCATGATTGAGTTATATGAGACTGTAAGCGTGAAAATGTTAATATGTTGGTTTGTTTAAAATCCAGATTTCACTTTCAATAAATATTGCATATTTAACCCCAAAATAAAGAATGTAGCCACATAATACACATTTGCCTACTGCTTGCAGACAAATAGTTTGGTGTCAATGACCATGGTTTCGTATTTACAGTTGTCAAGAGTGGTAAATGCACAACAATATATTAGTGGAGGACCTGCCATCTGAGATAGCCAGAAAAAAGGTAGAAGATTTAGGAGTGTTACATCAAGACAGTTATTATTTTGAATCAAAAACTGCATATGATAGTAGAAGGTCATTTTTTTTTACTTACCACTTGATAAAGAGATGTAACTAAAACACCGAGGGAAGCAAATACCATGCCAAGAAAGTTAAATTTCACATCATAATAGGAATTTAGGAAAACGCCTAAAGTAATAGGAATCTGTAAAGGAAAGGAAAAAGAATGTTACATGTTCCATGCATTTGCTGCTCATACAATTCAACAGAACAAAACTTTTCTTATCTATAAGCCACAAAGTCCAAGCTTCAGCTGTCACGTCCAGAGATGCTGTATCAATATATAATTTGATGGAAGCAAAATAATACTACCAATAAAAGTCACACATAAGCAATGCTATTGAAATGAAAGCAGTTACCACTAAAAATGCATCTCCTACTCAGAACATTGGGCAAGTTTCTGGTGAGATACAAGATTTTCTTCAAGAAACAGCTTAAAAGACCACTATTTTGCAAAAGTGCTGTAGCAATTGCATCACATGCAGCTCACAAATATATTGGCTATGATACATCTGAGGAAATAAACATACAACTCAAGTGTAATTTTTGTTTCAATGCTATTTTTATTTTTTTTTGCTCTTATGGAAGTTTGTGCAAATTCAACCCACATATTAATTTACTACAACCCAAACAATTAAGATTCATTTAATCAGGGAACAGCCCTAACTGGGGGGGGGTGCTTAATATGCTTGTCTAGTTTTTTATGCCTATATTGTATGGTTTTTATCTTTTCAGTGTTGTAAGCTGCTCCGATATGTTTTGTGCTTTAGCGGCATATACTTTTATAAATAAAAAAAATTAACAGCATGGTTAGCAATTCTTAACTGAAATGCACTGATATTGAAAATGCAGACATCTCACTACTTCCTATCCTTTCTTATCTCCTATACTTCACAACCTCAGCTGTCCACCTTCTCCATGAGCTTCAGAAGACCAGCATACTGCACTATGCTTTTGAAAAAGGGAAGGGTCACCCCTTATTTAACAGGACTGGACCAAGAAGGCATTTGCCTTCCCAGAACATCACTTCCCTGCATTAGAAACGGGCAATCCGAGTCTTTCACTCAGAACCAGCGAGCAGGGTCGTCTGCGCCAGGCCCTCCTATTCGGCAGCAAGCCTGTCTAGGGCAAACGCAGTAAGAAAAAGAAAGGGCCTCTGAGCCTGTGCAGAATGAATTAACGGCCTTCATAAACTGGGACAGGAAAAAAGGCGGGAGAGGCTTCCGGGTATCCCTTCAGTAGCCAAAGCTCTGGTTTTTTGTGCGTAGGGGTGTCAACTTGAATAAAATTATGGGGGGGCAGGTAAGCCCCACCCCACATAATGGATCACATGATCACTATTTGAACGGCAATGCCTATTAAATGGGGGGGGGGGCTCAAATATTTCATTGGGTGGAGGACGAAGACCCCATGGCCCCTAGGAGTTGGCTCAAAGTGTTTGAGGGCAGCGATCGCCTCGACGTGCGAGAGCGGCTGGCTCCCCTTTCCGTCCCCCCGGGCCTGAGGAAGGGTTTCGGGGGCCGCTCTGCCGGTGCGCAATAGCCCCCCTCCCGCCCTGGCTCTCTGGCTCCCGCCCTTCTCCTCACCAGGGTGAGCTTGATGCGGGCGGGGAAAGTCTTTCCGTAAGCCACGCTCTGGATGAGGACGATGACCGGCGTGGTCATGGCCTTGGCCAGCTGGTAGGTGCCGATGGTGTTGTTCTGCAGGGACAGATTGGTGAAGACCACGAAGCCGCAGAAGCTGAGCGCCAGGGGCAGCACCTGGCGGGGCCGCAGGCTCTTCGGGGAGAAGATGCCCAGCGCCTGGCACACGTACAGCCCCAGCCAGGTGACGGCGAAGTGCACCAGCGTCAGCGTCAGGTTGGGGAAGCCCATCCGCACGTACAGCCACTTGTTCAGGAACACGATGCAGATGGACGCCGCCAAGTTCACCAGCAGACCCGCCGCCAGGCGGCCCCGCGCCAACGCCGGGCCCATGCTGCCGCCGGCCTCCGGGCCCAGCTCCTCGTCCGCAACCGGCGAGGCAGCCGCAGTAGCCACCGCTGCTGGGTGGTAGGCGGCGGCGGCAGCAGCAGCAGCAGCAGCACTGGCCGCTGCCGCCACCACTACCACCGTCTCGCCCGCCCACTACCGGGCCACGTGGCTCCGGCGTAGGAACTTCCGGGGCCAACAGGCCGCCGGCTCCGCCCTGGCAAAGAAGCAGCTCGCCTCAGGGCGGCCTCTTTCCCCTCAGACACTCACGCGGGGAGGAGTCCCGCCCCTCTGGCAGGCTTAGCGGAGAAGAGCCTCCGCCTCTCCCTTCGTAAGAACAGAAAGAAACGAACCCTTACTTTTCCCTTTAGCTCGGGAGAAAGGGGGCGCCTGTGCATAGCTGTCAACGTTTCCCTTTTTTAAGGAAAATTCCCTTGTTCCGAATAGGATTCCTCAAGGAAAGGGAAAAGTTGACAGTCATGCGCCTGTGCCCAATTGCGAACCCGCCTCGAAGAATTCGAGCGGGACCGTTGCCGCCCCTGAGGTGAGCTCGCGCGTTCGAACGACGTTTCGAATGCCACTCCCTTAACGGCTGTTTAACGGCTACGCGCTGCAGAAGGCGCCTTAACGCAGCCCTGTGGTGCCGCAGTTGCTGGCTCTCGGGCAAATGAGTTACCGTTGGACTAGTGGGGGGACAACGGAAAAATAACGGCTCCTTCCCCGTTTGACAGCGTAGCCAGCAAAGGTGGTGCATGGCTGAAACTCTTTAAGATGTATTTGTCATTTTATAGCGGCCTTCCAGATTCCCCCGCCCCCAAACTCCCATCCGTCCTGACCATTAGGAGTTGGGTGTCCAAAAGAAGCTGGAAGGTCTCAAGCTGAGAGGTTGCTTCAGGCATTGCAGAATCTTCTAGCTCCAGGCAATGGGGTAAGAGACAAAATACTGGAGGCATTTCCATGGGCTGAATTGCCAGGAACGATTTGGAAGGGCACAGGTTCATATCAGGCTGTTTTTTAATATATATATTTTACACACATATATATACATACACCCCCCCTATATGTAAATAGGTCTGGTTCTTCGTTTCCAAACTAATAGGCACTCAACTACTCAAGGTCATTATTAGAGGGATTACTGAAGAAATACCAAAATTTGAGGGTGAGCTGAGCTAAGACCGCCTCATACATAAGATCCTTTTGGCTTACAACAATACAAGTTGTCTGCATAAATATACACACTCACTGGCACCTACCAGTCTTTTTGTGTTTATAATGAGACTTGTAGGCAAGAACAGCATTTGTGAACTAGAAAAACAATAATTTTTTTTTTGTCTACAATAGATTTTGTCATATCCTTATCCCTGTCTGGAGCAAAATGTGAGATATAAATAAACATAACGGTATTCTAGCAGAGTCCACGTTGTTTCCATTATCAAATGGAATTATGTTTGCTTGTAGTTGCTCAGTTGGTAGAGCATGCGATTCCTAATCTCAGGGTCATGGGTTTGAGCCCCACACTGAGCAAAAAAATTCCTGCATTGTAGGTTAGACTAGATGACTCTTAGGGTCCCTTCCAACTTACAGTTCTATGAGTCTATGAATTAACAGTGTGAGGTGTGTTAATCTGAATTTATATGGTTTATCTCTGTAGATCATGGCATAAGGTTGACATAATTCTAATATGACATGAGACCTTCCATGATGAGTTTTGGTGACTGTGGAACAAGCCTGAGTCCAGCTTCCTACTGAAAGGCATTCAGGAATATCCTGAGTTCACACACATCTGACTTAAGGATTAACATATGCAAATTTAGTTGTCAAGTACAGGATACTCAACTCAATAAGATTGTGGAGAGATGGTCAGGTTCAAATAATGGTTTACTATCAAAAGTCTTTCGCCCTTTTGTTAAGCAAACAGGATGGTCAGTTTAAACTATTTCTCACCAATTATGGAAATTGTAGGAACCACTCATTTCACAGCCCTGTCCCTTCCCCACCAACAGCAAATAGACCACCACACCACATCCCCACAAGGCACTCCAGGGGCAGGGCCTAAGGACTGAGCCACTTCAGGATCATGACAGCACTGGGCCAAAGTGCTATGCCAGCTCCAAGCTGGTGTGCCTGCCTCCTCACCTTCTTTCCCAGCTAGCATGCTCGGCAGAGCTGCCAGTGTGGTGCTCCAAACTCCAGTAAACCCCACTGGGAAGTGGTGTGAGCTAGGGTTGCACCCTAAATTTTCAATCTGTCCTTGCAATGGATTATGGGTACTTTTTCTTGATAATGAGAAATTCTGTCAAGTAAGTAGCCCGACACTAAGGCTGGAATACCAGTGATGCTTGTATCCTAAGCCTCCATTGTTTTAAGCAGCAGTGTTTTATATAAATACATGTATATATCTGGAATGCTTCACTCTCACTTGAAAGTCACACAAAGCCTTTGGTTGTCAGGCTGAATATGGAGAAAGGGCTTCTGTTCTGAGAAAAGGTGGACAGGCAACAGGATTTTTACCTGGAAGACAGTAAGCTGTACTCATGAACAGCTGTGAAGGTTTAACCATGTGATCTAGCAAACAAGAGGCATCTATTTAGAGTGCATTTTGCACATTTATGTGCTAAAGATACTTATTTCCTAGTAAACCAGTCATTTCAAATTTTATTGGAAAAAAATACAAATGTCAAAACGGTTTGTCATTTTACATACATAGAAAGTCATTTTGCTAGTGTCAATGCACTGCAACATCGTTAAAACAAAAATTCTATGCCAAACTTTGTGCGTTGAATCAAAGGTTTCCTTCCTCTTTCACCTGGAGTATGAGAACCTTTGGGCCCAACCTTACATTTACTTGTGCCACCATTCAACATTTTTATAACCTAGAATGGTGGAACTAAGACTGGATTTCATATCCAAGAGGATCAAGACCTTGATCCAAAAGCATGAGGGAAGACTCCCTTAGCTTCTGCAGCAGCTTCTGGAGTTCATCCTTAGAAAATACCTGAAGAGGAAGATAAGAATAACTTAAGGGTATAGATACAGATACCACTGTAAGCATTTATTATATGAGGAAAAAAGTTAAACAGTCTAAGTACAGGAAAGGGTGATGGTATTTTATCTAAAATAATCCTAAAACATGGGGCTGACAATTTTAATTCAGTTCAGAAATGCTTTTTAAAAAAGATACTCTCCCAAAAATATACAACTGGGGCCCCACCTGTGCATTCCCTAACTAGAAAGTTGGCTTTCTCGAAAACCCCCCCATTAAAGTACATAGTCATAAGGACTGTTCACTCTCATGGGTGCTATGCTGACTGGGACTGTCTGTTCCTTTATTCTGTTAGTGTACTAGTGTCCTGCATTATTCCAATTTATTTTGGAAGTGCTAAAAGAAAGCCCCTAAATATACAGTGTTGTATCCAGTACTGCACCAGCAGGGTTCCACTAGTGCACCCCCTCCAGATTTTCTCCGAAAGGTCAACCAACTCTTCACAGCTAATTTTGAGTGTCTGGAGAGGAAGTTCTGTTATGTGCACCTAACCTCTTTGTGCCAGCAGAGCTGCAGTGTTGGATGTGTGCCACACCCAATTTCTTCCCAGAAATTTTAAACACTATTTGATAGTGTGACTAATGTATTGTGTGCTTTGGAATTTGACAAATACAGACAATAAGACAAAAGTGCTTGTTACAGTGTGGATTATTTCAGCTAGATAGGCAAGCAGAGTATTTAAAACTTAAAGCAAATGAACTTACCATGTAGAGTTTATGTCGATCTGATGAAATCAAGTCAGCAAGCCTTAGGTCTTCCTGATACTGTCTTGTGCTATGCAATACAGTATGAAGGAGGAAGCACATCATTGGCAAACAGAGTTTTCGCAGCATGATCATCTGATGGGTACGCTCAGGGTCATCTTCAGCACCCTTGGTAAGAAAATGTGGAATAGTCTTAACCAGAAGTGTCACATTCAGTTTTAAGAAACTCTACTCTAGTGTTTAACAATCACATGGAAACTCAAAATTGAAACATCATAATGCTAAATCCTGCACCAACACAACCGTCATGGGAGGTTATCAGTGGCAACTAGTCATGAAGATTATATTATCTCCAGTATCAATGGCAGTATGCCTCTGAATACCAGTTGCTGGGAATCACAACCAGGACAGTGCTGTTGCGCTCATGTCCTGCTTGTGGGCTTCCCATAGGTAGATAATTGGTCAATGAGATAACAGAACATTGGATGAGATAGGCCTTTGGTCTGACCCAACAGGGCTCTTCGTATAGTCTTAGGATGCTGACCTCCAAAAACTAGCCAAATTAGAAGATACTGCAATAATTCAAATTTACAGTTTGAGTAAAGTATTAGCATTTTAAAACCATAGTTGTCATCTTGCAGTTATTTCTTAAATAAATCTTAAATATTCCTAGGTTTTCCACGGAACAAGCATTACCAAATCAGCAATCAAGCCATAGGTAAACGAAAACTAAGCAACGGCACTGCAGCATGTTAGCCTGGGAAGCAATACTGCTAGCCTATTACTGGGTAGGGGCAGCTTCACAGTCTACTTCAAATATGTATGCACTACCTCTCTGACATCAACCATCCATCCTCCATCAACAAACAGCAAGACATTGTACATTTTTTCTTTCACATCAGCTGTAAGGGCATCCAGGAGACCTTTCCAAATACTATAGTCCATCTGAAAAAGAAAAGTCAAAGTGAATCTTTCAAATCTTCATAACACACATTGTTTCTTCACCACAATGTATTGCATGCTTTTCCATTAATTTAGGAATAAGCTCAGAGTGAGAGTGTTACAGCACAGGTTGTTCCAGAGTAAGTGGTGCAGCTGACATTCTTCTACACTGCACAGTTTTAACAGTTTGCCTCTCTTCTGCAAAAGAGCAGCAGATTGCTGGTTATTTAACTGCAGTTGTCAATGTGCAGTTAAATTTGCCAATGAAGTGGAACCCAGAGTTTTGTCTTACCCGCTTGTTAATATTATGAACTGGGTCTATCCAGTTTAATTAGATGACTTCCATTAGTCCTAAGCTGGCACAGCCGTTCATTCAAGGTTGATATGAGTTGTCATCCAACATCCGGATGGAATCACATATGTGATCTCACTAGCACAGGGTTAGCCAACTGGCAAGATAGAAGGATGGGAGAATTTTACCTTTCCTTTCTATTTACCTCATATTTCTTCTCTTTAAGTTCATAGGCAACTTCTTCAGTGAAACTTGCTTGTAAAAGCTGACCAGGCTTCTGTGGCACCGAGTTCATGTGTTTAAACCATTCATTGAAGGCTTCATGGGCTTCCTAAATTGGGTTGGAAATGTTTAGACATTTTCATGTAGGTAAGTGTACACAGTTAGGCATAGTAATGGGTTTGTTGACATCCTGATCCTTGACAGACTATTAAATATGCATCTGAAGACCATTGATTTAGAGGAGATGGGGCCTGGCTCTAGAATGTTAGGGTGTTTTTTTTTGTTTTTTTTAAAAAAGGGTCCATATGCTTGAATAGAGTGCATTCCTCTCATGACTGAGTAAGATTAGCCCACACTCAACATATCTGATTAGGAGGCAGGTCTTCTAGGTATCTCTTTTTGGGACCTAAGTCACAGTCTTACCAGGTAAGCTCTAATACATAAATGCTCTCTAATAGCGTTGTCATCTTCAGCTGGAAGTGGACTATCCATTCCTTGCTCTTCCCATTGATTGTATATTTCTGCTATAGAGTCTTGTGGAATCTTTATAAACACATCCTTGGCTGCTTCATGTTTCTTTGATGCTGTATTTAAAGAGTATCAGTAAGTCATTTTTAGTTTCATCATACTTCCTTAATATTTTCTCTAGTTTCAAACTGATGGCTAATATTGTAGTACCTAAGAATTTCCTCATTATAGCATTGCTTTGTTTTAGTGCTTCAGCCCTCTGAGCAGGATTGAATACCAGCCAGTCAATTACATCAATCTTCAGCTGATCTTCCTAGAAAAAAAAGTTATCTATTCAGTATATATAGTAAACGAATTTACTAGTCAGCTTTTGAGGATACAAAACAAATTAAAGACAGTGGTCACAATCTAGAAAACTACATGACTCGCTTAGCATGGCAAGCAGAGCACTAGATCTATGCTTCTCTAACAGCAGATTTCCATCATTGCGACAAAATGCATTTAAATCTTCAGTGTTTCAAGAACAATTTGTGACTAAGGCATGAGTATTACTGTTCCAAGAAAAAGCTTTGTTTGACTTTCAACACTCCATGGTATGTCCAAAGTACCTCTCTGGGTGGTAACCACAGCTTTCACAATATAAAATCTAATATAAAGTTATTTTCATAGAACTTTTCCATGGATGCCTATCAAAATCTTTACTTTCAAACAGTGGAAGTATTTGAAAAATTAGCAGTTCACTATTAGCTAGCCTCATCCACCATTCATTTGGAACATAAAATTTGAGTTATTCATCCGTAATCTTGGCACAAATAATGTTTAAGTACTGGTGAAAAGCCATACAAATGTGTATTTTGGTGGACAGCATAAATTACAATTAAACACTCTCAAGAATTGCAACATGAGAAAATAATCCCAACTCTCCCCTTTTACCATAGCTTTGGTCTGAATCCATGTCAATACTAATACTATGAGCAGTACTTGGCACATACTGCGGTCAATAGAATACAAGGGATACAATTTATTTTAAAATTATGAGTATCTCTTCCACAGCTGCTGATTCCCCCCCACCCCCAGTCTTCTCTATTTGGGGAAAAAGTGTTAAGAAACACAGCACCACTGTTCACCTCTGTTGTGCCTGTATCTATTGCAAGATCATGATGAGTGAACTCGCTAGCATCTTTCTTGCGAATATTTTCAACAACCGTTTTAGTGATAGTTGCTACTTCCAGACCTTTAAATAGAAAAATATACAAGAGTTAGATATGAGGAAACAGGAGGAATTTATAGGAGGAAATTTTGGTTTTAAATAAATGTCACGAAAAGAAAAAAGAAGGGCACATCCACTGAGCAGGAGTACCAATAAGGATACATCAGCAATATTGATAAATATGCTCAGTTCGGTTAGATTGGTATTTTTCAAGGACAAAGGGTTGTAGAAAATGGTGGTGAGGATTTCATAGCAGGGCAGAGTCTGTCTTTAAAAAATTAAAACAAGTTTATGGGTGCTTCAAAACTAAATCCAATGCTGAACAAATTTAAAGTTATTATTTATAGTTTTGTATTCAACTATTACTCAGAGTGGACTCGTGACTAACTTAGGTGTGTTAATTTCATTTTGTGTTCTTAGACTAAAAGTTAGTTGAATACAATTGGTAGTATATACGACAACTGAAATACTGCAACTTGGACATAGCTGCTTAATAATACTTGCCCACTTAGAAGATGTAATTAAATGTTCCCCAGGAAAAGAGAATACCACTTCCAAATAAATCATTCACAAAATTTCCTACCTGCCTCCTTTGCTAACTCTAGGCAATGGTGACGTTGTTCTGTCTCCGTGACATCTTCCAAGAACGCAGCATACTGAGCAATAGCTACATCCTGAGGCAAGTGACTGACATAAAATGCTATAAGATCTGTGTGCTTCTCACATATTAACCACTGCAGCATAAAAAGAAATTTAAAAAGAAATTTGTTTTATTGCATTGCCCAATTTATATTTCATTTGTGCACACGAGAGAAAATTAACCACTGCAGCATAAAAAGAAATTTAAAAAGAAATTTGTTTTATTGCATTGCCCAATTTATATTTCATTTGTGCACACGAGAGAAAATCAGAATAATTTATCTCTACATGTTTTTAAAAACTGATAATGCTTTTTTTTCTTTCAAGTTATTCTAATGACACTCTGCAGTTATGAAGACAACCCATAAGCTATTTGTATAAACAATGGTCGTCCCTGTGAAGGTGTGTTAAAAATAGCCAAAATATTTCAGCAAACGGTTTGCTATTTGTCTTTCCATTTTAAGAAATGAAAACTGTTCTAGTAATTTTAGAGCTTATTGTAGATGATATATTGCATCTAAAGACTTACCTGAATGTATGTTTTCAAAACGTCCACCGATACTTCCTCCTTAATGGAAAAAGTTACTAGGTTTAATAACATTACTTAAGAATGTCAATTAAATTTCCAAGTCACTGTTACCTTTCTATACTATCTGAAAATCGCTAGTTACATCCAGGTCTCTTTAAGACAAATGACTGAGTCTAGATTGGAACCAAATGAGTTACAGTTGAGCATTGTCAGATGTCAGGCATTCCATAACAGGTGACACTATTCTTACTATGTGATATTTGATTATCAGTCATTCCATCTTAATACCTCTGGGAAGGAGAATAGCTTTGCAGCATCAGCAAAAACTAAACTGGAAATTTGTTACATTACAACTGGAGTTTTGTTATATTAACCTTGCACGTTTCAGGGATAGACAGAAAATGAAGACTATGAGGATACTGACGTTACCTCACAGACAAGAAAGGCTTTAGTTCTTTTATGGATATTTACTTGTACAACAGGACCCGATTTTCCCTTAATCAGCAAGTTACTCCCGCTGTAGAGGTACAGATATTGTTTGCTTACACAGACATACATCTTTTTTACCATTCCCTCATTATTCTATATCTACACAAAACATTATGGGTTTCTTGCTTAGCCCAAACTTTACTTGAAAGGAAACCATTTAACTAGACAAAAACAACTGACAAATTATGGTGGAAAAATACATATTGCAAATTATTCTTTATAGCATGCATGGGGAATCTCCTGCCCAAAGGCCAACTTGGCCCATAAGGTCATCCCCCTCCATGTTTGACATATCATTAGATGTAGAGCAGGGGAAGCCATGGCTACAAAGGAACAATGTGGAGCCTTCAAGTGCACTCCTGACTGTTCCTCTGCAAGTGGGGGCTTGCATTTGGTGTCAAATGCAAGCCACCTGGGACAGGGTCTCCTAAGTGGAGCTGATCCCTGCTGCAAGTAGGGTTTTGCATCCAGGACTTCAAATCCAGAGCCAAATGTTAGCCTGCTGGGATTGTGAACTCCTGATCAGAGCTGATGTGTGCAGCTGATCCATGCAAAGGAACAAAGAATTTTTACAAAGCGTAATGTTTCACCTAATGTCAGATGAGCAACCTCATTCACCTGTCTAAGTAGCCTGCCAGCTCAATACAGTTCCCCATAAGTGCTTTATAGTCAAATATCAATTGCGATGTATAGGTGCTTTCTGTTGAAACAGTTCTCAGACTACTATTTTTAATTAAACTAGCATTACATGCCAAATATGGCATGCTTCTTTTTATTACTAGCAAAATGGGGAGGGGAAGAAGCCACTAAAGAATCACTAGCAAAAAGTTTTCTCTTTGTTGTGTTGCTCTGGTCTGTTTCCCTTCCCATCTAGCTCTTAAACCCAGCTTGGTAGCTGGAGAAAAAGAATGATTAGGTTGCACAAGTGAAAGGAGAGGAATCACCAGTTCTTTCCTATATCCCAGGCACCATTACAAGAACTTACTTTAGTCTGTAGTCCCAAAGTGCGGAAAAATAAAATGAGATGTGTCATGAACCGAAGCAGGTGCCCTGGGAGCACATTTCTGTCTTTGGAGAGCCATTTGTTAAATTCTTCCATCAAACCTGAGAAAATAACAAGTTTCAATTCACCTTACCACTAATAAACAGATATTTTGGGGGGGGGGGGGCTTGCTGTGCTTTGCTTTAAATGGATAGTGTAAATCAGGGGTCGCCACCCTTTTTGGGCCTGCAGGCACAACTTAAATTTCAAGAAAGTGCTGTGGGCACTAATCATAAAATAGCTGCCATTGAGGCACAGCATAACACAAAATTAGTGAAAGTTCAATTATCGCTAAAGCAAACTTACCATCCACATCTCCCAGGATAATGAACTTTTGAATCACATGATAATGTTCTTGATGCTCTTCCAAAACTCTCTGAAAAGCAGTTTATAATTTGTGAAGACACACCATATATCCTTAAAGATTCAGACAACAAAAGAGGAAGTACTTCTTTGCAGAACACATGGTTAAATTTTATTTTATTCACCTCTATTTTAAATAAAACCAAGGTAAAATAGAAAAGAAATAAATACAAAACAAAAGAAAAAAACAAACCAATACAGAATAAAAAAAGAAAAGCAGGGAGAAGAAGATGACCTATTGGTAAATTGCTGAAATAACCTTCACCCTATTTTTAGAAAATATGAACATTAAGTTCTTATTTTCATCCAGAATGGATACACAGGAGGAGACCATTTTGTGCACAACTGATTGAGGAGTAACCGTGATGTGTGCACTGGTTTCAGCAGTGGAATGGGGCGGGATGGGCTTATGCATGACTGCTGACAAGCGCAATGACCCAGAACACAAACTCCACGTAAACAAGGAATTGCCTGTATTCTGAGGTTCAGGTACATCCAATATGCATAAGTAATCCACAAGTGATAGCCAAAAAAGCTAAGATTACTAGGGAAACACTTTCCTGAGACCTAGGTAACTTTCATAGTATGGAACTGCCTGCAAACTTTTGGGCTTGAATTATACTATTAACTATTTAGGGTTTATGTTATAGGATTATATTAACTAATTAGGATTAAGGCTGCAACATAGAGGAATTTACTTCTGAGTAAACATATACAGGACTGCCTTGTAAAAGTGTGCAATAAAAGAAAAAAAGTTTTCTCTCTTCTGATTAAGATTCAAAATTACCTTTTTATCTGTTGCTTGAAGTTCTTCAAACACCTTTTCTAAAGTCCAGCTTCAAAATATATAGGGGAAAAAATACATTCAAACATGTAAGTGAAACTGCAGTTAACAGCAATTAATCCAATATTACATAATGGCTAATTAAGTAACAAATAATAACTGACTTTGTTTCTAAATACTCTCTGGGGAGGTCTTCTGTCTCCTCTGTGGTCATCACCGATGAACGGATTTCCTGTTCAACAAGTGTGTCCACCATGATCCTGAAATGTGCCCAAACTGTATCTTCCCAGGTGTCACAAACTGGAAGAAGCTTTAGGTTGGCAAAGGAAAATAGAGAGAGCCAAAATTAATAGTTCTGGAATAAGCATATTAACAAAAGATGTGAGCTAGCCTGGCCGCATTCAGATTTCAATGTAAGCCACTGCTTATTATGACAGGAACAAGCTGCATGCCAAGAAGCTTGTCATATCGCAATGCACGTGTGCTAGTCTCAACTTACGTTTTTATCTCTATGTGAAATCATTAATAATGCTAAGAATTAATAGGAAATCCAAGAGAACTGTATTCAAAATGTCATTAAAATGTTAACAGTTTTTGAGCACAAATAAAGGCTAGCCTAGCTTGTTTGCCTGCTACTGCAAGCAAGCACAAACTTAGCTATAGTAAATTCTGAGCACTATCTTCTGGTCTACCCTATTTGTGAAGCCCTGAAAGACCCAAAAGCACACTATACTTTTTAGAGTTCCCCAGTCACAGCAGCCTGTGTGTTGGCTGTTCTCCGTCTATTCTGCTAAGCTGTCTCAACAAGATGTTATTTTATTAATATATATCATACCTGTTTGAGGTTTCCACTGAGTGCTGCATAGATTGCTCTCTCGTATTTGTCAAACTGCTCCTAAAATTGTTCAAAAATATTTATTTGTGATCATTTGCTTATAGCTATTTAAGAAATGTACTAAACACTAATTCACTCAATCATAATAATCGGTATCTTCTGAAAGGTTCAGAGAACAGTTAGTAATATAGCATTAGTTAATCAAATACATCAGCCACCACCAGTATACTTAATTCAGCATCCAATACAGGAACCATTAACTTCAATGGGTCTACTCTGAGTAGGACTGGCATTGGTTACCACCCCGTCTCCAGTTCCTTATTTGTTAATAAATTAACAATTTCTATTAATATCAATTGATTAGCTATTACATAAAATACTATTTAGTGGCAATAGATTATATCCAGCAACAGTAAGACCTCCACCAATGGAATACAATAGGAAGCAATTTTCAGTTATTCATCCTTCAGCTGCCACAAAACTGCCCAGATCCGCTGCAGAGGGTTGAGGTAACATCCAGAACAGTTTTAGGGAGATGTGGGCGACTGCAGAGGGAATAGCTGAAAATTGCTTCTCTTTCTGTTCAGCTGAGAGACACTGTTGTACACAATCCAATATCTACTGAAAGTCAATGACAGAAAAAAATTCCTTAAACAGAATCTGTCACAACTACATGCTTCTTACCTTTTCTGCCAGTCTCCAGCAACTTAGTTTCCAAATGCATCTGTACGGATTCCCTTCTACAGGTTCCAGCTCTGTTCCTATGTGTAGAGAGTAATTTTATATGTGGTTAATTCAGCAACTTAGGAGAACTGTACTGTCCAGCAAAAGATCCACTTTCAGTTTCTCTGAAACTTTTCTCAAAGAGCAATCAAGATGCTGAAGGCTATCTAATCGATAAGCAAAGCAGTCTCACTATCCTACTACAGCTATGTTCAAGTAAGAACAAAGGGTACATCTAAATGAGAATGCTGATAGAGAAGGAACGCTGGTAATGAACCGTGCATAGGCTCTATTAGATAGTTTACTGCAGGGTCCTCAAGCCTTTCAACTGGTGACAAGAACAAGCCAGCAGTTCAAGTTGGAGTTAACTTGTTTCTTAGCAAGAACACAATCTGCACAGACTTGGCAGTGTATCAAGACTAATGAGCACAGCGGCTCATCCCCGGTAGGTCGTCTTCCCATAGATCAGTTGCCAAGACAGAAAGTCCCCACTCTCCAGAGTTTTTCCCAAGAAATTGGAGACTGTGTTGTATCAACCTCTTCAGCTTCTTGCACCTCCTCCTCCCAGTCTCCTCCCTCTTCTCCATCTGACCACTCATTTTTGTCCCATCACACATTTGGGTACTTATGTGATTCCTCCTCCCATTGCACCCTCAATTTAATAGATAACCTATTGGGTCGATCAAGCTATAGTTTGATGTTACATTTGAACTGGCAGATAGGGTTGAATTAGTCCTTCAAACTAGGACTATACAGTAGTGCCCCGCAAGACGAATGCCTCGCAAGACGGAAAACCCGCTAGACGAAAGGGTTTTCCGTTTTGGAGGTGCTTCGCAAAACGAATTTGCTATGGGCTTGCTTCGCAAGACGAAAATGTCTTGCGATTCCTGGGTTTTTTTCCCCCTCCGCCCCTTTTTCCCAAGCCGCTTAACAGCTGTTAGCTAAGCTGCTTGACAGCTGATGGCTAAGCCGCCTAGCAGCTGATCTAAGCCTCTTTTCAGCTGATCTAAGCCTCTAATAGCCTTTTAGCAAATAATCCGCTAATCCCTTAAACCTTTAATAGCCGCTAATAGCCTTTTAGCAGCTAATCCGCTAATCCCTTAAGCCTTTAATAGCCGCTAAACCGCTAATAGCGCTAATCCGCTAATGGGCTTGCTTCGCAAGACGAAAGAAACCGCAAGACGAAGAGACTGGCGGAACGGATTCTTTTCGTCTTGCGAGGCACCACTGTAATTCATGTTTTGCAGTCCTGTTTCAAGGGCCTCACTCAAACTACAATTTCAATATAACTGCAAACAGTGGTTTGCTCAAACCAGGATGTTATCTATTTAAGTCAAGAGTGCAAGCGAACAAGAGAACATAGGACTCATTACAGCTCGGGTCAGCAACCTTTTCCAGCCGTGTGCCGGTCCACCATCCCTCAGACCATGTGGTGGGCCGGACTATATTTTGAAAACAACAATGAACGAATTTCTATGCCCCACAAATATCCCAGAGATGCATTTTAAATAGAAGGACACATTCTACTCATGTAAAAACACCAGGCAGGCCCCACAAATAACCCAGAGATGCATATTAAATAAAAGGACACATTCTACTCATGTAAAAACACCAGGCAGGCGCCACAAATAACCCAGAGATGCATATTAAATAAAAGGACACATTCTACTCATGTAAAAACATGCTGATTCCCGGACCATCCACAGGCTGGATTGAGAAGGCGATTGGGCCGCATCCAGCCACCCGGCCTTAGGTTGCCTACCCCTGTTATAGCTCCTCCAAACAATGATTTAGAAGATCAAAAACAAGAAGTCTGAACATAGCCTGTTCCTGGATATCAAGATCTACCTGCTGTTATGCATATTCAATCCAAGATATCTGGACCCTTATTCCAAAGAAAATACCTAGGCAGGGATTATAGCTAAGACTTTATAAGCTTATCCTATCCTCTTTTTGCTAGATGGACCCTAACCACTTCATCAAATTTTCACTAAATTTGATGGTGTGCATCTTCAGATGGTTCCAGAATAAATCTTTGAAAAGATAGGTAAAATGAACAAATGTGCACACAGGGCCATGCATCTTTTTTCCAGTTTTTGTGTGTCTCATTTAAGTACCTCCATTCACATTAGGATCATGGTACAGCTTCCACCCTTCAAGCGTTGCAGCTCTCCAAGCCTGTCCACATCTTTTGCACAATCGTTGGGCCTATAAAGTAAGCAAAGGGAGTGGGCGATTTTTGAGAGAAACACATTTACCGTATTTTTCCATGTATAAGACACCCCAATGTATAAGGAAACCCCTATTTTTTTAACCGAAAATTAAGTTTTTTAGCTTTTTTTGGGGGGGGGGGAAGGTTAGTTCCACCAATCGCACACCTGCCTGCCCACCACTTGCCACAGTCACTGCCGAATGCACACCTCGCCACAGCCACCAATTGCCTGCCCGCCTTGCCACAGCCGCCAATCGCCTGCCCAATTGCCGCAGCCACCAATCACCTGCCCAATCGCCACTGCCAATCTCCTCCTTGCTGCTGCCATTAATTGCACATCCCCCCTCTGCATTCACTGTCCGTGTATAAGACTACACCCAATTTGTGCCTTTATTATTTTTTTAAAGCAAAAAGCATCATCTTATACTTGGAAAAATATGGTGCATTCCACCATAAAACCACATGACATGCAAGGACCTGATTATTGTGATGATGATGACAATAATGCCGTAGTGCATCTCCAGTCCCCTGAATGAATGTTCCTGTTCAGGGTTCCAGCCACCCTAGATCAGGAGCCCTGAAGTGCTCTTTAGGGCTTAGAAGGATAGTTCAAACAAACCAGGATCAAACCTTGGCTTCAGATCTTGTTTTGCTAACCTACACTTAGAATAAACTACAGTTTCCTAAATTAAGGTGTAATAGGAAACAGAGATCAATTCCAAGTTAAAACCAGAAACTTTCAGTCTTTGAGTTCATGTATAAAGGGTGATGTGGGGAACTCAAGTTCTATGGCTTTTCTTATAAAAGAGCGTGTGTGCGCGCACACACACACACACATATATATAGGTGGGTGGGTGGGTGTGTTTGTAGAACTTTGTAAAGTCAATTTCAGCATTCAAGCAAACAAGCATGTGAAGTAGATAATTATTTTTTGCAACTTTTGTTTGTGATTCTACTCTCAAACTTAATAGCATAATCCATACTTATTTTCTCATTTATGTAGTTTATGGCACTTAATAGCATTTAATGTACCAAAGATCTATGTACAAATATGCCCATTCTTCAGAGGTTCCACTAGATGCATGCAAGCATTTATAAACTGTATGTGTGCATGGGCATGCATGTGTACCCAATGACTTACACACACCTGTTCCCCACCCCTTTAAGTAAATGGAAATACATTTCTTTTACCTCATCTGTCATTCCAGCTCTAATGAGAGTGAAAAGGAATTTAAGTAACCGTGCATCATCTTCCCGATCCAAATCATCAAGTGGCATTTTCTGCCGTATCGGAGCATCTGGGTCCTAAATAGAAAAACTGCACTGATTCTTTTCAACTGCAAAAGCACATTTCTCCCTGCATATTGCTTTTAAGCTAAGTCATTGAAAAGGACAGGAGGTTCCTGTTGGAGGCTGTTCTGTTTCCCATTTCCAGAGGGACAACAGTGTTAGTCTCTACCAGCAAAAACAACAAAGACAGATACATTTACTATGGTGTAAGCTTTCGTGAGCTAGTACATTTCATCAGATGCATAGATTTGCATTAAACCATTATAGGCTACCTTGACTTGTTACATTTCTGGGTTATCAGCCAGAGTATATCTACTCTTGTTTTGGTTTTATTAATTAATTGCCTAACTCTGCATAAAATAGTTGCACAGTAAAATCTCATATGAGGAGACATAGGGTGGACCATAGTTTGATAAAGTAGGGCAGTATATCTCCAGTTAAAAAATATCTACCCTGAATACTGATGAATTTTCATCAAACAGAGAAAACTGCTAATTGTTCAATTAAGGTAGGGGAGAGGAACCTCTGGCATGTGGGCCAATCCTGGCCCACCAGGGGGTCTGCTTTGGCCCACAAGACCATTTCCTCCAAACAAAGCCCAACTGCACACCTGTCATTACTGGCGACCTCAACTGATGGGTAGGAGGACAGGATTTAATCCTGCATTGCCTGCAAGATCCTCCATTGCACAGCCAAGGGAGCAGGATTTAATCCATGCTCATCAGTGGAATGGAGATTCCTGTGCAAAACCACCATCTGAAGCAGCTCTCACTCGCAAGCTACTTCAAAGATAGCCAAAGGCTCAAAGAGAATTGCAAGGGCTGTCGCAATGTCTTTTACAAGACTCCCTGCTTCTCCTTGATCTTGGAAGCTTAAAAGGGAGGTATGGGGATACTTGGAATCTCATCCTGCTCCCCTTTTAAGTCTGATATCAGGGACTGGGGCAGCGGGGGCTTGCAAAGCAAATATGGCCAGCAAGGCAGATCCTGATAATAATCAAGGATCTAAAAAGATTCCCCATCCCTGAATTAACGTCTGGATTTAGTAAACTGCACTTACTAATTCAGTCACTAGTGGCCTTGAGCTCCCAGAGAAAGTGTTTAATTGTCGCTGCTTCAAGATGTGCAGAGTATTCTCCCTGAAAACACAAGGCATATCATTACTTCAACAGCAATACATACTAAAGTAAAATATTCTATTGTCAACACTATAATGCATTAAGGTTCTTTAACAAAATATATTTAATTAGTCCTGATTTTTTTTTTAAAAAAAACAATTAACTGAGCTTTTTAAATTACAGCTGGTGAAAGTTGATGCAGTGTTTCAGCAGACCTGTCTTTAGCAATTCTGTGGTGTAAGAATAATGCACAGCAATAATGTAAAGCGTAATTTTTATAAACCTTTATGAGTTTAATAGATTTGTTAATACCTACCATATTTAAAATAAATTAAAGCCCAATATAAGTAACAATTTTACATAAAGTTTATTCAACATGCTTTTTAGGAATCATCACAAAACTGATATAGCAAAAAAATGCAGTATTTCCATGTCTCTAATATTTAAAGAACAGGGATTGTGTCATGTAATAATTGTATAATATATATATATATATATATATATATATATATATATATATATATATATTCTTGAATCAATTGCTTGAGATGTTTATGTAGAATATGGTATAAAGAACCAGCAGCATGCACATATCAAGAGTGATCAGTAGTTGGTCAATAACTTACCAATATACAGACTTTGCATAAAATTCAATATTATCAGAGAAGTCTCCAACTTCATCCTTGGCAATGCTCTCTAGCCAGTCTACCACCAACTGAAAATTAAACTAAACTTAACAATAATGTAAAACAAGACTTTCCCCCAATTTCCACTTTGATTATGGGGTAGACAAAGATGCATCAGACCAACACTGCGCAGAGTCCTCTAAATTCTATGGCATTTACTTCCAAAGATGTAGACATAGGATTGCAACCTCTATCAAATGCTGCCCTTTTAAGCCTTGCGAAGAGCAATAAAAAGTTTTCTTGCAACACATATGGGAAGTATCCCATTGGTGTTAAGGAGACTTGTTCCTAAGTGCAGTGGAATCTTGGTTCTTGAACACCTTGGTACACGAACATTTTGGCTCCCGAATGCCAAAAACCTGGAATTAAGTCTTTCCATTTTTGAATGTTTTTCAGAAGTCGAATGTCTGATGTGGCAGTCAGCTATTGTTTCTGGGGTATCTGCGCCAATCGGAAGCCGTGTCTTGCTTTTCAAACGTTTCGGAAGTCGAACAGATTTCCGAAACTGATTACGTTCTAGAACCAAGGTAGCACTGTAAATGTATATATATATATATCTTAAATGTATATATATTAAAAACAAAACAATCAGTTCTGACCTCGTGCAGGAGGGATGTGTTCTCCCTTGATGGCTTGTTGAACAAGGAGGGAGGGAGAGAATAGTGGGCGGGCCCTTTTCTGATGCCCTAACCACCACTGGCATGTGCCCCCACCCCTGACAGATTACTCCCAAGGGAATGGAGTGCTTGTAAGAAAACATGTTCCACATCCCTACTTTGTGTCATACCTGGCTTTGTCGAACCAATGAATCTCTCTGGAACAGACTGTTTATAACAGTCTTTTCACTAGCATTTATAGCCTAGGGAAGAACAAAACCTATGTTCAAATGACTGAAGCATGATTCATGATCAAAAATTATTTTCTATTTGAAACACTTTGAACAGTTTAATCATATTTGACAATTATATGCTTAACTGATCGCTAAACAGTGCGGGTGCTTAAATGGATCCACATCCACTATGCTCTATGAAACTAAGAATACAATATGCTTTATTAGTTCTGTAGTTTTTATCTCTATTATGTATTTTTAACAATGTAATACTATGGTAAAAAGCAATGTGGGTAAGTTGTCCCTTAGTAGAAAAAGACTGACAAAACTTACTGCAAGGTCAAACATGGTTTCTTCTTCTAGAGCAGACTGTATCCTATCCCTGGATTTAAAGCAAACAATATTGAGGATTAGCATTGCATGTTATTTCTTAGCTACATATATCTCATTGAAATCCGCAAGTACACATAGGGCACAATTCATACACAATGTCCAGGAGGGTCCTATATCCCCTTCACCCCACTGGCACAGATACAGTGATAAGGAAATTGCAAGGTCTGTGTGCACCTGTCATATCCCCACCCTGGTCTCCCTCCTTGTACCTTACAACTTTTATGTGCTCAAAGTTCTACTGAGGATTTTAAAGAGTTCCTATTGAGGATGCTGTTATAGTGCAGTTAGATTTATTTTTCTAATATTGGACAATATCCAAGGTTAGTCATACTCAGAGTAGGGACACTGAAATCAATGGACTTTAAGTCCATTGATTTCAGTGACTCTACTCCCAGTATGACTATATCACCCACTGTATTTGGATATATTCCAAAGTAAGTGACATTGTGTCATCCATTCAACTGCCACATCCTATATTGGTTTGCTAATGTCTGCCAAGCACACTTTAACTAACCTAATCACTGGAGGCTCAGGTGGCTGGCTTTTTTCAGTTCCAACTGGTTCACCAGCTAGAACCCCTCGATCAGCACACCGGCTGTGGAAGTCTAAGGATACTCATGCAAAATCTTGCAGGAACTCGGATGGCCCTGTGAGATATTGCGAGAGCATCTCAAACCTGGCATGCTGGGAGGGCCTCTTCCCCTCAAGCAAGGCTAAGAGCAGACTTGGCACAAAAAGAGATTTTAAGCTCTGTCTTCCTTGGATTTAACTTCTGCAATTTCAGCCAGTCAGCCTTCAACCACATATGGCTGAAATCACACAAGTTAAATGTACATTAGGTGTGGTTGTACTGCAAAGTAAATTTAAGCGTTGAGGGGGAAAAGCACAAGCAGGCTTTCAGGAAAATTACCTGTAAATTGAGGATAATAGTCTCCAAGTTACCATCTCTTGCTTGAGAAGCCACAACACACTGGCAGTTTTTGAAAATTTCTGCTGCCCAGGAGTAGCTCGGTACACTATTTTTTGAAGAATGTTCACCTGGTATTTAAAAAACAAATCAACAGTTGGGTTATATCATCTTTTCTTCTCTCACACAATATTTTATTCTTCGTATAGTGGAATTTGTGTAGTGCTTTACAACAGAGGTTTGGAACTGGATCCAATCAGTGGGTGACTTATATCTATAAAAAGTTCAAAGGGGATTGCCAAAGGGGATTGTGTCCCCAGCACTCTCTGTCAGCTGATTGGTACTGACAGGAAGCCCTGCTTGCAAAGGAACAACCAGGGGCTCACTTGAGGCTCCCTTTTGTTCCATTGTAGGTATGTCCATACCTGCCCCACACTATCGGGCATGGGGTAGGTGACCCTGCTTTATACAGCATAAGTAAAAACAAAGTAATTTCCTGCTGACAGTAAAAAGAATACAAGTAGAGAGGAAGAATGGAAGATGCACTGGTAACGGGATTAATGCAATCAAAGGCAATTAAACAAATGTTGTAGTTAGGGACTAATACAATGTGCTTATTGCTAAAGATGTTCAAATCTTCATCTTCAGCTACAAATCCCAAACAATTACATGAAACTGTAATTTGTAGCTTTATACAAAATGAGTCTGTACAGAAGCTATTTTTGAGAGCTCTCTGTATGAACTACAGGCACTCTCAACAGTAACCCTCTTTTCATATATACGGCAGTGACATTGCCTGTACTACTCTATGCTTATTCACTGAGGGAAAATGATTTTGGTTCAGCAAGTAATGAATACATAAAGGGACATAACAATATACCTGGTTATTGCAAGTATCTTCGTACTCATCTACGAGTTCAAAAATGGTAGTGGAAGTGTGTTTTAAAAGGGAATGTAGAAAATCGGAGTACATACTCCTCGTTGCTAGAAGAAGAAACGTGTTAATTAGAATAACTTACTTTAGAACAAGTCTAGCTTGGAACAAGTTCACCTTTATTATATTTTAACACTCGTAGTGTCTATGTTTTGTACATATATTAAAATATATAAAACAAGATTTTTAAAATAGTTGTACACTAAGCACAATGTTTCAAAGCACATTTGATAATACATTCTCCTTTGCAGATGTTCTTTAGAACAAAAAATGGAAGTATTGATGGGGTGAAACTGACATAATCTAAGCATTCCTCAAAGCAGTGGTGGGGAACCTCAGTTCCCATCATCCCTGACCATTGACCATGCTGGTTGAGGCTGATGGGAGCTGGGAGTATAGCAACACCTGGAGAGTCACAGGTTCTCCGTCTCTGACTTAAAGGGGGGGGGGGAGTCAAACATTTAGACACAGGAAAAGAAATGTAGCTAAATAAATTCTCAGCACTACAATTCTGAAATCTTGCGCCAAAAGCAAACCCAGAACTGTACAAAAAACAACATCAGGCCTGTGGAAATGTACAATGTAGTTTAACCAACTTCCTAAAATGTACCTATTTTATATATGACAGCGTAATAGTTATTATGGCTGTCCCCGGCCATGGTACTGTTCTTCCAAGACTATGATCTACTTAGAATCATGGAATTGTAGAGTTGGAAGGGACCCCTAGGATTATCTAGGCCAACACCCTGCAATGCAGAAATCTTGTTGTCCAACATGAGGCTTGAACCCATGACCCTGAGATTAAGAGTCTCATGTTCTACCAGCTGAGCTATCCCTTGGATTGGATGAAGAAAAACTAGACCAGCTACTTATCCTACAACAGGATACCTTATGCTTTTAACAACAGGCATTGATGCCGTAACAGATAGCAAAGGCAAAAAGTGAGCTCTCACCTGCTTCCCCAGGATCATCCTCCTTCAACAGGACAGCACTCTTAGTGATATCTTCTGTACCACTGTACTCTAAATTTGTGAACATGATTGAATGTTGAGGGGAGAGTGAAGTTGTCCAGTCATTGTCATCTAACTAAAACACACAATATGATACACAGAATAAAAACCCTATTAAGATCAATTTCAGATTTCAATGTCAGCCATCTGTTACTTATGGGGGAGTCCATTCCCCCTTTGCATTGAACTATGTGTGCTGACAGGGCAGAAGCAACCCTCAGCTCAGCCCCATCAGCCTCTACCAGCCTTTGCCTGCAATGATGCCAGCATCACTCTGCCATTGAAGAGCTCCTTGTTCTGCCTGCCAAGTGTGTGACTGGGTAAAATTGCTACCAGCCAAGTTCCTTGCCAGTGGAGAGCTCCAGGACAGCTCTGTTAAGCCCTGCCAGCCAACACCAAGAGTTTCGATTGCAGACTTAGTCAACAGCAAAAGAGACAATAATCACCATTGTAGATATTGCAGTTTTCATGAAAATGTACTCTGGTTGAAATAGGGATGGGATGACTGAATGAACGTGGTGATGATTTTTTTTCCCTTAAAAGGAAGGAGTCACCTGTAATCTCGTGTCTTGCTCCAACAAGGGAGTTTAACAAAACTGCACCCTACTGGTACATGACTCTCCTATGCATTCCTAGATTTCCTAATGATGTGAGAGGAGGAAGAAAAGTTCCTTCTAGCCATTCAGTCTTCTACCTATCTAAACACTACATATTAGCCTTAAAAGGTGTGTTGTCAAGGCAAGTTTTTATGACATACAAATTGACAGCAAATTATCAAGAAAGATAATTGATGAGAACCCAGCTTCAGTAGCAGTAGATCATTATCCCCACCTTCCATTTACATGAGGGCTGAAAACTTCTTACCTTAAAAGACTGACTAGATTTTGCAGCGTTCATTATGACAGCAGGGGAGACAGTGACAGACTAGCCCAAGAGCAGTAGCCAGTGCTACAAGCCTCTGATATCATAATCACATAATAGGGAGCAGTAGCCTCAGTAACAGTAGCTAAAGCAACAATCCAGTGATGTCACAATGATACAACAGGGAGCATTTTCTGTCTTTCTAGTTTCTGGACACATTGAAGAATATCTAAGAACTTAAAATAACCAATCTTAGCTGCTCTTCTCATCACTCCTTCTAATAGCAAACTCAGATGAGTGAATGCTAATGGTCAGAGCTGAAACAGGGGCACTGAGAAATAAAAGGGAGGTAATAGCATGTTTAGACCGAGTCCCAAGATTTGATAAAGTACAACTTAAAAAAACAAACTAAGGTGGCCAGTCCAGTGAGGAGTGAGCATGTTCAGTAGTCACAGAATATAGTCTATCAATTGGGAAAGAAAAATGGAAGTTGTGGGATGAAAATTCCCTGTTCCCAGGAATGGCTGAAACCCTTAACAAGCACAAATTTGTTAGGAGAGTATAGACATTTCTCTCCTAAGCATACTATATTATTTTTGATTCTCTAGATTGGAACTCTAGTTACATTTTCACAGGTACCTCACTTTAGAAAGGACAAAAAAGAAAAATATTAACCTGCAACTTTATGTACACTACTTGGGAGAACACCTCACTCAGTACAGTGGGACTTACTTCTGAATAAACATGCACAAGATTTCATAGACTCAGAACTGCAGAATTGGAATTTGGCTGTTAAATGTTGCAAAAGTACCCTATGATGGGTGAAAGACTCTAAATGCTGCTCATTTGTACTTTGCATGTTCTTACCATAGACACATTTCCAAGGTGCCCAGGAGTATGCACAAGATAAGGAGATTTTCCTCCTGTGCCCATGATGGTAGACATATTCAGTTGATTCATAGAATTCCGACTCTGTGGAGTAACTGGAGAAAAATTGTTTTTAATTATTTTTTTTAACAGGAACAGGAGCAAGACATGGCGAGGGGTGGGGTAGCCCCTTGCTGAAACTCAGCAGAGATGAAATAGTGAATAAAACTTCACCCTCTTACAGAAAACCAGTATCATGCTTAGTATTTAATGCTATTTTAATTAATTTTAACTAAACTATTTAGGAGTGAAAGGAATAGTGGATGTAAACACTTAGAAGTATAGTAAATTTAAGTACTAAAGTGTACATCAAATAAGGCAATAGGTATAAAAGATCTTACAGGAGCGTGAAATCCGCCCGAGTCCTGGAGTCCTGGGGACTGTCAGTCCTCTTGCTGTCATGCCACTTGAACTGTCATCCAGAGAAGCAAGGACTAAGAAAAGAGAATCAAGCTAAGAAAATAAGCTTCAAAGTTCTGCCTCAGTTTGCAGTTGTTCCTGGCCATCTTAAAGTATAAGTTCTGGTAAACACAGTCTATGTCATTATTCCTTCAAATTCCATCTTTCCCAGGAAGCCCATTGCTTAAGTGCAGTTTTTTTACAAACGCAAATTGAATCAGGTGAAGGATATGCTGACAATTAACAGGATCAGAACAGGCATATGTGGGTAAATGTTACCTTTCCCACTCCTGCTGCAGTTCTGAGAAATATCTCATTTTCTGAAGCTTACTTTGGGTGTGAATTTTAATAGCTTCAAATCTTAAAATGTTTTTCGCCTGGTCTTACGACCTACTTGTCACAAAAAGTAACAAATCATGAAGCAAAATAATGGTCAAAATCATATTAAATTATATTATTATGTGTAACAGAAAATAAATTATGTTACTCTGCACTGTCCTGAATTAACCTTTCTTTATATAAAAAAAACATTATCATTTAAAGAGATAATGTCTAGCTCACAAATCATATGAGTATGTTTTTAAGTAAAACCAAAGGAAAAGGATACTAGAAACTTTTTTTTTAGAACTCTGCTTCCGAACTGGCCGAGTTGCTTCTTGTGGAGTAGGCATATTTTGAAAATCATTCCTGAAAAGAATACAAACATCTAATGTTATTGAAGCTACCAACGTGAGTCTGACCAAAGTGCAGGAGGCAGTGGAAGACAGGAGTGCCTGGTGTGCTCTGGTCCGTGGGGTCACGAAGAGTCAGACACGACTAATCGACTAAACAACAACAATATCATTTTATTTTAATTACTTCTAAATAATAAAAGTTTAAAGTGAACCTAAAATTTCATATTATAATTTGAAACAAGAGACACTTCCAAAAATAATTGAACGAAATTGTTCTACACTACCTGATCTGCATGTGTGAAATCTGAAACTTTACATCTAATAAAGAAATATCCTCAACAGCAAAATTCTAGCAATCAGCTAATTATAATAATCTTCGACAGAACCAGACGCTGAAAAGAAGACTCTACCTGCACATTAGATAATTTCTGCCATCTTTGAACATTTAGGGGTGCATCAGTATTAACCAATCTTGGTATTCACCTAGGGCACGTTTCCTATACAGTTTACTAGCATTCTTTTCCCAATAGCTGCCAACCGAATGCCTCTGGAGGCTCACAAGCTGGGCGTGAAGATGATGGTTTTCACTGTTATTTTCCACAGAATCATCTTGCATTCAGAGGCAGACATCCACTAAACCTGGATTTTCTACTTACCTTTAATGGCTAAAATATGGTGGTAGACAAATTCCTGCACCTTGCAGCAATTAATTAATTATGTGTTCTGTGAAGAACGCAACATGGTTTTGTGACACTGATAAAAAAATATGTTTTCCCTTTTCTCTCTGCAAACATGGGAAATTGTGGGGAGGAAGAAAAGCAATTTGAAGCACGGAAAAACTTTGCCTCCTATCAAAGGAATGGCTAATTTTTGGATGGGAAAATAATTTTTGAGATTTAGACCCCACCTCTCTACCTTGAACTAATTTTGGGGTGTCTCTTCTCTGTCTAGTCCAGCACCGTAGCAATGGCCAGCCAAATGTCTCTGTGAAGCTTGCAACACAGAATGGTAGCAAGTCACCTCCAGCATCTGATACTCAGATGGCCAGGAAGCTCCATTTCACTTGGTCTGTGAAACTAAGGATAGGTGGTGGGAGTTTGCTTTGGTAAAGTGTGCTTAAGTGTCACGACAGAATGTGGTTATTTAGCTCCTTCAACCTAAATGTACCAGGGTGGGTTACAAAAGACACGAGGTCATAACATAATGCATAACATCATAACATAAACATAACACAAACTAAAAGCAACAGTCCAATCAGATAGTAAAACTCAAATTGACGTTGAGTAAAACAAATAATCTGGCCAGACACCCAAATGATACCGACAAGACCGCCAGGCAAACCTGCCTTAAGGAAGGCAAGGAGCCACCACTGAAATGGCCTGGTCATCTACCTGCAGCAGTGGGGTTTCTAATAACCTGACTTTGCGAGAGCCCCTCATCCTAAGCGCCCCACCTTAAAACCACCAAATGAGCATATGCGAACGGATGAAAAGTGGAACTGTGGGACTCACTGCCACAGGACGTGGTGGTTGACCATTAGTTTGGAGCGCTCTCAAGAAGGGATTGGGCAGCTTCATGGAGAACAAGGCTATCAGAAGGGGGACGGCTGCATTTATGTCAAAGGGCAGCTCAGGGAGGCTGCTCAATATTGCCCTCATGTCCACTGTGGGAAACAGGAGGGCCGTGCTGGGCTGGGCAGGGCAGGCCGCTCCGTTGCCTGGCAACCTTCCGAGCGCCTATCAGCTGGCGCGCGAGGCTCAGCTAACGGCTCTCCCTCCCACCCGGCCAACGGACGCGCACGCGGACAAAGCCCACGCTCGCTGCAGGCTCCCCCTTCCCTCCCGCCCGCACCAGGCAGAGAGCACACCTCTCGCCGGGCCTCCCCTCCCCCGCTCCTCTCCCCTCGCGTACTCTGTCAAAGGAGCCGACTTGTCCATCTCGGAGGCGAGCCGCAGGCTGGTTGCCGCTTCTTGAGTCTTCCCGCTCCCCGGAAGCTCGTGACCCGGAGCAGGAAGTGGAAGAGTCAAGGCAAAGAAAGCGGAGGGGGCGGGATTTGTGGCAACGCCTGTTTGAGGCGAGAAGCCGCCTGAGGCTCACACGGGCCTTCATGTTTCCAAGGCAGAGAAGCCAAAGGGCAATGGAAGCCTGGATTGCGGGGGCCGTCGCTTGGAGCTCTTCGTACAGAGAGGCAAGGACTCTTCAAAATTTCTCACTTGCCATGCCGGCTTCAACGGCTTCCTGTAACGGTCGACACAGACAGGTCCTGGGCAGGAAGGGCGCCGCCTGCCGCTTGGGAGGACCATTCCCATATAAACCCATTTCCCGACGGCAGGCGCTGAGCGGATGCCCGTGTAAGGTTTCGGACTGCAGAACTCGGCAAAAACCACGGAACTGGGCATTATGATTTCGGATATATTAAAAGGACGAGGAGGCAGAACGGATCCTTTCATTACATTTTACCACGGAAGTGACGGGCTTTAAACACCAGCGGCTGGGCTCTCTCAAGCAGAAAAGGAAATGGGTGTCTTGAGGTTTTTATTGGTTTTATAACAGCATCCATAGCTCTTATGAGTCTAGAGCAGGGTTTTCCAAACTTGGGTGTCCAGCTGTTTTTGGACTACAACTCCCATCATCCCTTGCTAGCAGGACCAGTGGTCAGGGATGATGAGAAATGTAGTCCAAAAAACAACTGGAGACCAAAGTTTGGGAAACATTGGTCTAATTAGGAGGAAATGGCTTCCAAGTATAGCTCAAGCTACTTCATTACGGCCCTCGAAAGGCCTGGTAAGCTACCTTTGTATGGATACATAACTGAATATTTCACTGGTAGCTTCTCCTCACTATGTTGAAGGGCCTAGAAGAAAGGCCCCTGCAATTGTATTCTACTTTCTGTGTAGCTACTAAAAGCATGGAAGGAGTTCTGTCTTCTAGTACATTTGGTTTAGATCTGCTTAGCTTTGCTAAGCTCCCCTCTCTATTCTGAACAAAAACGCGGTGTCAAAGAAAAATCAATTTCCTTTATTAGCATTGAAATTAGGTTTACAGGTAAAGCATCCCAAATATCCACCCATTACAATTAAATTGGCAAGAGATTAAACAGTTCTCTTACAGAGCAAGAACTGGGAAGACATGTCACAGGGAGAGTAGGGCGGGCTAGCTAATGGGTTTACACTAAAATGCATGTTAACAGTTGCTAGTGTAGCAGTAGGGCTGGTCATTCATACATGAAGCCATGGAATTGTTCTTTCAATACAAATCCAACACACACAACCCAGACAGAAAAGACAACCTGGCAAGTGGAAATGCTAGGAGATAGAGGTTGCTTCACATTGAAAGCTTCTGCCTTGACAAGGAGACACAACCAGAGACAGGGCTGCTTCTGCCAATGCGAGCTCCCCACTCTGCATCAGTACAAATGTCCTTTAAGATACCCTGACAGTGATAATCCTAACACAGATGTTGAACTGCAGATCCACTGAGCATGGATGAGTTAGAAACAAACTAGGCACAGAAGCCAGTAATAATACAAAAGGAGAAACTCTTCCCCACAAAGCATGGACTTACTAGTTTTGGAAGTCAGCTTTTACTCAAGAAGCAATATTCTACAGAATGTGAACATTAGGCAGCTGAAGCAGCTTGCCACAAATATTGCTACCTATCTGGCACTATGAGGAAGACCATGGTGACAGATAGGAAGTATTTGTATTGTGAAAGTTTAAGATTGCTCCTGAAGGAACATGAATTCCGAAATGCCTTGAGCTGTAATAAAACCTCTTATGCTGGCACTTTTGAGAACAAGTTTCTCCTATTGCATTCTTCTTGGAGATGTTTGCGTCAGATTTGCTGTGCCAAGGGAGACAGAAAGTACACTAACATGAAAGACAAGTAGCTAGTACTACTTTGCCAAAAACCTAATCCTGTGAACTAGAATAAGCAGAAGAAATACAGAACTATACGGAGTTTGAAAAGTGATGTTACACAGTATGTATTAACCGCGAAATACTAGCCTTTTAAAAAAGTGAGCAATGAATTTGAGGGGAGGGTTACGATTAACTGCAATTATCAAAACACAGCCAGTTATTTAAAAAGACACAGGCAGTTTGGTGTTTATTTTTTTTTAAAAAAAACACCACCACCATGGTGAGTTATGAGTTTGGTTCCCACTAAAGACTCACATTTGAAAACCCAGGAGGAACTTTTTTGGGCCAGGAATACATACTGTATCTTAAGCTGCAGGAAGGCTGTATGAATCTTTCCTGCAACTTTAAGGTACATGCACATACACGTTTAGGGTTGCTTAATGTTACAGCCTGTAGTGTTCTGCAAATGAACAGCTGTGAGGAAATAAAGGATGAGATATGAATAAAACAATCTTATCCAAAAACTGTGACAAAAAGCATAGTATATACGATTGTTTGGCACTATATTTTATACTGTACAGAAAAGTCATGCACAATCTCTTAGGAAATGCTGTAGCTGCAGAACCAAGACTAATGCATTTTGGTGTAGTCATCCTTTCTCATATGAATGCAGTTAACCAGCTACGTTTCTCTGCTGGCTCCTTTTCTACCTAAAATCCAGTGATGGTGAGAAAAAAGCCCAGCTGCTTCAAAATTGGCAGAGCTCTGCAAAAGCCCTATTTGGAGCATGGGAGGACTAGAACTGGCAAGAGATTTCTCCCACACAGGGCTATGTACAAGGCTGCTTTGTATAGTAGTCCTGCCTGTCCAGACTACCAATAAGTACAGCAGCACACACAAGTTATACTCACCCACGAACAGAGTGCCAGATCTTACCAGTGAAACAGACTTCTTTCCAACCCAAGGATGTTAATGAGCATTTTTCAGTATAGTTAAGATTCAGTTCTCAAAGGCAGACAAGGTTGCAAGAAACTACCAACCAAGCAGTAACCCAGGCCATAGTATCAACTATTGCCTGTGCTATCTGCTTCACAGTTTATCAAAAAATGAAAGGCTTTATAAAAAACTGAACCTTTTGCCAAGTCACCTGAATGCAGCTGGTTTCTTTAGCTAGGATTAGAAAAATCCCAATACTGTACTGTGATTCAGCATTCTAAAATACAGTTCCTGCCCCAGTAACTTCAGGTTCTTGTGACTGGACTTCAGTAGCCAAGATAAACGAATACCCAACTCATAGTTGGTCAACTTGCGCTGTCCATATTTTTGCGAACAACAGCAAGCATCTGGGGAACCTTGCCTGTACATTTCAGATACCCCACGCTTCCATGAATTTGTGGCTCAATTAACCTGGCATTTTTTTACTTGAGAACAAGCAGACTACATAGGATTCTTTATGCATAGCCAATAATAGTTTTGAATTATCTAGAAACAAGCAGCTTGTAAGACTACTCCATTTGGGCATCTGATGTCTTTCAGGCCTCAAAGTATTTGTAAACTTAACATAGTTCTAGGTTTAGCATATACCAGTACCCTCTTGGGACAAAGAAGGTTGGTAAAAATAACCCCACTCTCTTTTTCCTTCTATCACATTTCTTAGCAAAGATACTCAGCAACGGAGGCTGACCTAACTCTGGAATGTTTCCACTGAAACCAGTAAATTATGGCAACATTAGTGGTCAGAGCACATCCATGATTATTTAGGAGAATGTGTAAGTAGTCTGACTTGTATAGGATGGACAAGCAATGATTCCTTGGGGTTTCAAATTCTAATTGCCAAACACACATTTTAACACATTACTGATCTCACTGAAACATTACACAAAACATTCAATTACAGGTAGTTGTAATGCAAGCCCTTGCATGGCAATCCAAATTTATTGAACTACTGATGCTAAGTCATACAAAATTGCACCACTTTTAATTAAGGCTTTTAGTTTACATTTGGCCACCTCAAAGCAGTTGTAACATTAGGTTGGTCAATTTAAATACTGTGGCTCCCTGTTGGATTTTACACGCAATCTTTACACCCAAACGTTAATGCATACAAAGCAACAAGGCATTGTTAAATAAATCTGCAAAAAGGTAATTACTGCAACTTAGGCCCTGGGACCAATTACACATGATTAAAATTACTTCCCACATTCACATCCACAGTACTCGTCCACCATTTAACATCTCAACCAAAACGTTACACATGTAAAACAATCACTAACAGGCAAAAGTACTAAACCTGTATATTTGGTATTGCAAATACACTTATGCATGAGCAAGCAAGGGAATTCACAGTGAGAATCTACAGCTGCAGAAGCCAAAATGATTTACAAAAAATTGTTAAATCATTAAAAAATTGTTTTAAAATATACACTTCTTGTTGTAGACCCCCACTGTACACACAACTATAAACATTGTTCCCTATGTAAACAAGGAAAAGGAAACATACAATAAAAGGTTGAAAAATCTGGACATTTCCTTCCCAACAGATATTAAAGGCAATGTCTTTAGACAGACATTATACTGAAAGGACTCATTTTAAAGACTAGATCACTGTCTCCACAGGTTTTTTATCCTAAAATTAAAAAACTATATAGCTGTTGAGTTAATCAAAGCGCTTTTGTACAATACAATGGTGATCCTGTATTTTTCTTTTAAAAAAGTTACAATAAGCTACAAATACCGATGAAGCAAAGTTATCTGGAGTAGTCTATATAGGAGCTCTTTGGACTTTCTTTTATTACGCTAAAATAGTGGTGCTTTTCGGATTTACATTATTGTACTCTCCAATAGGAAGTATGGGGTTTGTTGCAGTATACAGTACAGTTTTCATACATGTACAACATTGGTGGATGAACAATGTCTCTTATCAGTAATACTGGATGTAGGCTCTGGTTTTACCAGTTGCATACATTTAGATTATTTATAAGTAAAAATCTCTCGTGACACTGGAAAGTGATTAGAATGTGCAAACTGATGTAGTAGCTGTCATCCATTTCACAAAGGGTACCACCACAGGAAAGTCCATTTTAAGTTGTTGGTAGGTTTAATAAAGTTGGAATGCTGGCACTGTTGTAGTCAGCAACAGTTCTTCAGACCTGGAACATAAAAGAGAAACAGAGATTAATACTCAGATGGTATTTAAGCAATGAAAGAGAATCACTATATTGAAAAAAGATGTATCCTACATTAAATGTTTCAGTTGCGTTAAAATTTGTTTCCCATTTCAAGAGAGGGTTCAATTCCAACTACCCCCAAGTGAAATTCTGCTCTCAGAACAGGATTTTTCCACCTCTTTCCTACTGCAGCCCCTGAAAAACTGCTCCTGAGGTCTGAGAGAAGTGTCACAGGAGGTTGCAGCAAGAAGCAACTGGCAAAAAAAGTCAGATCCCCCACAACATTGGCAGAAGTACCTTTTACTTGCACAAGGCTATATCTGAATCCCAAGCCATTAACTTTGAATTTTTGACCCATCCTATAAAGAGCTGGCAATCCTTCATGCATATTCAAGTGCACATGGATGCAGATATAGTGTTATAATTTAAAACCAGATTGAAATGATCAAAAGCATCTCAGCACGGCGAAGGCGAATAAATCAATCATTTAAAAATACAGCACTATTTGTTGTGGCTTTCAGTGTGGCAAGACTTTGCTTACACTTACCTGGCTCAGTGCTACAGTACACACATATATTAAAGTAGCTGACAAGATGACTTTTTGCGTGCTTTCCCAGGTACTGGAGTTTTTCTGTTAATTTGTCGCACAAGGTCGTAGAAGATCTGTGAACACAAAGTTTGCTTCATATATTCAGTGTTTCTCAAGTGGGATCATTTTCAGGCTTCATAGCTTTTAAACATGACATTTAAATACCACTGCAGATATCTGCGGCCACAAACGAAATTCTGATGTGTAGCGCTTATATTCTGCCTTCCAGAGTTCTTAAAATTGACAACTGCAACTTTTCCCAGGTTTTTTTTTCCCAGAAATGCAAATCATGCAAATAAGACCCTGATTCTTTTCAAGGAGGTTGACAGACAAGACTGAGATTGCAATCCTAAACACTTTATAGGGAGTAGCACCACTGAAGACCCCTTATTTCCAAGAAATGCACACAATAAGCTTGGGTTTTAAGGAAGCTTTACTTTACATACAATTCAGCATGAATATTTGGGGACTAATTTCCTCCTATGTTAAGCAAAAGAATCCCGCAAATATTTTATACATATTTTGTTTTGTACATCAGCAGTAGCGAACGTCTGGCCCATATGAGGCAGGTAAAGACAGTTTCAAAGGGAAAACCAGGAGCCTTAAGTGTGCTCTCAATTGTTCTTTGGCAAGCAATGCTGATCAAAGCCCCACTTAAACCAAGTCCACCAGAGAAATGCATCCATTGCTTGCATAGTTTGAAATCAAACCACTCAAGCAAAGGAAGTAAAGTTTGAAATCACTGATAAGTTGCAGAGACAAAAGGAAACACAATGGCGATAGTGACATCATGTAATTGACAGGTGAACAAACATTGCATTCAGGAAAAAAAGTAGGAGATCCTGATCCAGTTCTAAGGGTCAAATAATGTGAATAGGTCTTTCGTAAGATAAAATGTTTTAAAGCCTTACAGTTTCATATAAATTCTAGACTATGTGCACATAAAATGAAGCTATTCATTTAATAGCTGACTATGTTTTAGAGTAAATGTCATCCTGAAAAGCTAGTTTCCCCACACAAAAGTTGTTTCAAAAATTCTTTCTGCCCCTACTTCCATAGACCTGCTCAATTTTTGCTTGAATAGTTTTTATGCACAATTCAGGAGTTCCCTGGGAAACACGGGGAAATACTGCATATAACCCATAACTGATAATTGCTCTTAAAGAGCTCATGCTTTTTTAAAAAAGCTGTTGGAGGTTTAAGGCATTCTGACCAGTTTCAAAGAAAGAAATTCCATGGGGGGAAAAGATCAAATGTGTTGTCAGTTGTAATGTGCATGTCCCCCAAATGCAGTCCAAGATTGCCATTTTAAGTTTTAGGAATAACTAGAACAGTCCCATCACCAATGATGTCTTCTGCAGCTGTGTATCTTTACATCAGAGAAGCCAACAAAGAGACATCCAATCTGTTCACATCATTTATACAGTGGTACCTCGGGTTACATACGCTTCAGGTTACAGACTCCGCTAACCCAGAAATATTACCTCGGGTTAAGAACTTTGCTTCAGGATGAGAACAGAAATTGTGCTCCAGCGGCAGCGGGAGGCCCCATTAGCTAAAGTGGTGCTTTAGGTTAAGAACAGTTTCAGGTTAAGAACAGACCTCCAGAACGAATTAAGTTCTTAACCCGAGGTACCACTGTACAAGTTTTCAAAACAGGATTATTAATTTCTAACATTTAGAAGCATTCAAACTTCAAAGGAGCAGTTGTTTTGGCTTTAACAGAAGACAATGCCATGGTGAATTAGATTGTCTATTTCTAGAAGGATAGCCATATTGTTTTTGCTCTAATAGGCTAAATTGGGTAGCCAACATGATGCCCTTCAAATTCCAAACCATTACAACTGATGGGAGTTGTCGACAACACCTAGAAGGCATCATGTTGGCTACCCATGGGCTACCTCTTGTGGCACCTTGAAGACCAACAAATCTGTTAGTCTTTAAGGAGGTACAATACCCATTGCTGTTTAGACCAACTAGTCTCCCTCATTCTCATGAAGTGGACTGTTGCCTATGAAACCTCATGCCATTAGTTAATCATTTTCCAGGGGTGACAATTCTCTCCCTACTTTATGCCACGAACAAAAAAGGGTATCTCCCCTTTTTGGAGCAGTGATCTCTTCCCCTTTCTGCTGGACTTTTCCAGAAGCAGAGATCATAATTCTGCCTTAGCACTGAGTTAAGACAGAGGTAGAATTCATAACATCTTCGACAGGTTTGCCAGACCTGCAATTTGTTGAAATTAACAGGATATGTCACCAACGGATGACATTTCCCACTGATTTCAATAGGAATTAGGTACAAATTTACATCTAATTTTACACTAGAATAATGAAGGTGATTAAAAACTCACAAAAGCTGATAATAGTGGCGGTGTGGGTTTGGGATAAACAAAGTAAAATTAAATGTGTAAAATTATTTATTTACCTCATTAACATTTATTTTTGATTTTGCAGAAGACTCTAAGAATGCACAGTTATTCCATTGCCTTGCTAAATTCTGTCCTTGTTCCTTTCCCACAACTCTTTCATCTTCCAAATCGCACTTGTTGCCAACCAGAATCATTGGTACCTAAAATGATAAACATTAAGTAAAGATTTAAAATGTAAATTAAATAACTACTACTGTGAAAAGTTAAATAATTTCCGATACTAATCAGTCACTCTGAAAGTTATATCTGAAGTCTTAATTGAAAACTGGATTCTTACACAATCAAACTAGAGGTAATGCATTTAAAATGCATCATATCATTAAAGTAATTTTAAGACATCAACATTTGAGAATGAAGCCACTAGTAGCTTAGATTTGGAGTTCTCAAATCCAAGTTATACAGCACTGCAGTTCTGTACTTGAATCTACATTACATTTTAACATAACATTTAGGGCTGTTATATTATCTTGTAAAATAATCCACTGCCTTTGTATGATTCACCACTTTCTGAACCTAAAAGAGCAACTTATTCTAATGAGATAATTGGAATCTGAGACGGAGCAATATGGCACAATATAGTAATGCAGTAAAGCAAAGCACCAGCTTCTTTTGAATCCAACCAGCAGTGCTCTTCCTTCTGGCTCCAAATTAACATCACAGACAGTACTCATTGTTTTGTAATGTTTTAAAATGGCCAGCTGCACACACGTCTCTACTTAATCAAGGAACTGAATATCCAAGCATTGTTTACGTTTTGAAACGCAGTATGAATCCTGATAGTCTTGCCCTGTGTGCATAGTTTATCTTCCAAAGTCCCATTTTAAATAATAAAGTCCCACTTAAAGAATATCTTTTATATTTATGATTCTTGCTTATTCTGTCTTTAAAGTTTGATAGTGAATTTGTGCTAGTTCAATTACATTTTTATACAATAGTCATAAAAGTAGCAGCAGATCTTCTGTTGAGTGGCCACATATCAAGGAAAGAGACAACAGGAATCCCATTTTCACCCAAGGCAAGTTACTATGCATACATCAGATCATATCCTTATTGTAGAACACTGGCTATAGAAGAGCCATAAGCTGTGCTTCTAAAGAGAACCTCCACTGGCCATTTGCAAACAATGCTTAGGAAGACTGCTTACATCATCAGTGTCTTTGACTCGAAGAATCTGTTCTCTTAGATCCTGCAAATCATTAAATGTGGACTGTGCTGTGATGGAATATACTAAAGCAAACCCTTGACCATTTTTCATGTAGAGGTCTCTCATGGCTGTAAACTGTTCCTGTAAAACACAATGACAGAAATGGAGAACTCAGAACAGTTATCTGACAAATGCAGCCTGACTTATGAGGACTGATCACACAGCAATTCCCCCCCCCCCCCAAAGCATGAATTTACTTTTCCTATCCCGTTTTTTCTAAACAGGAGCTGGCTGACTTTCTGGACATGTAAAGTAATCAGTTGACACTCAAAATAAGCTGGAAGCATTGTGTCAAGAATTACAGATTTACAGGGGGAAAAGGCATCAGTCTAACAAGCAGATGGACACACTGTAAATTAGTAGTGAAACTTCAGAGTTCCAGCTATCTTTAATCAGTTAACAATTTTTTCCATCTTTTCCCGCTCTTTTCAGGCAGCATCTTGTTCTATACCAGCAGTGGGGAACCTCCATCCCATGGACCTAATTAGGACTGGGTCTCCCCATTTGGCTTGTGAGGCACACACCTGCCCTACACCTATCATCATATATGACATCAGGTCTGGGGCAGGTAAACACTCAGCTGCGCCAAAAGGGGCTTTGCAGCTGATCAGTGGCACTTGTAAAGCTGATTACTTTATCAGCTTATCTTCAGGGCTTGTATATCTGTGTAATATACCCAGTTTTGCTGTTCGTCATAGTTTGCAAAGCCCTGTGCACTGTTCTTTGCAAGTACCATATCAGGGCTTGTAAAGCACTGAGCCTTTTCCTGTATGGTTTTTGACACCAGGTGACTGACAGGTAGTCAACCCTGATTTTCAGTTTTTAGAACAGCCTTTTCCTCCTAAAAATTAGTGGTATAATGAAGGGATCCAACGTTAGTAAAGTTGGGTAGTCAGAATGGATACAGAACAAAATCAAATATATAATCAAAGTTGTATTTAACTTTGCGGTGACTAGAGAGCAAATATTCATGTGCACTGCTCTTTAGGCATGTTTAAATTGGTGGGTGGTACATGGCTAAGTCAAACTCAGTGTAGACCCATTGGACTCAATAGACAAGTTAGCCATTCTTGGCAGGATACCTCCTCAATGATTTATTGTTTCAGTGCCTTCCTTTCTCCCCTTTAAATAATGTAAGGGGGGGGGGGGAGAGGAGATATTATTTAGTATTTTAAAAACCCCAGGTACATTTTTGAATTTATTTACAGCATTTCTGTCCTGCTCTTCAGCTGAAAAGAAGTTCACAGACCAGACCGACTAACAAATATCAGAATTAAGCCCCTGTGCTTGGGCTTACAATCTCAAAAGGCATACCACAAAGAGATATGGGTTTGGGGAAAGAGAAGGGGAAAAGTAGGTCTGAATTACAATTGGTATTTGCTTGCATAAGAATTAAATTACACGAAATACACCTTCTTGCTTTCCCCCCTTAGTCAAATATTTTCACTGAACTACTTTGGGCTACCGCAAACACTTTGAGATTTTTATACAGAATGTAATATATGACACCCCTCAGGAAACATAACAATGTAAGACAAATAGATATGGTAACTCTGGTTTTGATTGATTTAGGACAGCAGAAAATTTTCTGGGAAACCCACAGCACTGCTTCATATGTGGTGTCAGAACTGACAGACTATCTATGAATGATATTGGGAAGGTGGTGGAAAGCTGAGTGAAAAATACCAACTCAGCAAAGAGCTGCACTATAAAAGGCATAGGCAAGGGACTGAAAATAAAGCTGCACCTTCTGCAGGACTATAGTGCAGACATGTTTTTTTGTGTGTGTGTGTTTTGGGAGGGAGTCACAGGATGGATCCAAAGATTGGTGTACTGTTTCTCCTTATACGCAAGATATAATTAGTACAGGTTTGCGTATGCAGATCAGTTGCTCTACATGTACAAGCTTCATACCCTACCACAAGCTTAGTGTGCCTGCTGGAAAACAATTTTTAAACAGATGCTGAACATCACAGATGCTGAAGTGATTGTGAGCATTTAATACCTTTCAAACATGTACAGAAAACTAACCCTCTATCATTTTAGAATTCAATGCTCATCTCCTCCTCCTCCTCCACTGATATTACCCCTTCTACTTATCAATAATGTCACTTGTATAGTTTTGTCAAACAGGTTGGGGAAGAAGAACAATTTATTTGTAACTTAGCAAAGAATGACAGTGACATGCTGACCGTTGTCAAGAGACACTGATAAAAACTTAGTTTGTTCTGTAGCTCTTTTTTTTTTTAATTCATGGATAACATATACACTCTTAAATAAACAAAAATGAAAACAATCATATACTAATAGTCTTATGCATGTTTACAGAAATTAACTGGAATGGCTTGTTCTGTAGCTCAATCTATTGCTCTGTAAACAATTTCATTTGTAAAAGTTGACCTATAGTAGTTTTACACTTAGTCTTATTTTTACATACCGTTCCTGCTGTGTCTAAGATTTCAAGCATACATTGTTGTGCATCTACTTCAACTTGCTGTCAAAAAAGAAGAAGACACAATTTTGTACTGAAGTATAAACAGCAAGACTTCAAATACTCATTAACTTGCCTTTACAAGTTATACCCACAATGCACAAGATTATTTCCCTTACCATAGTCAAAGCAGTTGGCAGGCTGAAAGAGAGTTTGAGAGTTTATAATAAAATAGCAAAATAGATATGTTAATTTTGCTTGGGTCGGGGTTTATTTTGTAGCAAGAACTGCACACTAAATTTGAGCAGAGGGGAAGGTGAAAGCAGAAGAAGAACAAGATGACAGTGAGAAAGTGTTTGTTACCATTTAAGGACATTTTGGGGGGGAAAGCCCATTTTTCCTAATACCAAATACCCCAGTCCACCACTCCCAACAACCCCAGTCAGAATATCCAATGGTTAGGGGTTATGGGAGTTTTATTCCAAAACAGTTGGAGGACACCAGGTTGGAAAATGCTCAAGTAATGTGCTACAATGCAGGTTAAGTGCATGCCTTTTAGAGCTCAAGACATCTATTGTTTGCCATTAACACAATGTTCCTCTTGACCATAGTGACTCATTTTAGTTCATACTGCTATAATTGTGTCTATATGGTTTATTCTTATGTTTTAATTACAAACCACCACATTTTTCCTTTTGGAAAACTCAGAGCACTTCCTGGCCTCTCCCATTCAGGCAGTGAACTGGTCCACCCTCACTTAGCTTCATGAAACATCACTGGGTTCTTCCAGATCATTCACGGAAAGTTGGTAGTTGTTTTTTTGTCACTATGGTATGGTAAGTTGTGGACAGTTGCTTTGTTCAAAAGTGCTTAGTGCTCAAAACAGAGCCCAGTAGCCTTCATGACACAAGCTAACCAAGCTGCCTTACTTTTATTTTTTGACTGCTAGAAGCTAGGTCAAGCTTCTTTCCATCTCGAAAAGGACCTATTCCAATCAGGCTAGAAATGCCTGTAGCCTTCTCAAGTTGGGTTGGGTTGTAACTTAGACACATCGAAAAACAAAGCAGGTAACTTTCACTGTTGTGAAACAACATCCCCAGCTTGTCTCAGCCAAGTACATTTAGGTTGTAGGCTACTGTTTTCAATAACACAAAATATGCTATTCACTTAAAGGTATACTACAACTTAAAATAATGTGCATACCTTTCGGTAGGAGTCTTCTATCGTAGGATCATACTTTTCAACAAATATTCCTTGAACAAACTGTACAGTCTACAACAAAAACAGCATTTTATATATAAATACCTTTTTAAAGCAATTTTTATAAATATTCCTATTAAAAGGAACATTTAAACTGCAAACAGTTCATTACACACATAGAAAGCACAAGTTGTTTCTAGCTTGCTGCCTATATTTATATTAAGTTTCTTCAGAACACTGACATGTCAATTGAAAGCTTAAGAGCCAGCATTAGTTTTGAACTCTGCTTCAGAGAAAAACTGTTCAGCCTTGAGCAATGAAGGTGCTACGAAACTCAGTTGTAAAATAAATTACATCAGCCACTATTAATTGATTCAGACAATGCCACGGTGTCTTGTCTGTTTACCCCTTATAAGGTGCTTAAATCAGTGTCTCTCTTTTTCTTTACTACCACATATTGAAGACAGGAAGCCTTCAAGGGGGCTGCGCTTAATCTTATTGCATCTGAGTGACACCTGCGCTCTCTCTGCATATGTATCTGATGGCATGAGGCTTTTATATACTGAAAGTGCAATGGGACTTCCCATTCTTCTCCTCTGGCTCTGTAGTCCCCCAGATCTTCTCTAAAGAGTTGGAAGACCTTCTGGAGTTAAGGATGAGTGCAAAGGGAAGGGGAAGAATTGAAAATGTGCTCATGCAATTTTGGATATCACCCTCCACACACTGCTTTCCTACAAAAAAACAGAATAAAGACTAGCATAGGGTTTCTCTGACTGACATTTACCATTAAACAGTGTTTGCTCTGAATATCCAAACCCCATGCTGAGACACATTCAAAAGGTCACCAGATTTTGAGTGACTTCCTCAGTGTTTCCCAATTTTTGAAGTTTTTTCCAGCCTAATTTTAGACAGTAAAAATTCAGAATGGATTGGGGCAGATTATCTCACACCCTTAATAAAATCTCTTTATTGGTGACAGAGGTAGTTTGGAGTCTTTTTTCCTTTTTTTTTTAAGGTTATACAAATTCTTGTCATGATGAAGTAACAATAAGTTGTATTACCTTTTATAAATGACTGAAGTAACTCAAATGACTAAGGTTTTTAAAAATGAAGCCAAATTTTAGGCCCAAATAAGGTGCTACAGATAGATATTATCTATTAAAACATTTTACCTGTTACCTTTTGGAATTCATGTTTAAGCATTAGTATAATTTATTGGAAGCTAACCATTGACCTATTTTTCAAATATTGTTCAACAGAGATTCAAAAATAAATGAACATTTTGTTTGTTTCTGCAACAACCACTTCTACTTCCAATTCCAGCTTCCCAACATTGACAATTTTTACTGTAGCATTAATTTTTTTTTTAAAGCAAAATGAACAGCTTTCCAACCCTCAATAAACACAAAAAATAGGGCACTCCATTGACTGTACTAACTGAACTATAGGTAGGTTAAAAATAGATAAATAAAATTGGTACAGAACATATGTATATGCACACATATATACCGGTATATGTGCTTATGTTCATATTACAGACCTGAAATGCTTTCCAGCTGCCTATTAACGTATTGGTTGCTTAGAATGCTTAATAGAGAGACTGATGCTTACAGCACGAAAACTGTGCTTTTCTTGGATTGCTTGCCAGGATCTGGAATCTTATGACTTAATACTAAACACATGCTTCACACATAACAAAACTGGACTCGGGCACATCACAGTACACAGAAGTCACCTGAAACATCCAGACACATCTTACTGGGAGTTTCAGATGAAATATACAAGTTTTATATGCTTAGACATAGTCATAAGAGGCCAAAAAGTATCACTCACCAATGCAGACTTTCCAACACCTCCTGAACCAAGAACCACTAGTTTATATTCACGCATGGTGCAAGTGTTGAGTCACCGCCTTAATACCTACAAGAAAAAAAAGAATCTGTTACACTGAGCTGCATATGGCACAAGTTTGGCTTATCAATTTTATCTTCTATTAGCACAGAATACAGAGTGTTCATACTATTGCACTAAAACTTCAAACAAACGAAAAGTACAGATAGCTTGTTTGAAAACAGTAACACTTTTTCTATGTGATAGGCGGTCTGAAAAGTATGTTGGAAGAAGTTTAGCAAATATCGTAGTCACTTATCCACTGCAGGTAATATATCTAGCACAGTGTCCTGATACAACTATAAAGTCAGTGGCAGTTGTTATACCCTTTTTGTGTAACCTTACATGTCTGGGATCATGTCTTACTATTAAAATAAAATGTTACAAATACTGATTTTACCTGGAAAATTTCTTTCCAGGAAAAAACTAGTATCAATAAAAGCAGCACCATAAAAACAGAGGCATAGCATCTGTAAAGAAAATCATTTTAACGCAGTGCTAAGAGATGTTAAGAGGAATGGTGCCAGACAGATCTTTCTGAGGGGGGAATTCTAAAGATGGGATACCCTGGACCCCCCTGGACCCCCCCCAAAAAAGTCGTATACCCAGTTGCCACGAGAGAAAACACCAAAGTAAAGGACACACTGACAGGCCTCTAAAGGTGATGTTAACGTACAGACAATTAACATATAGGAGCAAGCCATTCCTCAGAATGTTTGAGTGAAATGGCAAAGAATTCAGAATGCTTCACATGGCTTCCTCCACTAAAGCAGCTGGTCAGGTTTAGGGTGCAGAAAAGTCCAAAAAGAGGGCCGGGGGGGGGGGATAGGTCACCACAATAATAGCCTAAATTTGAAAGCTAATGGGAAGGATCCTACAGGAGTTGGGGAGGCGAGAAAAGAAGGGGCTATATATTGTCAATATATTGTCCAAAACCAATTGGGAGTCCATGTCATGATATTGGTTTCATAATTTTTGACCTGGCAATATATCGCGAATCAATGACGTGTATTTGTGCTATGCAAAAATCACAATGTGGAGAAACTGTGAAGCCAGCAGAGAGAGAAAGCATGCAGGTCCTTTTTCAGTAGATACTGAGGGAAAAGTTTCCCCAAAGTCCTGCCCGCCCTTGATTGCTTGCTCACTCTTTCTCACTGCAGCAGACAGAGGAGAGGAGGAAGCCCAGCAACAGCAAGCCAGGAAGGGTAGATGCAGCCCATGGAGGAGGCAGCAGTGACTTTACTCTAGAGTGGTGTGGGGAGTCATTTCTACTCCCGCACCCACAGCGCCCGTCAGCTGACCCATGCTGTGGTGCAAGTGGTGACAGTTCACTTGGGCAGCAGGAGGCAATTTTAAGTTCAAGTCTCAGGCACATACATCATGACAAGACTTCTGAAATTGCTCACAAACATACCGTTCCCTATCGTGGAATGTGTCTAATGCCTAGCTTCGAACACTGCAGCAGACATCTTGACTTTTCATTACCAAAAGGCTACACTCAAGTCAGTCAAGAATAGGAAGTCTAGCAGCAGCAGCAACAACAACAACAGAACAGCTGAGGGTGGCATTAGGGGGTTGGGGAAAAAAAACTTCATTACTACCTCCTAAATCAGGACCCATATACCTATTGAGCTGAAAATAGCCAAATGCAAAGTTGAAGTTCCGTTCTTCCTTATTAGATTTGCAAAACCAAGTATATATACAAGTATATAACAAGAGTTCTGCAAACAAAACTGATGTGTGTGCATAAGAGAAATATCCATATCTAATGCTTCAGACTAGGTCAACAGTATCATAAGTTCACCAGTTCCACCAACTGAATTGCACAACATACACTGCCCTAGCCTCAAATGCAACTGAAAGCACCCAAGGAGCATGTGACAGAAGAGTGTGTGGGAAACTGATTGACAGCAAGGGCACAGAATGGAAAGTTGGATGGAGTTAAAGCAGGGTAGGGGAAAACATTTTGCCTCTGGGGACCAGATTCTTATCAGGATTGGCTTTGTGTGCCAAAGTTGATAGGTGGGCAGCAACCTATCAATGATATGATGTCATTATGCACCACAATGGTTTTGCAAGTCTTTCCATGCCTCTCATTTAAACCCAATACCAGAGTTTACTGGATTAATGCTGCAAAGCAGCTTTTGAAACAGCCTCCATGCCTTCCTGTGATGTGCACCCACCAGCTACATGCCTCTCAGTGATGGAACTCTGAGCAGGGCTTCCAGTGATAACCAGTGAAAACAGGAAGTTATATCTGGAAGATGGTCCTTTAAAAACCCTTGTCCAAAGCAATTTAGTGCTTTGAAAATATGGGTTACAGCACATGTGCCCTATTTGAATACATAATATGAACTAAATAGAAGAGGAGGACTCATCAACATTCTGTTTTCATTACACCACTTATTCAGATTCTTCACCAAGTGTTTTGACAAGAACTAAAAGTTTATTTGACCTATAGGTCAAAGAAAATATTTTGCATGTGTGCCTAAAAACATGAATGCCACAGTTGCGTAATTCTGTGTCTATACATTCTTGAATCGAGTGAAACTTCAGTCTTGAGAACAAAAGTGCTCTCATCACTAAGTAGCCTTTTCATCCACATCCATTATCTACTGGGCAACATACTTTCTCTCCTTGCTTTGTGATCTCTTCACTACAAAAGTACAAAGCGATAGGAATGTGCTTAGGTTACATAGAACACTGGGGTGGTGGTGGTGGCGGGGAGAGAGACTGGTGAAGCTGTCAGGGAGAATGTAGTCCAAGCTAATCTTGCTCAGCACACTGAATTTAGCTTTGGGCTTCATGTTTAATAACATTAGTAGAAGAGTCTGTACAGGGTAAAAGTTATTAATGAGGTTAGAAAGATAATACAGTTCCAGACTGGTTCTCACAAAAGTGAAATTTAACTGATAGTTAAAATTTGCTTGTGTGAACCCAGAAACAGGAATATTTTTGAGCAGCTTACAACAGTTAAAAAAGATCTGACAGTTAACAAATCATTAACTCATTGTCAAACATGTGTTTTATACATGAAGCCATTTTTGGAAATAACTTATAACCCAACTTCCTTTCTAAGAAAAGCTAAGCGAGACCAAAGTGACAGATTAGCAATAATTAGGCCTTCCTGTTGTGCAAGTTCCACCGAAGTCGTGGAAGACATCACATTATTTACGACAACCTTAGCAGAACAATTTGAGCATTCATCCTAGTAAAACTGAAAGCAGCACAGACCTTGGTTTTTGAAAAAAGTGGATCGTTTGCTAATATGGGTATTTTTTACTAGACAAAGTGAGCAGGCTTAGTATTATCTGCTGAAACAAATAAGTTCTAGCTCCTAGATGCAGCAAGCTACATCATTTAATTGCCACTTCCAGCTTGTGATATTGATTCCCTGCTGTGCAAAAAAGCCTTTGTGTTGGATTCCCTTGATGTGAATGGCCTTTATTGACATTAGATGATGCTCTGCCCAATTCAGGAACTCTGATGCTATCCTGTTGTGACTGAAGTATTTTGTTCTTTTATGCAGAACAATCAGATTTCACATTACTACCAAGCACTAGGAACGCCCCCCTTCAACCATGAGCTAATGAGCTTTTCCAGAAAACATGCTCCCTCTTCTTCATTTGATTATTTATATTGGTCCAATAGTAAGTGTGTGTCTGCCAACTATCTAGACTAACCCTTGAACAAGAAGGCCCAGAAACCACTGCTGTGTTTAGTAAACAGCACATACATTCAAAAAACTTTTGTTTCAGAACTAGCTTATGGATAAGTTTATTTACTGGGCTACATCGAAGTTTATTGCATGTAGACTATCACATAGTGCACTATTTTTAGCCACCTCTACTCAGATAACATTTTGCTTTGTGTCAACTTTAGAGAGAAAGCAACCATAAAGCAATTGCATAATAATACCACACAGAGCATATTAGTTAAGTTTTAAGGTGTTCATGGAAATTCATTTTAATTTCCAACAAAAACAATTCTATAAAATAGTTACATAAACCACTGATCATACCGCCTGACACCCATATTTAATTTTTTGAGGGACACATATATCATTTTAAGTCTCTGGGATATCAATTATAGTCCATTTTTGAGACAAATAGCACAATACAGAAGTCAACTGGCATGTTTTTATGAACACTATCAGTGATGTTTCTTGCACATTTCCTGGATAAGGTTTTCAAAAGCGTCAAAGCAAATATAGTCATTCAAAAATTAGTATTAATTAATTAATTACCTTCCAATAACAGAAGCATCATTAATATAGATGTTCACAGTCAGAAGTAGAAGTTGAACTATATGGGTCAACAAAAATTAGCTGACTATGTAGCCAGCCAAAATTTATTCTCACTATAACCCTGTGGGAATTCTGCTGGTATAAAATCCTTTTGCGCTATTTTGAGTAATTCCCTTCTCCCACTAAAGCCCTATACAATATACATCCCATTGTTCAGGCCTCCCTGACCTCAACCCTCTGGACAGAGTTTTGGGGGGGCTTCAGGGGAAGGAAGGGAAGAGGAAGATTAGATCTTTAAACCACAGATAAATATGCTACTGACTCTAGACCTGCACTCTTCCACTAGGGCCTCCCCAAATTCCTGGAGAGCGTTTCCCACTCCCACCCCCCAGCAGCGGGAGAAGGCGAAGAGAAAGATCAGTTGCACAACCTGATATCCACTCATGCCGTCTCTGGGTACAACCCTTAAAGCAGAGCTATGCATTAAATATGAACCTAAGTGTGCATTGTTCCACCAAAATATGTCACCTGAAGAGGGCAAGCATCTGATAGTGCAATGATCTGATAACTCAGTTGGTTAGAATGCCAAGGTTGCAGGTTTGATCCCCCATAAGGGACAGCTGCACAGTCCTATACTGCAGGGGGTTGGACTAGATGATCATCAGGGTCCCTTCCAACTCTATGATTTTACTATCTATGATTAAAAATCAAGAATTTTTAATTCAAAAACTTTATACCCATGTTGCAACATCTACTCTAGGTATTGTCTCCACCAATTTCAGAGCATCCAATAACTGTTGGATCACTCGGTCCTATATTGTCTTCAAAGCTGTGGAATCTTCAATGTGGCATTCCTCAGGGTTCAATTTTATTCCCAATGCTGTTTAACGTCTACATGAAACCAGTGAGTGAGGTTATTCAGTTGTGGAGTAAATTGTCAGCAATATGCTGATTATTACACACAGCTCTACTTCTCTTTTACATCTGTAGGTGTGACAGTGGGTGTACCGGCCCATTGTGTTGCTTCAGTAACAAAGACAAACCAATTACAGTGAAAGGAAGAGGTCACTGCCTAGTAGCCCCCCTGGATTATCAGGTGAATTTAAGACCAGGAGTTAACAGGATGACACAAAGCAGTTCCATATAGGACAACCCATTTAAACTCAGGTGGAGAAACCCTCCTTATAAAGGAAAATCACTCCATGCATATTTGCATATAAAGTAAGCTGCATGTATATGATGAAGTATGTAGATCAATTTATAGAGTTCATCAGCTCTTAAATTCACAGAGAAATAATCATATGCTTGCCCTGCATACTAGCCTCAGCCCAGTATACTTGAAGGAGCGTCTCCACCCTTATTGTTCAGCCCGGATGCTAAGGTCCAGCGCTGAGGGCCTTCTGGCACTTCCTTCACTGCAAGAAGGAAAGTTACAGGGAACCAGGCAGAGGGCCTTCTCAGTAGTGGCACCAGCCCTGTGGAATGCCCTCCTATCAGATGTCAAGGAAATCAACAATTATCTGACTGTTAGAAGACATCTGAAGGAAGCCCTGTTTAGGGAAGTTTTTAATGACTGATGTTTTAATGTATTTTGAATATTTTGTTGGAAGCTGCCAAGAATGGCTGGGGAAGCCCAGCCAGATGGGCGGGGTATAAATTATTATTATTATTATTATTATTATAGCCATAGAAATCAATACTACCCAACTACCTTGTTTATTTCTACTATCCTTCAACTATTTTAGTCTTCCTCCCACCTAATCTACACCCTTCAATCAAGTCTTTCTGCTCACAACATTCCAGTTTCTTTAAATATTATGTGCTGTGTTGTCCTCCTACCTTCAACACATTGCCCCTACAAGTTATGCTCTCTCCATTAGACTTTCTGTAACTCCTCACTCCTATTGCTGGATACTAAGTTTTTCTCATTTCCTTGGGATAGGCTATCAGTAGTCAACAACCATTTAAGACAAAAGAAAATGCCTCCACCCTGTGTGAGTTATCCATTCTTAATTTTAAAAGCCTGATAAAGGTAGTGGTGAGAACAAAAGTGTGTTCTCAGTAACTACCACTTTTGAGGGCAGACACTTCTTACACACCATTCTGATTCACAAACCGGTCAAATATATTCAATTATGAAAGCTGAGTAAGTCCTGCAAATTTGCACATTTATTTGAGCTATGGAATTTGTGTTCTGGGGAGTCTGTTCTTTGATGAACAAAGAGGCAAGGCTTTGAAAATTTAAAGAGCTTGACATCTGCGCAACTTCAAGAATTGTAATAAACACCAACATAAGAAAGCCTGCACATGCACTGTGAACCTTATAAGGTACTCACCCTGTCTACTGCCCCAATCAAGCCCATGTTCACAAATGTTCATAAGACAATTCACCATCACCTAAGAATCATTAGTATGTTTGCATGGGTCTTGCCAAGTACTTCATGCTAAAGTTTGCATGGCATGCTCCCACAAATGCATTTTCCCCCAGAAAGGTTTCATCAACGCCCATGGTGCCAATATGTTAAGGGGAAATAAAGCCAAAATAGTATTAAAGAAAAGTCTTGCAGGAAATTTCTTACAGCTGATAACACAGAGGAGTCAAAGTTAGGTTTTACCACTAGTAATCTATCTTAGAAGACGTTCTCCTTTACCCTGAATTTTCTGACTCAGGAAACCAGTTTGATCAATTCTGAGATCTGTGAAAGATCTCTAAATTCTTGTTGCACTGCTGACACCAATAACACCTTTAAACAGAACACACAGCTCAACAGCATCTTTACAGTGCACTGCACCTTGGTCATACATTTACATAGACTGCTCAAGAGCAACTTACATACTGCCCAATGGATTGGGTGGTTTACTTTGAATTAGATTTTTTGCAAAGAATGGCAAACAATGGCAAAAATGTGGAGGCAATGAACTCCACATTAATGTCAAAGAGGAACTGGGGGAAACTGCATTAAGGGGATGAATAAGGGGGAAATGTAAACTGCCATGTAAACTCATGGCTGGCTTGAAAACCACGTTGGAATGATAAGATATAAAATTTGACAAATATAATTAAGACTTGGTAAGCTGACCACCTTTTTTCTTGATAATAATATTCCATTAGCCAAGACTGGCAAAGTTTAGTTGTTGCAAGAATAAAAACCAGAGAACTATTTAATTAATCATTCACATTTATAGCGTCTTTACTCAATATTATAGTTATAATTCATTATAATGTTATGGTTAACAATGAAATTAATTTGATTTTGTAATTAACCAAAGTATTAAGTAGCATCTTTGTAGATATATCTAGTTTCTTCTTATAAAGTTAATGTTTTTAAAAAATTCTGACCAGTCATTTGAAAACTTTTTCTATTGGTCCAGCAATAAATAAAGAAAACTTTTAAAAGGCCAAAATCTTCTGATTATGATGTATGGAAAGGTCCTCCTTTCTTTTAGATGTGTCTTCCTTTGAACAGCTACATGCAGCCTTCTGTCAGTTTACTGATTTCTGACAAGGAAGAAAATTCCACTGTTCTGACTGCAGACTCACCAAGAATTTAGCAGTCTGCTATCTTAATAAACTTCCGCCAGTTTTATAAATTAGAACTGTTTTAAGTATTCTGTATCACAGAGATTATTGGAGGTTTCAATAAACATTTTCACCTGTAAACTGTAAATACATTTATTTATGCAGCAATATTTCTTTATCAATTAATGGCAGCATGAACACGGTTCTTCACAATTATTTTTACTACCTAACTTTGTTCAATGCATGTTACCTAAACAACCACCTAACTGCCATTTCTATCACATTAATCAAAGTACAGTCATATCTCGGGTTGCATATGCTTCATCTTGAGCGTGTTCGAGTTGCGCTCCGCAGCAACCCGGAAGTAACGCGCTCCGTTACTTCCGGGTGTCGCCGCTTGCGCATGTGCAGACACTCAAAATGACATTACGCACATGCACAGAAGCGGCGAAAAGCGACGCGCGTGCACGCAGACGTGCCATCACTAGTTACGTTTGCTTCTGGATGCGAACGGGGCTCCGGAACGGATCCCGTTCGTATCCAGAGGTTGTTGTTGTTGTTTAGTCGTTTAGTCGTGTCCGACTCTTCGTGACCCCATGGACCAGAGCACGCCAGGCACTCCTGTACTAAAGATGCCTTACTGCCACCAAAAGACCTTTCTTTAGGAAAGCTGATTTCTCTTAAGCTGAATTTTCAAGAGTTCACCATCTGAAAACAGTATTTGGAACCACATGCTAAGCACGGCCACTATTATATAAACTATCCATCACTTTGTCTCCAACATAGGCGCCAACACCATCTCTTCAACTTATCAATTGTCAGGAGTTATTCGATACCATTTAGATTGCAGTATTTTTTTCTATCTTCCATGTTTTAGAATTAAAAATACAACTTGAAACTGCTTCAATACCATGCAGCCAAACACAACTTCTATGAATGTGCATATATGTGTAAAGGGGGCAAATGTATGGGAGACCTTTCTCTGTGTAGTGACCAAGTGCTGAAATGAACTGGTGTTAAGGCACAAACTAGATAGGGACAGCCATATTTGTTTATTCAAGTGTCTACCTTTTTTTAAAAAACTTTTCTCTAGGCCAACTCAATTTCAATATTGAAGTTCAGCTGGGAGAACACTGACCAATCATGGACGGGGGAGGCTGATTCAGCTCTCCTCAACCACTTGCCTCTTTCAATGCGAAAATTAGCCACCACTGCCAACTTTATATGTAAACAGGGAAGACATGTGAATAAAAATAGGCAACTGCCCTTACATGCAGTTTGGTCCTGTTGCATTTAATTGGTTCTGAAGCCCAAATGATAGTTATATTTCAATGTCTTGCACAACTGGTCCTTTATGTAATTTCATGTTCTTCGCCTTGTTTTACAAAACTCAAGTTCAAGTCATTTCTTAAGCTTGTTTCTTCTTGTTTGTTTTCTAATCATTCTTTGGATATCACATCACAAGTGCAAATACAACTATACAAAAATTGTCAAGATACTGAAACATGTAGCAGTTACTTTCATACTGAGCCAGGTAAATCCTTTTACTGTACTAATACAGTCAAACCTCTTCTTGCGTCCGCCTCTGCTTGCATCCATTTCATCCATTACATCCGTGGCAAACCCGGACGTAACTGGTGGGTTTGCCACCATTCGCATCTGCGCAGGAACGGCGATCGCCGTTCACACATGCGCACACAACGGCACCTCTCCCAGCGACCCGTTTCGACCTCCGGAACGGATTATGGTCGCAGGTAGAGGTTCCACTCCACCTGATCAAAGCAAGGAATGAATACTGATGGCAATGGGTTTCAACTGGCTAAACTAGTCTGCAAACTCCCACACCTAGTTCAACACTAAACTAAAGCAGTACATGTTCTGCTCCTAGAAGTCCACCAATTCAGATGACATACTAGATGTATGGCTTCAATTCTAATATTTTTCTCTGTGACTTGAAGGAACTTCCATTCACAGAAGTTCAGCACACAGAAAGAGTCCTTCCAAGAGTAATTGTACTCCCCCCCCCATGAATAGAACTCCTGTTAACAGAGTAAGAGCTTAAGATGCAAGTCTATGTTTACAACTAAGCATTAATTTTGAAGATTAACTAGTATTGCGCAAAGTCTGCTATTTTATTTGGAAGAATAAAGCAAACTTCCCACATTGGAATATTTGCTGGAGATGAGGATTCAAATATTTTCTCAAGGAAAAATGGAGAATACTGTATTGGATCTTATGGAATCCCAAGTATTTCTAGAAAATCAGTACTCAAATCAACGTAACTGAATAAAATTGGTGAAAAAATATTTCACAAGCCACTATACTAGCCATTCTAAGCCCATGACCCATCAATATATTTTGGGGGGGGAGGTTATCAAGGAAAAATAAAATTCACATTAGCATTTCCACTGCTATAGTTGGTGAAGTTGTTCATTGCACTCTTATACTTAAATTGTGATTTAAAGTTGTGTCCTACCAAATTCTCATGGCTCAGGAAGGATTATTGTTCACATTTACAACAATACTCCGCTGTCTTAACTGAAAGTAACAAAAGTAAAGCAGAAACAGAATGGTCTTCCACTGCTTCTGCTAAACTTCCAGGTGTTGTTTGGTAAGTCCATATTTGTGGAGTAGTCAAAAAATTATCTATATATCTTTGCCACTCAAAAAAAGAAGAGCAGGGCTGCTCTTGATAGAACAGGCTGTTGTTTGGATAAAGGGAATGAGAAAGTATTTGATTATAAAACTATTAAGGGCTTTATAGAACAAAAGTAACATAAAGACGTATGCCCAGAAAGGTGCAAAAAGCCAGTGCATGAGATTTATGCCACTGACACATCCCAATGAGAGATAAATTTCCAAAGCCTCACCATTCTGAACAAGTTGAAGCATTCTAAACTAATCTTCATCTAATCTTCATTTATAATCTTGCCAAGAAGCAACTATAGTAGTCAAACTACAGAAGTATCAAAGCCTGAAATATTAGATTTAATGTCCGAGGCAGAAAAAATTGGTGAAAAACATTTCCAGGCACACCTGTATCCTTTCTGAACATGGTGCTAGTTTCAAGAGCACCTCAAGGCCACTCTCCACCTCCAATGAAATCATCGGGTTTGACAATCATTTTAGTCTCATTTGGATTTAGTTTCTTAGACAGGAAGTTACTCTCAGATACTGATATAGGACACATCAACTAGAAACTGTACAGCCATTCAGCACAGCACAAGAAAGTGAAGAGAGTCTGTGCGTTAGGCAGAGATGCCACTAAAACCCAGAATAGTTAAGAAACATGGCCACCTCCTGTGGCATATTGGGTCAAGTGTATCTGGTTATTAACCAAAAGGTTAGTGCTTAGAGCCCACTCAGAGACAGCTATGGGTAGGAATCCAACATTGCAGGTGTTGGACTAGATGACCCTTGGGGTGCCTTATCACTCTACAATTCTATGATTTATTAGAAAGAGGTGGTGGGTAGCACTGACTTCCATTTTGTGAAGTTAACTTCACTGTGCCCAGCTGGAACTGCTCTGGTTCCTCTTGACCTGACGCCTTAAGCCTATTTTAATGAAAATTAACACCCACTGACTTTAGTGGTTGCACTGCATTGAAGTCCAAGACATCAGATATCTCATACTTGCTAGAAATACCACAAAGGGAGAGGGGGTAGTAGTACAGGGTGGATCCCCACACCCACCCTCAATTTCTCTCTCCAATTTGTCTGGCTTTCTGTAACGGGGGCAAATCTGCAATCAATGCAGCACTCCCCCGTCAACTCTTTCCGAGCGGTCCCCCCTCCCCCCCTAATATATATATGTGCAAATGTGAGTTCAGCAGAGCAGGGCCCGGATCTCAATTCAGATTCGGCCCGATTTGACGCCGAATCTCCCTTACGCGGAGTCTGACCCCGCGTTCAAATGCCGCTCGTTCTTTTCTTCTTCTTTTTTAAGGGGGATGCGAACAGATTCTGGCAAGAGGCTGGAAAGCGGAAGAGGCCTATCTCCGCCTGGGAAGCGGCCGCCCTGCTTCCCCGCTGGGGCGGAGAATGGAAACAGTGAGCCGCTTCGACCCAGCCGGACTAGGCGGGGCGGCGGCTTCCAGCAGAGGCCGACGCCACGGGAGTCCGGCGGAGTTTCTTCCCGGCTACAAGCAGGGCGGGTGGGGAGCGGGGGTTGCTGCTGCTGCTGCTGCCGCCGCCCTCTCCTCCTTACCGGCAGGTCCCAACTGCGGGCGGCCTCGCCAAAGGGGCTCCAACTTTCCCCTTCCGCTCTAACTTCTCCTGGGGAGGCGGCCATAAGGAAGCGACGGGGTGGGGGGAGGGAAGAGAGAGCTGAGGCAAGAGGAGCCCGGCTTCCCCACCCCCCTTACCGAGGAGGGGAGCGGCCGGGCTCGGTTCCGCCTCCGCCATGTTCTCTCTGAGGAACCTTGTCCCGCCTGCAAAGCGGAGCCGCCGCCGCTCCCCCCCCCCCACATCCCGGCTCGCCCTCGCCGCCGCCCCCCACCCCCACCCCGCTTGTGTCAGGCACTAACCGCCAACCGCCAACGTCCCCTCACGCGTTCGGCGCCGGGCCCCTTTCCCCCTCGTCGTCTTCGTCGTCCCCACCCAGCCGTCACTCCCGTGGCCGCAGCCGCCTCTTACCTACCGGACGGCGCTGCCGCTCCCCGCGTCCGTCGCCGCCTCCCTGGCCGAGCCCTCGGAGTCCTCCCCGCCCGTGCGCGCGCGCACACACCACACACACACCCGCGCGCGCGCAGAGACTCCCTCCCTCCTCGCTGCCTCTTGCCTGGGCGAGGCTTGGAGCCGCCGCCGCCGTGACGCTGCACGCCTGAGCCTCACTCTGGCTGCTTCCCTTCTTTGCTCGGTCCGGTGGTGATGAGGGAAGGGAGGGGAGGGGGGGAATGACCTCTCTGCTCCGCACCCAGCGCGCACGCGCGGCCGGCCGGCTCAGTCCTGAAGACACTGCAGCCTCTCCCCCCCCCCGCCCGCACCGCCTTACTTCCTTTCTCTTCTCCGCCTCTCCTCTCCCTCCGCCCCACGACACACGCACACACATGCCGTCCCGCAACCTTACGCAGGGCCCCCATCCTGCCGCAGCTCCAGCAAGCAGCCCCCAGAGAGAGAGAGAGAGAGAGAGAGAGAGAGAGAGAGAAGTCGTCGCCTGCAAACGCTTGGAGAAGAAGCGAGCAAGCAGCGCCCCATTGCCAAGGCGCTATAGTTAGGGGTGGGGGAGAGAACCTGGTGTGCAAGCGAGAAGTGCGGCTGCAGGGCATGGAAGGGGGAGCAGGTTCGATCGTGCCACGTTTTCGGGCAGCGAAGAAGGGTTCTGTAAGAAGAACGCCGGCATTCTAAACATCCTTATTAGGCAGCCCCATGGAACCCAGTGCGGGGATCAGTTCCGAAGGGTCATGTTTAGGACCACCGGATTGTTGCATCTTCAGTGGCCGCTCCGTTCGAGACTCTTGCTAAATGATCGCGATGTAGGATGCCGGGCAGTTTTTCATGCTTAGGAAAGCCATGCTCCTTTCGCGTCCCCGCCCAGTTTCCCCTTCTGGGATGACATTCCTCATCTACAGACTCCCCAAGGGCAGCTCTTCACGGAACTGTTGGCAAGAATAGCCCGGTCAGGCATCCATCTCAAAGCCGGTAGTGGGAAAAGGACTGCTTTATGTTGTGAAATAATTCTGTGCAGTTTGAGCCTGTGCAGAGTTAGGTATTGAAACGAGTAGGGAGAGGCACGCCTAACTGGACCACGAATCCAGAATAAGTCATGAAGACTTAACAGCACAGCCCTAAGGATGTTGCTAAATCCTGCTGTGTCCAGTGGGACATACTGCCTGGGAAAGCATGCATAAGATTCCAACTTAAGTCCCGTTGAAAGCAAAAGGGACTTGGGCTTCAATCCTGTTCACACTTAAAGGGGGGGGGGAGCACTGCAGATTTCAGCTGGACTTACTTCTGGGTAGACATGCACACGAGGTCTCCTTGTTCTGCTGGTTTGAATGGGATGTTCGTCACACCACTCACTTTAGGGGGATTGGGAGCACACTGTTGTGCAAAACTGGCAGGAAATTGCAGTGACAGTGACACTCCCAGGAAAGGCAGTGGGTGTGGTGGCGGAGGAAAGGCAGGCAGTTGCTGACATAAAATACAGAAAAGAAGAAAAGCTGCATTTCCCTAAAGCGGCTCTCTTATCTTTCATTGTTTATATATGATATTTTTACAGCCTGATCTTAATCAGTTGGCAAAGCAATGAAATTTACTTATCTGCAAACTTGGTTAGGATAGGGCTACAAATATACTGTACAAACTGATTGACATTTGTCACTAGTTTTATCTTAACCAACTACTCTGTGGCATAAGATTAATATAATCAACATATTCAGAAACTGAGACAGGTCCCAAGTTACCCAGAATGTCCATGGCTATAGACTTCAGCTCAAAATGCTCAGATGATCCTGTACTCTGGCCCATTTTCTTAAGAGAAATCATTTTTCGTAATCCCAGGAGTCTTATCAACATACCATGATCGTACAGTAAAAACTGTATAGAAATTCAGAAATAGTGCTTCATCTAAAAGCACATTTTAGTGTTTGAATAGTGGGTGAACATTTAATCCCAACTACTTTAAATCCCATAAAATTCCAAAAAGGCATTTGGCACATATAAATGATTAGCACCACCTAAATTCAGTTTACCACATAAAATAAAAGTGCCTCATGTTCTACTGAGATATAAAAGAATTCGGCAAAGCAATCGTTACATTATACTGGAATGGGAAGATATGTTGCTACTGATGTATTTATTTATATATATATTTAAATGCACCAGATCTGGGGCTGGCGTAAAGCTACACACATGGCCATGAACTGAAGCGACATAAAGGTATGACATCTCTGCCACCCACATCCATATTTTTCTTATGGGCCAGCATGACAGTGTCATACCAGGGCCGCTCAGTCATTCATTCATTCATTCCACTCACTTATATCCACCTTCCTTCCATCATGTGACTTCCCTTTTAATTCTCAGCATTTCCCATGGACTTTCAGTAGCCCAAACAATACTATCACTCCAAAAAATCTCATTGTAATTTGTGGATTTGAGAGAACGCCGGACGGTAAAGGTTCAATCTTATGTACCCTTTCCCAGGAGTACACCATTGCTGTTAGTGGGTCTTCTGAGTAGTCATGTAGGTGATTACACCGTAAGGATTTCCATGGACATCCTAATTCAGTATTTACTCCCTTCAATTAAGACTTCAACTTTTGGCGGGTGTTGATGAACCATTTTGTTTTATTTTTTGCATTTAATCAGCTAATGACTTTGGGGCGTGGAACATCACTTCTGAGCCTCCAGATGCTGCTTATCTAAGGAACACTGCACCTTTCTCTAGGTGAACACTATATTAGATTAATAATAATAATTTAAATGCAGGACCTCTTTACATAGCATATGTTAATATCACAGCCTTATCCTTGGATCTGATCAGCTGTGATGAACGGCTATTTTCTCCTGTTTATGTAGTGACAAACGACAATCATTTGATAATTCATACGTACACCTTACACTAAAATACGTACGCCTTACACTAAAAAATGGATAGCATCTACCACATACTCAAAATCACTTGGGTGCAGTGCTGGGCCCACTTAAAGCCAATGAGCTGATCAGTGCTGTAAGCCCCATTGGTTGCACTAAGAGGTTCTTGACGTTGAACTCCCTAGTGTGGCCAATCCCACTGGGTTTCTGTGTTGGTGCTCATTGGTGCCCTGCTTGCCAAGAGTGTGCTTGAACTTCCGGTTGTTCCTTTGCAGACACATATCCACACCTGATATCACATAATGTTGTCAAGCGTGGGGCAGGTGGGCATGGAATGGGATAAATGGCGCAACGGCCAAATTAGGATTCCTACTGGGCCTAGTTAGGTTTGTGGACCAGAGATCCCCCTCTGCTGGTTTAAAGGCACAAGACTCCTGCCAGAAGAAAGGAGGCTAAACATATAGCATGAGATTATGATATTGACGTCTGGTGATGCTTGGCCGTTAATAGGCAGTAGTGATTAAATGTATCCATGTTATGTTATCTTGTGCATGTGCCATCATTTGCTTCAGACACCATTTGTGGTTTATGGACACTCAAGAAATTTAATCTAATGGCTGCTGTGTTCCCCTCGCCTTACAAATGACAGTGACTATCAATGGCTTTCTAAAGTATTTACACAACTTGATGAAACCACAATAGTTAAATGTCAATATGTGCAGAAGGCTTAATAGGCAAGATGTATTGCCTATTACTTCTCTGTATGAAGTTCACCCATAGACTGTAGAGGACATTTATTTATAACCCAGAGTGGGTTAGCTCATGCCATAGCTCCCCATGGTACTGATAATGATATAGTAGAAGCTGGTTTAATGAAAAGATGCTCCCAAAATCAAGTTTGGGAAGGTGTTTAAAAACAAACAGTTGCTGTATATTCCTGGATTCAGAGAGGAAAGGAAGTTTAATTAAACTGCCCCATCAAGAAGAACTGTAATGATGAAGCATGATTAAAGTGATGTGGCAGAAACTGCAAACAGAACAGGAAGATGAGCAGGATTGTAGAAATGTACTTTTAAAGATCGCTTGCCTAAGATAGTCTATTTATTGCACTGTTTAGATGGCTCAGTGCTGCTATTCTGAAAATTAAAAGTGAAAAATTAGATTTAGTTGGGGAACTGGGGGTGTTTTAAAATATATTTTCCCCCATGGTATTGTAGAGCATTGTATTCTCTGTATGCATTTTTTGGAGCCTCAGTATATTAGATTTCTTTCTTTCTTTCTTTACTGGTTTAGAAAATATATTGAAACAGAAGTCAAAAAGTGGACCAAAGAGAAAGAAAATGGAAGTTAGTTATTGTCTCTCATGTGTAGGGCAGCTGCTTTGGTGAAGGCAATTTGCTTCAGCAAAGCCTACCAGAAATACCTTCTCTGGGTTCCCCACTTTGCCCAGTCTCCTCCCCAGACACACCGAGAGCAGAGCCTTCTCATGCACTTTCTTTCCCATCCTACTTCCAATCCACTAGGCAGTGGTTCTCAACCTGTGGGTCCCTAGATGTTGTTGGACTACAACTCCCATCATCCCTGAGCTCTGGCCTTGCTAGGTAGGGGTGATGGGAGTTGTAGTTCAACAACATCTGGGGACCCACAGGTTGAGAAAGCCTGCACTAGAGGCTCAATGGCAGTGGTTCTCAAACCCTTTGCAGTGTGGGAACCTTTTACTTTAAACAAAACTCGGTCAAACCTTTGAAGTAAATACTTTTTCAACTTTTTTTTAAGGGTGTTGGGAGGAATTATTGGGAACTTACTGTCAAGCAAGGGAGAGCCAGACAGAACAACAATTTTTAAAAGCAGCAATGCTGAGACTTTGAAAAATGGAGCTTTCATTGCCCAGATCTCATCTAATGGGAGCAGTTTCCACCACTCCTCATCTAGCCAGTCCCTGACACACATTCTGGATTAGTTGTAGTTTCCAGGTCACCTTTAAAGGTCTTGGGTTACCAAATTGGTCCCTTGCCACTAAACGTTGGAGACCCCCGGTCTACACTAACCACAGTACAGTGGTACCTCGGGTTACATACAGTTCAGGTTACATATGATTCAGATTACATACTCCGGTAACCCAGAAATAGTGTTTCAGGTTAAGAACTTTGCTTCAGGATGAGAACAGACATCGTGCTCCGGCGGCAGCGGGAGGCCCCATTAGCTAAAGTGGTGCTTCAAGTTAAGAACAGTTTCAGGTTAAGAACAGACCTCCAGAACGAATTAAGTTCTTAACCTGAGGTACCACTGTACTTCAGGATTTCAGACAGCTCAACCTTAAGTGATTTTATCTGGGACCTTTTCCAAAATGTTTGCTCCCCTTCCTTGTATGGCCCAAGCAATTCACATATGGAGTCCAGGGTTAATTGTTTCTGGTGCACCCCCTCAGTGTCTCCGGATGGCTCTCTGCCAGCAATGGAGCCAAATTAATATATCAATCATAGCAAGATTGTGGTGCTGCTATCCTAGGAAAAGAAGCTCACTCCAGTTGTTTTTTAAAAAAATCAATATGATAGGGATCTAAAAGTCTTCTTTAAAAACAGTAAAGCCAAGCAGCTTCTTTTTTATCTTATAAATGCCACTCAAAAGATGTATCAAGTTACCCAGGATTGTTAGGGTAAGCAGAATATAACAAAAGAGACTGGCAAGAGTTCTACTGCAGCAAGCTTTATTGTGCAAAGCCCAGTCTATTATTCTCAGATCATGTAGATGAATTTCTGACACAAAGCTGATGTGCCAGCCTGGCTGGATGAAGACAAAACTGGCTCTTTTTTTTATTTAATAGGACCAAAGAACCTGGGATAACATTTCATGCACATCGATACCTTGAGGGGAAATATTGAACAATCTATTCATTCCAGACAGTTGCATGGAGGGGTACTTCGCAAACCCAAAGCATTAGCTCATCTGCATTATTGCACATCATAGCTCAGAAGTAGTATTTTATTAGCGGATGGTCTTTAAACTGCATTGTATAACAACCTGACTCTTGGCAAATAAACTGGGAACTGTTTGTCCCTCGCTCCTTTGAATCATCCCCACACAGTTCTTTTCATTTGTGGCATAAGCTCGTGCTACTGATTAAAATCAGTCGCATCCATTTCAGCTAAATAGCACACTCCCGCCAACCTTTCCTGAGTGATGGGGATTTCACACTAGCTGTTCCTAGTTTGGAGGAAAGAGCACCTTTGGTGTCAAAATGTCAAAATCTGTCTCTTTATGAAGGTTTAATGACAAGGTTGTGGCGGCCACGAGACAACCTCTGGGTGTCACACTTCCCGAAGTGAATTGTGTGAGTTACCAGGTGGATCTGAGGGTTTTCAACAGTGCTGAATGCAAGAGTCCCAGAAGTCTTCAGATTGCACCCGGCATCCCTGCAACTATAGTTCCTGTCTTCTGATACGGGGTGTTATGTACTGAAGTTCTCACCCTGGGCCAGCAGGGGGATACCGTAGATAGTTTCACTCAGGTCCACCTATGCAAATAAGGGATCGAAAGTGACGTTCAGTGATTGGATAGTTACAGAAAATGGTTACTGTTGCATTCTAGTGGAGCTCTATATAAGCAGGCTGGCTGAACCCTTCAGTTCAGTTCTGTTCTGGCCTGTGAATAAACAAGAGGTGTTTGAAGAATCGCTCGAGGACACCAACAACCTGGCTCTACTTATGATTAGGGCGGCATCAGGAACCCAGGCAGTATCCCGCAAATTGTGCCTCATCCACCTAAATACACTCCAGAACACCCAATTAACCGGAACATGTTGCTCAGCCTGCCTCAAAACTACTCGTTTTCAAATTACATAGGAAGCGGAGTCAAACCATTGGTCATCTAGCTCAGTGTAGCTTACACTGACTGCCAGCAGCTCTTTGGGATTCAGGCAGGGTTCTTCTCTCCCAGTGGCCCCTCCCCCGTAGATTACAAGGATTGAACCAGGGACCAGGGACCTTCTGCATGCAAAACAGGTGTTCTACCACAGAGCATGCATGCAAAACAGGTGTTCTACCCTTCCCTGGCTTAATAATCAGCAGAGTCCCCACTATGCAGTGCTTTCTTTCCGGAAAAAAAGATGGGGGAACTCACCATGAAGTTTGTTTGTTTATTGTGGTCCCAGTTGCAGTGCCACACCCACCCACCCACCCTGGGCACTGGCTAAATGTAAGATGTGGTTAATGAACTCAAGCAGACGAAGATCTGAATTACAAAATGGCTACGGCTTTATTGATTACAGATATAGGTGGATTTTTGGCTCAGGCATTGGGTGTATATCCATTCTGGGTCTGCCCCTCCCCCCCAACACCCAGACAACAACAACAAGAAGAAGAAGAAAGAATTATTTGATTTTTAAAAGGTAAGGGAACTCAGTGTCAGCATCGCCCTTGAGCCAGTGCCACCGATTGGACTCATCCACTTCAGTCCCGACTGGGCCAGGCGAGCTGGGGTAGCACTGCCAGAGACCACCTTCTGCACAGGAACAGGTCTAAGTGCTGTGGACTCACAACTCAGAGTTGTGAGCACCAGATTCACTCCCGAAGACAGTCGTTGCACAGCAGAGTACAGCAGAGCATAAACCACTCAGAGAACAGCTCTGTAGAATAACTACTTTTATTCTATCTACAACAACTATTATACAAACTATATACAGAGCTAAATGGAAAGTTGAACTGCACTGAGTGTCTGTAGCTGCTCTTAGCAGCAACCTTATCAATACAGAGATAACACACACTCTCTCTAACACTCAGTCTCTCTCTTTGATGTGAGGCTGAAGCGGAATAAGTAGTGAGCAGAAACCGCCCCCCTCCTCTCTGGAGAATCAGCAGAGAACATCAGCAGATTCTTGGAATGGGAGGGGTGAAATCTCCTCACTCAGTTCACCCAAGTTCCTGCTCAAAAAAAAATTTCTGCCACTATGCATGCCTAAATGACATATTGAAAACTTACAGCAGATGTGAAAATGCAAAACTATAATCAGGAAAGATATAAGAAGATAAAAAGAGGAAGATCAAATAGGAAAATTAACAGGAAGGCAATTCTCATTATACCTAATCTTAGATGGTACGTGAAAGGGTGCATTTTATCAAGTGAATAGTTGTGGGCATTTAATATGAATAACATGTACACAACTTTTTATACCCCCTCCCTTTTAAACAAATTTCTGTGTTTCTCTCCAGTGTGTCTGTAAATCTCTCTCTCTCTCTCTCTCTCTGTGTGTGTGTGTGTGTGTGAGAGAGAGAGAGAGAGAGAGAGAGATTCTGGTATGGCAACTGGCAGTGCAATGAAAATTTGTTAAAGCATGTAGTTCATTTGAAATAGCTAAAATGCTTGATTGATTTAATTATTTACCCAGCTTGGCTTGAGAAGTAATCTACACAGAGCTCAGGTACACTAAAGTGGTATAAATGGAAGTTTTAGAAATTAAAAAGGGGATGTGGAGAAAGGTACTACTGGTGAATTTTTTTTATCTTATAACAGACGGTTGGAAATAACTAGGTTGGAATAAAGAGAAGCTAGAGTGTCAGATATAGAACCAGATTTTAATATTCAGAAATTTAGGAATTAATTGATTCCAGACTTTAATGTGGGCTTAGGTTTTTAAAAAAGGAAACAAAAAGTAGCCTCATTACTCCTCTGTACAAGGGGATATATTTCCATGGCAACAACCCCGAAATTCCATAGCAACATTAATCTGGTTATTTGCCAGAAAGCCCATTTTACAAGGTAAGTAGAAACCTCAACTTTCATTCCTGCCCTTCAATGAAACAGCAGTAAAAACTAAAACTCCCTGTGGAAATTCTCACTTCTGTAAGATGAAGGGATGATCATTTTACAATAATGGTCATGCTATGAGTGGTGATGGACAAGTGGCAATGGGCAAACAGGATCGCATGTGGCCGTGTGGGGGAGAAGACCACAATTAGTGTGGGCAGGCTCACCTGGTCCGTGAATCCAATGCTGTGAGGCAGGGGTGGAGGGCCAGATTATCTTGGGCAGACCCTTCTGGGGGCTGATGGGTGATGCCAAAGTAGATGGATCAATGGATGTAGCTGTTGCCTTTGTACAGCAGGCTAAGATGCAGCCGTAGGAACGCCAGAGGTTTCTACATCTATCCACCTCTCTCCGGTCGGTCAGGCAAGAGCCATTATTACAGTTAAAGGCATATCCCAACTTCAGGGAAGTTTTTAATGTGTGACATTTTAATGTATTTTTAATCTTTGTTGGAAGCTGCCCAGAGTGACTGGGGAAGCCCAGCCAGATGGGCAGGGTACAAATAAATTATTATTATTATTATTATTATTACACAAAAGCATTCAAGGAGGGCATGAGGGAGGGCCAGCGAGGGGTTGGGGGGATGGGATTTAGAGAGATCCCAGAGGGCCACATAGAAAGGCTAGGAGGCTCACATTTGGCTCCCAGCCCTTGAGGTTCCCCACCCTTGCTGTAAACTTTGAAATAGTCCTGCCCAACTGTTGTTTTTCCTACTGCCTTGCTATCTGGTCCAACCACATTTCCCGCCCCCCTCTGAGGAGAAATTGTGATATTGCATGCTTTGCTATGCATAAGATCATGCGGCATAGACTTGTTCTCTTTGGGGCTTTGTCCTTTTGTTTAATATTAAGTTTTTTATAGAAAGTATTTCATTTATAAAGAAATAAAGTGATACAAAGGGGGAAAAGGGGAGAAAGTGAGGGGGGGGAGCAAAGATGTGTATAAGAAAGATAGGGGTGAGGGAAACAAGATACAAAAATCCAATGTTATATACTCCCATACATTCTTATATAAACTGATACAGTGTTATTAGTGGAGTATAGAGCCAGGTTTAAGGTGCTGGTTTTGACCTTCAGAGCCCTTTGTGGCTTAGGGCCATCGTATTTACGGGACCACATCTCCTGTTATGCCCCGCAGAGGACCTTAAGGTCCAAGAATAATCATAGTTTAGAGGTCATGGGCCCTAAGGAAGTCAGATTATCCTCCACCAGGGCCAGGGCCTTCTCAGTGATGGCTCCAACCTGGTGGAATGCTCTGTCCCATGAGACCAGGGCCCCGCAGGATTTAACCTCCTTCTGCAGGACCTGTAAGACAGAGCTATTCCACCTGGCTTTCAATTTGAATTTAGCCTGATCTTTCATTCCTCTTCCTTCCCTCCCCCCCCCCCCCTTTTTATGAAGATTACCTGCTCTGGGATCCCACAGTTAATTCTCCCCTGGCCTCCTCGCTGGCCCAAATAGGACTAATTTAGCCAGCTAGCCCTGGTGATCATGTAATGTTTATTGGATGGATTTCCCCCTAAATTGATTTTTGAATTTTTAATTTATTGTTATTCACACTTTTATACTGTATTTTATGCTGTTTTTTGTTGTATCACAATTAAGTATTTTAAATTTGTTGTTATCCACCCTGAGCCCGATTTTCTGAACCAGGAAGGGCGGGGTATAAATAAAAAATTATATTATTATCCTAATACATATGCAGATGTTAACAGCCTACTACATTCTGTATAAACTCATTCCAAATGTTGTCATAGTTGTTGAAACAAAGTCTGCATCTGTAAGCAATCCGTTTATAAGTTGCAAGTGTTGTCTTATTGTCGGTCCATTGATTGAAAGGTATCATTTCTTTATTCTTTGGGGCTTTGTCCTTGACGACCTGTTCTGCACTCGCCTTGAAAATGACAACATAAAATGGGGGAAAGGCAAAGTACTGACCCAAATGCCATGTCTTTCAATAATACATGGAGATTATGCTCCATTTGCGCTGGAAATAGGAACACAACAGGTTCTAGGGACTCTGGCTTCTTGCATCTTGCTTGAGCTCTTACTTTAGCAGAGAACGAGGAGGGGGGCGCACATCCATAAACTGTGAACTGCAGAGCATGCAGGGTGCTGGGAGTGATAAATGAAGCGGGTCACACCTCTCATAAGTACTGTCTGTGGCTGTCTGCAGTGTCTGACAAGCAATATGGCCTCAGTTGGCAGCCAGTACTTTTTTCAAGGTTAGGTGTTTGCTGTCAGTAGATGGGATTTTGGAACCTTAAAACCCTGAAGTGTTCAGAAGAAGATGCACATTCAAACGACCGGCTCAATAAAATAATGCAATTGTCACAGAGACATCAGAAGAGCCCTGCTGCATCAGACCAAAGCCCTATCTCAACTAGAACCTTGTTTTCCACAGTGACCAACCGGATGCCTCTGGGAAACCCACAAGCAGGACTTGAAAGCAATAGCTACCATCTCCTGCTGTTTCTCCCATGCTGTCTCTGATCCTGGATGAAATATGCAGCCAACAACATCACTATGACTAATTCAGCAACGTATAGGCTCAGGTCCTGTGGCAAGCAGGGAAGAGCTGACCCAACGTCCACCATAGCCTCTGTATGTGCAACAGCCAGCAAGAAGAAGAAGAAGAGTTTGGATTTGATATCCCGCCTTTCACTCCCTTTAAGGAGTCTCAAAGCGGCTAACATTCTCCTTTCCCTTCCTCCCCCACAACAAACACTCTGTGAGGTGAGTGGGGCTGAGAGACTTCAAAGAAGTGTGACTGGCCCAAGGTCACCCAGCAGCTGCATGTGGAGGAGGGGAGACGCGAACCCGGTTCCCCAGATTACGAGACTACCACTCTTAACCACTACACCACACTGGCTCTCAAAGATTTTATGGTTCCATTTACCATATTTCTTTATCACGCACCACCTTGAGAAATGACGAAATAAGTGGCATTGCATTCCGAGCCTTGCCATCATTGCAAAAGAGATGGCTCACATGTTCAAGTAACTGAATACTAAGTTGTGAAAAGTGGATTGAAATGCCCAGATATGTGAACAGTGAGTCCTAAGATTACATGCAGGATTTCTTGGTTAGTGCAAAACCCTGGGACTTTGCTCCAAAGTCAGAATATTTCAGATATATTTCCTGCAATATTTATAACCCAGCCACCTAAGTGTTCGCATAGTATAACGAATGTAATAAACTCTGATGTAAACTATAACCGAGACAGAGGAACAGAATTACGGTTGCCATGGGAACCCTAATACTGAAGACACTGTAAGCACCAAGTTATATTTGAAGTATAATTTAATAGTTCGAATTACTTGGAAAGTGATATGGAATGTTAATAGCTGGAATATCAGATATGGCATTTGTAATGTTAGTGCCAATTATAGCCATACATACTGTTTTAGTTCGTGGAGGTGTAAATATAGAAAGTTGTCTAGAACTTTACTAGAAAAAAAGAGAGAGTTAATAATCCTGATCAAGGGAGGGCAATTTGTTCATGGTGGAGACGATGGAGCTTTTCCCACCCATTATTTGGTTCCAGAGATGGGGAACCTGTTGGCCCTCCATATGTCCTTCATCCCTGATAATGCTGGCTGAGTCTGACCCTTCCTCTGCTAAAGGTCAGATCATGATTGTTCATCCTTCAAACCATGATCCCTGAGTTCAGCTACTTCAGCCAGAGCCTAGTTGCGTTGGAGGTGAGACCTAGGGGTTGGGGCTTGATATTTGACATGCTGAAGATACTGACCAAGCAAGGACAAAAGTGGGATGATGACAAAAGCGGGATGATGATTAAGGTAAAGGTAAAGGTAAAGAGTCGTGGCCGACTCTGGGGTTGCGGCGCTCATCTCGCTTTATTGGCTGAGGGAGCCGGCGTACAGCTTCCGGGTCATGTGGCCAGCATGACTAAGCCGCTTCTGGCGAACCAGAGCAGTGCACGGAAACACCGTTTACCTTCCCACCAGAGCGGTACCTATTTATCTACTTGCACTTTGACGTGCTTTCAAACTGCTAGGTTGGCAGGAGCAGGGACCAAGCAACAGGAGCTCACCCTGTCACGGGGATTCGAACCGCCGACCTTCTTATCGGCAAGTCCTAGGCTCTGTGGTTTAACCCACAGCGCCACAGGCAATGAATTTATTAATTAAATTTACATGTGCAAAAGCAATATTTCTGAACCAAGCACCATGTTTTATTTATGTGCTGCAACAGTTGTCAGCAAGGGTTTTTTATCAGCCAGAACTCACCAGAACTGGCACCTCTCAGGTGGATGCCATTGCCATTAAAAGAGAACAAGGGAGACATTCATGGTGAGTTCTGGCACCTCTTTTTCTATAAAAAATAACTCCGGTGTCTGCTTAGAAGAGGCATTCCTCCTGCATCTGAAAGAAGAGAAACTCCCCTTTAAAGTGGTTTTGGCTTTTTATGTCATGCCTACTGCAATTCATGTCTATTGTATCCTGTTAGCACTATTATTTGTTCTTCATGTTACAGAAGCCCAACAGGCGTCAACTATAAGTTGGGCATACACTCCTCCAGAGGGCGTCATATAAATATTTTAATATAATATTTTTAACATCGTAATATTATTTATAATTAAATTTGAGGCTTACTACTTCGTGAGCGTGCATAGGATTGTACCTTATGTCACCCTCAATTTTTCACAAACCCCAGAGTTTTTAAACTTCAAGACAATGGAGATAGGTGCGGTGGTAATATTGCTCTGTAGTTCAGTTGGGAAAATAAAAAAATAATGAGTGGGGCTTGCTGTAAAAGGTTGCCATAAGGAATGCTCCTGTTCAGGGTTCCAGCCAGCCAGACACCGCCTCTTCTAGGATACCTCATTCACTTTCCTCTCTGCCTCAGTTTCCTTGTCCACACTTCCAGGGCCGTCTTAAGCATATCCGGCAACGTGGTGCAAAGATCCTTCCAATACCCCCCCTCCCGTTTCCCAGAGGGAAGACAGCGCTGCTGGCAACGTGCCCACCTTTGTGGGGCTGGAGGAGACGGGCAGCAGCTGGAGGGCAGCTCCTCCGGCGGGGAAGAGGTGAAGGCTGGACACGGCGGCTCCCAGCTCAGCTGGACACTTCGTACTGTGGTGGCCACGGCAAGTGGAGGCTCCGGGTGCAGTGCTGCTTCGGTGCGGCATGGTGGAGGCAGGTGAGGGCGGCGAGCTGATGCCGGGAGGTGCCACGTCCAGCCTCCATCTCTGGCACCCTCCAAAACTTGGCGCCCTGGCACCCCATGCCACTTGCCTCTATGGGTAAGACGGCCCTGCACACTTCCAGTTCTTCAACATTCCATGCCTGCTGAGCATGCTAAGTTCTCATTGGACTGTTTGGATTCTCCCCCACCCCTGTCTTGGTCCCCACCCTGCAAAAAAAATGTACAGTGATACCTTGGGTTACATACGCTTCAGGTTACAGACTCCGCTAACCCAGAAATAGTATCTTGGGTTAAGAACTTTGCTTCAGGATGAGAACAGAAATCGTGCTCCAGTGGCACAGCGGCAGCGGGAGGCCCCATTAGCTAAAGTGGTGCTTCAGGTTAAGAACAGTTTCAGATTAAGAATGGAACTCTGGAACGAATTAAGTACTTAACCCAAGGTACCCCTGTATATTTTTTTGTATAGTTTCAAACTTGTGGGTTTCCCTGAGCCAGCTGATACCTTCTTCTTTTGTGTAGGTGATGCTGTTTTGGCTACAGAAGCTCTCACAGTGCTGCATTTGTCAGGGAACATCTGGCATTAGTTGCTTTCCTCGTTTTTACTTGTTAAGCAGCAAGAGAAATATAGAAGAGGGCAGATCGCGTGGCACATGAGGATCCAGAGCAAAAGAGAAACATGCCCAATCACACCAGGGTTACGCACTCATTGGGGAAACGGATAAGTATTCACAAAGCATATGCGACATGTAGATTGACCGTTAGAAACAGCACGTTAGCGGCATGGCCCTTGTGCAGTGGGAGATGCAGAGATGTTTGGATGCCAGATCTGCTGGACCGCTGCAACACGTGGACATCACTGCGCTGCAATAATGCATCAAGACACCCGGGACATTGAGAAGCAACTCAGGGTGATGCAATTGTGCACCGTGTAGTCAGTTTCCAAAACACAGGTGACAGATCCCATAATTTTGCGGGCCTGGATTGGTTCCTTTCAGGAGCTCATGTTTCCTGCAGCTCCTAAATGATGTAGGGAGGGATTTTGGATGAGTCGGAAAGCACCCTGCAATAAAGAGATAAGAGCGTTGTGCTGTAAGCATGGCAAAAATGTACAGTCAGGTAGAGAGAGAAAATGGCATTTAGACAAGCCCCTCACCAGCTGCTGATAGAATCTGGCCAGCCACTTGTTTTATGACTCGTGAAATCACCCACAATTGTCTCTCTTCCTCTATCTCCTGCTTATCTTAAGAGGAGTAGCAGCTAACTGAAAAGCACGTTGAGATGTTCTGCATCCTGATGGGGGGAAATTGAATGAAAGATGAAATAAATATGGAAGTGGAAGTGTGTGCGCGCATGCTGGATAATGGTTAAACTATCAGAAAGCTGGGACGGTTCTTGGTCTTATACCCTCCTTGTGGCTACTGATGCTTGAGAATGAATATTTAGTCTGAACCACTTGAACTCTCATTTCGTTACAAAAGTGCTCTAATATCACAACTCCTTTTTCATACATTTAGGGCCAAACTACTTGTGATATTGAATGTGCCTTTGTATCCAAAACGCAAATTGCATCAACTTGGGTGGGGTGTGTGGGGTTGACTTTTAAGCTGATAAGAGCATGTGCTGAGAATGTAGTCCGAATTTAAAAATGGCTTCTCAGAAGCTAAATATTTGTATTGGTGGCGGGAGAGGAAATATCCCATTGGCACAGATGGAGGGGTTTCCTGGCCCCTCCATGCAAATAGCAGCTTCTGAAAAGTTGTTTTTCATGGGGACCATGGCAAGGGAGGAAAGGGTTAAATTTTCCACAGCTGCTGTGATGCACCAATGGGGAAATGTTCTCCCCATACAAGGTTCAGAGGAGGTCTTTTCTTCTGGAACCACAATAGAGGGAGGAAGGTTTAAAATCCTGCTCAAAGTATGCTGTGATCCCATTAATTCCCAGTCTCCTCAACCGCTTCAATTTGTATTTCTAAAAAGCTGCATGTTACATTAGTGAAGGTAACATACAAAAAATGCATTACATTAGGAGAATTTGCTTTGCAGAAATCTGTTATAGTAGGTAAAACGTCATGCAGACATGTGCATGTTAGGAGAAATTCACACTCCAACGCGGATGAATTTTCAGGAGGATTTTTTTGATTATTATTAATTTTTTCCAAACTGCTGTGGAAATGTGGAGAACTGAATTTAAAATTGAAAAAATGAGGAACTCGGAGGAACCCAAACTGACAGTTACTGTCGTCCCTTACAGAGCATGGAAGAAATTTCACCTCTGCCTGTATATGTGTGTGTATGCCTGGTGATCATTGCTGGCTGTGACACTGAGGCTGGTGGAGAGGGGGCCTATGGCATTGTTGCTTATGTTGCAGTCAAGGGGCATGTGTGCTAGGGACACATTCCCATTGCTGTGAAATCATTGGCTCCCTGTGTGCCTGGACAGATTGTCAGCTTCTGCATAGTCCCTGATCAGTAGACACTGGTGGCGTTTCCAAGGACATCTGTTTGTGTGATTTCCTTCTCCCCTCCCAGGTTAAACATGTATTCACTAGGCTGCATGTTCTGCTCCCACAGTGGCATTGCATATCCACCCCCAGTGTTATGTGCTTATAGGATACCTCTGCCCATCTAACTCATGCAGCAGCAAGGAAGCTTTACAGCCTTGCTAGGCTCTAATGTAAGGTTCATCTATTATTGATGAAGCCAGGAGGTAGAGTAACCACGCTTGGAAAGTATTTAAAATGTCTTTTACAACAGACGCTAAATATCGCAAGCTTGTGCTAGATAAAAGTGCTGATTTGTGCACAAGTCGTTCTCAAACTACTAAGCAAAAGCCATCACAATTTGTAAACGAACGTGGCCCATATTATAAACCCAAATAAAACATTTCTACAGTGGTACCTCGGGTTACAGACGCTTCAGGTTACAAACTCCGCTAACCCAGAAATAGTACCTTGGGTTAAGAACTTTGCTTCAGGATGAGAACAGAAATTGTGGGTGGCGGCACGGCGGCAGCAGGAGGCCCCATTGGCTAAAGTGGTACCTCAGGTTAAGAACAGTTTCAGGTTAAGAACGGACCTCCAGAACGAATTATGTTCTTAACCTGAGGTACCACTGTAATTATTTTTTTCTTTCAACATAGTACTCTAATGGCTCTAGACTCTACATCCATGACAGCAGATGACAAAAGAGTCTATATCGAAAAAGAATATCCTTTGTGCCTCCCTGAATTGCCCCGGTTTACTTTGACCACTTGTGGCGAGGCTAGTGGTTTTCAACCAGTGTTCCGTGGGGCAGCAGTGGGCACCCTACAAGTCAAGGTGCCATTGTACCCAAAGCCAGTCAGGTTATTTTGACACCAGAGGAAGAAAATCGTCACAAGTTCCTGTCCTGCTCCCCAGAAAGAAAAATAAAATGGGCGGAATCCCACATTGCACGAGGAGCTTCCACTCACTCAGTGGGACTTCACCTTTCTCTCCTCCTCTCTACATCCCTCCATACACCCACAAAATTTGCTCCAGAGGGCCCACAACTCTTGAGCAGATTTTGTGGGCATGGGGGGCGTTAAGTTGTGGGTGAACATATCAGACAACACAGCAATTCTTCAGACAGCTCTTGTTTATTCACAGGCCAGAACAGAACTGAACTGAAGGGTTCAGCCAACCTGCTTATATAGAGCTCAACTACAAAGCAACAGTAACAACTTTCTGTAATTATCCAATCACTGAACGTCACTTTCAATTCCTTATTTGCATATGCGGACCTGAGTGAAAACTATCTACAGTATCACTCTGCCGGCCCAGGGTGAGAACTTCAGTACATAACAGGGGGAATCTGCATGGGGGAGAAGAGGAAAGCAAAGTCACACATGTGTGACCGGAAGTTGGTTCTGCTCTCACATGGACAACTTTGGGTACAACCCAATAACCATTAAATAAATAACCAAAAACTTGCTGCCCTTTCATGATGCACCCCAAATCAGCTACCTGAGAGATCCTTCCCACGCTGCCCAATAGTAGAGCCGGCCCTGCATGCATATTTTTCGCCTTTGCCATCATTAAGTAACACAACTGATTCCAGCCCTCACTCAGCAACTGTTCTGTATTTATTTTACTGAAGGGTTTATTATTATTATTATTGCATGGAAATAACTAGGTGCAAAAAACTTCATGGATGATTATTTTCATGCAGAAGTCTGGGAAAACAGGAAATTCTGCAGCATCAGCTGCACACCCGACTCCTTTCTGCATATGTAGCAGCTTGCGTTGCCACTGAGTGCAGCAATGACCTAAATGATTGTAATGATAGCAGATTAGACAAGGATGCCACGTAAACTGCAAGTTCCCCGATGGTCTGGGTTAATCAGTCTTAGAGAACTACTTGTTTCATTTATGGGTGATGAAATCTGCATGAGTTTGAAAAGTGCAATCAAATCTTTGATGCATGGCAGACTTGCGGAAGAGTCCATTCAAAAGGAGAGCTGTTAACCATCATAAATCTGCATTCGGTTTGGGGTTTTGTTTAGTTCTTTTCCAAAGGTTTGTACCAGTTTGCCATTCTTAACCCCCAATCTGCCTCCTGAAAAAGAATACAGAGGCTTAATCAATACTGACAACATTAAACAATCCGTTTCCTGGGATACAAAATGGAACAAGTTGCAACTATAACAAAACAAAAGCATGCAGAGGTTAAAGAGCGAGATCAAAACAGTAGCAAAGTTCCAAAGTACTGTTAGAGATGGGGGGGGGGGCATAAACCCTAGAAATTCATAAATGGTTGGATTTTGATTAACTGGGATATGGATGAAAGTATAAACTGCAGAGCTGTGCAAGATAGGGAATCCCTGGGCTGGCTCATGCAAGCCAGCCTGGCTGGTCTAGTGAAGAGCAAATCTGTTAAAATGACAAAAGGTGTTGATGGGCCATCTGCAGGAATCCTTTGGCCTGGGGAGACAGATGTTGCCAAAGTGTTGTTGTTGTTGTTTAGTCGTTCAGTCATGTCTGACTCTTCGTGACCCCATGGAGCAGAGCACGCCAGGCACTCCTGTCTTCCACTGCCTCCCGCAGTTTGGTCACACTCATGCTGGTAGCTTCGAGAACACCGTCTAACCATCTCGTCCTCTGTCGTCCCCTTCTCCTTGTGCCCTCCATCTTTCCCAACATCAGGGTCTTTTCCATGGAGTCTTCTCTTCTCATGAGGTGGCCAAAGTATTGGAGCCTCAGCTTCATGATCTGTCCTTCCAGTGAGCTGCCAAAGTGATAGGGTGTGTCTTTGAAGTGACAGGAAAAGGGAATTTTTGAGCAAGATGAAGAAGGGAGAGACAAGACTGGGATCCATCTTGGGCAGGCTGGCTGGGAAAGATACCTTGGACTCAATGGCTGGATTACTTGAGGTGCGGTAACAAGCCCCTCTTGAAATAATGTAAGATCTGGACCCCCTCCATGGAGACTGAAGGCATCAATGGGCGAATGAACCATGTTTCCTAAAGCTATGACGGTCTCCGACATCTCAATTCTCCAAAGGGACACAGACCCCAGGTGAGTGCCTGGAACCACCTGAGATCTTGCTATCACTTGGCTGAGAATGGAAGTGGCATCCAACTTTTGTAACAATACTTTAATATGTCTGCTTCTGCCATTCCTCAGCTCATGATTCTGAATAGTGTTTGCATTATTGTAAAGAAGCAATGAAGAAATTCACCCCCCCCACACACTGAGAATTTAATTAATCTGGAGCACTTTGATTTAACATTATTTTATTGCACTCAAGTAATCTACTCTTCCCTCCTATTTGGTGAATCTAAACCCTTGACTTCTGCCCCAAACTCCTCCCCTGATGACTCTACTGCTATTCCTATGAGACCAGGGCCCTGCAGGATTTAACTTCCTTCCGCAGGGCCTGTAAGACAGAGCTATTCTGCCTGGCTTTCAACTTGAACTTAGCCTGATCTTTTATTCCCCTTCTTTCCCTCCCCCTCCCCTTTTTATGAAGATTACCTGCTCTGGGATCCCACAGCTAATTCTTCCCTGGCCTCCTCGCTGGCCCAAATAGGACTAATTTAGCCAGCTAGCCCTGGTGATCATCTAATATTAATTGGATGGATTTCCCCCCTAAATTGATTTTTGAATTCTGAATTTATTGTTACAGTGGTGCCTCGCAAGACGAAAAGAATCCGTTCCGCGAGTCTCTTCGTCTTGCGTTTTTTTCGTCTTGCGAAGCAAGCCCATTAGCGGCTTAGCGGATTAGAGCTATTAGCAGCTTAACGGGCTTAGCGGATCAGCGGTTTAGCGGATCAGCTGATAAGCGGCTTAGCGGATCAGCTGATAAGCGGTTTAGTGGATCAGCTGATAAGCGGCTTAGCGGATCAGCTGATAAGCGGTTTAGCGGATCAGCTGATAAGCGGCTTAGCGGATCAGCGGATCAGCTGTTAAGCGGCTTAGCGGCTGGGGAAAAGGGGGGGGAGGAAACCCCCCCCCGCAGGAACTCGCAAGACATTTTCGTCTTTGCGAAGCAAGCCCATAGCAAATTCGTTTTGCGAAGCACCTCCAAAACGGAAAACCCTTCGTCTAGCGGGTTTTCCGTCTTGCGAGGCATTCATCTTGCGGGGCACCACTGTATTCATGTTTTATACTGTATTTTATGCTGTTTTTTGTTGTTGCATCAATTAAGTGTTTTAAATTTGTTGTTATCCACCCTGAGCCCAGTTTTTGAACGGGGAAGGGCGGGGTATAAATAAAAAAATATTATAATATTGGGAAAAGGTACTAGCTGCAGTATGTTGCTGTTCTTTTTCTATTGCCTTCCTTATATACTTTAATTCTAGCTCTCTAATTCCGAACTGAAGGGGGTGGGCACTAGAAACCCCCAGCCAGAGGATCCTTAGATGATTACTTTTTTAAAAAAAAAGAAAGAAAGGTGGTGTTAAATCTGCATACACTTGGTGCGTCTATTAGAAACCAAAGGAGGCGTGCTCCATTTTAATTTGTTGATGCATGATGGTAAATCAAAGTAGTGTCACAACCAGCAGAGAAATTCCTTAATGAATTGGCAGTGTTTGAAGATGTGAGAAGAGCACATAGAAAAAACATCAAAGCAGTCAGAATAAAAATAGCTGGGCAAGGAGGGAAAGCAGCCTTTTAAGAAAAGACTTGCCATCTTGCCAAAGGATCCATGAGTTTGCAAAGAATAAGTGATAATGAAGCACAATAGATATGCCAACCATGAGAGCACATTAATACTAGCCACAAATATGGTTATATAATAATAGATGCTCAGGAAATGACTGGAAGTTGGGTACTGTGAGGCTTATCTGCAGCTATATTTACATGTCAGGGCAAATGGTTTGGGACGCGGTTATTTAAAGCAACACTTCTGTCATGTGAACTTGCCAGGTCTTTAAGATCAACTTCAGAAGACATCCTCCGGACAATCTAGTCTTTTCAGCGGTGGCACCCCACCCAGATTCATAAAGCACCCACGATATTGTCATTCAGGTGCCTGGTTAAGGTTTTGAAGAATAGCTCAGTTGGTTAGAGCGTGGTGCTGATAAGCCCAAGGTTGCAGGTATGACCCCCGGTACAGAAGAGGTGGACCAGTTGATCCTCAGGGTCTCTTCCAATTCTATAGTTCTATGATATTTATTGTTTATTGAAAAGTTTTCAAGAATTTTACAGTAGAAGAATTTACTCCTACTTTATCCAGTTATATAACTGGAGATACAGGAAATGTAAAATTGAGCTTCCATCTCCTATGCTGTCATTCTCCTGCTTCTAATTCCTCTGCCTAGGTCACTGTTAGGCATTAAAATGTCTCTTTAACATTTCATACTAAAATAATTCATTTCTGCCTATATCTATACCAGGTTGCCTTGATTTATATTCTTACTGCTCAGTTGGTTTTATTGACTGCTGCTCTGTTTTCTTTTCTTATCCATTTTAAATGGATAAACTACCTTTACATTTGGTGTCTTCATATTTTAATATTACAATTCTATTTTGGTTATTTTTTTATTGTTGGTTGCTTTGAAGACTTAGTGAAAAAGCAACAGATAAATATTTGAAACCCATAAGTACCCATAGAGAGGCTTGCCTGGGCTGCAGGAAATTATGATTCAAAGCTAGAACTGCTGTGCTCTTAAAATATTCGCTTTGCTTTATTTTTAATGTTAGTAGCCAGTCATAAAGTATTGGATGTGAATACTTGGAGAAACCTCCAAGGCTGAAATCCTATACACACGGACCTGGGAATATGGATAGGCCAATCTGTCAATTTCAGTTTCTCTCGTTTTCTCATTTTCCCAAGCTAAAGTTTGATTCCCCCAAAAAGTGAAAATTCATTAGCATTTACTGCAAATTTCTCCTAATATACACATTTCTTGCAAAGCAATTTCCTTTAATATACTGCATTTTAAAATGTTGTTTTCACTAATACAGTGGTACCTCGGGTTAAGAACTTAATTCGTTCTGGAGGTCCATTCTTAACCTGAAACTGTTCTTAACCTGAGGTACCACTTTAGCTAATGGGGCCTCCCGCTGCCGCTGCGCTTCATCCTGAAGCAAAGTTCTTAACCCGAGGTACTATTTCTGCGTTAGAAGAGTCTGTAACCTGAAGTGTCTGTAACCTGAGGTATCACTGTACATGCAGTTATAGGCATACTTTACCCTAGCATATGCATTTTTGTACACATTAGATGTCTGGAGAGCCAAACATCGACATTTGGAGAAGTAAGAATTTTGAAAGATGGCTGTGTTTCGGGTTCACATAGTTTTTCAAAAGTGCAAATTCAGTAAGTTCACCTTGAATTAAATTTCTCCCACAATCCTACCTGGGGGCATGTGTGATTGAACTTGGTGGGCTTACTTCTGAGTAGTTGTGTACTGTAAACTTGCCATTTAGAACTGGTGGCAGCTCTTATGAGGACAAAAGCTAAGGACAAAAGGATTTTAGGTAAGCTTAGAATGATAAACAGAACTGCACATTCATTTGTAGATGTACTCCATGGGCCTGGCAAGGCAATCCTATACAGTGGTACCTCAGGTTACATACACTTCAGGTTACATACGCTTCAGGTTACAGACTCCACTAACTCAGAAATAGTGCTTCAGGTTAAGAACTTTGCTTCAGGATGAGAACAGAAATCATGCTCTGGCGGCGCGGTAGCAGCGGGAGGCCCCATTAGCTAAAGTTGTGCTTCAGGTTAAGAACAGTTTCAGGTTAAGGACAGACCTCCGGAACGAATTAAGTACTTAACCTGAGGTACCACTGTACAAGCCTATCCAGAAGTACCCAATTTGGCTTACTCCCAGATAATGGGGCTTATTCCCAGGTAAGAGAATGTAGGATTACAGCATTACTCCTCAGTAAGTAAGTTTAGTATTTGCAGACTAAACTATATTATTAGCATCCTGGCATAAATTTGGAGAGAGAAAAAAGTATGCATGTTTACGTCTTGCTCTCATGCTTTGTAAAGCTTTAGGGATTCATCAATAAAAGTTGTATCCAATTCTACAACAAACTGTATTGTCATTTACATGGCTTGTAGGATCAGGACTTTAAAGTCACTGTGTCACATGAAATGCAATTCTACCCCCACCTGCTAAAAAACCATTTTATCTGAAATATAGCACAGAGCTTATTTTCTATGCTATATGATTACACCATGAATTTTAAGAGTAGATTCCTATTTTAATAGCAATAGCAGGTCTTTGCCTAATGTTTGGCAAATGTTTGTGGTAGAAGTCATACACAGAGCCCAACAATGATTCACTATCAGTAATTTTCCTGCCCTTGCAAGTCATTTCACCCACGTCCTTTGCAATTCTAAGGGAAGTGTCAAGTGAGGGACTCAGCCATAATCTCTAGCCACATGCGGAATATAATGACATGCAGCCTAAGCAACTTGTGAGGAAATGACAAGGCACATCTCCTCTGCCATATGGACTGCACAATTATCTTGAGTTGTCTATTTCAAAACCAGACTTATCTTTCAGCGAAAAGTTCCTTCTTGTTTAGGACAATTCAGGCTCTTGATCAACTTGATAGTCCAAGCAAATGGACAGGACAGAATTTTAGTGACATTCAGAAACGCAGATTCATGGCTAATTAACTTACCTTGCTTAAATGATGGCAATAAATAATCTTTCTGACACAGTAAACATAGCTGGGGCATAGTGACTAAAGATGCCGCTATTCACTTGAAATATCTGTACCACTTATTTTACAAAACAATATTTGCTAGAATGTCAGCTATCATAAGATAGGCATGAGTTATAAATAATGTAGGGTTGCCATACACCCGGAATTTCCCGGACATAGCCGGAATACTGCAGTACCCATGTCAGCAATGTCATTTTGGGCAATTTTCCTTAAAGTAACTAAAAAACCCACAAAAAAACTCAACAACTTTTGTGTCCGGGTTTTCACTTTTTGAAAGATGGCAACCCTAAATAATGAAATGTTCTTAGTCAGGCCAAATGACATATCTCTGTCATTAGAAAGGCTGCCCAATGCAGAGAAATCTCCAAATAAAAGCAGATGCCATTGAGGTCAATAGGGCTCTGCATCTGAATTTTCTCTGTTTATGTTTCCATTTGGATTGGTTTCTTTTAAATAATAATAATAATAATTTATTTATACCCCGCTCATCTGGCTGGGTTTCCCCAGCCACTCTGGGCGGCTTCCAACAGAATATTAAAATACAATAACCTATTAAACATTAAAAGCTTCCCTAAACAGGACTGCCTTTAGATGTCTTCTAAAAGTCAGGTAGTTGTTTATTTCTCTTTGACATCTGGTGGGAGGGCATTCCACAGGGCAGGTGCCACTACTGAGAAGGCCCTCTGATTGGTTCCCTATAACTTGGCTTCTCACAGTGAGGGAACCGCCAGAAGGCCCTCAGGACTGGTCCGGGCAGATTGTTTTATTGTTTTATGAAAAAGCTTTAACAAAATCTTACGGGGGGAAAAAAAGTAAAAAGTCCTCCCGGGTCAGGGGCCATGAAACTAGCCTTGTACAAAAGACTTCTCTTCTAGAAATTAACTGCTGAGGGGAGGTCCATGCAGAGGGGTTTGTTTGTGAGAGAGGCATATGACAGTCTTGCGCATCTGACACCTGCAAGTCACATTGCTAATCCAAGCAGCACAGTGCAAATTGTTAGCCGCAGTGTCAAACTGAGGGCACATGCGGTGTGCAAATATCTTCAAGTGTACGGCTTGCTGGATCCAAACTTTACCTTCCTCTGACAGATGGAGTCTTCTGATGGAAAGATCCCTTTCATCCGAAGAAGCGAACGTGCATCAAATCCAGTCCAGTGCGCTTATTTACTCTGCTTACTTTGTAAAAGATGGAGGGATACTCATGAATGTGGTGATCTCCAAGAATCATGCTTTGTCAAGTCCAATACTCTGGTCAGGAAGGCTGAAAGCAGCTCACAGTGACAGCCCTGTTCACAGAAATCTGATAAGAAAGCCATAACAAGTATCTATGATACAGTATTGCTGCCATGTCACCAGAGTGCAGGAAAATAAAACAAAGTGCTGGCTCCAAGGGCCCATGTTTCTTTAACACTCCAGTTAATACTTGGCCTTTGGCCTCCTGTTTTGAAAGTCTGATCCAAGGCATGTAAAGCAGCGTAGGAATTCTCTGTCTGTGCCATTGCCTAATCATTTACTCTGGGTGACTCTACACCTCATTAATCAGTGCAACACATAAAGTTTAAAATGGGAGCGTTCCAGATTCTTTGTGTTTTCCACCTCTCAGATTGTCATGAGCTGATAATGACTGTAGCTAAAGCTATTGGCTGAGGCAGGATTAGGTAACCTTGTGCCCTAGAACAGTAAAGTCTCAGAAGAAAATAAACTAGGGAGTTGATTAATTTACCATGAATTTTATTTTCAGTGCAGAAAACATCAAGCAAAGCTATAGCATGCATGAGTTGTTCCAGTTAAATGAAATATTTCAAACTTCATGTCCCTCTCCTCCGTTTACTTGCAACAAAATCCTATGCCTCTAAAAGTCCCTGCGTGCTCTTGTGTATGAAATAGGCTACTTAGCTCTTAATACTACCACTGAAGACTTGTGCTCTCCTAGATGTGTCTATCAAACAACATACAGGATGCGAAAAAGTCTTTGACCCTGGCTTTGTAAATGGAACTCTACTTGGCACCATTAGCCGCAGCCATATATTATCCACATGTATCTTGAAAATGAATTATTCAGCATTATTACTTATAAATGATGCCAATCACGGAACAGTCCACTTTCCAATCCTGAAGGTTTTTCAGTGTCAGAGACAATTGCTTTCTAGAGTGATGATAACCCCTGAAATAAAGTTATAGCAATGTGTCAATTATTAATTTGAATTTAGCTGCTGGCATTAATGCTCAGGATATAATATTTCATCATCAAGCATAGTTGTGTCATATCTTGGTTCAATAAAACCTTTTTTTTTATTTCCTTCAGTGGCATGCTCTTGATTTCCCAACCACGGCTACGCGATCACAGACATTACAGCTGTATTTGATCTATGTGCTGCTTGCGTGATATATCGACAGACAATTTTCTAAACAGCGTGCAAGAGAAAGACAATGCCATTAAAAGGAAAATACAGCACAAAACCAATAAAGCAGCAGCATAAAAGCATATATATAGAAAAGCAAGGATACAGGGGATTCAAACACACAAAATGCGGTCAGGGAAAATGTGAGCCAAAATAAGCCTTTACAAGATGTGCAAAGCAATTGATGGAGGCTGCTTCATGTATGGCAGAGGGCAGGGCATTCCTTAGTGCAAGGGCAAAAGTGGGATATGCCTCTTTTTTTGTCACCACCCGATGGCATTCTGTATGGTGCATTGCCACGGGAAGAATTTCCTCAGCTTAGAAGGCAGGCAATGCAGTTCCTATTGTTAGACTACAGCTCTTGTCATCTTGATCATGGGCCATGCTGGCTAAGGCTGATTGGAATGGTAGTCCAACCACATCTGGAGGGCACCAGGTCAGTTATCACTGCCTTATATTATCAACATAATATTACAGGTCTATGCATGTGATCTTTCAGGTAACCTGGTCCCTAGTTGTTAAGGGCATGATAGAAGAACAGTAGTGGGGAGTGCCTGGCACTCCCCAGGCATTTTTGCAAACAAACAAAAATATAAAAAATTAAAAAATTGTCCAGTAGCACCTTAGAGACCAACTAAGCTTTTGTGTACATGCACACTTCTTCAGATACCTGAAGAAGTATCTGAAGAAGTATGCATGCACATGAAAGCTTATACAGTGGTACCTTGAGTTAAGTACTTAATTCGTTCCGGAGGTCCGTTCTTAACCTGAAACTGTTCTTAACCTGAAGCACCACTTTAGCTAATGGGGCCTCCTGCTGCTGCCGTCGCACCGCCGGAGCATTATTTCTGTTCTCATCCTGAAGCAAAGTTCTTAACCCGAGGTACTATTTCTGGGTTAATGGAGTCTGTAACCTGAAGCGTATGTAATCCGAGGTACCACTGTACGCAGAACAAACGTAGTTGGTCTCTAAGGTGCTACTGGACAATTTTTTAATTTTATTTATTTCAACTGTGTCAGACCAACACGGCTACCTACCTGAAACAAAAATACAGTGTATGTGATTTTTAATTGGATAGTGCAATTTGTGACTTTGGACCCATCAAGCCAAAATCAGGAGAAGTAATTCAATCCAAACTCATGTTTTGGTCCAGCATCTTGATTTAAAATAGTGCTTGGCATCCAAATATCACTGAAAACTGCTGCACCCCCTTTGGGAACCTTCATGCCAAGTTTGGCAATATCTCAAGAGGCAGCCTAACCTATGCCCCCCCAAATGGGCAAAGTCATGCCAAAGTCACATTTTGATCCGCCATCTTGATTCAGAATAGTGCCCAGCATCCAAACAGTGATGAAGAACACCGCCACCCCCATCTTGGGAAGCCTCATGCCAAGTTTGGTGCTGGTATCTTGAGAGGTAGCCAAACCATGGGCAAGGCCATGCCAAAGTGACATTTCGATCTGCCAACCTGATTCAAAATAGCGGCCAGCTTCCAAATGTCGACAAAGAGCACCTCGGAAACCTTTGTATCAAGTCTGGGAATGATATCTTGAGTGGAATCCGAACAGAGAGAAAAGAGCCAGCCAGCCAGACAGACATTCAAACAAACAGACAGACAGACAGACAGACACAGTAGGTAAGAAGAGCCTGCAGAACCAGGCAATGGCCCATTTAGTCCAGCATCCTGTTCTCCCAGTGACCAGCTAGATGCCTGTAGGAAACCCACAAGCAGAAACAGATTAACATCAAGACCTTGAACATGCAGGCTCAAACTCAGCTCCTCAAGATCTTTATCCATTTAGCAGTTTTGGGGGAAATGCTCATTAGATATTTGAATAACATGGCCTGAGCACAATTTCATAACCATGACATGCCTGCTTGGCCTCTTGGTCTTAAACTACTTTCAGGAGGATTAATGAATAAACAGAATGTTGCATAGATACATATTTGTGTTTTGATTACTGTTAAACATCAGCTTTCTTTATTTGCAGCCTTGCCATTAGTGAAAGGCCTTGATGATACAAATATCTACCATATGCTAAATGTTTTCCTTTTGAGTGTCTCCCTGCAGTAATCCAAACACGACTGGTGATCCTAATGGATTCAGACTTGGCTGCAAATTCAGCCTTCCATTATGTCAAGGCCTTCTGACTTAAACCCATTTTTTCCTGGAAGCATGAAAATAAAAATATTCACATGGAGACAAATCTCATGGATTTCAACAGAGCTTACTTGCAGGAAGCTTAGGAAGGCAAATGGCAGAGGGCAGTTGTAGTAATAAAAAAACCAGAGGTGATATTGAAAGCCGCCAAAAGATCCAGCAGAAGACACACTTTCCCTGTCCAGATCATAGCTTAAATCAAGATAACCAAAGCCAACTCTGTCGCATAACCAGGCCTGAAACCAGATTGAAATGCAACTAGATAATCAGTCCCTACCACAGTCCCATACACACACTCAAACCCAACAGACCACAGGAGAGGGCACCTGGGCAGAAAGACGCAATCATGATAGGCCGCTGCAACTCTCCTGCCTCGTCCCCAGATCTAGCCTGCTGCTGTACAGAGAAACCTAAAGCTAAGAGAGATTCCCCAGTCACCCACACCTTCATCCAGTCTGGTATTTGTAATACAAGCCAGGTCATTATGCTCATCCTGGATAGGTGCTGTTTTGCCATTCACCAGCTTGGCATTGAGCAGCAGCACTTTCAACCCAGGGGCAGTGGCGTAGCGTGGGTTGTCAGCACCCGGGGCAAGGCAAGTAATTTGCGCCCCCTAACCTGTGGATTTGCGCCTCCTAACCCTAACCCCCAGATGTTGCGCCCGGTGCGGCCGGCCCCCCCTGCACCCCCCACGCTACGCCACTGCCCAGGGGTACTATTTTCAAGTCTATCTAGGTTATTTGAATGGGGAAGGAGACTATTGCAGTGCCCCCTTTGATGATATGGAACTGTCTCCTCCCTCCACAGCAACCTCTGCCTTCTACAACTCTGACGGCCGTTCCCTGGGTCTCAGCATCTCATCCCCTCCTTTGGAGACACTGCCCTGCTGATCTGTACCTTTGCCAGTAGAAATAAGGTGCAGACAGTCCTCCTCTGTTCTCTTGGCCCTGAAATGGAGAAGAAGAGACTGCTGCTTTGTGAAAAGCAGGAAAGAAGTTGCACTGAATTCAATGTGACTTGAACTGGGCGCATTCATTAATAGAAGTTGTAGGCACAGGTGAGAGTAATGTGTGGGCAGGGAAGCGACTGCAGGCCACCGATAAGCAGACTTCCATATGTGGAATGATGCACACAAAGCAATTTTGTCGGAGATTAATGATAGTGGGCTAGGGAATAGCTTTCACTGGAGCTGACCTTGATAAAACACTTCCCTTATGTTCAGATTTATAATCATGGGTGGGCTAGTGGATCGTGTCTTTAAGAACGCCTGCTTGACATTAACCACCCAGAAGCATCAAATTTGGAAAGACTTCTTGCACATCACAGTCGGTAGGTTTCTTTTATATTGAGCCAACACCTTAGCGGTTAAGAAAAGCAACAGTGAGCAGAGCTGTTTCACACAGCACCTCAGGCATGGCTATTGTGAAGTGTTTTGACAGGGGAAATTTTTTTCCCCTTAGGGAAAATAAAAATAACAACAAACTCTCGCTGCTAAGGCAACAGCTTTCCTCCAAGTTACCTACACATATTAAGAGCAGCCAGAGTTTATTTATTTAATTTGGAAATTGATAATATGCTTTTCAATTTAAGTAAATTAGAACAGCAGTCATAAACCCCACACACTTTGTGGTTCATAATCTGGACTTGGAGTTGTAGTTAACAACATCTAGATTCATTTTTTAAAAGAAAACTACTGAATAGCAGTAACAGTAACTGTACTGCAGTTAACAAGTAGCAGTAACAATAACAATCTGTGTTTTATTTTGACCAGCAGGATAGCTATTTGAATCCCAGTACAGTGGTACCTCGGGTTACATAAGCTTCAGGTTACAGACTCCGCTAACCCAGAAATAGTACCTCGGGTTAAGAACTTTGCTTCAGGATGAGAACAGAAATTGTGCTCCGGCGCAGCAGCAGCAGCAGGAGGCCCCATTAGCTAAAGTGGTGCTTCAGGTTAAGAACAGTTTCAGGTTAAGAACAGGCCTCCGGAACGAATTGAGTACAGTGGTACCTTGGGTTACATATGCTTCAGATTACAGACTCCGCTAACCCAGAAATAGTGCTTCAGGTTAAGAACTTTGCTTCAGGATGAGAACAGAAATCGTGCTCCGGCGGTGCGGCAGCAGCAGGAGGCCCCATTAGCTAAAGTGGTGTTTCAGGTTAAGAACAGTTTCAGGTTAAGTACGGACCTCCGGAATGAATTAAGTACTTAACCCGAGGTACCACTGTACTTAACCCGAGGTACTACTGTATAGTGTATATTTAACACTCAAACCCTGTCTGAAAAGAGAGCAACTAAAATGGGACAAGAGGCTCATCTTACTCTGAGGGATGTGTAGGGAAGCAACAGTTGGCCCAATAAAGAGGGATGTATATCTGGGAAAGGGAGCTCTCTCAGAGATCCTGTCCGAGACCATTTGGCGCTTGGAAGGTAAAAAACACTACCATGAACTTGGCTCAGAAACAAACTGGTAGCCTTTCCTTTAAGAAAGCAGTAGTTAAGTCCATCTTAACTTAGGTTGGCCATATTCCAAGAAGTAAAAATCCAGACACAGATTGAGTAGGTACCTGTATAAATACAGGTATTATTACTACTACTACATGGTACACCTGCATCAGCACAATCATTTGCCCCACCTTCAACAAAACATGTCTCTCCCATATTGGTCTCTGCAGCCACAGCAGGCACTGTAACTCTCCAACACTTTGACTTTACCCCCAATGGCACAATCTTCCATAGTCTCCTGAGACAGTTGGATGCCAGCCACCTTATTTTGCACCCCCTTGGTTTAGTGCCCTGTGGGAGTGGGGTGGGGGCACCTGTACTACCCTATATCCAACTCTGGGTAATAGTACTTTTTTTTTGGCAAGGCTTCCTCTTGTTCATCTTAAATATGTTTTTGGTGGCTGCTCCACCTCATGGGTTGGGCTAGATTTAGCAAAAGGCTGAGTCTGGAAAATCTCTAAAGGGGTGCGGAATAGACCAATTTAATAGCCAAATGTTCCTATAATGCACTACAGGAGGAAGCTTTGCGGGTAGATTTCACGATGGCAAAAAAATAATCTAAGAAGCTCACCACTCATGTTATGGTAGACCCCATATCTCTTTTTGTTTTGTTTTTTTACATACACAGTATGTTTTATTATTTAATCATACAATGGGACTTTGATTTGAGTAAACGCACATGTGATTACAGAATTATTTTGTGCTGTAGGGCAGTCTGCTGCACTTTTCCCCAAAGTATTCCATCAAGCTGTTTTTGACTGCCTACTTCCTACATGGCTGGAGGTCAAGGAAGTCCATTGGAAATGTTTATGGAGGAGGCTAGAATCAACCGACTGATTTCTCTATGGAGATGGAAGGCCACACACCCACCCACTGCAGCTACATCTGCGCTACTAGAAATACCATATTTATTTTAATGCAATCTGAGAATAGTGATATGTTAATGTATATCTCAAGTCAATGTGTTGATTGGCGAAAACACAATATAACATTCTGCTTGATTGTAATCCATGAAGCTGGAGTTTTGATAAGGCTGTTTGCAATTATTAATACAGAATCTGGCTTCTGTGGCAAGTTTTCAAGGTCAGCGGAAATGTATTGCCTTAATGAGAACAAGGTGGTTTCAGACAAGGTGACTGCAAAATAAATAAAAACAAATAATCTAGCATTTATTATGGGCAGACTTATCTTGCAGAGATATTCACAAGCTGACACTGCTTTGTTTCTGGTTACAGAACAGAGTAACTGTCCACTGTTTTTGTTTACACCATGGCTGAAGGCCTGGGACCAAGATTCTCAAAGACTAAAAAAGAGAGAGAGGGGGGAAATGTGCCTTTGAACTCCTGCAGGGGTCAACTAGCTGGTTGACTTACCACCATCAAGACATATTAAGGATGCCCTTCTGGTTTCCTAGACGAGTAGTGAGATGGTAGACGTAAGGCCTTAAGGACCATGTGTGGAAATATCCAGTTCAGGATGAGGTTCATTTAACTGTGCCAAATGTATACAATTATTGCACTGTTAGAAATGGATCTTCAGATCTTTAATCTCAGTTGCTTTGTTTATATATTTGCTGGGCTTTCATTGTATTACCGGTAATTTACAACAGAAAATCACTTTTGTCAAATATGCATGGTACTATGATATATACGTTTGTTGGGCTTTAAGTTTTGTTCTATTTTTTTTTGTAAACTGCTTAGATGCTACTTTTTATATTGTGGTATGTAAGTTGTAAATTAATAAATGATGTCTGTTTTGCTCACTGTTCTTTAACATTTCATACAAAGGTAACTGTTACTGTACTTTACGTTCCTACACTGTGATCTATGGACCACCTGTAGTACAAGAGTTTCATTCAGGTCCTTTGTGGCATTGTCTGTGGATTTATGGTTGAAGCCAGGAGACAGCACATCCATCACATTCAATATTCATATTGGCTTTTAATTGTATTTTTATTGCTTCTTTTCTTACATTGCATTTTATTGTATTGAGTTCTATGAAATTCAGATTGTAATACAATAAAACACGGTATCTAATAAATAAAAGAAGCAATTGAAAATACCATTAAAAATCACCCACCACAGAGCATTACAATAGCTACAGCAGGAAGGAAAAAAACATTAAATGGTCTGCCAAGACCCTTAGCAATTTTCAGGTGGTCCATGGGGAAAATTAAATTTTAAAATCTACTGTGCAAAACCAACATTAACTTCTATGTTCTGGGGGGTAACTTACAGCTGATTTACACATATATAAACATTACTTGATAACCTGAAAGCTTCCATTGAAAAGCCTTGTATTTGAGATAAGGTCAGGTAAGACAAAAGCTCTGTCTGTGATGGGTGGTGGCTCTTAACAGATCATCACTTGATGCGGCAGTTCGTTGACCGATAGACATGCATACATGAACTCCTTCTTGGAATCAATATACGTGGCAGAAAATTTGTCGTAACTGCTAGTGAGTTCTATTGAGCATAGTTAAATATCTAATTATACAAGTCAGATAGTCTTCAACTTGTGATGCTGAAGATGTACATGTTTGCTGCTGGACATGAAATGTGTATACTTCTGTCATGGAGAGAAAACTCAGCTAATTAAAATAACCTTATGTGAGTTATGGTGCAAATTTCAGAAGGTCGTATAATTCAAGCCAAGAGACAAAAAATATGCTACAGTGAATTGTGCTGTACGAGTTTTGCTATGAAGAAACACAAATCAGGCACCAGAAACATTGAACCTTGATGCAATATTTTCTGAACTTATTCTGGTCTATTTTTAAGCTGGTACCAAATTCATTTACTGGCATTTATTTAAACCTGTACACAAGAAGCACAATGTATTGCATTAATATAAGATGGAGATAATAGCCAGGTTTCTGAAACATGCAATGAGGACAAGTGAATGTTATACAACCTTATCTTAACTGTTAGATGCAGATTTCGCTGAGTGATTTTATTGTACTGAACCTTACCAGAATCTTGTCTATATGCCATTAAAGCTTTAAGAATAGAAATGTATTGCATTAATGGCCTGCCACCTACTGGCAATAGTTCATATTTTGTTCATCTCGCTGATTTAAATTGGCTAATTGCCTGTTGCTCAGCTGGGAGGGAAGAGAGCTTTTGAAGAAAGAGGGGGCCATATATAGTTGAACAAAAGTTCTAAATCTATGATTACAAACAATTAGTGTATTAAACATTGCAGCCCTGTTTTAAATTTGTGTCCCATAATATTCCACATTCCACAGAGACAAGCACTTTGTGGACCGCAGCCATTGTATTTACCATAATTAAAACTTTCACAGCAACAACAATATAGCTAGTAAATCTAGTTTAAAATTCAAAATTTTACCACTTTTGATTGTCACCATTTATCAGAACTGGATAATTCCTTTTGATTACTTAGTGCTGTTCAAGGATCAGAGTTGCAAAATTCAGGCTGTAACTCTATACACAGTTGCATGGAAGTAAATCCTGCTGAACTAAATGGGGTTTACTTCTGTGAAGGCATGCACAGGATTGCACTAGAAATAGTTAGATTAATCCTTGCTAGCAGAGTAAACAGTGAAGGCTATAACCTGCTCACTGTAATGCCAGCTACATGAAGGGTTGTTTTTGTTTTGTAAGGAGAGACAATCATTATTAATATATAGCCCCCCCTTTAAGCTACCCAGGCTATTTATTGATACATGAGTGAAAAAGAAATATTTAACAATAGTGATAGTGAGCTCCCACCTGTGTTTTAAAAATCAATACAGCCCAAGCCCAGGTTCACCATCTTGGTGAATCAGGGGAGACGAGAGAGGTCATAGTGCTGAGTCCTTTGAGAATATTTTTTCATTTTTCACAAGAGTGTAGGGCTTAATCGTGTCATTCTGCCTGGTTACCCTTTAATGCTTTAAAAATAATGGAAGCTGATTTGAATAAAGCAAAAGACTATGCACATTGCCAACATCACTTACGCTCCAGAAGCTTATTGTAACCTGTTATTTGTAGCTACCCTGTGTAATTTTACCATTGTTATGGGTAAATTCCACTTACTTGTATGAAAAAATTGTAATTACATTATGAGGCATCCTGTGAATAGGTACTGGGAGAACATGCAGGGCTGTGTGAATAGCACAATTTAATAACCCGGCCCCTGACCGAAGAATGATTGCATATTTACAGCTACAAATTGAACATATACTTATTTAATGAAGGGCAAGCAGCTGCTGTTTCGCTGCAGCCGAAACTAAACATTAGTACAATAAATGGCACATCATTTATGTTCCGCTCGGTTTTCCTTCTCCTCTTGAGTAATTTGCAATGCAGTCACCCTCTGCCTCTTTTCCACTGAGATGTACCGTGTGGTAAATTTTACTAATGCATTACTGAATAACAGCAAGAGATCATAATTCCTAAAAAGAAGTGGCAAAGTAAAACAGCAAAATGTATAGGCGTCCTTCATATTTCTCCTATAAATTTCAGTTTGCTGTATATCTAAAGCTGTGTTCTTTTTGAGTTGATGCCTAAACAGATGACCAATAGATATAATTTAAGTTTGCTATTTCTAGGAAGTGGTAGCAGAGGTTACAGAATGCAGAGAGAAGAATGAACAGCCAATATAGTACTTACAAAGAAAACCAACAAATATGACATATGCGATTTACTCCTTTTAACAAACAGCCTGTTTGGGGGTTGGGTTACAGACTAAGCTTATTTACTCTTAAGTAAGTCTAACTTCTGAGTAAAGATGCAGAATATTGTGCCATAAATATTCTTAGAACTGCAGATGAAGGCTGCAGTACTATACAGACTTACATAGGAGTAAGCACCATTGATAAAGCCAATGTTGTGTAGCTGGGGAGAGCTAGGTTTAAATCCATGTTCACTCGAACTGTATACACCTTGTGCATTTAAATAAGCCCCCCGAATCTTGGGAACTGTAGTTTACCCCTAACATAGCTACAGTTCCCAGCACCAAGCACAGTTCCCAGGTTTGTGTATGCAGCCTAGGTCACCTTAGGTCAGTTACCATATCACAGCAGTGTGTGTCATTTTAGGGGGTTAATATTTGCAAATTTATTCAGTGTGAGGTATTAAAAAAAATGTTTTTGGGCATGAGGAATTCAAATTGGCTATTATTTTTGTGACTGGACAACATTTAGCTTGCTAAGTCCATGTTTGATGAAGAAGCACATAAACAGCTTCCACAGAATCCTAGCAATAAAATGGGTCCTTAATTTTATCTTCTGAAAATGTCAGGTAACTAAATAATACTAATACTACTAATACTAAAATAAATAAATAAAATTAATATATAACTGCTTCCCCTGCATGTGAAGACTGGCTCAGGCAGACTGAGCAGATGATACCAGGAAGTGAGGGACACATGGGGCTTGTCAACCTGGAAAGGTAGCCCATCAAGGAGAAGGAAAACTCCTAAACCTCCACTGCCTTCCAGGATATCTTTGGGAGAAGGAAAGTAAACCCTACACAAATTCTGGAGTCCCTAAGATGGTTGGATGGCACCTTGTACACCTCCTTCCAGTAACTCCGGCAGCCAAGCTGTTGCCAAACGTATTGCTTTGTTTTCCTTTGGACCACATCAGCAAGGCCTGGGGGGTGGGGTATTTTGTCATCTGGGCAGCCCAGGACCTCCAAAAACACAGCCCAGACTTGCGCCTGGGACATCACTTCGGTGCTACACAGCTGTTTCACCACAAAGGCGAACCCCATTGCCTCTCGAGACAGACGGATGCCAACAACAAATACAACTCCAAGTACTTGGCAATCATTTTTATTATTATTTCTATGCAATTTTACACACTTACCAGAGCAAACCTAACTTAACCAAAATATCTTTTGACTGCCCAAGTCATGTTTCAACTTTTTAGCACCCTTCATTTATGCTGTGTATGTGTGTGTAAAATTCAAAATACATCCTAACCTTAACCTACCTCACAAGCACCCGTTTTATTGCTAGGATTTTGTCTTTAATTCTGCCATCTTTCAACAGCAAGCTCTTTTCAGCTCGATTTCCATCACAGGAGAAGGTGGAAAGGAAGGAGACAAATGTCCGGACTCCAAAACCGATCTAGTTACAAAATGCATCCTCTCTAGATACGATAGTTACACGACACCCCCCACTCCACCCCAACCCGGCAAGAAGCGCAGATGGGTTTTCAAGCAACCCCATTGCGCGAGCGAGGAAGAAGAGCAGCAACTACTCCTCCCCTCTCTTGCCAAGATGCACGGGCTGAAGCCCAACTGCGCGCGGAGACACCAGCGCCCGCTTCCTCCCTCGGGGCAACTTTGGTCCTTCTTCGTGCGCGTAGGCAGCAGCAGCAGCAGCAGGACCAGGCGCAGCAGAGACCATCCCTCCGAGAGCATCTTCAAGCGGGGAGATGATGGAGGCAAGCCAAGCCGGGCGCTGTGATTGGTCGGCTCCCCGCGCAGGCGCCGAGCGGGCCTGGTGGGCCAGGCCGCGGCGCTTCGTCAAGGCGACGGCCGTGTTTACAAGCGGCCGCGTCCTCCCTCTGCCCCCGTTGTCACCCCGCCCCGTAACCGTCCCGGAGCGCCTCGGCCGCCCAGCTCCGTCCTCTGCTCCGTTTTAAAGCCATGCCTGTGCGCTGGAAGGTGAGACGCGGCTGCTCGTGTGGCCTCCACCTTTTCTTCTATCGGGGACTTTTATCCATTTGCCCCCAAGGGCTTCTGCCCCTATTGTGTCCTCCCGTCAGTTTTAAGGGCCGTTTGTGGCCGCCGTGGGGTTGCATTCTGCAGCCGGGCAACCAGGCTCCTCCTCCTCCTCCTGCTGCTGCTCCCGGCTGTCACTCAAAGCCCTATACCTGCCCTAACCCCAGCCTGGGGTTGGAGCATGCAGGAGCGGTGCCCCCGAGTGAACACAGGGGTGGGAGCGAGTCCGCTCCCACTGGAGCTCTGAATGGGTTAGTATGTGGGCACCAGCTGGGCTGGGTTGGCATGCAAAACCTTTAGGGCCGCCACTCATCTCGCATTCAGGGCTCTGGCATCTTCAGTAGTTGTGTGCCCGGTGGAAATTCATTTCTGCCTGGCGTGGAGGTGGGTTCGTTGATAGGGAAACTTTTACCTGGGGGTTTCATGCTGGGGATGTGGTGCTTAAAACTTAAAGGTAGCAGGGCTTGCAAAAAAAACCCCCAACAGCAATGTGAGACACAAATAGGTTCAGCTATGTATTAAACTCCCATGCAGATGACCCCCAATATGTCCTGTCCCTCAAGAAAAAAGATCTCATAAAGAGAGAGCAAGTGTACTCACAGGAATCTTTGCAGTAGAGTTAGGTTCGATGGAAGCTGTTGAAATAGTACGGCATCAAATCACTGGTTTCCACGTTTTTGTCTTGCCGTAGGGATTGAGTGAGTACAAGAGGAACTTCAAATGGAGGAAATCGGCTCAGTCTAGGCTTTGTAGCTCTGCACCTGAGCAAAAATGCCGATGGGCTGGACTTCGATCGGATGAGCTCGGTAAGCCAAATTAGGCCTTCTGTCCTTCTATGGCTGTATAATTACTGCTTTGTGTGTGTTAATTTTATAAAGTTTACCATAGTATAGAGATAAATTACACCCCCCCGACATCCTGCATGACAGCAGTATTATTTTCTAAGAAGAGAACAAAAAAACCAAAAATATTTTCCCAGGAAATATGGAGGCACAATGTTGCATGTTTAAATTCAGTGACTATGGGAGAATGGACATAAATGATTATGCCTTCTGTAGCAGGGAGACATGGTTGGATGCACCTATTTATGTATTGCAAGGCTGGGCAACCTGTTGCCTTGAGCCCAGTTTTATGTGGGTAGCAAGGGGGGGTCGGAAGTGCATAGCAGAGGGAGAGAAATGGATGCCCTGCTCACTTTTGGCTTTGATCCTGTCACCACCAGTTGTGTGCCAGATGGTTTCAACCACTACAAAAAAATCACATAGGTATTTTTGCAGGATCTTCTAAATAAAACTAGCATATATTTATGACGTCCATTTGCATTTCCCTTTCTCTCCTTTTTCTAACTGCTGCTTAGAAATAACATAATGCTTTGAGAAGTGGATACCTGTGTAGGATTTTCAAAATGCACAGATTTGACGTTTCCTGTTTTGCAGGAATTGCAAGAGAACCCAGTTTTATATCTAAGAGAAGAGTGCCTTATCACAACACACAGATTTCAAAGTCCTTTGAATGGATTGGGGACAATAATTCGGAGAAAGATACGTCATCAGAATATGAAATCCACCGGCCATTGGAGTTGCACACAAAAGACAGCAAAGATGATGTAAATCAGGAAAAAATTAAAACACCTGATGCACCCAGGCTTCCTGAAAAGGTGCATTCCAGCCCTGCAAGTTCTAGATCTGAATCAACTGTAGCTCTTGCAGAAAGCAAGATGTCACCACCCAAAACAATAGGGCATATAAACAAAAAACCACTATCTACCAAAAAGGAATTGGTAGAAAAAGACAGTGAGGTGAGACTACTGAAATTTCTTCTTGTTTTGATGTTGGAAGCAGAAGCTAAGACACAAGAGCAGCAGTTGAAGTGAATTTCTGTGTGACATGTTTAAAAATTGCTCTTTTAAAAATTGTAGGTCTGTCATAATTATAACACATTAAGGGGTTTGGTTATGGTACTGTTGAAGCACATTTTGTCATTGATATGAATGGAAGCAAGATTTGTCTTTGAAATGTATATGTTTCAGAGATGTTTATACAATATGATGGTATGACATTGCCTTCATCAGCTTTATCCAAGAAAATATTTACACTAATTTTAAACCGTTCATTTAAGGTTCAAACACTGTTAGAGGAAAGGAAGTTATATTTTCCCCAAGTTCATTGCCAATACTTGTTGACAGCTTAACAGAGTTTTGCAGAGGAAAGCAGGCCTGAATATTCCATGGTCAAGCAGCTTCCCTAGAAGCTCTGAGTATCAACGACAATTTATTTGGAAAACTCCTCAAAAGTTGTCTCCAGTGCTTGCAGCAGACCAGGTAACTTTCAAGCATATAAAAAGTAGGATTCTTATTGTAAAGTATCATCCTGTACCTGGAAGTTTTCTTAAATGTAAGCCTCACTGAATTCACTGGGGATTTCTCCAAACTTAGGTTTGTATAGGAGTTAGGTTTTTATAAAATAATATTGATGTACTTTCATTGCAATTATATTCAGGTTTGTTTTGAAATACGTTTCACTGTATTCAGTTGAGCTCACTCCCTGTTAAACGTTCATAGGATTGCTGCCTTGATACACCGAACCAGGGTGCATAAAATGTTACATGAATAGTATATGAGGAATCTGTTTTATAGAATTGTAGAGTTGGAAGGAACCCCAAGAGTCATCTAGTCCACCCCCTGCAATGCAGGAATCTCAACAAACCACCCCCCATCAAGTTTGAAACCATACTGGACCCTGCTTATTTTTGCAAATGTGCTAGCAGTTTTTTTGCTGCACCATTCTTATGTACAGTATTTTACTAGGTAGAATCCCACAGATAAGCAGTTATCATTGGGGAGCATGACTTGTGTTTACTTAGATGGATCAGTGCCATAACAACTGAGAAGTATAGACCTATCAATTCATTATAACCTTGTTGAGTGATCTAGGAGACTTTGTTGTTGTTGTTTAGTCATTTAGTCATGTCCGACTCTTCGTGACCCCATGGACCAGAGCATGCCAGGCGCTCCTGTCTTCCACTGCCTCCCGCAGTTTGGTCAGACTCATGTTTGTAGCTTCGAGAACACTGTCCAACCATCTCGTCCTCTGTCGTCCCCTTCTCCTTGTGCCCTCCATCTTTCCCAGCATCAGGGTCTTTTCCAGGGAGTCTTCTCTTCTCATGAGGTGGCCAAAGTATTGGAGCCTCAGCTTCACGATCTGTCCTTCCAGTGAGCACTCAGGGCTGATTTCCTTAAGAATGGATACGTTTGATCTTCTTGCAGTCCATGGGACTCTCAAGAGTCTCCTCCAGCACCATAATTCAAAAGCATAAATTCTTCTGCGATCGGCCTTCTTTATGGTCCAGCTCTCACTTCCATACATCACTACTACTTCCATACATCACTACTACTTCCATACATCACTACTACTTCCATACATCACTAGGAGACTTAAGCACTATTAAATGTCACTGGTTTCAGTGCAAGATCTAGGCTGCAGTCCTAGCCCCCATACCTTGATATAAGCCCTCTTTAACTCAGTGGAACTTGCTTTTGAGTAACTGTGGTTAGGATCACACTGTTAATTTAGCTTTAGAAATCAACAAATTAACATCTTTTCTGAACCAAAGTTTATTCACAGTTCAAGTAAATCCATCCCTCCATATAAGTCTCCTGTCATTATTCCTGAAACTGAATATGAAAGGAGTTTCAAAGCTTCACCCCCTGTGAAAGAACTGAAACAGAGATGCTGTTTGGAGGAGAAAGAATGTCCTGTATCTGAACCTGTAGAAATTTCGTGTGGAGAAAAGGTATTGCAGATTCATATTTAATTTTAAACGATTTAAAATAACTTTTGAAGTTAATACTTTGTATATATGAAGATTATTAGGATCACAATAGATTCTCAGCTGGTGACTCTGATTATATGGGGAAAGAAGTGTTTTTTAAAAAAATTATAAGGATTTTTTAATTATAAAGTGTTGCATTTTATCTTTTCATTGAACCTTTAGCAGTGGATTGATAACATTTGGGATGCCATGTTTCTGTGCAAAGTTACTGAGCGAGTATAAGAAGCATGGGACTCCAATGTTAAGAAGGATGTAATAGCACTATGATTTTCATTTACCTACTGTGTGGAAGCTGTTCAAGCTTCTAATCACTCCAGTAAAGTACAAATTCATACTCTCCCCCCCCCCCCCGTGTTTTGGCTGCATAACTTACACATGCAAAGTCTCCTAATAAGCTCCCCCTTAGGCTGTATTCTTCTAATTATTCCAAAGGTTTACACATGATATCCTAAAGTGAATTTCACTTTCTTCCTAATTAGTTATCATGTATTGTTATGTGTGTTCTTCCTTTTTGCTGCTTGTATTTTTAAATTTAATTCCATAGTAAAAAAAGATTTTTTTAAAAACTGAACTTCATTTTTCTAAAACTGAACTTCATTAAAACAAAACAAAACAAAAAACAAAACACTGGGGTTGATATTACTTCTTATTTCATTTCATTTTGATGCTTCCCATATGGTAATGGGCCAAAGTTCAGTAGTAAAAGCAACTGCTTTGCGTGTTGATGGTCCCAGGTCCAATCTCTGGCGCCTTCAAGTCGCGCTGGGAAATATCCCTGTCTGAAACACTGGAGAGATACTACTGTTTATAAAATATGTCAACTAAACATTCTTCCTCAATTAAAGATATCTGAACATTTTCACATTTCAAATTATCCCGAAACTGCTGGTACATTGAGAAGTGTCCAGACTTAAGATAATGTCTGATAGAAATGTAGTTTGTAGAGGCCTCTGGAAAAATTAATAATGTGCTTCTGAAATTTTTGCTTCAGAAAAAGGAAAAGGAAACATTTTTGAAGACTGCAGAAGAGCAATCAAAGCTAAGCAAATCGGAAACAAAGCTGAAACAACATAAACAAAAACATAGGTTACTTGGATTACATAGAAATATTAAGTAAGTATCATATGACAGTTTTAGAGGGGGAGCCACATTGGTGCAGCAAACCAACAGTGTCTTGTGGCACCTTTTAAAATCAGAATTGTAGAGTTGGAAGGGATCATGAGGGTCATCTAGTCAAAACCCCTGCAGTTCAGGAATCTTTTGCCCAATTCATTTAATCTAGCATCTTGTAGGAGGAAGCTAAAGATTTCTCTCCAAATTGTGGCTAAATAGGATATCATAATTTTAATAGGGTGCAGTGCAATAAAGGTAAAGGTAAAGTTACCCCTACCCGTACGGGCCAGTCGTGTCCGACTCTAGGGTTGTGTGCCCATCTCACTCAAGAAGCCGGGGGCCAGCGCTGTCCAAAGACACTTCCCGGGTCACGTGGCCAGCGTGACATCGCTGCTCTGGCGAGCCAGAGCCGCACACGGAAACGCCGTTTACCTTCCCGCTAGTAAGGGGTCCCTATTTATCTACTTGCACCCGAGGGTGCTTTCGAACTGCTAGGTTGGCAGGCGCTGGGACCAAGCAACGGGAGCGCACCCCGCCGCGGGGATTTGAACCGCCGACCTTTCGATCGGCAAGCCCTAGGCGCTGAAGCTTTTACCCACAGCGCCACCCGCGTCCCTTGTGCAGTGCAATAGCTCTATCTAAACTAAGTGAGAGATTTGCAGATGCACAGAGGACATTAGTGGCAGACTATGCCCTGAACCATCTTGGTCATGGCTGAACTAAGCCAGAGGTAACAACAGCTCATCCTAGGAACCAAATTCAATACATGAAGCAATCTAATAAAAGAGCAGTTCATCTTAGAATGTGCCGAGTGGTTTTTGTTCTGCTGAGCGAAGCCAATCCCCCCATATCTTCAAAGTGGACTTGAGACAGAGTGTGCCTCTTTTTACAAATGAATTGCTGCTAATAGCTCGCTTCTCCTACAGGTAATGTTTATTTCCCAGAGTTTTGCCTGGACCTATATCATACAACATTTTCTCTCTTTAGTATTAGGAAAGATTTAAAGGGGGGTGGGAAGCAATGGCAAAGTTTATCAGATAATTGCAAAATAATAAATCTCTCTCCCCACCCTGTGAACTTGCTTTTCCCAGGAAAATGAACACAGAATACAGATCAAATTTCTTGTCTCCAGCACAGTATATGTACAAAGATGGAGCCTGGTTACGTATCAGGGGAAACAAACCTGATCAGGTGAGTCGTCACTTTGAGTATTTCCATCTTATTTGTGAGCAGAGAAATTGGTGGTGGTGGGAACCATTTCACTGAATTTCTCCAGGAGGAGAACTTATGCAACAGCATCAGTGAGGTGGAGTTTCTCATTACCTGTAGCAGTGGTTTAGGGCTGACTCCAACTAAATCATTTCGCAAGGGAAGCTGCTTCCACAAGTTCAGGGGAACTTCCCCTCCCTCTCCTCTCCCGATGCATCCCCTGCCCTACTCCCAAAACTTCTTGAGAGGCTTGGGAGGGCCCCCACAGCATATTTGGGGTGGGTGGGGGAGGAGAGAAAGGGGAATCCTGTTGCACTCATGGAAGTTGTTTTGCTTGCACAGTGACTTGCTTGGATACAACCCATAGGTTCCTGACTATCATTTTGCACTGTCCACGTCTAGTGTCCTTTTGTTTAAAGTGGTACAGTATTGCTTTAAATGAATAGTTCAGGTGGGGCTTCAGTGTTTAATTTTCTCCACCCTCTGACACTGGGCTTTAGGCCCCAAAGAGACTCTTTGCAAATTGCTGAGTGACAGCGTGAAAGTATAGTTATAAAGCCTTTCCAAGGGAGCTGTTGCCTGAAGGCAATTGCTAATGTGTTTTGTAAAGTGTATGTTTACTTTTGGTATAAATTCACCTCAAATTAGACTTCTGAAATATTAATACAGGGCAATTCATAATCACAGTAGGGGTTTCCAGAGCCTATGACCTGCTGGGATAGTGAAACTTAGGTGTTCTTTGTGTTTCTTCATAATTCACCACAGGCATTCTCAATATCCATTCCCATCTCCTCCCAAGGTGCCCAGTTGCTCTGACCATGCATGCATATCTTCTGCTACAGTTTTTTGCTTTTCAATCAATTTTTGCATGCAGAAAAATGGATCTTTAAAATAGCAAATTCCCAAATCTGTGTTTAGTAAAAGGGTACTGAAACTTTACAGACAGGTGTCAGAAAGCTCTCAAATTTCTTGATATTTGGAGATCTCAGTGTGTGTTAATTTAAGCACAGAGTGACTTTCTCATTGATCTTTGCTATCTAGTCAGATTATGCTGCAAATACCAGCAATCCTATTCCCTGAAATATATAAAGGTAATTTAAAAAGCATTTTAAAGCTTGCTTAGCTTGGTGAATATGTTAATATACTAAGATTTTCCGTTCCTTGGATTTTGTGAAGTGGTTTATAATAATAAACATGACTGTACAGTGCCTGGAAGTAAAAGCTATGGGTTGTAGCCAACTAAATCCTACTTGGAGTAGACCCATAATAATTAATAGACCTAAGTTAGCCGTTAATATCAGTGGGTTTTCTCTCATAAAACATAAAACCCCATGTTTGTACTGTTTCTAACTATTAACATAACACTAACAGTTTGAATGCTTTGATATTGTAGAGGTGTTGTTGCAAAAATTATGATACACCAGTAAAAATTAGGGCTCTGTATAATTCTGTATATTCATGGCTAACATTAACTACATGAAATACACATGCAAATATTTAATCCTGCAAGTGTCAGATTGGTTACTGATAACGCATAGTTTTAAATAGGGCTGTTTATTAAGGATGCCATTCAAAACAAGTCATAGGGAGAGTAGATCACATTCTTTGTAAACTGATCTGTAGGAGGCAGGATAACACCACAATCCCAACAGCAGGAAAGGGATCGTTTTTCATGTGACATTGAATCTCATTTATCGTAACATAATCAAATAAGTAAATAAATGCTATTTTATTTCTATGTTACTTTCTTTAGGGTTCTCAAAACACCCTAAATACCATGTGGTATATGGAGGTTGGTTGCATCTAAGTTCTTCCTGCTTGGAGCAATTATAACATTTCTGAACCTTCAAAATGAAATACAATGTGGTATTAAGCAAATGCATAGCTGGTAGGCTTTTTGTGCTTGCTGCATAATTTATTTAACAGCTGTGCTTGGGCTTGGCCGCTTGTAACACTTGCTAACTTTAAAAACTGTGTCTGCACTCTTTCCCTTTGTTACATATGCTGCTCCTTGTTGGTGCTTCCGCTGGTCATGTATATGTATTCTGTGACACGCTGCTCTGTGCTGTCAGTTGTGACTATTAAATGAATTAATAGTTTTAAACAAATGTTACAGACCACAATTAAAAAAATCCAACTTTGTGAAATCTTCATACCCAGGTGAAAGAGCTTCGGGAGAAAGCAGAGGCCTACCGGCGAAGGGTCCAGGGAACCCACTTTTCCAGAGATCATTTAAATCAGATTCTGTCAGATAACAACAGGCTTTGGGATTTGTCCTCTAATTCCAGTGCTGAAGAAATCATTAGCAACAATGTCAGAGCTCTAGATCTTGCAGGGTAAGGGATTCTGTGTGGAATAAGCCGACCTGGAATATGATAGTTTAAGAAATGGAATATTCATTTCACTAAATGAGTGCCGTTTGTGGTTACAGCCTCTAATATTCCAATCATATCGCTTCGTACAGTGATCTTGAATTCATTTAGGACTGCTCTAGAAAAAGTGTGCTAAATTGGCCATTCTTGGCATGAAATTCTCCCTTTTTTCATCTCCACAATGTTAGTAATGAAACATATGAATGTTTGTTTGTGTGTATTAATATTTATTTGTTTTTTAAACCAAGAAGCGAAATCATGTTCAGTGGGCTTTATTGCATAGCTATTTTATTAGCAGCACAACCCTAAACATATTTATTCAGAAGTAGAACCCTTTGATTTTAAGGACAAATACTTCCATGAAAATATGTTAAGTGACTGTAGCCTAAGTAAAATTGGTTTCAAGCACTCAGGATCTCTAGATCATGTTGGAAGTATGTGTGTGAAGACCTGTTTTTGCAGGCAGCACATGTGTGCTTCTACACAATAACATGCTACATGGGGGTAAGAGGGGAAACGAAGTGCCCCTATAGTGCCCCTGAGTGCCCCTATAGTGCCCTCCAGTTGTTGTTGTTGGGTGTCAGCTCCTATTAACCCAATCCAGCATGGTTAATATTCAGGTATTATGGGAATTCTAGCTGAAAACATCTGAAAAGGCACCAGGTTGGGGAAGACTGCCCTTCTGGCCCTATTCAGTAGGAGCTTCAGTAGGAAGCAGCAGTCATATCCGACTCTTCTATGTCTAAGTTTAAAATTCTGCATTAAAGTACATACACAGGAGTTGGAATTCAAAGAGTTACTTTAGGCTCTGGCATGTCCAATGAGCTTTTGGCTTTTTTATTTAACCAATAATCCTCAGTGCCATTTTGCAAACTTGCCTTGAAAGTTATCTCAGTTTCAAGCGTTTTTCGTGTGACCTGAAGCCACCCAGAGCACCTTTGATCTTACAGAACTGGTTATGCAATTTTTTTTGAATACTGGCTGCAAAGGCTTTAGTTTACAAGTTTAAAACCCTAGTGGATTCCCTACAAACGGAACTACGTGTATGTTGGTATGAAGTATAAAACTTATCAGAGTTTATACGATAGTTTTGCTTTTAATCATACGTTTGAGTCCGATCAGTATATTTCTGAATACATAAGGGAACATTCTGAATTCACTGCACTGCTTGCTTCCTCTTTATACAGAGTCCGCGAGAGAAGGCTCTTGCCACATCCTGAATTGCCAAAACAGTCCCAGCTGAACAACACTGGGAAATTAGGCATGTCAGACGCTGCCACTGTTCCAGTCAAACAGCATTTGGTTTGGGACAAACCAGGCAATGATGAGCAACTGGAAAATCAGTCACCAGCATTAGAGGAAGAAGAGGAGGCGAAACGTAAGCCGGAACCGGAAGAGATTGAAGAACTGGAAGAAAACGATAAGGATGCCAATACAGACGCCCAGCAAGTGTAAGTATCTAAAATTATGTTTCAAACCAACGTCATTCAGTTATGACAATTACACGCAATGTCTGTTAAGTAGGGCAGTGACAGTTTCACTATGTAATGGAGAAATCAAATCGATGTACATGAATGAGGTTAGAAATTACTATTTCAGTTTGAACTAGTTTTTTTTTTTTTTGTCTTACTAATTAGCCACAGGAGACATTTCAAGCATCACTATTCATTCAGAAACTGTTGGTTGCCACTTGTTGCTAATCCTGAATTGCACGACTTGCAATAAACCATGGTTTTCCTGTTTGGAAGCAGTGATGAGCTAATTAAGCATAGTACGCAGGGGTACCTTTACCTTTACCTTTACGCCAGGGGACATTGTGGTGGGAGCACATGAGTACAAGGCTTGTTCATGTAATGCCATACCATGTTTTGAAGTTGTATCAAGAAAGAATGATTAACCTCCTGCTGCCATACACACATGGATTATTTTACTCATATTGCGAATTGGGAATTGCTCTAAAAACCATGCTGAAAATTACTTTCCATGTTAGTTTTTTTCCTCCTTATGGGAAGCAGCTGGAAAATGGCTGACAACGCATGACTTGGTAACATGAGAATCATGAGATAATGGTTTAGAGATACAGCTGGTGACATTCTTCAGAGCATATTAAATATGAAAACATCATTTTTTTTTAAAAAAAGTATGTGTTCACTCTTTGATATTGATAAAGATCACAAATGGGAAAAGTTGACAAGGTAGATCCAACTTCATTTGCTGGTGTACAAATACGAAATGAAATGAAATTTATTACGGTCCCAGACCAGTTTTGGTATACAAATATAACTCGGAGCATAATGACTGTTTTGTGGTGATACTAAGACAGGACACATTCTTAAGATAGAGAATAACAGGAAAACTAGGTAGAAAACCAGTATTACTGGGGGTCGAAGTTGCACTAAAGATAACACTATGGGGGCCATAATGGTGAAAGGGAGGAGGCTTTTTGGATATCTGTGAGGCCAGTGAATAATGGGTGTAAGACAGCCATTAATAATTTAGATTGGATAAAAAGAATGATTCTGTCTATTGGACCGAACGTGTAAAATTTGTAAGCAGTCTACCTAGAATATTTGTGGGAACCAACCAAACCCACAGAAATGAAGATACAACTGTATATTTTGAAGGATCTCTTGTGGTTTCCATTCTCTCTTGTTCATGGCCTATATAATACATAGAACAAAATAAGACTTGTCAATTAGAGGATACATTTTTTACCATGTGTATATTTGTATGTTTTGTCATATTTTTCAGAGAAGAAAACACGAATTCTCCAGGTGATATGGCAGAGTCTTCTTTGGTATCCTCACAAGAGGGTGGCAGGCTTCCTACTCCACAGCTAAGGGCACTTGGTGGAGCCCAAAGAACACATCATGACCTTACAACACCAGCTGCTGGTAACAATTTAATGATTCATAGATATAGATACAGTATAGAGACAGAGACATATAGATATATAGACACACACACATAAACATATCTTAAATATAAAAAGAACACAAAGCAATTTATTTTTGGAAATTCAGCATTAACAATAGTGTGTTCTTTTATTCCTGTAGGAGGTGCTGTTTTAGTATCTCCTCCAAAACTGAAGCCTTCACCCTCGCTGCATGTGAGGCAGGGGTCTCCAGAAAAGCATGCCTTGGCAAGTCAAATCTCAAGGGAGGACTTGAAAAGAAAATCTAACAGGGTGGTACGTTTTGCTTAAAATTTGCTTAGAATTAGCATTTGTTTTCACTTTCTTTGTTTTCACGTCAACTGAATAAAAATGACAAATTATCTAGTGTTATCTGTTGAAGACCGTGAAGCAGTTATAGTTTTATCAAACAAATGTCATGGAAGTATCTGGGGAAATAACAGACTATGTATTTCCAATTGCTAAACATTGCACAGACATGCGCTATCCCCTGATGGAGTGTTTTAGTGCAGGCTTTAGACTGAAAGCACTTCCTATCAGCCCCTCCTCAGACAATCTGAGATTTGGAGAACCCTTTTCTTTCCACTATGCTTGAGGTGTGGAAGAGGAGTCAGGGGTACTTGGCTTCCTGACCGTCTCTACTACACCCTTTCCTGGATCACCCAGGGTCTACCTGCCTGGGACATTATAACCAATTTCATATGTGTGAGGAGGCTGGTAACTCAAGAGAGGGGGATCTATTTGAGAGGGAGCCCCCGAGGCCCCCAAATCCCCCAAATCAGCTTATGACTCTATTCCTGATCCTAAAAAAATTTGACTAACAGTTCTATAGGCCTGTAGCTATGCAAAGCAAATGGCCTTCCCTAGACCATTGATTGACAGCCTTTGAAAATGAGTGCCAGTGATACATTATCTGCAGGAATGGGCCGGTCTGAGATTTGTATTAGATGCTATTGAATGCAGTTTCCAAAGTTTAGGTGCTAAACAGGACAAGCTCAGCCTCAGTGAAGCAAGCCTATCTGAAACTAATTCACCACTGGTACCTCCCTCTGGTGAAATTAAGTCATAGTAAACCATCCCTATCACTTGACGGTTGGAGATGGAGGCTCGGAATGAGGCTCCTACCTCCACTTATGCAATTCAATCTTTGATCATTTCTAAAATGACAAACTAAAGGTAAAGGTAAAGGGACCCTTGACCATTAGGTCCAGTTGTGACCGACTCTGGGGTTGCGGCGCTTATCTTGCTTTATTGGCCGAGGGAGCCGGCGTACAGCTTCTGGGTCATGTGGCCAGCATGACTAAGCTGCTTCTGGCGAACCGGAGCAGCGCACGGAAACACCGTTTACCTTCCCGCCGGAGCGGTACCTATTTATCTACTTGCACTTTGATGTGCTTTCGAACTGCTAGGTTGGCAGGAGCTGGGACCGAACAACGGGAGCTCACCCCGTTGCGGGGATTCGAACCACCGACCTTCTGATCGGCAAGTCCTAGGCTCTGATCTCAACAGCAGTCCCTTCAGCTCTTTCCCCCCTCTATTTTCACTAGCCCCAAACTCCTCCATACACAGCTATTAACCTGCATTTATGCACTCATGAAACTAGTTTGAGGGACTCGTGTGTGCAGAAGTGATCAGTTAAATGTGACATTCATTGAAAGTAACTTCAATGTCTGTAGCCAGACATAGCTAACTAAGTGGAAAAGGACAGTCTTGTTCATTTCCTGTGAACAGCATTGGCACAGTTTTTCACAACGTGACAGGGTCTTTTTTCAACTCTGTATTTTCAGGATGAAGAGGATACACCACTGAGTCCTTCCCCAGCTGCTGGGCTGAAAACTGTGGACCCTTTGCCTCTGAGGAAAGATCAGTGGTTCAGCCGAGATTCGTCCGGTGCAAGAAGCTCTCCAGCTTCAGCATATTCAGGGCAGGCAACAAAAGTTCCTGGCTTAAAATCAGCCAAGGATGCTTCTCTGCCCTATTGGAGTCCTTCGTGCCGCATTCAAGGAATGCTTAGGGATCCTGAGTTTCAGCATAACGGTTGGCTTACTTTCTACACAATTTTGCACCTTTTTTAGATAGGTAGAATGGCTTTAAATAAGAGCTTCTGGGTCTTGGCAGGAGCAGCAATAGAAACTCTTCATTTCTGTGAATCTGTACATTGAAAAATACCCAAGTATCTCCTATTACTCTGCAATGTGACCCCACACTGAAAAACTGAAACAGCCAAAAGTAGACAGCTCCCTTAAGCATGCAGAAACTTTCTATTAAATATGTTTCTCAGCATATTAATATACCATCCTCTGATATAAAATATTAAAGCAGTGTATATGTTGAGAGTAATGCAAGCTGAACGGCTAACGTGCATAACAACTGGCTGTCATGCATACTCATCAGGCCACTTGATGGCATTGGACCCAATTTGGGCTCAAGCCTGGCACAGGGATTTGTCTGGCCCCTCCCACCTTTTGCCCCATCTGGTTTGAGCGGCGGGGCTGCAGATGCATCCCTGGCCCTACTGTTCTGTTAGACTGTGATACCCCCTGGCCAGGGTTTGGACTATGCATATAGCCTGTGTTTCTGACTTGCCAGCATCTTTTCCTAGAGCCTTGAAAAGACTATATCAATGGAAGCAGGAGCATGCAGCCTTTCCCCCAAAAGGACCTGAATTCTCTTGGAGGTGATCTGCCATCAGTTGGGTGGGACCACAGATAGTTCACGCTCTTTCTGTTCCAGCCCTCTTTCCCTGCTGGGTAACCCTTCCTCAGCTGGTTAACTCTTCCCTCGTCTGCAATCCTGATGATGATTGCAATTCTGATTCTGATTGACTCCATGGTTGCTTTTATATTCAGGATTGTGGGAAGAACAGGGGTGGCTTACAGCTTTGCTCTTCCTGCGATCTGAAGGAGTTAATATGTTGGGGGAATGCTTTGTTGACCAACATTGTCGAAGAACGTTAACTGTACATTAGTACCCTATTTTTATGTGTATAAGATGCTCCCATGTATAAGACGAACCCTATTTTTTTAAACCCAAAATTACGAAATTAAGTTGTTTAGCTTTTTTGGGGGGTGGAGGAGGTCACTTCCGCCAATTGCTTGCCTGCCTGCCACTGCCTATCGCTTGCCACAGCCACTTCCAATCACATACCTCGCCGCAGCTGCCAATTGTCTGCTCGCTCACCGCCACAAACAGCCCACCCGCCCACTTGTTGCAGCTGCCAGTCGCTTGCCTGCCTCGCCACAGGCGCCAGTTGCCTGCCCAATTGCCGATGCCAATCTTTTACTTGCTGCTGCCATTAATCGCACGCTCCCGCTCTGCATTCACTATCCATGTATAAGACGACACCCAAATTTTGCCTGTTTTTTTAGCAGAAAGTGTTGTCTTATACATGGAAAAATATGGTATATTGGCACTTTTGTGTTTAAAAGTAAAATCTTAATTGCTTTCCCATGAGGAGGTAAAGTATTTGTGGACTGGATAAATGCAATGTTGTATGCTGTTTCTTTTTAGGCGGTGTTGCAAGCCCTAAAAGGAGCTGGATGCAATTACCACTTCAGGAGAGAAACTATACTGATGAAGGTATTTCTCCTCTTTTATCCATGTTAAATATAACTAGAGCCGTTAATAAATTTTAGGCATTTATTATTAATGTAGTCATCATCATTAATAATAATAATAATAATAACAATAATAACCCCCCCGTAGGAACTATGAAAGTTGTTGTAAAAATAGATATTTCATACTAATTCATGCTAATGGAAACTTCTCACATATTGTTGCTATCATTTGGAATATGCTTTCTGTATGCTTTCTGTATGCTTTTGGCTTAGTTAAAATAGCATGTTTGCACTTAGAAATTCTATCAAAGCCTTCCATAAATGTAAACTTGCATAATTTCTGTCAAACTGTGTGATATGCAATAAGGAAAAAGAAATGACGAGTACATTCAGCCTAGAGGAGAAAAAATTGGGAGGAAAGTGAGATAATGATTTTCAAACTATTATAAAGTGTGTGTATAAATATATAACCAGTCTTGCGCTCTCTCTCTCTGTCTCTCTGTCTCTGTCTCACACACACACACGTGTATGAATATGAGAATGTATATGCATGTGTTATGCAGTGAACTGTTCTGTTTGTGACGATTATAGAATCCCATGGCTTGATTTTAGTTCGGTGGAACCTTGGTTGTTGAACATAATCTGTTCCAGAAGACCATTCGACTTCCGAAATGTTCAACAACTGACGTGCAATTGCCGGTAGGCAAAATCCATTGAAAAAATGGAGAAACACGCCTCAGAAGCTGCTTGACTAATGAGACGCGTTTGAAAACGGAAGCATTCACTTCCGGGTTGTTGGCGTTCGAAAGCTGCAACATTTGACTTCCAAAGCGTTCGACAACCAAGGTTCCGCTGTATGTCTTCCCACTGATTATGTTTGGATGTCGCGTTAGCTGTGGTTGAGAGCTACAAGAGCAGTCCTGAGTGAGCCTTGGCTTTGTGCACTCTCCTCAGGCCATGGTGGAGGAGGTCAGAAACATGCCATACAGACCCTAAACTGAGGTTAACCTTAATCATGGTCAGCTGAAACAAGCCAGCTTCATTAAGTATGGTTTGAAGTTGGCTTGTTTCAATGCACAGTATTCAGTATTCACCACAATTAAGGGTTAACATCTGAATAAAGCTGTTGTGTAGACCTCTGTAGCTGTACCATTCCAAGATCATAAGTACGTGGGGAAAGAATTTTAGTATGCCCTGATTTATTAACTCCATTGGAACTTGAAGACTACAAAACCTAACACCATGTCTGCTACCTGTAGTAGTCCCTTAGCAGCCTTACCATCCCTTGTCTGTGCATAGCATCTTAGGTTTGGTTTCTGTTTTGCCTCTAACCATTCTTCTTCATTGCATTGTTCTCTTGGGACGACAAAGCACATATTTGATCAAATATTTTCAAACTCTACGACCTCCCTAAATTCACCTTTTAGATTTGAACTGCAAATAAGATCAAGGGAGTGTTTGACTGGAATTATGATGCTAACTACCATCTAGGGCCCAGGACAAGGAGAGAGTAGGGTCATTCAGGTCTCTACTGAATTTCTTGAGGCTCATTATACAGTGGTACCTCGGGTTAAGTACTTAATTCGTTCTGGAGGTCCGTACTTGCTCCATGATTGCAGTCATAGGATTGTTGTCTATCACATGACGGTATATGTTTTGACTCCACAGAGTGGGAAGTGACGGAGACAGGATATTTGTGTCACTGTGTTCCGTCATGTGGGACTATTGTCCTTTGTTCTTTTTCTCTTTACTGTCTGATACTAGAGAGAGAGGGAGCCATGTTGTAGTGCTCCATGTGTGTTTATAGTGGTACCTCGGGTTAAGTACTTAATTCGTTCCGGAGGTCCGTACTTAACCTGAAACTGTTCTTAACCTGAAGCACCACTTTAACTAATGGGGCCTCCTGCTGCTGCCGCACCACGGCTGCACAACTTTTGTTCTCATCCTGAAGCAAAGTTCTTAACCCGAGGTACTATTTCTAGGTTAGCGGAGTGTGTAACCTGAAGCGTATGTAACCTGAAGCGTATGTAACCCGAGGTACCACAGTATATCAATCCCAGGCAAACAAAAAGTGGATAAATAGAGGAGACCACAGGCTAAATCACACAATTATTTCTGAAGACGGTGAAACCTGTACAAAATAACGATGCTACATAGGTTTCAAATGGGGAACTGTTGGTGAGAAACGGCCCTCAGAACCACATAAAAAGAAATACTCACAGTTTTCTTTCCACCTCTGTCTCTTGGCAGCTTTTGATGTAGGGTCATGACTTGCACACACACACAAAAACAACAACCCCGAGGCGGAAAAATCTGTGTTCATTGGTTTTTGCACCTCTGAATTAATGTGTGAATCATCCCTAACACTTGCCATTAAAGAGGAATTGTTTAGCTTGCAATGCCCCATTGCACAGATTGAGACAGGAGATGCTTGGAAGTACTTGCTCAGAATTAATGGCTGCATATGCAAATATCATAGAAACTGCTGCACCTTCTGAGTAAGGTCCACCTGATACTTGGCTCTTTTAGCAGCTTTCAGTAATAGCTCAGACTGAAAAGTGTGTGGGCTGTGCAGATTGCTCAGCAAAGCAACTATAAATGTTTACAGAAAGCCTCTAAAGTCAACCAGGTCTTCAGCAATGCCCTGCAGTCTCATCACTCTTCTTGAGATGACAGATCGTTGCCAAACAGTTGCTCTGCTACTGAAAACAAATGATTAGCCGCAGAAAAGCTAGTATCTGAAATTTTATCTAATTTTAAATGCACACATTTACTGTGCAGTGCTTAGGTGCTGAGTCTTGGCACCTCTTTAATAGTAGTTTCAGGAAAGGAACTATAGTGATGGAGGTAGTCTGTATTTTTTCTTGCGTACAGTGTTTTTGAACATTTCTCAGGCAAGCTCTTTCAGAAACTTAGTATCACAAAACTAGCATATAAAGACAAACCAGGCAGCTGCTCTTTCAACAGCTTTCCGGTTTGGTCTCTTGCGATTATGGCAGGCAAGACTCTTGACGATGTTGTATTACAAAAATAGTGACTTGGTGGAAACTCTTAATTTTGTGTGGATTCGAGCAACGTATGGTTCATGGGTAGGTATGTCCATCTATCAGTTCATGCCCCATGCAGCAGGATTGCTTTGCTCTCCTTATGTGCAGCACATAAGTTACATGGTAGCCAGAGGCTACTCAGAGCGCACATTGGAAGCGATGCATGAATCAAGAGTGTACCTCAGAATTCTTTGCAGTGTTGCAGAAGATGTTGTGGCATGCCTATTGGCTCATGCTTTGATTTCCTGGAACTGGGGTGCAAGCAATATTTTCCACCGTAGAGTTTTCCGTAGCTTCAATCCCTTTGCGTGTGCTGTTGCTACATCTGTATCTTCTTACAGCTAAGTTCACCCCACGCAGTATGGTCAAAAGTGTGGCCCATGTTAACTGTCAATGAAAGTAAAATGGTATTTCCACTGGACTGAGTTTGCACCAGTACAAGAAAGCATACTTTGGAATCCGATGTGTTCATTTATGCTTTTGGTCCTTTCAGAAATAAAATACAGCATCTCTAGTTTCAATATTAATAGGTTGCTCTTAAAAAGTATAATTGTGTGTGTTTTTTTTTAAAGTACCATACAGTTCAGGAAGCTTTGCCTTGTGTCATAATTTTAAAAACCAATCTAAATCTGGCTTCACTATCCATATATACTCCTAATTCTCCAGTGTAGAAAATAATTATATGTTTGTTGGTAAGTTTGTGTTAACCTGACAGCTCCTAAAGAGGACAATGTCCATTTTAGCAAGCCCCTAAGCATATTTTGCTTATCTTGTTACCATGTATCTGATTGGTTCCCCCGCCTTTGTTATGTTTACAGATGACGATGACCGACTGTCCCAGCTATCTGCTCGATCTGCTGCTTCTAGTTCACTGGCATCTCAGGTTCTAGAACGAGCACAGAGGAGAAAGGAAAACTTCTGGGGCAAAATGTGATTGTGTTCAGCTATACTCCTGAATTGTTTTGGTATTTTAATACCAATTTGCGGAAATTATTTGAAGCTGAATTCTGGTTGTTTGCACTTACCACTTTGGTAAAAGGGTCCCATATAGGAAATGCTGGCTATTCACATCCCTTTATCTTGGATAGGACAGGGATAGATGACCTGTGATCCTTTGGGAGTTTTTGCATGACAGCTCCACTCTGGTCATTGGCCGCACTGGCTGGGACTGAAGAGAGCATAGAGTCCAGCAACATCTAGAGGTCACAGGCAAAGCTCCAACTGGCTTCTGGGAATGCACAACCTGTCTTAGATTTGAGCTCTACCTCATTTGGTCACAAATGTTTTTAGCTAGAGCAGTGTCAGTCTTGTTCAAATGGCATTATAGCAGAGAAGTGTTGCCATGCTACAATGTGTTCATCTTCATCATCCATCACAAAGAGGAGATTGTCAAGTATTCCCAGTGAAGTAAGAGTAAATAACATGAAGGATGAACCCAGGTGTAGGTTGCCAGCAACCTTCATTGATTCCTGACCTCAGCATTTCTTCATCTCTTCTGGCACTCACTGAGCCCCAAAATCCTTTAATCCCACCCAGCATATTCATATAAATAATTCAGATTCCTCGTGTCAGATTCATCAGCACTGATCTTTATGCTCCAATGCAGTCTTGGCATTTACCCAAAGCTATTATGGACCTAACATGATTTTTGACTTGGTCATGTCTGTGCAGGTTCCAACAGGAATCAATGTAGCTTCTGTGGCTGCCTTGGCAATACCAACCTGAGTCAGTTTTCATTATGTGAGTACCAAGTAAGAGACAACCACAAAAGTTACTCTCATGACCCAACACCACAGCATCCAGTTACTTTGGTTCTGTCCTCAATATACATTCCAGTGTCACTCCCCTTCACCTGTTAGCAGTTTTATCATAAAGACGAAGCTAAATCTCAGTCCATAATACTCCAGGTAATGAAGCCCATGAGCCAAAAGCGTTCTTCAACATTTCACAGAAGGAAAGGTTATTGGCAGTCTATGAGCCAGACAAAGACTTGTTGCCACCCATTCAACTAGCGGTTGTTTGAGTAGTTGTTTAAAAGTAAAATTTAAACAGGCCTCTCACGTGGATTGGGACTGTCATTGGGGACAAAGAGTTAAAGCTGTGCTGCCCCAAACCAATGTCCCAGTCCGGATCGGGGCTCCCACACCTGCAACTTACTTTTTAAAATGATTCATATCATTGCTAATTGTGTGAATAGAATAATGCCTAGTTTGGCCCTAGTTGTATTTAAATCACAGTTGTGTTTCTCTGTCATAATTTTCAGGTTTGTACACGTGATCACTGTTAGCCATATTGAGTTTTAAATGTTGTATTTAGATCACCACAGCGGATTCTTCTCAAGACTCAGGGAATTGGAAAGAACTGAACTTGATGACAATGCAGTGTTGTCTTGCTGTGCTGTTTCAGAATTATTAGCATCGTAGAAAGATTTTTAAAGCTAAAATGGGTTTATTCTTTCACAGATTAGCCCACAGCATTTTAACATTCAACAGCACTGTTTATAAAGAAGTGATGGAACTTTCATCATTATTTTTTAATGTTAGATTTTTATGATTAGAAAATCGCTTTTATGTGTTTTAAAATAAAAATCAAGTTGTATATTTGTGTACGTCAGATCCTTAATTAGAAATAACCCTGTTATAACTGGAGATTTCACTTTTACATGCTTTTACCCATAATTCTGTTTTATTTCCACACCAATTGTGAAAGGTACCTCTCAAAACCCATGCCATAATATTCAAATTAGTATTTTCTCTAAAAATAGCTACATTGTCAGGCTGGAGCCAGCAAGTGAGCAACAGCAGCTGCCAGACTTGGACAGCAGCCCAGGGCATGAAGGGAGAATTGTTAGGGGATGACCAGAGGGAAGTTACAGGGGGGACTTCATAGCCCAGAGAAACACAGGAGTTATCAGACAATAGCTTGTCTGAGCCAGTTTCCAAGCCTCTCAGTGTGCAAGAACGCAGGAGGGGAAGGGTACAAGAAAAGGGGAAATTTACATCACAGAAGTGACGGCAGAGATTCGTTTTCATGTGTTGTTTCCGGAGGAAGAGGAACAACGTTGAGGATTTAGTTGAGTCATCATCAGGGTAGCCATAAGTCACGGGGGCAGAGAGCTCCGGACAAGTGGCATGTTTTTTCTGGAATAAAATCAACTTTTAATTGACTGTAGGTGTTCATGTCTTGCTGCCGCTACTTACATGCATACTTCGAGACTTTTAAATGACTGATACCTTTTTACAGATGCAAAGAGTACAAAATCCAGTGGTTATCTAAATTCTTATCTGCACATGTGTCAAGATGTGAATCAGGCAATTTCATACAGGAATTTGCAATTATTTAATCCCTGATTGTAATTCAGAAAAGACTCACCGAACATATAAAAATTATTGTTTAAAATATGTTCAATTAAACAGAAATCAAACTGCTGAAACCATTAATCTAGTCTTTGAAACTAGTGGCAAATGATCGTTTAAAAAGAAATAAATAACGTGTGTGTGTGTGTGTGTGTGTGTGTGTGATGAATCTGGTTAACTAAAGTTGCTGATATTTGGCCAGGACCCAAACTCAGTTTTGGGAGGAGGCAAATTTAGCCCAGCCCTGATGACCTGCCCAAATGTGTGATTCATGCTAACCTCTTCCTTTGAGCTAAGGATGAGGATACGGCAAACACTGAAGAATGGAAAGGTTTACAAAACAGCAATCTTATAGTTCATGTTGAGTCTGATTCCCAACCACCATGACCCTGGCTTGGAACAAGAATAGGAGGATTTCTTCCACACCTTTCACTGAGATATAGAGATGTTTGTAAAATGTCCTTCTGAGGAATGTTGGAGAGTATCAAACAAAACGAAAAGTGCTTGGTTGTGGCAGAGCCTCTCCTCTTCCCAGAGGGGAGGTGGTGTGAGCGGGAACCGTTCCCCCGTCAGCAGGGGGCGTGTTTGGCCCCCTGCATCATCTCCCCAGCTGCTGCCCCTCCCTGCAGTGGGCCAGCCAATAGGGTTGGCCTGGGGGCGGGGTTTAGCCACATTTAAGTGGCCGCGGTAGCCTCCGCGCCTCATTCTGCTTCCTGGAAGATGTCGGATCACCCGCCCGCCCACCCTTTAGGCTAGGTTTGTGCTCTTGACCTTGCTATGGACCTTGGTTGGTCACCCTAGTTGCCCAGGGGGCCTGGTAGGAGTTTTTGTCCATTTGACTAAATTGGCACCAGCCTCTTGGGGGGCGGGGTGTGGCCATCACCTATCCCACCCCATTTTGGGTATTCCAGCGGTCATGGATCCTGTCCGATGCCCTGCTGGTGGCTAGGGCCATGGCACGACCCCCAGTGACATCAGGGGAAGATTCCAGTAGTATTTGCATCAACAAGCTCCTCCCACTGGTTGTTAACCTTCAAATGACTGTGGGGTCGGATATAGGTTGTTTGATCCAATGCCTAAGCCAATACCGCTCACATGCTGTAACCAATAAAAGATGTGGCCTTTTTCAGCCCATTAACCTAAAATAGTTGTTTCTGTGTCCATTATTTCTCCACTACACGGGTTAGGGTCCTCGACTCACAAGCACATTTATAGATCCATGTATATAGTATTAGCATCTAGAGGAACCTAGAACTCTATAGCCAGGGCCAACAGTAGAGGCAGATTTAGGGGAGTGTGACTGGTTTGGTCACACTGGGTGCGGAACTTTGGGGTTGCCATAAGCGATGCTGCAACTGTGATTTAGAATAGGTTTCAAATTTTACTAGAGTGAAAACTTATTACTGGGGCCTCTGAGTTAGCACTGCTGTCAGAAGACAGAAGACAGGAGTGCCTGGCGTGCTCTGGTCCATGGGGTCACGAAGAGTCGGACACGACTAAACGACTAAACAACAACAACAACTGAGTTAGCACATTACTGCACATAAAAAGCAGTTTGAGACTGCTTGGGAAACATCCTGGAGAAGAGGAGCCTTAGGCTGGGATCTTCCACCTTGCAACTGGGCAAGACCTACCAGGAAGAGCTGCTGACACCATTAGGCTGAGTTGTATGCTTGTTTTCTTGAATAAACTTCGCTGACAACGGAGATCTGCTTCCTTTATTGCAGGACTCCAGTCCTGACACCATGCACATGAAACCACTTGCTTGGGAAAATAAGAAAATAGGAATCTATCCAAATGTTTCACTTTATCTCTTTGCAGAGATTCCATTATGGAAGAACTATTTCTCTTTCTTGAAAGGAGTATCTATGGAGGCTACTGTAGTGCCCTAGAGATTGCCCACCTGTATATAGAAGCATTTGAAATTAAAAGACTCTCATAAAACAGGCTATATAGAGAGTTTCTTCCTAACAGATGGTGTGTGTGTGTGTGTGTGTGTGTGTATAGGGTCTTGGTTCATTTAAGTGACTTTCCAATTATTGGGTGATTAAATACATTTGAATAAATAACACACAACACCTTTGTCTTTTGGGGACTTGGCTTCACTGCCTCCAAACAAGGAAGCCTCTTTCTTCACAGATTTATACCACCCAAGAGGACAAGATCTCTGAATTTTAACTTGCTTTGTTCTGTTGTGTGCTACTGTGTGTTCAGCTTCATTATGTGGACCAAGTTCAGTGAATAAGATGCCAAAATAAAGCAGGAAGTACAGAAATGTCACTACAACTGAAGTGGCTTTTCTCAATAGTTGAATAAGTAGGTCATTAAATGGCATGGTACAACAACATGAAATCTAAATGAAATGCATTGCTTGAAGTATAGAATAGACTTTGATACGACCACTGCAGCAATGTGGTCCATGAATCACCTCGGTAAAAATGAGAACACTTCCAATATTAGCATTTACTCTCTTCTTCCCATTGGTACTTGCTTCTACATGAAAATTGATTTTTACAGGTTTTTAAACGTGTCACAGATTATCCATTGGTCATCTACCTTGGCATTGTCTGAACCGGGGCAGCTGATGTAATATTCTCCACATGTTGGGCTACAACTCCCATCATCCATGACCATTGGCCATTATGGGTCAGAGTGCTAGGAGGTTTGAAACCAACTTTTAGAGTCACCATGTCTATCATCTGGTCTATACTGAGGCAGTGACTTCCCAGGGTTTCAGACGGGAGGGTTTTTTTGTAGCAATACCTAGAACTTCCTTTACTTTGAACTATGGCTCATTCCCACAACAAAGTGGAATGATATCAAATACGCATAAAATCCTATTACATTCTGATTCTTTGTTCCCATGGGGAAGGTTCTCCCTGTGTACTGGGAGGAGGGAATAAAGGAGGGAGGGAGGAGTAGCGGGCGGTCCCTTCACAAGGAAGAAGGAGGGCAAGAGAACCCTAGCTGAGCAAAATCATGGGCTCTAGAATGACACTAAGCAGAGGCGGAATCGGGCAGCGTGACCACTGGACCTTCCAAGGCAGGAAAGAGCTTTTGTAATTTCCAGTCTGGGTGGGGAATGAGACCGTTTTACTGCCAGGACGATGCTGTAGCCCACAGTTCCGACAGCTCACCATGCAGAGCTAGGTTCCAACCAGCCCCAGCAGTTTCTGGTAGGAAGATAGCTGGCAGTTTATTGGTATTGAATGGATTATGGAGAAGCCCACAGAGCTTGCAAAAGCTAACAACTTGTGCCTGCACTCAGATAAGGAGAGGGTGGTGTGGTGTCTGTGTGTGTGTGTGTAGATGCAAAAGGAGCAATTGGGAACAGATGGAAGAAGTGGAGGGGGGAGGGTTGTGAGTTAGTAGATGGTTAGAGGGCCTTTGTGGGTACAAGGTTTCTTCTGCCTGTATGAGGGTACTACTGTTTGCTTCCACTTACGTTATACTTTGAGGACACCACCATGCTGGCAGTGTGCCTGTCAGAAATGCAGTTCTCCAAGTGGTTTAACTGGCTTGCCTCTTTTTCCAGGACATGGCCTCTTCTTCAGGTAGAAAAATTGAGACAAATCACATTTATTGGCTTTGAATGGCTGTCATAGCATCCTCTTTCTCTCTCTCTTCAAAATACAGCAACCCACAGTCCATCTTCCTTCACAGAATTGGGGTGTGTGTGTGTGTGTCTACCAACAACTCTCAGCACCTTCGACAAACAACAGCTCCCAGAATTCTTTGGAGAAAGACATCACTGTTTAAATTGTTGTTGTAGTGCTTTAAATGCACGGTGTGAATGTGGTCTAGCATACAAATCCACCCTGTATATCCCTATAAGTTATGATTTTTTTTGTCTCATACTGAGTGAGACCAGCTGAGCAGCAATGCCTCCCTTGTGGCTGAAACTGAAAAAGCCTGCTGCCTAGGAGTGCTGCTGTGGTTTGAAAAGGAGTGCATGTTTTGTGCAGGGCTAAGGGAAGCCAGCGCCACTTCCCTTGTACTCAGAACTATGGAAGAAGCTGCTGCCTAGGTTTGATCTGCTGCCCTGGGCGAAGAAGAAGTCCCTTCCCAGAGCCCAGCAGCCATTATACTTGATTTATTATACGTTCGTATTGAACTACACTCCTCAACTTGGCCTTAGCCAGGAGCATATTTTAGGAATGTGCTCTGTGGCAAAGGGAAGTCAATATCCTGCTGTTTTGAGCTTCTGCATTTGGCACACTTGAACTTGGAAGCCTTTGCTCCTGGCTGATCATGCAAGCAGGTTGAATGCATGACATTTCGGTGCCCGGGACTGATGGCAAATAATAATAATAATAATAATAATAATAATAATAATAATAATAATAATAATAATAAAATAAATAAATAAATGAAATATTGTGCAGAAGAAGAAATCAAAATACCACCATCAAAGTATCTTAGTCCTATGACTGCCATCTGATTAAATGAATTTTAGTTTTTTTCTGACGAATGATCAAATTGATCGCATATTTGTGTGCGAGTAAATAAACATTAGAAACGTGGGTGGCACTGTGGGTTAAACCACAGAGCCTAGGACTTCCTGATCAGAAGGTTGGCGGTTCGAATCCCCGCGACGGGGTGAGCTCCCGTTGCCCGGTCCCTCCTCCTGCCAACCTAGCAGTTCGAAAGCACGTCAAAGTACAAGTAGATAAATAGGTACCGCTCTGGTGTGAAGGTAAATGGCGTTTCCGTGCGCTGCTCTGGTTTGCCAGAAGCGGCTTAGTCATGCTGGCCACATGACCCGGAAGCTGTATGCCGGCTCCCTCGGCCAATAAAGTGAGATGAGCCAGAGTCAGCCACAACTGGACCTAATGGTCAGGGGTCCCTTTACCTAAATGAACATTTGAAAGAAAACAGTGTTCTCTCTTTGTGTTATTTGTTTTTCTTCCTCCTTTTATGTTCTTAACCAGTGTTCTGTTTGTTTTCTTTCTCTATTTTCTCTTTCTCTTGTTTTCTCTGTGTATGTTTACTACTTTGTATTGGAAACATTTATAAAAACTTGGGGTGGGTGGGAGAAGTCCTTAATCTTGGGCTGAGGAGGACACAAACAGGAAGGAGACAGTCGGAGGAGGGGGGGAAGTCACTGCATAAAAGGCAGGGTAGAAAGGGTCTCCCAGGGTGAGAGATTGGGAGAAGAAGTAAGCTCCCAGGTGGGTGAATGGGAGTGTCTACCTCTCTGTGAATAAATCACAGGATATTTTATATACCATCTTACAGAGCAACCCAAAACCCCTTTGCACTGGACGGGGTGGTGGTTGGGTAGTAGTAGTAGTAGTAATAATAATAATAATAATAATAATAATAATAATAATAATAATAATAATAATTTATTATTTATGTCCCCCCCATCTAACTGGGTTTCCCCAGCCACTCTGGGTGGCTCCCAACAGAATATTAAAAACACGATAAAACATCACACATTTAAAACTTCCCTAAACAGGGTTGCCTTCAGATGTCTTCTAAAAGTCAGGTAGTTGTTTATTTCTTTGACTTCTGATGGGAGGGCGTTCCACAGAGCAGGCGCCACTACCGAGAAGGCCCTCTGCCTGGTTCCCTGTAATCTCAGTTCTCGCAGTGAGGGAACCGCCAGAAGGCCCTCAGAGGTGGACCTCAGTGTCCGGGCTGAACGATGGGGGTGGAGACGCTCCTTCAGGTATACTGGGCAGAGGTGTCCCACTACTGAGCCCTGTTCCCTCCATTTGCAGAGGCAGCCAGTGGCAAGCCCTGTGGGTGCAGAATAAGAGCGACAGAGCCCAGCGTGGTGCCATATGGCTCAATGTGGGCCTCATAATTGTGCCAGCTCCTCACCTTCCACCCTGGACTACAGCTCTGTGGGTGTGTTGGTGGTGCTCTCTTAAGCCCCTCTGGGTGATGGCCAGTCTTAGGGTTGGACTCTGACATTCATTTCCACCTCAATGGGGAGGAATATCTTTTCTAAGTTGACACCCACCACCCATGATTTTCCAAACGGTTTGTTTTATTTTTAATTTTTTTAAAGTATTCTGAAATTTTGCTGCCTAATTCATCAGGCACATCTTTTTGATCTATCAAACATATTTTCGTCAATTAATAGAATGCATTAACTAACAGTGCACTGCATATCTACTCATAAGTAAATCTCATGGGATCCGATTAGACATGCTCTCAAGTAAGTGTGTACAGTCTAACTGCTGTCTGAATGTTGCAACTCTCTCTATCAATGGTATCTAACACCGAGTAAATTGGCAAAAATGTATAACTCTAAATCTAGTAAGTGTTGGAAATGTAAAGAGAAAGAAGGTTCTTTTTATCATATGCGGGGGGTCTTGTAGTAAGGTTAAAGCTTACTGGGAAATGATATATAATGAATGGAAAAGGATGTTTAAAATAACGTTTATTAAAAAAACAACCGGAAGTTTTTGGGAATTATAGCGACAGAACTATCTAAACTGTATAGAAACTCAGTCATATATGCTACTACAGTGACAAGAATGTTACTTGCCCCAAAATGGAAAAAAGTAGAAGTCCCAGCAAAGGAAGAATGGACACAAAAACTCATAGAATATGCAGAAATGGCAAAACTTACTGGAAAAATAAGAAATCAAGATAACAGTTTCTTTATATATAAAAGAATGGAAATGGTTTATTGAATATTTACAGATAAATTGTAGGATTGTTGTAACAACCTGCAGTTTCATAAGTCTATATATTTAAAGTAGATGAATAAATGAACAAATTAAGTTAATTTGGATATGCAGAAAATATTAAGAATAAATTTAAGTAGCCACAGGAAAAGGGGGAAGGAAGTCAAGATTTGAAATGTTAAAATAACTGTAAAATTTCTGAAATGTATAAACCTGAAAATCATAAATATTTTTTTCAAAAATAATAAAACCATTGCAACTCTATTTAGCTATAGCAGTAGTGGGAGACTGCCAACTGCAGCGCTTTGAACATGGGGGTGCTCAAACATGCATCTGATTACCTGTATGTTGTCTATAGTTTGTGAATACAGGAAGCCTGCAACTTAGGCACATTTCAGTTGTGTGCATTGATCTTTAAAGTGCTTGGCTTCTAAATAAATAAATAAATAAATAAATAAATAAATAAATGGGCAGGTGTCCAGGAAATAAAGACTTTGGTAAACCCACCTGCAATTGCACCCAGTGTGTTTAGACTATACAGTACAGTGGTACCTCGCAAGACGAATGCCTCGGAAGACGAAAAACTCGCAAGACGAAAGAGTTTTTCGTTTTCTGAGTTGCTTCGCAAGACGGATTTCCCTATGGGCTTGCTTCACAAGACGAAATGTCTTGAGCCTTTTTTAAAAAACTGCCAATGCATTCCTACGGGAAACCGTCAATACGCAGTGGTGCTTTGCAAGACGAAAAAACTCGTAGAACGAAAAAACTTGCAGAACGAATTAATTTCGTCTTGCGAGGCACCACTGTATGTGATTTTGCCTTCAGGTGTGATTTCTGGAAAGCAACCCCTGTGTACATTGCGGGCTTACTGTTGAGAAATCTCATCCAAGAATTTAAAATGTGTCAAATTCATGCTACTATAACCAGATAACAACTAAAAACACAAATCAAGTTGTCAGTGCCTTTTTTTCCTGGGGGGACGCAGGAATACACATACCCCTAAACATTTTGTGAATCTTTGTACTTTTGCCCATTCACTGTATTTATTTGAACTATAAAACGGTGATTTTCTTGAGTCAAAATGAGAGTACCCCTAAACATTATTTTTTAGAAAAAAAGAGAGCACTGCAAGTTGTTAAGCAGAGACAAGTCTCTGCAAGTCCTAGGAAGATGAAATCAAAGATTAGTCTACATGACGACAGAAGGTTGAAATCAAGGAGGAAGTCTTTGTGGCTTCTGGTGCACATGCTATTCCTCTGCTTCGAATCCTCTGTGTTTTATATGGGTCAGTTGTTGAGAATATCAAACCACTCTGACTTACTAGTCACCTAGGGAAACTCAGTGTGTAATTGTGGTTCGAAGTATTACCCCAGAGCCTGTGAGTGGGAAAAGGGTGATTTCTGAGACATTACTGGAAAGAAAAAAGGGGAAAGGAAACCCTAAATGAGGTTGAGTACCACTTTGCTGCTTATGTGATTTTTACTACTGTGCTGTGCTTTCTCTCTCTCTGTAAAAAAAATAAAATAAAATTGAAACAAGGAGAAATCGATATTATTTCTTCACTGATGAACTCTACGTTTTATTGTAGAGTTTTTTAAAATACGGGTTTAAGCTAAAAAATATCAGATTTAACAGAAAGCCGCTTCTTTGGTTAGCACTTGGAGGTTCTAGTGAACCTGCCATAGACATAGAACTCAGTCACAAACACATAGATCTATAAATTCACTGAAATCAAATGGATAATATACAGTACAGTGGTACCTCAGGTTAAGTACTTAATTCGTTCCGGAGGTACGTACTTAACCTGAAACTGTTCTTAACCTGAAGCACCACTTCAGCTAATGGGGCCTCCCGCTGCCACTGCGCCGCTGCTGCATGATTTCTGTTCTCATCCTGAAGCAAAGTTCTTAACCCGAGGTAATATTTCTGGGTTAGCATAGTCTGTAACCTGAAGCGTATGTAACCTGAGGTACCACTGTACTTGTATGGGTAAATGCTGAGGACCGTATCCTAATCTGGACAATCGCTAAATTGTCTTCTCAGAGCATCTTGTCAGAATCAACTGAATTTGGTTCTACTATATCAGCAGCACATGGAATCATTTAATTCCTACACCAACCCTGTGAGGTAGGTTAAGGGGCTGTGACTGACTCCAAGGTCACCAAGATCATAACTGTGTCGGGATTTGAACCCTGATCTCCCAGGACCCAGTCCGACACCCTAACCACTACACCACCAGGGCTTCCTATAGTCCTATTATGGGGCAGCTCTATAAATTAAGTAGGTGAATAAATATGGGGAAAGCAAAATGTCACTTAGAGAAGGTTCTGAAATATTTTCCTTGAAGCTGGCATTAGTTTTATTCTGGATTGTTTTATTGGATATTTTAATGTGTTATAAACCACTCTGAGTCCCCCCCCCCTTAAAATATGAAGTGGAATAGAAATGAAAATATAATCATAATAGAAAATTGGTCTACAAGGTGCTAATAGATGATTTCACTCATCTTTGTCTAGGACCACATCTGCCCCTTACATTTAAAGCAGCCTTATACCACTTAAACGGTCACAGAATAGAAAAAGTGGATAGAGAAAAGTCCCCCCACCCTCATAAACCTATAACTGGTAGACATGCAATGAAGCAGAATGTTGGTAGATTCAGCAGAGACGAAAGAAAGTACTTTGTCACATGTGGCATAGTTGAACTATAGAATTTGCCCCCACAAAAGGCAGCGATTGACACCATCTTGGATGGCTTTGAAAGAGGGTTAGGCAAATTCATGCAGGGTACGTCTATCAAGAGCTGTACCAAGAACATTTGAGCTTTTAACAAAGCGAATAATTTAAATAAAACATGCTCCGTGCACCATGATCTCTATGGCCCTCAGGGCACAGTCAAGAACTTTGAAGTTGAAATGGATTGAAACTGCAGAATATTGACTTTCCAGAGCAACAGGCCACCTTTGTACTCTTGTGGATCATGACCTTGCCATGGTGGTGTGCAACATTTCCCCATATTGATATACAGACAAGTATGAGCACATGCCCTGGCTGTTATCTGACTCTTGAACTGTCACCACAATTGTCATATATATATAATTTTCTGTTTTATTTAAGTACTCATTTTTACACCCTTAAGATATCAGTCACTTCCCTCCTTCTCTTTCTATGGTTCATTTTACATATCAAAAATCCCTGCATATTTCACAAAAACTATACCATTCAGTAGTCCATTATTACAGCCATCAAAACTTATTTACACTGTTGAATTTATCTTAATGCTGCCAGCATTTTCAGCTATACACAGTTATTTCCCATATATTCAATAAACAATTTCCAATCTTCTTTAAATGTGTGTTCTTCTTTTCTCTTATTCTATATGTTAGGTCCGCAAGCTGTGCACATTCCATCTGTTTAAATTGCCATTCTTCTTTAGAATCATAGAATCATAGAGTTGGAAGAGACCACAAGGGCCATCGAATCCAACCCCCTGCCAAGCAGGAAACACCATCAGAGCACTCCTGACATATGGTTGTCAAGCCTCTGCTTAAAGACCTCCAAAGAAGGAGACTCCACCACACTCCTTGGCAGCAAATTCCACTGTCGAACAGCTCTTACTGTCAGGAAGTTCTTCCTAATGTTTAGGTGGAATCTTCTTTCTTGTACTTTGGATCCATTGCTCCGTGTCCGCTTCTCTGGAGCAGCAGAAAACAACCTTTCTCCCTCCTCTATGTTGGAACCTGGCTTGTTTTCCATTTTTGGGCTAACAAAACATGGGCCACAGTAGTGGCATACATAAATAACCTTTTTTTTTGACACCCGGGAATTTCAGTCTGAATTATTCCCAACAGAAAGGACTTTGGTTTTTTTGGGAAAGTACTTTTAAAACATTTTTTTTCCCATTCTTTATGGATCATTTCCCAATACTGTTTTACCCCTTTACAAGTCCACCACACATGAAAGAACGTCTCCTCAACCTCTTTGCATTTCCAGCACTTATCTGATTCAGCCTTATACATATTAGCAAGACTACTGACAGTTAAATGTCACCACAATTTTTCAAAGGTTTTCTTTAGGAAGTCAGTACAGCATCCCAACATAGGTCTACAGGTTACAAATGCATGGTACACAGCTCGGCATCACTTAAGATGTTATTCCAATGATTTACATGTCGCTTACACTTTCCTTAGGAAGAGTGGCGCAAGCTATTCACGCGGTTGACATCCTAAGGCTTGAGCCTGGACAAGCAAATGGGTGCTCCTCTGTAGAGACTGGGCACGTAAGGTTCGTTCTTGTAGCACTGCCACATCCATGCCCTTGGAAACAGAGATGGAGTTGATGGAGCCGGTTCACCATTGAACTTATCCCCAGGTGCCTCCTCAAAAGAGAAAGACTCTTCACTGACAGAGGAAGGTGCATTAGCCTCCTTAATGAGCCGTGAAGGTTACACCAGTGGTATCCAATAACACAGAGGTGATATATTCTCCACACAATCTGCTCAGGCCCTTGCTTGGATCCAAATCTCCATCTCCCAAGCTGCTAGGATCCCCCTTAGGTTAGTCTCCTCCTGGCATCCTGCATTCTCATCCTACAGCCTGCTGGGTCTTCTGCCGGGTCAGTCCCCTCCAATTCTCTGATCTTAAGTCCCCACACCCCATGCCCTACGCCAATCACAACATTTAGTTGTTGCAGTGTTGCATTTCACATTTTTAAAGTTTCATTGATGCATCAAACTCAATGAATGGATTTGTGCTGGGCCCGGGGGTAACCCGTGAAACGCGGTCCAGGACTGGTCCAGAATCCGAAGGTTCCGCTAAGAGTCAGTCTGACAGGGCCAAGGCAGGACATGAGGCAGGAAACCAGGCAAGGACAGCTACAGGATCTCAGGCAGGATCTAGCATACAGCAATGTTGCTCCCGAAACCTGGAGCGGGATCCGACAGCCTTTCATCTTTGTCGGGGTAGCAGCCAGTCCTGATCCCCCTGCGACGCACCTCCCTGTTTCGTCCGAAGGCGAGCACTCCTCCTGCAAGTACTCAGGTCTCTCCTTCTCTCAGACCTTAGTTTCTGCAGCTCGGGAGACGTCGGTGGGTTACTAGACCCAGGGACTGCCTCAGCCTCCCCTGACCAAACCGGTAGTGGAGCAGCTGTAAGTGATGACCCAGCTGAAGGCAATGAGGTAATCCCCACATCTGGAGCCAGGGCAGGCTCAGGCCCCTGACTCGGCCCAGCTGGTGCTTGTTGCAGGGGAACCTGTGCAGACTGGGGCTCTTCAGAATCAGGCCCCAGACTTGGTTCAGATGATGCCTGAGGCAAAGGATCTGGTGCAGACTGAGACTCCTCTGGTTCCGAGCCCGAGCCCGAGTCCCAGGCCATCACAGGATTCTTAATGGTAAATAGCTGGTGTGGGGATAGCTTTATGGATTGGGACCCTGGTGGAGGAGGAGGAAGGACTTTATTCTTGCCATGGTCATGATGACCCATATCAACACACAGACACACACCACCAATGCCTACTTTTTACACGCCAGTCACACATTGGCCAATTGTGTGAATGCTGTCACATTTAGTTTGACCCTAACTTGCAGCTGTGTCGGGAATAAACCCATCTTTCTGCCCCCAGCCTCAGCAACAGGGGCACCTCATAAAAATTACACAGTAAAAAACCAGCAAGGTTGTGTCTTGTGGCTTTTTTTTTTGGGTGCCGTGGTTAGTAAATTCTCAGAAGCGATGGTGGAAAGTAAGAGACTCGATGATGTCATTTTAACTCATCGCTACCTATCTCTCGCACAAGGTGGCAATGGGTATATATAGGGGAACCTTCAACTCCTTCACAGCACAGCAAAAACATCACAAGTAAGTAATAATTCCAAGTGCTTATATAATTATATTGCTGCATGTTGAAATGTAAGTTAGATGCATAATTTATAAAGCAAAATTATTATTTTTCACTATAACGTTAATAGATCTTTGTCTATCTTCATTGGGAAATTCTCCTTCTGTGCGTCTCTAGAAGGTTCAAAGACTGCAGCTGCGACTTGGCTGAACTTGCCACCTTTCTTGGGGAGCCATGAATCCACTTGAGAATGGGACCAGATCCTTCCTTGTCTGGGTGTTCTGCTGCACTTGCCTCCCTTTTATCTTCTTGGCAAGCCCCGTACCCTTGAAGGACGCAGTTATTCATACTAACCACTCCTGCGAACTCACGAGAAACAACTTCCAGAAAACCTACTTCAGGAATCGTACATATACTTTAGCCAGCCAGGTAAAGCAATTGGTCTGCGTGCTGCACAGCTCTCATATGCTTTGTACTGTCTTGTGATTTCCCCACTTTTGCTCCTTGACATCCTTCCATCCTGAAAGGATGCTAACCTGCCTTCAGGTATGTGCATACTTTAAATATGTATGCCGCTTTGGGAAACCACAACCCACAGGATTATATTCAGCTGCCTAGGAAGTGTGACCTTCCAGAGCTCGTTTTATAAACAATTAGCTACACAACCCACTCATGGTTATCTTCTACCTATGGGACTGGCAAGTGTGGGGCTTTTAACGTTTTGTTGATGCTCTCAGTTAGTTCTGCTTTTCGCTTCCGATCTGTTAGGTAGCTCATTGGGCCTGCTTACCTTCTGCAGCTTTCACACTCACCAGGTCAACACTAACACTATAACACCTTGGCATCCGTTTCTATAGTTCCATGTCATGGGCAGCAGTCTCCTCCAACTCAGCTGTGGAACTGGAGAGCTATATAGACTCAGGGAGCTTGTGTGCCACAGTGCAGAGCTTTTAAAAAAGTAGAGCCTTATCTTTCTGCCACACTCTCATTCTCTCTCTCTCTCTTTTTTAAATAGGGAAGACACTTTGATAAGGACACAGATAACAGATTTGTTGGGCAGCATCTGTACACCAACATCAAGGTGAGATTCCCATGTGCATTCAACAATATTTGTATTCTCTCTTTGTACCTTCCTATTCTCTTGTTGTTCGAGGTACATAATTTCATTATCTTGTCTTTGCAGGCGAATGATCGCTGCTACCTAATGAAGAGATTAACTGATATTGTGGTGACAGACGTCCTCATGACCCTCTCTGGGGACAAATATCCCAGCGCCCAGGAAGTTGCAAGTTTCTTGGCCGATTTGAATAGGAAACTGAATGGCTGTGTAAGCATCATCTATAGCTGTAGTCTGTCTCTGTTTCCCACCCCTGATCCTCTGCTCCCTTGGTATTTCACCTGCTTGGATGCTTTTCCTCTAGGGAGGTGGGGGAGCAGGGTATTCAACTTGCCTCTGTGGCTGGCAGTTGGCAATATATTTCTAGACAAGTCAAGGTAGCAAATCACCAGCGCCGAAGGTAAAGGAGGAAACCTCAAATCAAAACATCCAATCTTTCTGCAGTCAAGTGCAAGACAAGCGAAAGGTGTGAAATGAAAAACCACATTGTGACTTAGCTGCATTCCTTCCTTTTCAGAAACCACTGGGAAATAAAGAACACATTGAAAGGAACCTGCAGCAAATGAAAGACAAATTACAACAGGTATGTTGCTTTGTAAAATTTGTTCTATTTTATTTATGTACCACTTGAATGAAAAGCAACAACAACAACCCTCAAAGCAGTTCATGAAAAAGATTTTTTTTAAAAAAATATTAATCTCCCTTTTTTTTTCTTAGTTGAGTGCTAGTTCAAATGTTTAGAAATGGCATGTTTTATACAGTCTTCACAGACTGTAGTCCCTCAGAATACACTCAGGGGAATAAGGTTTGAATATGATCCATGTTAAATGAAAGCTGCATTGTAGGGAGAGCTGTAGCATATAATGGAGGGATGGTCTATCTGTAGACCCCCAGATGTTGTTGGATGGCAAATCTCATCAGCTCTAGCCAGCAAGGCCAATGGTTAGAAACCCCTCCATGTCAGCCAGCCTTGCATTGTAGCTGCATTTGCTTAGCTTACATTCATATCTGTTCCCTTTGAACTTTTATCCAGTACAAAATGTTTTGCCGCCTGAAGGGAATAAAAAAAAAAGGGGGCAAGCCTTTTGCATTTCATTCAGGGGTGGAATTGTAATTGTTGTTGTCGTCTGTTTAGTCCAGTATTGAATCCATTGAGGTTTGATAAGGAGAAATCTGTCAGTTTTGGTTTCTCACAGATTCTATTTTTTTTAAAAAAAACTTAAGTTCAGGTTCCACATGAGTGACATTTCCACTTTTAAAAAGTGCTCCTGAAAATTAACCAACAGTTTAGTGCCAATTTCATAAAAAATGCATACAATTGGATGCAATTCTGTCTCATATATGCATTTTTGTAAAGCATATTACCCTTATATTCATATTTCCCCTAATATAATGTATTTTTGTATCCTATTTTCACTAATATATGGATTTATACCCATGCTTTATCTTGGTAAAGGATGGCTGTGTTTTGGTTCACATATTGTTTGCAAATACGGTGCAAATTAGGTAGATTTGCTTTTAGGCAGATTTGCCTTTAAATGTGTGCTAAATTGAGGTATTGTCTGCTATCCCCTTCACCCAATCCCTCTAAATAAATAATTATGCAAAATATAAATGAAGTAATTCATTCTTATCAGAATCTAACAGAACTCAATGGAAGATCCAAAATGACCCAAATTGGATCAATAGTACTATAGAGAGAAAATGTTCAGGCTGTTCAATGAACATTCTTGCAGTGGGCTCCTGGGTCTTAGTCTCATTCTGCTAAGGTGAATTGTCATATTAATTCCCATTTGGCCACTGTGACGCACAGAAGGCAACTCTAGGAAAGACATACCTGAGCAGAAGCTAATCTCATGCCTGAATCCTGAACAAAAGAGAAAAACACTGTGGCACGTTAAAAATGAACCTAGGAAGGGAACCCTCCATTGTGAATCTTTCCTGTTTAACTCTGATGCAAGAACTCTGTTGCCTATTGCGCAGAACCTGTTCTACTCTGTTTCTCACACTGCTGTATCCTTCTGCAGATCTTGGTTAATTGAGTGAGGCTTATGTAGAAAAACCTCTCAAGGAGTTGTGCTCTAATTCTTAGAGTATCCCCACTTCCCCCTGTGTGTCCCCCCCAAATTGACACAACATCTTTTATAATCTATATTGTCCATTCTGATGAAGAAATTGTTTTTGCTTTGATTTTACAGTTGGGAGAAAATGGAAAAAACAAAGCAGTTGGTGAGCTTGATTTGCTGTTTGACTACCTGGAGGATGCCTGCACTGCAGCACTCAAAGCCCCCAACAAGAGCCACAAAGGCAAGAAGAACAACAACAACAACTGAGTGGGCAATCAGGATCATTGCAGCTTCCTTCGGTGGTGGCCTCTGTGGAACAAGGACAAATGCAATGGTTCGCTTTTAAAGGCAGCAGACACAAATGTTTTTACCCATACAGAACTCAACGGATGTATGCTTTCATGAGACCCATTTTAAAGTATCGATCCAGCAGTTCTCAAACTGCTTTATCTGGATTAGTGGCAAACTTTGACAGAACATCTCTACAGAGTGAATCGAGGGCCGGCAAGTTAGCCTAATGCAAAACAAATTTACTTGAAAGGAAGGGCCACCTCAGACATGTGATTGGAAACTCCTCTGGACCTGTCCATAAAATACAACTCACACCAGTGAAATGGAGGGATTTAGTCTTGATTAAGGGAGGGTATTGAGGGAAGGTTGGGAGATTAAGAAGGCCTTTAAAAATGAGGCCGCTACTCAACTTGTGACTCTGCTGGGCTCAGACGGAGCATCTATTTTGTTACTTGGTGCCTCTGTAACAAAGACCCCAGTTTTGGTGCTAGCAGAAGAACTTCTTGAGCCACCACCATCATGGGAATTAGGGTGTTAATGTTTAGATCAGCCTTCCCACAACCCAGAACCCTTCCGATGCTTTGGTCTACAACTCGTATCATAGCAGACATTGACCATACAGGCTGGATCTGGTGGGAGTTGTATTTCAAAACATCCAGCAGGTACCAGGTAAGGGAAGTCTGATACAGACAAGCCACATGGAAGCATCTTTTCAACCTGGACCTCTTTATGAGCCTGGTGGCCCTGCATCCATTGATATGCTTGCTTTGGGATCTTTTCTTGAAAAGCCCAAGGGGTTCAATGGAATTCATTTCCATGTCAAATGAAATCTAGGGAAAACGTGCCAAGCTCTCTGACTGAAAGTTAAGTTCATTTTTAACACATAAAATTTGATCTTCCGATAGCAAACTTGCTTAATTACATCTAGTTAACAGGTGTCTGAGGAATCTTTCCCTTTTCTGTTTACTTCTCTCCAGAGGACAAAGTGTATTGCCTTATTTAAAAAGCATTTTAGCATATAGTACTATTTAATTATAATTTATTTAAAATTGTATCACATAATTTATATGAGTGGAGATTTATTTATATGATTTAATATTCTGTACCATTCTAGGAAATGTTTATGAGTTAAGCTTAATGGCAGCTTTTATGTCGTAATGATGCCCTGTCAAAGTTGATCATGTCCATCCATTTTATTTATTATGAAAATATGTATTGACTTAAAAAAAAAAGGAGTTTCACACATGTGGCTATTCATTAAAAAGAAATAAAAAGCAAGCTCAGTGACATATTTGTTTTGCTTCAGAAAATGACATGGACAAGAAATCAATAGATTTTTTTTTCAGCCTGATGTGTAAAATCAGCATGGGACAATATGTTATGCTAGTGGTATGTTAGCTGAAGGTTGCTGAAGAACTCTAGAACGATGTTCCACAACCCAGTTACTCCCAAATCACAACTTTCCTGTGTCTTATCATTGGAGGTTTGAGAAAGAACCTAGCTGAGTGGTCCCAGATTCAATCCCTCACATCTCCTAGGAGGGCTGGGAATGTCTCCTTGTCTGAAACCCTGAAGATCCACGGCCAACCACATAAGACAATACTGAACTGATGGACCTGTGGCCTGACTTGGTGTGTGATATAGACCCATGTTTTTCTAGGGTACTTCTACACTAGGTATTTACACTGGATTGTTAGTCTTCATCCACTCACTTTTAATACGCAATGCCAGAGTTGGTGATGTGTTGCAGGAATGCCTGGAAAGCAGATGTGAGGAATCTTTGGTTCTCCAGATCTTGATGAACCACATTGGCCATGCTTGATTGGGATGATGGATGCTGTAGTTCGCAAAAGGCTCCACACTCCTGCTGGAGAGGAGTGGGCTTTGCCAGTAAGAGAGAACATTCCTTACTCTTTGCCTGAAGTCAGGTGCTGGGTCAGTAGCTTAGGGGAACTGTGGGAGTGCAGAACTCTTGGATTACTTTCAGGGAAGTGGTGGAGGTACAGAGGAGGAGGGGACTTTTCACACGGGGAACGACTTACTTAGCATTACACCATCCCAGCACTCCCAGCTTCCAGCCCTCTTTGCATGAGTTCTGTGCCCTGTTTCCTCAGATATTGTACTAGCTGTTCTTCTATTAGACCTCCCATAATAAAAAGGTAAAGGTACCCCTGCCCGTTCGGGCCAGTCTTGCCAGACTCTAGGGTTGTGCGCTCATCTCACTCTATAGGCGGGAGCCAGCGCTGTCCGAAGACACTTCCGGGTCACTTGGCCAGCGTGACATCGCTGCTCTGGCGAGCCAGAGCCGCACACAGAAACGCCGTTTACCTTCCCGCTAGTAAGCGGTCCCTATTTATCTACTTGCACCCGAGAGTGCTTTTGAACTGCTAGGTTGGCAGGCGCTGGGACCGAGCAGCGGGAGCGCACCCCGCCGCGGGGATTCGAACCGCCGACCTTTCGATTGGCAAGCCCTAGGCACTGAGGCTTTAGCCCACAGCGCCACCCGCGTCCCATCCCTCCCATAATAGCTTACATCAAAAGAAACTTAAAAATAAATTCAAAAGTACAGTTCCGGTGCTGGATAAAAAAACCCCCAGAGAGCTACCTTACCCTCAGTTAACTGTGGCTCTGCTAAATATTTCTCCATGGCTAACAGAATCACTTGTCTTTTCCCATTGCCACTGATGAAATCAGTTCAGCATCAACAGCACACTTCTCAATTGCAGTAGGGCTAAGGAGCTGGTATCCCAGCACTGTTACAACACTTATCATGAGTATGGGAAAAGTTTTGTGCTATTGCTATGCACATTCTGAAATACATGCAGCTGAAGGAATTTGGGATGGTGTGTGGTGGGGCATGAATGGCTACACAGTTGAAGTCACTGTGGTCATGAGAACAGATGTGTTCGAAAATGCCTGAAGTCATTCATTCATCAGCTGCGACAACAGAGCTATATTTAAGGGGTAGGTTTGTGTCATAGGCAGCATCCACCCCAATCTTCCTTCTTATACTGTTACTGTCATTCCATTGCTCACGTCAATATCCTAGCTAAAAGTCTGTGAACATGTAGCAGTGACTAAATCCCACCTGTCAGAGTTGGGGAATCTTTGACCCTCCAGATGCCAATGAATTACAGCTCTTATCTGCTGTTGTAGTTCAGCAACAGATGGATGGTCACAGGTTCTTCCTAAACGGTCTCAGCCCCGTCATTCAGTCTTGACACTGAGGTCCAGCTCTGAGGACCTTCTGGCAGTTCCCTCACTTCAAAAAGTGAGGTTACAGGGAACCAGGCAGAGGGTCTTTTAGGTAGTGGCGCCCGCCCTGTGGAATGCCCTCCCATCAAATGTCAAGGAAATAAGCAACTATCTGACTTTTAAAAGACATCTGAAGGCAGTCTAGGGAAGTTTTTAATGTTTCATGTTTTATTGTGTTTTTAATATTCTGTTGGGAGCCACCCAGAGTGGCTGGGGAAACCCAGCAAGATGGGTGGGGTATAAATAATAAATCACCACCACCACCACCATCATCATCATCATTATATCCACACTTCCCTTGTTCTGAGAAGACTTAACTGAGACTCCATTGTCAAGTTTGGGAAAGGAAATGTAATGCCAAGAATACTTTTGGGTTCTGATTTATGATCCATTTACACATGCCTTGCCCATTAAGGAGGGATGGATGGATCTATCAATTTTGGTTTTTCATTCTTTCCAATCTTAAGTTCAGTTCACCACACTTCCACATCAATTTGCATTTTTTTTAAAAAAGAAAACGTCCTCATGAAAATTCACCAACATTTTAGTTTGAATTTATCCTAAAACAAGCTTGTATGCAATTTTGACACATTGTGGCAGAGTTACTTTGCCTAAAATAATGCACTTTTGTGTGTTATTTTCCAATAATATATTAATATTTATGCACACTATCCCTTAATCCATGCATTTTTTGTAAACTTGGGTTGGAGAACTGCATTGCAAAATTCGGATATGTGTGAATTTCAAAGGCTGTCTGTGTTTTGGTTCATGTCTTATTGTGGAAAGTGGGAAGAGGGGATAACCTTTACAGTGGTACCTCGGGTTAAGTACTTAATTCGTTCTGGAGGTCCGTACTTAACCTGAAACTGTTCTTAACCTGAAGCACCACTTTAGCTAATGGGGCCTCCTGCTGCTGCCACGCCGCCAGAGCACGATTTCTGTTCTCATCCTGAAGCAAAGTTCTTAACCTGAAACACTATTTCTGGGTTAGCGGAGTCTGTAACCTAAAGCGTATGTAACCTGAAATGTATGTAACCTGAGGTACCGCTGTAAATGCAAACAGCCATATTTCTCTTCCATACCTACTATGAACGCATTATTTCTCACATGAACGAGCTGTGGGCTTGGTTTATAACAGGGAACTGTTCTTGAAAACACCGGTGGGATGATGGCAAAACATACTCTGTGATGGGAAGAACATGCTGCACACATGGGGACCTTGGTGCCCCTTCTGAACTTTCTTCTCCTCTTTCCACTTAAACAAGCATGGGAGAAATAGCATCTTTTTTTAAAAAAAAGCATCTATTGCAGATGCATAGAATAGAAATGCCACATCCTGCTGAGTAGGTGTGTGTGTGTGTGTGTCTATGATTTCTTCATTATGACATTTGTGAAGTTATTAGGTCAACGCCACCGAGTGATTCCTCGTGTACGTTTTCCGACCAAGCTTATTTGTTTGAACATGGGATGGGATTGCTCCATAACACTCACACAACACAACTCCCCTTTGCTCTTCTTTCCCTGCACCCCAACTCCTCAACTCTGTTGGGGGGGGGGAATCTCCCAACTCTCCAGAGCAGAGATTTGGGGTACACAGGGGGGTTGACACCCCCAGTGTTTGTTCTACTAGCAGATGGGCTTGGTTGGGTTTCACCCACAGTTTTATTCTAGTAAAATTTCTCTGCCTAAAGAAATGGAAATGAGGCTTCAGCTGTATCTTTGTGAGAACCACAGCATGTCTCTATAATAAAAATGTACATTGGTACTATTTTATCAGTCTAATCCTCTGCATTTTCACATTTCATTATTATAATTCCCTTGACCTTTTACTTAATTAAAGCAGTCTCAATAACCCAATAACACTGCAGTCTCCTGTGATATTTCTAGCCAACCCTTATGGATTAAATACATAAAGCAGGATTCTAAATAGATTTTTTTTATATTCATATAGTGTTTGTTTGTTTAATAGAAGAAGAGAGAGAAAGATACATTTTCTATTTGTTGGGCTACAAGGTACTTACAATTCACTTGCACTAATAGCTTAAATGGGAAGCCTCACCAATAAGGAATTCCTGTAGCTGTTAGCACAGCACTGTAGCATTAGAATGATCTGTGACAGGCCAAGGTCTCTGGGGATGGGTCTGAGAAAACATTGATAATTGAAGATTCATATTGCATTGAAGATTGAATCGCTGATTTTATATGTCATGGATTGGCTGGACGAAGAGGAGTGGTGGGAAGCACCAGCTGGGGAACCCCCAAGTGAAATCCCAGAGGACAAAGGCTCAGAGCCCGAGGATTAGTGGTGGGACACTGAGGAGATGTCAGAGGGAGAGGATTGGGAGGAAGGCCTGGATGCTGAAGGGGGAACGGGTTTAGTGAGCAGGAAGAGCCTGTGACAGGGGGCAGTTTAGACTCCAAGGCTGAAGCAGAAAAGCAGGAGCAAGAGGCTACCAAAGAATCCAGGGAGTCTCCCTCTTCTGCTGTGACAAGTTGCCCTCCCCGCTGGTGTTCAAGAATGTGCATGCTAATAAGGAGGGCAGAACAGGGACCAGAGGTGTGCAGATGCAGTTTGAGACTGCTAGGGGAAACATCTGGCAGAGAAGGAACCTTAGAGAGGAGTGGGAGATAGGGACCTTCACTCCTGGCAACTGCTCCATAGGGACAAGCCCTACTGGGAAGCGTTGCTGAGGCCACTAGCCTGAGTTGTATGTTCTTTTCCTTGAAGAAAGAGTTAACTTCACTGACAATGGAGATCTGCTTCCTTTATTGTTGACCTGCAGAGAACTCCAGCCCTGACATTCTGTCTTTCAAAACCTACCACAATATCCCTAAGCACTGAGAGTGAATTTCTAATTTTGTTTGATAGATAGCATTAAGGCAAACAGCAAAGGTAAGGATACTGACATAGCATAAATGATGCGGAAGTGCTGCCACCTTTTCACCCTAATAACTTTCTAACCTTTAATGTGTCAAATAGCCCTAGAGCTTAATGTATTGCCATTTCAGTTCTTTGTTCTTCAGATGCTGGTCCCCTCCCAGTTATCCAGGTCTGGCTATCAGTTCAGCATCTTCTGAAATCAGCTCTGGTGAGGAGCAACACACACACACACTCATTTAGCTTCTCTGTGGTTTCCTTATCATTCAGCAATCCTCTCACAATTTGTCATCTGAGACAGTACCATCTTCCTGTCTGGATTCCTGCTTTGTGACATTCTACTGCTCCGTGCCTCACAACCCATATCAGATGCATTAAAGGCACAACATCTTTCTAGGTCAGCTATTGGTGACCTACAGCAGCCTTCACGAGCCTGGGTTGTCCGGACCTGATAGAAGCATAGTTGTCAACTTACAGATTTGAAAATAAGGGACCAGCAGCCAAAATAAGGGACCTGCAGCCTCACCTGTACCAGGCACTCCAGTCTTCCTGTCCTCCTGCAGTCTGGTCAAACTCATGCTGGTAGCTTCGAGAACACTGTCCAACCAACTTTGTAACCAGAGGTTCTTCTGAATAGAATCTGAATCACATGCACCACAAGGCCTATGCAGCCTCAACTTAAGATGGCTCCCCGGCCTGGCTTTACACTGCAAGGTTTGCAGCAGCACGTGCAACAAAATGGCGTCCAGCATTCAAAAAAACCCTCAGCTTGCATTAACTAACCACAGACAAGGCATGCAAGCTCCACCCCCCAATCGTTCTTAGACTTCTTATTGGGTGAGCAACACAGCCAAGCAACACAGTTGGAGCCTCCCTCCTCCCTGGCCAGCAGGGAGGGAGGGAGAGGAGCTGCTTCCTTTGAAATTTAAGGGACATCATTTGAGGGACATACATCAATAAGGGACAGCAGCGGGACATGGTGCTGGAATAAGGGACTGTCCCTTCAAATAAGGGACACTTGACAGCTATGGATAGAAGACGTAGCTATAACACCTGGAAGATACTAGGATGGCAATCTGGCAACCCTCTCACTGATCTCCTGTGAATAAAAGCAAAGCCTATATGGATGACATTCTCCGGGGAATGTTCTAGAAAGAAAACTAGAGTTTTATGCTCATAAATGCCACCCTGTTGGATTTTACCACCACTTGTCTTTTGAGAGACTTTGTCTGCTTCCACTGCCTATCCCATCTCTTCATCTACCCAATTAATTTGAAGAATTTGGAAGGGCACTTGGGTGTGATTCCCTGCTGATTCGACAGCTCAGAAGTGTGAAAGTGATTAGAGAGGAACCGATTACAAGCCCAGTATAAAGTTGAAGGATTGCAAAGGACTAACATCTTCACAAAATACTTGGGATGTTCAGAAACTAGATTGAATGGAAGCTGTGGCTGGATGGCTACGTGGGAGCCGGTTGAAGTTAAATCCTTCGAAGACAGAGGTCCTGTGGCTGGGACGGGACGATATGGGATTGGGGGGGCAACTCCCATCTCTTGCGGGGGCGCAATTAGTGCCAGCACCGTCCGTTAAGAGTTTGGGTGTAATCTTCGACACCTCCCTTTCCATGGAGGCGCAGATTGCAGCTACAACAAAGGCGGCATTTCTCCATCTCCGCCAAGCTAAGCAGTTGGCTCCTTACCTCTCTCACCCTGACCTAACCACTGTGATCCACGCGACGGTCACCTCCAGACTGGATTATTGTAACTCGCTCTACGTGGGGCTGCCCTTGAGACTGACCCAGAAACTCCAGCGGGTGCAGAATGCTGCAGCGAGACTCCAGACGGGGTCTTCGCTGCGAGATCACATTCACCCGGTGCTATACCAGCTGCACTGGCTCCCGGTGGAGTACAGGATCAGGTTTAAGGTGCTGGTTTTAACCTTTAAAGCCCTATACGGCCTAGGACCCTCGTACCTACGGGACAGCCTCTCCTGGTATGCCCCACAGAGAAACTTACGGTCTTCAAATAAAAACATCTTGAAGGTCCCAGGCCACAGAGAAGTTAGGCTGGCCTCAACTAGAGCCAGGGCTTTTTCGGCCGTGGCTCCGATCTGGTGGAACACTCTGTCACAAGAGACCAGGGCCCTGCGGGACTTAACATCTTTCCGCAGGGCCTGCAAGACAGAACTGTTCCACCAGGCCTTTGGCCAGGGCACAGCCTGACTTCCTCCATTGGCAATCTTTGCAGAGCTCTGGCCCAATGGTTGCCAGTGGCTTGAATTAATTACTTTTATAATGAATGATTTTAAAGTGTTGTTTGTACTGTTTTATTGTTGTTAGCCGCCCTGAGCCTGGCTTCGGCTGGGGAGGGCGGGATATAAATAAAATTTATTATTATTATTATTATTATTATTGCTCCAAGAAGGGGTTCCCTTTGGCTGATATGAATGGCATGGAGGGGCATAGCATGCGTTACATTCAAAAGCTCCCATATGATCATTCGTATTTCCAGTGAAGGCGAGGGAAGACACTCATCTGAAAGCCCAGAGAGCTGAAAGGCAAGCGATGCCACTCAACACAGACAACACAGCACTGTTGTTGTGTTGCTGTTGTTGTTTAGTCGTTTAGTCGTGTCCGACTCTTCGTAACCCCATGGACCAGAGCACGCCAGGCACTCCTGTCTTCCACTGCCTCCCGCAGTTTGCTCAAACTCATGTTGGTAGCTTCAAGAACACTGTCCAACCATCTCGTCCTCTGTCGTCCCCTTCTCCTTGTGCCCTTCATCTTTCCCAACATCAGGGTCTTTCCCAGGGAGTCTTCTCTTCTCATGAGGTGGCCAAAGTATTGGAACCTTGCTGGCAAGGTGATGTCTCTGCTTTTTAGGATGCTGTTTAGGTTTGTCATCGCCTTTCTCCCAAGGAGCAGGCGTCTTTTAATTTCGTGACTGCTGTCACCATCTGCAGTGATCATGGAGCCCAAGAAAGTAAAATCTCTCACTGCCTCCATTTCTTCCCCTTCTATTTGCCAGGAGGTGATGGGCCCAGTGGCCATGGTCTTCGTTTTTTTGATGTTGAGCCTCAAACCATATTTTGCGCTCTCCTCTTTCACCCTCATTAAAAGGTTCTTTAATTCCTCCTCACTTTCTGCCATCAAGGTTGTGTCATCTGCATATCTGAGGTTGTTGATATTTCTTCCTGTGATCTTAATTCCGGCTTGGGATTCATCCAGCCCAGCCTTTCGCATGATGAATTCTGCATATAAGTTAAATAAGCAGGGAGACAATATACAGCCTTGTCGTACTCCTTTCCCAATTTTGAACCAATCAGTTGTTCCATATCCAGTTCTAACTGTAGCTTCTTGTCCCACATAGAGATTTCTCAGGAGACAGATGAGGTGATCAGGCACTCCCATTTCTTTAAGAACTTGCCATAGTTTGCTGTGGTCGACACAGTCAAAGACTTTTGCATAGTCAATGAAGCAGAAGTATATGTCTTTCTGGAACTCTCTGGCTTTCTCCATAATCCAGCGCATGTTTGCAATTTGGTCTCTGGCTCCTCTGCCTCTTCGAAATCCAGCTTGCACTTCTGGGAGTTCTCGGTCCACATACTGCTTAAGCCTGCCTTGTAGAATTTTAAGCATAACCTTGCTAGCGTGTGAAATGAGTGCAATTGTGCGGTAGTTGGAGCATTCTTTGCCACTGCCCTTCTTTGGGATTGGGATGTAGACTGATCTTCTCCAATCCACTGGCCACTGCTCAGTTTTCCAAACTTGCTGGCATATTTAGTGTAGCACCTTAATAGCATCATCTTTTAAAATTTTAAAACACAGCACTAGATAGACCCAAAGCCTAACATGTTGCAAGGCAGCGTCTTATTTCCAAGAGGGCTATATAAATTGTATTCACCTCAGCATCTTATTTTCAATGCAAGGGTTTATAAAGAAATCAGCACTAAACAAATGGTGCTGTTCATTATACAAAGAAGAAAATCCACCCATTCGTGTTTATTTATAGTGAGACGCATAACAAGGATTAAATGGCGAAGGACCCGCCACAAATGGCAAACTGTCACAACATTAACTTGTCACCTCCGCATGGTGACTCTGCATACAATTAGCAGAGGCTTTTATCCTACTCCGGGGGGAAAAGATTATGTAACTTAAACTCTAATTGCAAGAGCTACTGCTCTTGAAGAAATGACATTGATTGAATAGAATGTTTTGACAAAAGGAGAGAAAATAGATTTTATTCCCTAGCTATAACAATAAGGATAATTTCCCAGCTCGATGAGATGTAGATTTGCACGGCTCAGTTGAATGAAATGAAAATGCCGGTTAAGAACAGAGGAAAGTTGGCACAGGCTCACATAGAGGGGAGCAGAGATAAATATGTTTGCAATCTGACACCAATAATCCTGCATATGTCTACTAAGCTGCTCAGATCATCTGTGCACGTCTTCTAAAAAAGAAAAGAAAAGAGGGTTCTACTGAGTTAAATGGGGTTTAAGCAAAATGGCACAAAATAAATAATTGTGGTTATTGTTTATAAAAAAGGACTGATTTTTTAAAATGTTTTTTTTTAAAAGCAAATGACCATTCTGGTAAATTGTTCCATTCCTTTTCCCGCCCACATGGCTCTGCCACACGGACAATATGGATGGGACATAATGGGATGTACATAGAAAAAAAGTAGGAAAACCAATTTCAATTCTGCATGTGCGTTCAAGATAAACTATGTCTGGATAGCTTTATGTCAAGGAAATGGAACCTGTGGATACTGTTTATTTTAATTTTATTTATTTCTGCAAATCATATGCTGTGTAATTACAGGAGACTCTGGTGGCACTGTGGGTTAAACCACAGAGCCTAGGACTTACCAATCAGAAGGTCGGCGGTTCGAATCCCCGAGACGGGGTGAGCTCCCGTTGCTCTGTCCCTGCTCCTGCCAACCTAGCAGTTCGAAAGCACGTCAAAGTGCAAGTAGATAAATAGGGACCGCTCTGGCGGGAAGGTAAACAGTGTTTCCGTGCGCTGCTCTGGTTCGCCAGAAGTGGCTTAGTCATGCTGGCCACATGACCTGGAAGCTGTATGCCGGCTCCCTCGGCCAGTAAAGCGAGATGAGCGCCACAACCCCAGAGTCAGTCATGACTGGACCTAATGGTCAGGGGTCCCTTTACCTTTACAATACAATAAAACTTTTTTTTAAAAAAGAGTTAAAACTGTAAAGTCAGAGTTCAATTAAAAACCCTGCTGGAATAATCATAATAATAAAAGTCTTCAAGCAACACCTGGAAGTTCAGCAAGGAGAGGTCTTGTCAGACCTCAACTGGAAGCGAATTGAAACAACAAAACCATTTTTTCTTTCTTTCCACTAGATGGCAACCTTGCAAAGTCCTTGTGGGTTTGTTTTTAAACTTCAGCAAAAGGTATTTTCTGGCCACAGGAGATAGGGAGATCCTCAATCAAGATCTCTCTCTCTCTCTCTCTCTCTCTTTTTAGCTTAAAGTGCTTTATGAGTTTATCCATTCTACGTGCAGGTTGAAAAATGTGGGGGGAATTTCTTCTAATATACTCCACAGGTTTAAAATTTCCAGCTGCTGGGTGGGGTGAAAAAGAAAGTGCTCCACAAAAGGATCTTCTGAGACATTTCGGGGCAGATTCAACTAGGCTTTGTGCTAGTGGAAGCCTTTGCATGGGAGAAGAGAGAGGAAATTGTTCTGTCTGGCAAGCAGAAATGTTCGAGTTTCTTGAATTATCACTGTAGCACAATGTTGAATTTCACCCTTTGACTGCAGTCCATACCTGGGAGTTGGGAGGGGGAAGAAATTTGGTTCGCTTCATATTTTAATGTGGACCTCCCTTATTTGCACTTCCCAAAACATAGAGGCAAACCAGAGCACACCTATCCTGTGAAATTCACCAAATTCACCAAATTCACCAAATTCTCCAAATTCTCCAAATTTTGCAATGCAGTTGTCCAAGCAAAATATGGGTACAAAAATGCCCATATTTACAAATGGGCATGGATACTAATGAAAGAAAATAATATACCAAGATGCATTGTTTTAGGAGAAATTGTGTGCCGGAATCTGTAAAAACAGGCAGAACAGCATACAAAAATGTGTATACTGGAAGAAATTTCAACTAAAATGCTGACATAATAAAACTACAAATTGATGTGGAAATGTGCTGAACTGAACTGAACCTTGGAAACGCCAGAAACTTAGTGAAAGAGAAACTGCTGGATTCATCTGTCCCGACCTTGATGTAAGCTCCACAGAACCCAACAGGATTTGCTTCTGAGCAGATGCGTATAGGCTTATTGGTTTATTTTTGTTTTATTGCATATTTGTGCTCTCTTTTTTTGTCAGTCATCACCATCATAATAATAACAGTACCCTGCCCATCTGACTGGGTTGCCGCAGCCACTCTGGGCAGCTTCCAACATATATAAAAACATAGCAAAACATTCAACATTAAAAAGCTTCCCTATAGGGGACTGCCTTCAGATGTCTTCCGAAGGTTATATAGTTACTCATCTCCTTGACATCTGAAGGGAGAGCATTCCACAGGGTGGGTGCCACAACCGATAAGGCCCTCTGCTTGGTTCCCTGTCACCTCACTTCTCGCAGAGAGGGAACCACCAGAAGGCCCTCAGAGCTGGACCTTAGTGTCTGGGCTGAATGATGGGGGTGGAGACGCTCCTCCAGGTATACTGGGCTGAGGCCGTTTAGAGCTTTAAAGGTCAGCACCAACACTTTGATTTTAATATTGTGAACTGTCCTGTGATCTTTGGATAAAGGGCAGTATACTTACTATAAGGACCTTCTGTGCTTAGCATTAAATTGAAAAGCTGCTGACACTGGCACATTCTGCACCATGCCTTGGTTGACCGTGAGCTAGGGAGTGAGGGCGGTGTGTTTCAGTGCTTCTCTTCCTTCCTGAATGCCATTTCCAGCAGGTGGTGCTGGAGGACTGCTTCTCAGTCTCCAGCTATTTATGACATGGGTCCCAGAGGGATTAATCTTTTCTCCCATGCTTCTAAACACCTACATGATGAAACTGCAGAATGAGTTCATTTGGGGATTTGGAGCGAGGTGTCCTCATCAGTATGCTAATGATACCTGGATCTCTTTCTCCTTTTCATCTGATTCAGGGGAGGCAGTGGAAGTGCTGAAGTGTAATGGAGGGCCAGTAAACTGAAACTTGATCCTGACAAATTGGAGTTGCTGGAAGTGGTAGAAGAGCAAATTTCAAATAAGCGATGTACTTGAGTTTGTGCATCAGAATCTGTGGATTTGGAAAGTTCATATAAAATAGCGAACTGAACAAATTTCTCCCCAGCTCGAGTTGGTAGCTTAAACTGCTCCATTTGTTACTACAGGCAGCCATGCTCAAAACTTCCAGTTTGGGCTTCTGCTGTCTTAGTTAGATCAGGGTCCTACTTCCGGCAATCTACAAGACTATCATTTATCTGTGGGTGGGTTTGCACAGGCATACGCCTTTCAGCTCCCAGAAAGTTTGTTCTCAAAATCATGTAAACGCACCGAGATTCCATCTACAGCACAGCCTAGAGCAAAGGGGGCTAAAAGAGTCGAATAGAGAAAGATACAGAGAGTTCCGGGATAGGAACTGGAAACAGGCTGCCCCACTCTTCTTAAAGATATTGTGCAGGCAAAATCCGATTACCGTATTTTTCGCTCTATAAGACGCACCCAACCATAAGACACACCTAGAGGAGGTAAACAAGAAAAAAAAAAATTCTGAATCAAATGTTGTTGAAGAGGAAGGAGGAGGGAGGATCAGGATAAGGAGCTGCCGGTCCGTCCACCCCTTTGGGGAAGCTGGATCTGCTGGCTGCCTAGCAGCGTTGTCCCTGCTGGGGGGATCAGAAGAGGCAGGCAAGATGAAGCGACACTCTTCAGCAATGCAGGAGGAGGAAATGAAGGGAGCCCTTACGGAGCCCCTTGCTTTCCTCCTCCCGCTTCACTGAAGAGGCGCTGCGCTGCGCTGTTGAACCCAGCAGAGCAACAGAGCAACTAAACATTCTCACTAAGAGCTGGGGAGGGGCCCCACCCATTTGCTACCTGGCACAGACCCCCTTTTCCATTGCTCCCGCCCTTCACTTTTCTTTTGTTCTCTTAAAGGATGAAGGACAGAAGGGGCTCTGTAAGGGCTCCCTTCCGTCCCTCATTGTGCATCGCTGTGAAGGCATCACAACAAGAGGCGCTGCGCAGCTCTCCCTCTTGCTGTGCTGGCTTCAGCGATAGCTGCGCAGCCTGCATTCGCTCCATAAGACGCACACACATTTCCCCTTACTTTTTAGGAGGGAAAAAGTGCATCTTATAGAGCAAAAAATACGGTAGATGTAGCAGAAGCAACAGCAGTCTCTTTGGCAACGCTTTACAGGAAGGCACTCTGTCTCCTCTCCTTTTTCATTCTGAATATGTCTTGCTTTAATTTGTGGGCCAAGGCTGGCCTGGCCTTCCCAAGGCATTAGCCAGGAGGGGAGGTTTCTTGTGGAAATCCCAACAGGATTCTGCAGAATATTGTTATGAGTTCATGGGTGCCAGGCCCCTTTAATCTCTGGATCCAGCAAGTGTTAAAAGCTAAATAAGCCCGGCTAGTATCCCAGGTTCAGGTGATCACCTGGGTGATTGGCCATTAAGAGAACAAAAGAAAAGCGATGGGCAGGAGCAATGGAAAAGGGGGTCTGTGCCAGGTAGCAAATGGGTGGGGCCCCTCCTCCAGCTCTTAGATAGTGAGAATGACAGAAGCTGGAGTTTAGAGTTGAAAGGTGTGTGCTCTGACCTAGAGGAAAAAAGCAACAGGCTGGAAAAGCAGAGAGGAAAAAGAGCCACGCCGGCTTTCTGCTTGAATCCAAGGCTGCAACTATGGGAGAAGCAGGACCTTCTTGGGGTGTCGATGCTGTGAACCCCTCCATCATGGGCTCAGGTTGTAAATATGGGCAAATAAACCATATATCATAAAGACACCACAGTCTCACTGTTCCTCATTCCCAAAAGGAAGCATGAACCCCAGATAAACTCCTGGTACCCCTGGAATCTTGCACTGCCTGGAGATTGGGATGGCACACAACAATATTTTTTAGCTATTTTGAAATACATTGGTTTAAATATTAGAGCAGGGGTCACAAACACAGCTGAAGATGGCCCCTGGCCCCTGCAAAAGGGTACACATCCCCTCAAAAATCTGCATTGCATGAGAGACTGTTTACTCTTCCTTCTCAGTTCCTGTTTGCACTGGCTAAGCCTGACAGATCCCCATGGCAGCCATTTTGTGTTATGCCTCAATCTTATGAGCTCCATTCCTAACTGTTACTCATGGCACTATCTTAAAAACTGCAAAGGTGCACACTGGCCCCATAAGATTGTCAACCCTTGTATCTGAGGCACAATCCACTCCTGTGGTTATACATACATGTTCACAGGAAGATGGCCGGGAACATACAGGTATCTGCTTTAGGCTGAGTCTGACCTTTCATTCTTGAAAAATGTGGTTTAATGGGAACTCTGCACATGCTGTGTGAGGTGTGTCTTGTTTAGATTTGTTCTGAGCAATAGCTCCTAACAAAAGGATGGCAAGCCACAGACATGAACAGGTCTTCATAAGCCAAAATAAGCACCCGGAACCACATTTAATGCAGGAAATGCATCAAGTTTGGTTGTTAATTATCCTTTACAGTGGTACCTTGGGTTACATACGTTTCAGGTTACAGACTCTTCAGGTTACAGACTCCGCTAACCCAGAAATAGTACCTCGGGTTAAGAACTTTGCTTCAGGATGAGAACAGAAATCGTGCAGCAGTGGCAAGGCAGCAGCGGGAGGCCCCATTAGCTAAAGTGGTGCTTCAGGTTAAGAACAGTTTCAGGTTAAGAACGGACCTCCGGAACGAATTAAGTACTTAACCCGAGGTACCACTGTACTAGGAATGGCTTCCCTCCAGCAAGCTTTTTCCAGGCTAATTGTAAGCATTCTTGTTTGCATTTCCTGGGAAATTCAAGCTCAATCCCCGCTGTGAGCACAAAGATTCCTCTTAAAACATGGTAGGAATTGCTTTTAACTCATGATGGCCCGTGACAGCTCACTGCTTTTGTTATTTAGTGTCACTCATTCCCCTCCCAGAAGTTAACAAGATTACTCTGCAAATTTAGGATAATACCAATTGATACAAGCCTCTTCCCTGTACCTAATTCCCTCTTGCACCCCCAAGTTGTTCAAATTTGGGGGGACACATATCCAGAAGGCTATTTCACTGTTTAAGATGCTCTAACCTCGTTAAACATGGCAGAAGCAGACTTCTCTTTTCCTCCATTTAGCTGCCTTCCCTCCTTGCTTTTCCTTCCAACTCCCTTGACTTTGGTTTGTTAATTTCTGGACTAATCTGTTTCAGTTCATGTCAGTTTCCCATTACAGTCATAGCTCGGGTTATAGACGCTTCAGGTTGCGTTTTTTTGGGTTATGGACAGCCGAAACCTGGAAGTACCTGTACAGGTTACTTCTGGGTTTCGGCGGTTGCGCATTGTAATGGTTCTAGGGGTTGCTCGTGCGTAAGTTGCCGCCACTCCTGGCTAGGTTACCTGGTTGAACCCTTTCTGTCTGGACAGCCTCAAGTTTTGTGTCTGCCTCAGTCGCTGGCAGAATCCGTCAGTGGGAGTTTCTTGAACCTTTTCCAGCATAAAACCTGTTTGACGCCCAGTCTCCTCTTACTCTCCCTGCGCGGAAGTCTTCTGCGCATGGAGGGTGTGGGCAGCGGAGTACCCGTGCCCTCTCCGCTGGTCTCCGGCGAGGAGTCTTGGAGCCACCTCTCCGATTCCCCCATCTGCCCCCTTCTCCACTGGTGTTACGCTGATTTCCTTCCCCAGCGGATGGGCTGCCTCTCTCCCTACTGGGACCCTCTCCGGCATCCCTCTGGAGCCTTCTCTCCGCCTCCAGCTCCGATGGCAGTTCCCTGACACGCATGCACAGATGTGCCGAATCGCAACCTGCCTGTGCGCAGACGCGCTGCTGCAGGTTGCGAACACTGTGGGTTGCAAACGTGCCTCCCGCACAGATCACATTTGCAACCCGAGGGTCCACTGTATTACAATCTTAATTTCCTTTCTCTGCATTTTCCACAGCTTTTAAAAAGTCCTTAAGAAAATTCATCAGCATTTAGGTCAAATTTCTCCTAATATTTCTATTTTTTGTATGCAATTTTGCCCAATATGCACATTTTTGCAGATCAGTTCCTCCTAAAATAAATATTGGAAGGGTGCCATCTTTGTTCTTTTTGGTACCTACTGAAGGCCTTCCTCCTTCAACCAGACTTTTCAGTTGAGATCCTTCCCAGTGGATTGTTTTATTTATTTATTTATTTTTTAAAATTCCATCTTACTTTATTTTATTTTGCAATGTTATACAATTACAATACAATTGAATTGAACACAATCACACAATTCATCATGCTTTACAGTATAATCCTCACTGTATATAGATCTATGTGTAAATATATATTTTCCTTATTTCTAGCATTGTGTCTTCCCTTCACCAAAGTTTGGCTTCTTTTGTTTTTCAAAACTTTTATATTGTGTTATAAGTATTATTAACTAATTTCTTTCTATCTTTACCCTTAACTTTACGAACTCAGTCAATACATGTCAATAAATTTGTTTTGGAACAATGTTTTGTCATATACTCTGCCACACATTCCCATTCTTTCCTCAGTTTCTGATTTGATTGAAGTCATAGAATCATAGAATCATAGAGTTGGAAGAGACCACAAGGGCCATCGAGTCCAACCCCCTGCCAAGCAGGAAACACCATCAGAGCACTCCTGACATATGGTTGTCAAGCCTCTGCTTAAAGACCTCCAAAGAAGGAGACTCCACCACACTCCTTGGCAGCAAATTCCACTGTCAAACAGCTCTTACTGTCAGGAAGTTCTTCCTAATGTTTAGGTGGAATCTTCTTTCTTGTAGTTTGGATCCATTGCTCCATGTCCGCTTCTCTGGAGCAGCAGAAAACAACCTTTCTCCCTCCTCTATGTGACATCCTTTTATATATTTGAACATGGCTATCATATCACCCCTTAACCTCCTCTTCTCCAGGCTAAACATGCCCAGCCTGTCTAATAGCTGCTGTCAGTTTGGCCAACTCTATAAACTCACAAAGCTAGATTTGCCACTCCTATATTGAGGGAACAATGTCCTCTTTCCAATTTTTAGCTATTAGTATTCTGTAGTGGAATTGTTTTAATATGTTTCATCACTTGCTGTATGTCACTCGGGACTCCCTGGGAAGGAAGGGCAGGTTATAAGTTTAATAATAAAAAATAAAATAAATATATGAAATGAAAAGTTATGTTGATGGTGAAGCACTGAAAAGAATAGATGCCCACATGTAGAAGGCTAAGGATCACTGCCTAACTTGTAAGAATATGTTTTTTTATCAACTTTTCCTCCTTATTCCCAACAATCACTCAATATAGCCAGGCTTCCCCCCCCCCAAAAAAAATTCTGCATCTTTTCAAGATTAGCTGGCAATAACAGGAGTTATTTGTTGAAGAATTGTTAAAGGTTATGAGTCTTCTCTTTTGTTTCAATATTGCCAGTTTTCTTTTCATCTGACAGCAGTTAAGGCAATAGGAAACCTCCTCAGGCAATTGTGATGTAAGCAGAACTTTTGACTAGTGATGAGTCAGTGTTTCAGTCGCCATAGAACACACAGACTGTGGTACAAGAAGGGAAATTGTGCTTGGGGTTTCCGTTGCTGAGCATGGAAGAAGATGGGTGAACACCCAGAGCTTTTTCTTTCTTTTTACCTTTCTGGAAAGCCTGGACTCTCGAAGGTGACGCCTTACAGCAAAAAATTTAAAAATAAAAAAATAATCTCACAACGCTATGAGTTATTTCCTGATTTCCTTCACCCCTGAAATCAAGAAAGGGGTGGTCTGTGCTTTGTCAAAACAGCGCCTCGTCCTAAACCGCAGTGTCGCTGTTTCGAGAAAAATTGTCACCTGTCACCAATGCATCACTTTTTCTGCTCTGCATTCTAGGGAATGCACAGCAATTCTTTCCAAACGATGCAGAAGGGTCTAGAAACAAACCTCAAGAAGGCAAATTGCGTGCTTCGTAATTTTACGACAAACCCCGCTAATTATAAGGGAAAGTCTCTGCCAATTAAAAAAGGTCATTGTGCTTTGTCAGTGGAAAAGAAAAGTGACGATGCTTTCCACTAGAAGGAAATTTTCATTGTGTGTCATTTGATACAATGGATTCTTCTAGCCATAAAATTCCAGTGAGAGAAGAGGCGTAATGATATCCTCGCCTCAGTCCAAAAGCAGGAGGGTTAAGGCAGCCCTTAGAATAAGTCTCCTACCTTTCAGTCAGCTATGGAAAACCCAGAAGCCCTGGCTTTGTGTATATTTACATTGAGGGTCTTCACTTTGTAGGCCATCCTCTACCCCAGGATTTTCCCAAACTTGGGTCTCCAGCTGTTTTGGGGCTACGATTCCCATCATCCTTGACCACTGGTGCTGCTAGCTAGGCAGGATGGGAGTTGTAGTCCAACAACACCTGGAGACCAAAGTTTGAGAAACCGTGCTCTACACCATGCTGAAATATTGATATGATGAAGGATGGCATATGTTTTTTAAACAAATAAAATGTACCAGATGAAATAAGCTATGGTGAGCAAATGTTTGATGGCATATTATAAGTCTGACGCTGACATAAGGAGGAGTGACTTGATTATCTTAGTGCCTAACTACGCGCTCTATTAATTGCATGGCTTGCAGGCGTGTTAAAGGATCTTTTTTTTAAAACCCAGTTCCTCAACTTACTGTTGAACCCAACTTGTGGCCCTACCAAGGCAGTGGGGCGGTGGGGGAAAACAGTATCCTTGTTTTCTTGTGTGGCTGAGAGGCATTTTTGTGTGCTCTGGTGTGGGATTTTGAGGTAGGGCCTGCATTCAGGGAAGTGCTCAGCCCCGGAAGCAGGGCCTGGAAGCAGACCAGAGAGAAGACTGATTAAAGGTGCTCAAAAGGTCCCTAAGGGATATTGGAAGGCAACATTTTCCCTGCACCCCCTACCAGTAGCCCAAGGGAGTCCACCAGAAGTGGTTCATGCCATGGTGGGCCCCAGCATCAGCCCACCTCTTCTGTCAGCTGACAGCATATCAACTGTCACTTCAGCTGGTTGACCAATGGGCACATGCCTATTCTTCTGTAACAAATAAAGTTGTGGCCTATTTTACCCTTATACTTGGGCTCTTAGTCATTATTCGCCATTTATCCCCATACCCCAACCCCACGACTATCCTTTTGGAAATCCAATGGCAAGCTTGACACTGACATGCAAATCCTGGCCATATTTGTAGTGATCTATTTATTGGGTTCACAGTGGAGCCTCTGCATCTTGTGAGTCCCAGCACCCCATTCAATTCAGCTGAAGGGCAGTGCAATGGAGAAGTTTGCCTCGCCTCACAAAGGATATTGTAGAGCTAGAAAACATTCAGAAAAGAGTAACCAGAATGATCGAGGGGAGCAACTGCCCTGTGACCAAGGAAAGGTTACAACATTTGGGGGCTTGTCAGTTTAGAGAAAGGGCAAGATAAGAAGGGGGCATGATAGACGTGTGTAAAGTTATACTTGGGGAACTTTAGAACGCAGAGCCATCCAATGAGCGACAAAGAATGATATATACTGCCTTGAGTGCTATGGGGAACAGGTGGTATATAAATGTACTAAAGTAAATAAATAATAATAATTTTATTATTTATACCCTGCCCATCTAACTGGGTTACCCCAGCCACTCTGGGCGGCTTGCAACAAATTAAAACACAATACGCCATCAGACATAAAAAAAATTCCTGATACAGGGCTGCCTTCAAATGTCTTCTAAAAGTCAGATAGTTGAGGGGTTTTATTGACATCTGATGGGAGGGAATTCCACAGGGTGGGCACCACTGCTGAGAAGGCCCTCTGCCTGGTTCCCTGTAACCTCACTTCTCGCAGGGAGGAAACCGCCAGAAGGCCCTTGGCACTGGACCTCAATGTCAGGGCTGAACGATGGGGGTGGAGATGCTCCTTCAGGTATACAGCACCGAGGCCGTTCAGGGCTTTAAAGGTTAACACTTTGAATTGTGTTCAAAAACGTACCGTGAGCCAATGTAGGTTTTCAGGACCAGTGTTATATAAAGAAAACTAATTAAAAGAAAATAACACCAGGCTAGTAGCAGGCCTATGAATATTGCAGACAAATTGGTTATATGAATTTGTGAAAAAATAAACAAAACAAAACAAAACAAAACAAAAAACAAAACAAAACAAAACAAAACAGGAAAAGGTTTAAATTACATGAGGAATAAGCCAGACACCAGGCAAATCATTTCTTATTGTTATCATTTATTGCGTTGATCATTATTTATTTATAATATTTATTTTAGCAAAGTAATGGAATTATGTATTGACAGCACTGCAGCCATAAAACTACTAGCACTTTTGCAAAGCTAAGCAGAGGCTGCTATGGTTTCAAATTGGATGGGGAACAGTGTGTTGAGATGCCTGTCTTGCAAGGGGTTGGATTAGATGACCCTTGGGATCCATTTTATAATCCCATGATCTAATAATTTCATATTAGAGGCTTTTTCTTACTTAATTTTTTAAAATATTGCTTCTGTAGTTTGCATGAATAATGAATAAAACATAGTTTTTCTAAAAAGATTATATATATATATATATATATATATGCTTTCGTAGATTTTCACGGGTACAGGAATGCAGGTTTTGGTGTCCTCGGGTGTCTTCCCGTGTAAAAGTTGGGGTGTCTAGGCGACGTTTCGACGAGGTCTCACTCGTCATCTTCAGGCTGGTGCTTTCGGCTTCTTGTTACTGGAACAGAGCAGGATCTTAGTGTTTGAGTTCCTATAAATACTGTTGAGGAGGTGTGGTGTATAGCCTCCAATGTTCTGGGCAGAGAGGAGGTTCCCAGGCTAGTGTGCCTTTTCTTCTTTTGTTCCTTAATTACTTGAGGGATATCTTGAGTGATTTCTTGAGTGATTTCCTGAATCCCACTTAGGTGGGTCATTAGGTGTGGATTAGTTGCTAAAGCCTTCGTGTCTTGAACTCTTGAACTTTGTGAAGAGTTTTTCTGAGAAGATGGCTGTACTGCACTTGGTTGTGCTCTGGCTTGGCTTCGTGTATAGGGGCGAGCTGTGGTTTTGTGGCCTGTGCCAGCCAGATCTGTGTAGGGATTGCAGGGGGGTGCAGCATCCGGAGGTGCCACCCTGGTTTGGCTACTGGGTGGTGTCTGTAATTTATCTGTGGAGAGGGTCTGGGTTTGGGTCTGGTGTGGTTGATTGGTGATGGCGTTCTGTGTGCCTCTGGATCTGGTGTCAGATTTTGTGGGGAGGGCTAATTTCCAGATGTCTGGCAAGCGGGATGTGTCGTCACGCTTGTTCATGTTGTGAGGGTGTTTCTCTATCTCGATGGCTTCCATGATTATTCTCTTGTGGTGATGTTCCATGTTAAAGAGCAATTTGGAATCTGCAAAATTAATTTCGTGTCCTGTTTCTTTCATGTGTTGGAAAAGAGAGGAAGTTTTTTCTTCTTTTTTGACGGCATTCTTGTGTTCTGCGATACGTGCATTTATTCGTCTGTTTGTTTAGCAAAATCCTCCATAAACACAAAATTAGCAAAATCCTCCATAAACACAATATCAAAACAGCCTTTTGCACCAACCAAAAAATAGCCAATATCCTCAGAAACCCCAAGGATAAAATTCAGTTGGAAAACCAAGGGGTCTATGAAATACCCTGCAAAGTCTGCCCAGCCACGTACATTGGACAAACAAACAGACGAATAAATGCACGTATCGCAGAACACAAGAATGCCGTCAAAAAAGAAGAAAAAACTTCCTCTCTTTTCCAACACATGAAAGAAACAGGACACGAAATTAATTTTGCAGATTCCAAATTGCTCTTTAACATGGAACATCACCACAAGAGAATAATCATGGAAGCCATCGAGATAGAGAAACACCCTCACAACATGAACAAGCGTGACGACACATCCCGCTTGCCAGACATCTGGAAATTAGCCCTCCCCACAAAATCTGACACCAGATCCAGAGGCACACAGAACGCCATCACCAATCAACCACACCAGACCCAAACCCAGACCCTCTCCACAGATAAATTACAGACACCATCCAGTAGCCAAACCAGGGTGGCACCTCCGGATGCTGCACCCCCCTGCAATCCCTACACAGATCTGGCTGGCACAGGCCACAAAACCACAGCTCGCCCCTATACACGAAGCCAAGCCAGAGCACAACCAAGTGCAGTACAGCCATCTTCTCAGAAAAACTCTTCACAAAGTTCAAGAGTTCAAGACACGAAGGCTTTAGCAACTAATCCACACCTAATGACCCACCTAAGTGGGATTCAGGAAATCACTCAAGAAATCACTCAAGATATCCCTCAAGTAATTAAGGAACAAAAGAAGAAAAGGCACACTAGCCTGGGAACCTCCTCTCTGCCCAGAACATTGGAGGCTATACACCACACCTCCTCAACAGTATTTATAGGAACTCAAACACTAAGATCCTGCTCTGTTCCAGTAACAAGAAGCCGAAAGCACCAGCCTGAAGATGACGAGTGAGACCTCGTCGAAACGTCGCCTAGACACCCCAACTTTTACACGGGAAGACACCCGAGGACACCAAAACCTGCATATATATATATATATATATATATATAGCACAGATGCAAAGACCACGATATCCACCTGGTGCATCATTCACTGCCCCGAGAACCCCCCCTTTAAAACATTTAAAACAAAAGTTTCTAGTCCCTGTGGCTTGAAGGCAAGCTGCATCTGGTGAAGACATCAGAGGGCTGAGCAGGACAGGAGAGACAACCATTGCTGTGCTTAGCTTCTCCTCTGTCCCTCCAAAAAAAGAGGCATAAATTGAGCAAGCTGTGGCTTCCAAAAGCGACCTGTATCTCTTCCTGAGCTAGCATTTTGCCAGGCAGTTATAGCAGGGCTGGGAAGTGGGGTTGCTAGAGATTTATTGCTACCTTCTGTGTTTTTACAGAAACTAGTACTTGTTGCACTTGTTGTATTTAAGGCAGCAATACAGAATCACAACAGACCGATTTTCTTCCTTGCCTCCCCACCCAATATTGTTTAAAAGGTAAGCAGAAATTATCTCAAGAGGCAGCGAAGTAGATTTGTTGCCATTTGCAATGGGAGTTTCTTGCCAGGTACTTGTTCCTTCAACGGTCTTTGCTTGGACTTTCCACCATACAAATTGTCATACTGATTAAGCAAACCAGTTTTTTAGAAGCAGAATTCATTGTGCAAACAGAGACTTAACCACCTATGAGTAGGTGAGAAATCCTGTCATCATTCAGCCCAACCACTGGTGACAGATGAGCTGAAACCAAGCCTGCGACTGAAAATTTTCTTCTGAAGAGTTTCCAGCTCACCTCTGGACGTTGACTGCAAACCAGAAAATCTTCAGCAGCTCTTGCTCTGAAATGAAACTAAAAGCAGGAGCATACCTAGGTGTTGTCAGGTTGGCACCCATCAAGGGCCCAGGCCCAGGGGGGCACAGAAATCGTGCCTCTCCACTCTGGCTCAAAGTGGCTAGGAGACCACTCCTTAGCTGCTCTGGGCAGCCAGGCCCAGAGGAATCCAGTCACAGGTGTGAGCTGCTGCAGAAGCCCTGCAGTGCCTCCTCCCCAGTCGGCCAGTGATGCTATAAGAAGTGTGAGAGGAGCACCAATTGAGGCTTGGAGCCCATTATTGTCAGTAGGTCTACTCTGAGTAGAACTTAGGTGGCTATTGTGGACAAGTGGAGGTCAATATTATTGGCAATTTTGTCTGCTGCATATACATAAACACTTATGGGGAACCTTGTTAGATCAGGCCAAAGGCCCATCCACCCAGCATTCTGTTCCCACAGTGGCCAACCAGATGACTCTGGGAAGCTCACAAGCAGGACTTCAGTGCAACAACATTCTCCTCTGTGGAAGCAGAACATAGCCTTACTACTTTTCCCGATGCAAAACTGGGACGTGCATCTTCTGGGACATGCTCCCAGGAGAGTCACATGACCCGCACCTTGCTCTTGCCCTGGAAAAACACATTTTTGTGTGCGCGTGAGATCTCATGCAGTGCCCCCCAAATGCACGTTTTTTGGGTGCCATGAAAGATCACAGCCCCCCAAAGCACTTTTTCGGGGCAAGAGCGCAGTGCCTGTGTGAGATTGCGGACCCTCCAAATGGCTGCAAGATCTCATGAGAAAACATGGGATGCCCCGTTTGGTTAGTGGCCATTGATAGCCATATCAACTATGAATTTGTTGAATCGTTTTTTAAAGACATCCAAATGGATAGATTTGTGGGAGCAAACAGTTTAACTGTGTATTTACTGTGTGCAGAGGTACATTGTTTTCTTTAATCGGAATCTTCCAACATTAAAAACACAAGAAGAGCCTGCAGGATCAGGCCAATGGCCCTACTAGTCCCACATCCTGTTTTCACATTGGCAATGAGATACCTCTGGGAAGTCTGAAACCAGGACTTGGGCACATCAGTGTTCTTTTTCTTGTGGTTCCCAGCAACTGGCATTCAGAGACATACTCCTTTGTCCATCTGTATGACTTCCTTGAATGTCCCTGAGGAAAGGATAAAGGGCCCCAGGATGGTTTAATCCAGTCAAAGGTGGCTATAGGGTTGCAGTGCTCATCTCGCTTTCAGGTCGAGGGAGCTGGCGTTTGTCCACAGACAGCTTTCCAGGCCATGTGGCCAGCATGACTAAACCGCTTCTGGCACAGCGGGACACCGTGACAGAAACCAGAGCACACGGAAATGCCGTCCACCTTCTTGCCGCAGCAGTACCTATTTATCTACTTGCACTGGTATGCTTTAGAACTGGTAGGTTGGCAGAAGCTGAGACAGAGCAACAGGAGCTCACCCTGTTGTGGGGAATCGAACCGCCAGTCTTCCAATTGGCAAGCCCAAGAGGCTCAGTGGTTTACACCACAGAACCACCCGTGTCTCATGAGTTCTCGTACACTGTGCTACGCATCATGTATAACTTTATACACCTGTAAATGCTCCTTCTTTCCCACCTACTATTATTACAATTTATTATGCGCCCTTCACTCTAAGATCCCAGGGTGGGTTACAGCTATTACAACACAACATTAATATTAGGACACAATATTAAAAATAGTTTTAAAACAATTTAAAATTACAAAAATAAGGTAGGTCCTAAAAAAATACATCCTGAGTGCCAAAACCCATGGAAAAGAGGTATGAGCATTTTTATTTTAGTTAGTTCATAAAATTCATACCTTGCTTGATCATTCAAATGCTCAAAGCGTATGAAAGTTTACAGATGAAATGAATGGAAAGCACTGGACCTGTACTGCAATTAATTAGCACATTTCCTTTTTAAAGAACAGATTTACATGTGTGGTTTGATTTTGTAAAAAAGACTACCAGGTAGCTTGAGGAATGTTAAATCATAGAAGCATTTTTGCAATTATTGTTATTTGAGTACCTAAGGGTGGAGATGGCACACATATGACAGTTCTTCAGAATTCATAGTGGTGTCACAGAACCGTTATTGCTTTTGGCATCATGTGAACTGCAAGGTTACACTAGAAATTTGAATCTGAAATCTGTTTCCAGATCTGTTTAACTGTGAAGGCTTATAAAGAATCCTGGGAACACCAGCTCTATGTAAGGCTAAGGACTTTCTAGCAAAAATCTCTTTTGCAATGACAAATTCCAGTATTCAGAAGAAATAATGGCAGTTACATAGGTTCGCAGTGGACTGCTATAATTGATATTGCTTCAAAACAATGGAGGAACAATTCAGGAACAATGGAGGATGACAGAAACAAATGTCCACACAATGAACAATGGCAGCCCTAACATATTATCTCCAGTGCTCTTAAAAAAACCTCACACAGCAACTACGTATATTGTCTGTGTGCCACTGACTGAGATTCTTTAGGAATCTGTTGTGGAATCTATTTTATGTGCTCTTAGGTTACAATTCAGAGATGAAGATTTCAATAAGGTATTATTTAGTCTAGAGAAAAGGACCAGGAAATTATATAGGATGAACGAGATGATTTCAAAAGTGGATTAATGGAAACAGAATATGATTCAGGCACACCGATCATTTGAGGGCAAATAACACACATTTTTGTTCATCAGCTCGGAAAAGAAAAACGATCCAGGTTATTGATTTGTAGCTGATTGCCACTTTGTGATCCATGTGATGATGTGAGTGCCTAGAAGGCAATTTCTGGATATTTTGGTTGAAGCATTTTCAGTGGCTGGTTGTAAAGGCATATTGCTATCCTTCTGCACCATAGAGGCTGGTGGAGCAACTGCTCACCTGGCTTTCCAATGCTGCGCATCACTGCAAGGCAGGGAGGAGCTTGGCATGGCATGGGGGCAGCAACGGGAGAGTCACATTGGCTCCTCAACTGTGCCCACACCTTGCTGAGCTCCCAGCTGCCTTGCCCCACCCCCTCCCAGTAACCAGCATCAATTCATTGTGTTGGGAAGTTAGTGTCAGTATATGGAAACATCACAGCTGCAGACAGCCAGATTGTTGACATCACATGATGCGCCTATCTGTGGGAAGGAATTTCCCCGGACGTTCACAGGCTGGATAAGTCTTTGTGAAGAGTGTAATTTGAAACCTTCCATTTGCGCATGCTCAGGATGATGAATTTGATTATTCTGAGTATAGTGGTACGGTAAGTGACACAGAAAGCTCAGAGAGTTCTGTTGACACAGTTATTGAGAAAGGTTCACACACAAAAGCTAGATCTTTACAGGTTAAGGATGAACCACTGTTTACTATTGGAACTGGTTCTCCAAAAAGTCCTGAGACTGAACCAGTCAGCAAAGAGGATCAGCACCTCATACGCAGGTCTGAGAGAATCACAAAGGGCGTACCACCCAAGAAGTATTCTCAAGAGTTTGCTAGTTCAGCTGTTGCATGTATTACAATTGTTGACAACTCAAGCCAGGTTAAGGGTGTGTCTAAGTCAGAGACAGAGGCACAACAGGAAGTTGCTAAGCGTAACACTACGTTCTCTAACCAAGGTAATGCAGAAGCACTCATTCCTTGGAAAACAGACAACCAGAGAGGTACATTGGTGAAACCAGTGGCGGGTAGTTCCAAGGGTGAAACTAAAACAACAGGGGATTGTTACATGTATAACAACTGTTTGTTTTCTTCTCTGGATCAAGCTTTGTCCGCAGCTAACAATGATTCACATGGGGGAGGATGTCAGTATATGGAAACATCACAGCTGCAGACAGCCAGATTGTTGACATCACATGATGTGCCTATCTGTGGGAAGGAATTTCCCCGGACGTTCACAGGCTGGATAAGTCTTTGTGAAGAGCATAATTTGAAACCTTCCGTTTGCGCATGCTCAGGAAGTTTGTCAGACTTGCTAGAAGAACTGAGCTGAAAGGACATGTTTTTCTCTAGTGCTGTAATGTCAGAAATAAACATTATGTAAATAGATTTCTGACTTATTTTCTTTCCCCTGCGGAAGCAGGAGAAGGGTGTGTGTGCATTTTACCCACTCTTGGGAAAATGTCGCCTATCAAAATCTCCATGGTCTGTCTGGATGTCAGCCAGAGGAGGTTACCGGTATGCAAGCTCCGAGGACAGTGAGAGAAGCCAGCCTCTGTGGAGAGGGCTTGCAAACCGACAGTTAGGTGTCAGGGATTGGACCCAAGAGGGAGAGATGGAGGAGGAATGGTGGAGACCCGCCCCCTTCTCCTGTCACTGCAGGAGAAGGTGAATGCAGCATTGATTTGCAGCAGAGGTTTGAGGAAGGTCACAGCTCAGAGACAAAAGAACAGAAGAGTTCGGAAGTGTTAGAAGAACAGAGGGAGACAGAGGCAGGGCAGCCAACTGACACATTGTCACTGGAGAGTATTTCTGACCCACCCTCCTTTTCCCAGAACTCATCGTTCGTTAAGAGTGCAGGAACAAAGGACTCAGAGACAATTGGCCACGAGCGGCCACCGTAAAGGGAGGTGCTGTTGCTAGGAAGCAGGAGGAGGAGTCCAGTGGGAGCAATGCCATTGTCAGGGCTTGCTGCATTCTTTTGTCTCTCGCTATTATGAATGAATACACTCATTAAAAAGGACCCTACCTTGTTTTCTCTGCTCTTGCTGCAACCAGGGGAGGAATAGCTTTCCCTAACATGGAAAGAAGAAGGTATCCCAAACAAGATTATTCTGATACAGTTATACTAAGAAAAAAATCCAGCTTAGCACCTACAACAGAAGTTTCTTAACATCAGAAACTTCAATGTGGACAAGAGAGCAGGCTGGTATTCCAAGCACCTAAGACCCTGTGTCACTGACCTTAAGGTGGCCATACGGGTATAAAAGACCTCCAGAGCGAGACTGCAGTGAGAAGCTGTTCAATGGCATTACTTGTGGGCTTAATTGGCAAAACCTGGTGTGCTCTTGTGTACTTATTATGGGTCTCACCCACAGGTTGCTTAAAATCACTCCACACAATGACTGTCTCCACTTTACCCGCTGCTCAGTGCATCACTATGTCCATCAGGCCAGCCCACCGCAGAGAGTCCTATCTTGACACAGAGAAAAATATGGTGAAATGGTACACAGTTGTCCTGGTCCTCATTGCTGGATGAAGAAGTTGAACTCCCAATCTGGTTTCTGCCAAAGGTGTTTTTTCCCCCATAAATCAGATCGGTACACGGGTAAGGCACAGGTTACAAGATGCAACAGGTACATGAGAGGCACATGGCTAAGCACAACTAAGGCATTGGCTAAACAAGCAATATGTCCCTCTGCATCTTCCTTTTGAAGAGTGAGGGTCGGCACAGCGTTAGTGCGACAAGTGGCCCTTCCCAGGACCACATTTTCCAAGAGATATTTCACTGCACAGCCACAGAGCTCCTCTGGGCAGCTTAAAATGTTAAATACGTTAAAAAAGAAGGAAGAGGAAGCCCTCAGACCACCTTGTAAGTATAGTATGGGCCAAATATGCTGTTGGGTCTATTGATTGTATGGCTCATTCCACAGATCAACCATCTGTTCCATGCATTGGTCACAAGGGGGCAAAAAGAGGAGGTTTGCTCCAAAATGCAGAATTCTCTCCATCCCTACCTCACACTACAGTTGGGTGAATATCTCAATTTTGGTTCCTCTCAGTTTCTCATGTGCCCAATCTTAAGTTCAGGTTTCTACATATCCACTTCTCATGAATATTTATTTTGGTGCATATTTCTCATAGTACAATTTTTGTATGCAATATTGCCTAACGTACAGATTTTTGCAAAGCAAATTTCCCAAATTGTACTGGTTCTAGTTGCAGAAACATGGCATATTGTGTTAACTCAAAGTCCATTGTGTGGGATTCTGTCCTACTCTCATGAGACTATGTGGATAATAGATTTTCCCAGATGTTCTTAATGTATAATGTGATTTCAACGAAATAAGTTTGCTCATAAAATGGGACTTTCCCCCCTTCCCCATGCATTCTCCCCAGATAAGCTCCAAGGGCTTGGAGGACCCCTAAAACAGAATTAGGGGGAGTGTGGGGAGATAAGAGGGGGAGAATGTTTCACTGCACAAGCAGAAATCCTTGTGAAGATGGAATATTGATATAATGGACTTTGCAAAGAACTCTATGATAATTATTTTTTATCATCCATACGGCAGATATGAAAGGCAGATATATCCTTTTTTGGTATTTTCTTTTGATAATAATTATCTTTTTGGTCTTATCTTTTAATAATGATGAGTGCAGCATTAATCAATACTAAAAAAAAAGGAAGACAAGCGACATGCCTGTCAAAATGACCCATTAACCACATGCAATTGTTTCTTTGCTTTCTGATGGTTTGCAAAAAAAAAATAAAAAAAATGCACATCTCAGTCACTAACACATACGCTTTGCAATATTACACTTTGAATCTGAATTTCCTGTCTTGCTTGTCCCCTCACCACAAAGTTTTAAAGCAGTTTCAGGGTAGTGTGCATAGGGTTTCCTTTAAAATGGGGTGGGGGCTGATGTGGAAATTCTCCTGTGTCCTCTTGGTGGTGTGGGCTTGCTTTCGAGGGATCCTTGAAGAACCATAGGTTGGACACGTAGCTAATCATTCATCATGCGGAACCATTCATCATTTAAAGGAAACTTTAAACACTACAATCCCACAAACCAAGCCTATTAATAAACACCAGACACGCCTCCTATCTAACACCATCTCCTGAAATGTGTGAAAAATGCATTAAAATGTTCAGCGGCCAGGTATAAATATCACCACCCAGAGTGGCTAAGATCAAACTGCAAAGTGCCATTGACAACCAAGTTAGACTACTCGAGTGGGGCTGACATCCAAACATACAACAAAGCAGCATTTCCATTTTGAGTCAAGAACCATGGTTTGGAAGATTTGCCTGTTCCTCTTTCTGGCTATTAGTTATTCTGATGGACACGTCCCCTCTGGGCCACTTTTTGAAAGCATGAAAGAACATATAAGCAAGCTGCAGAGAGAATTCGTAAGTATAACTTCTGATAATCTTATTGTCTTTTCTTCATTTGCCTATACTCTGGCTTATTTGAGGAGGCCAATATTCTTGGGCAGAGAGCTAAGACCTGGTTTTATGACACTATGTGTCATTCATTTTGTAATCTTTTTGTATTTTACCGATTTTGGTGATTCTTGTAAAGTTGCAGGGAAGTTTCTTCCATTGCCTTCACAAGAGAATTTGAAATATCCTCGGTGTTTTATAAGACCACGCAATTTAGTATTATTCATCAGCCTGACGTGTACAGCTGGTACAAATCTATGTGTGGTTTTATTTATAATGAATCGTTCAGGAATAGGAATCGACTAGATGGAGTGGGCGAACACAACCGGTCACTTGCCACCCAAAACATATTTCATTCCTTCAGCCCTCAAAGAACCAGTCACCTCTCCTAAGACTAGCTCAAGATAATCACAACAGCTTTCTTAGCACAGCTTCATATCTATCGAGTGCTTTTCACTGTGACGTTAAACAATACAAAACTGAATTCCTCATGGTAATATATTTTTCTAAATATTATATTAATTATAATGATTGTTGTTGCTGCTGCTTTTATTGCTTATTTAATTTATAATGTGCCCCTCCCCATAAAGTCCAGAGTGCATATATATCAGTGTGAGGGCTCCCCCTCATTATGGATCCCAAGGGCCTTCAAAACCTGAGGGATTCTTGTGCCTTCGGGGAGATGACGACTGGTGATCTCTCCATTCAGATGAGTTTAGAACCTTCCCCATCCTCAAATCCCTCCTGAGATCTGCTTATCCAAGCAGTTTTGCTTCCCCATTAATCCCTCTTTCTTCAGTTACACCGGTCGCCTCTCCTTTCCTCCTCTTCTTGACTCACTCTTGGGGTAGCAAACCTCAGAAGTGATGCCTTTTCCTTCCTTCCTTTTAAGTTGACAAGCCTCACCCATAGGCTAGCTCTTGATTCCTTGGCTACCGCTCCTTCTTCGTACTTGCTCCCTCCTGGCTTGGAGCCCCTTGTAAATGTATTGCCTGCCATACCTTTACCCTCTGTTTGGTCGAGCATCTCTCTACAGTGGTCGATACAAGCTTGTCAGTTCTGTTATTCAAGTTTTATAATGTTATAATAGGCGTCCATTTTGGGTGAGACACACGGTACTTAAAAAAAAGAAGAAAGATTGCCAGCTTGGTGAATTTATTGCAACTGGAATATTGTTAAATGTAGAAGATATTCAAGTGAAAATAACTCATGCACATTTAGTCCAACAGAATGTGTTTGTTCCTCTAGGGCAGCATTCACTAACCTAACCTTCTCCAGATGTTTCAGACTACAATGTTGGAAGCCACCCAGAGTGGCTGGGGCAACCCAGTCAGATGGGAGGGGTATTATTATTATTAAGCATGGGCAATGAGCAAAGATTATGGGAATTGTTGTCCAAAACATTTAGAAGGCATCAGGAGAGGGGAGACTGCTCCTGAGTAAAGATCCGGGGTGTACGTGGAAGTGAAAGCAGAGTATACACAGTCTTTCTAAACTGAAACCTATAAGGGAATTTGCTTTAAAGTTATCTTTGAAGTGAATCAGATGACTCAAACCTGGGGCGGGGGGACAATTTATATGCCACTTAATTACAACAGTCTTAATTACAAGAATCTCAAAGCAGTGTACAAGTATAATAATAATAATAATAATAATAATAATAAGACGCGGGTGGCGCTGTGGGTAAAACCTCAGTGACTAGGACTTGCCGATCGCATGGTTGGCGGTTCGAATCCCCGCGGCGGGGTGCGCTCCCGTTGCTCGGTCCCAGCGCCTGCCAACCTAGCAGTTCGAAAGCACCCCTGGGTGCAAGTAGATAAATAGGGACCGCTTACTAGCGGGAAGGTAAACGGCGTTTCCGTGTCCTGCGCTGGCTCACCAGATGCAGCTTGTCATGCTGGCCACATGACCCGGAAGTGTCTGCGGACAGCGCTGGCTCCCGGCCTCTAGAGTGAGATGAGCGCACAACCCTAGAGTCTGGCACGACTGGCCCGTACGGGCAGGGGTACCTTTACCTTTACCTTAATAATAATAATAATACAGTTAAAATGATGAAATCAGAATTTTGTTGAAATGCCTGCTGGAAGAAAAGTCTTCAGTAGGTGCCTGAATGTTCAACAGTATCTAACACACTGCTTCTGTAGATACCACAGCAGCCAACTCCTAGGGGCTGAGAGGTTGTCACCCCTCCAATAAAATATTTGAGGGGGCCGGGATTCCCAAAGTTAATAGGCATATATGCCATTCAAATGGTGTGTGCGCACCATATCATGTGGGTGATCATGTGTTGCCTGTGGCCCCCCCCCAATATTTTATTCAAGTTGGCACCCATGGTGGATATGAGCTGTACATCTGGGCCTCAGTCATGTGACTAAGGAGGAAAAATGCTGGAGCTGAGCCTGAATGTTCATGGTCCAAACTGAATAATGCTACATGTTTGGTTGAGACATTTGCGTTTTGTATTGCAGAACACCAGTCAGCCTGATGTTGCTGAGGGTGGCGCTATTTTCAGGACTCATCTGAAGAACGCTCTATGGTCACAGGTAATTGTCTCAATTTGTGTAAATATTTGGACAGGTTTCGTACAACACCAATCATCTGACGTGAAATGTCGGTTGCTGCCTAGCAGTTGGCCTTGGACTATTAACCCACTACTTAACCCTCACAAGAACTATATCATCGTTCCCTAACCTGGTGCCCTCCAGATGTCTTGAACTACAACTCCCAGCAGCCCCCAGATTGAGGAAGGCTAGACAATATCACCAGACAGCTTTGTAGATCAGGCGTACTGTTTACATTCTCTTTCATAATGAGATAAGTAAACTAAAAGTGAAAGGTGGAAATCTATCACTTTTACTGGAGTGCTTCTGGTGCTATCAGGAGAAACCCTCAAGAAGCCGTTCTTGTTTCAAAAGGGAGCTCACCACTGCTTTGGCTTTTGCCAAATGGCTGACTCAAGCTATAACAACACTAATGCCAACAATGGCCATAAGAAAATTTGGTTGCATGATGGTTCTGAGGGCCTTCATTATTAACATTCAGAAGGAATTTAAGAACATTCCAGATACAGTTCCTGGAAACCTTGACCTTAGTACATCTGAAGATATGTGATTGATTGTCAATGTTTTTAGGGGCTCTTAATATTTTAATAAGTTTTGAGATGCCCTTAAAGTTTTCAAATGCTTTTATTTGTTTTATTTTTAATTGTATCATCTTAGTGCCTTGTTTGGTGCCCTGGGCAATTTTGGAAGGAAGAACAGGAGATAAATGTTATGTAATAATTTTCCATATTTCTGTTATTGGGAAATGTTACTAATCCATTCTCTCTCTCTCTCTTTGGGGCTGGTTTTCTGGCAGGCCCATGAAAGAAAGATCTTGCTCGCTCAGATGATTTCCAAATACTGGGACCTGTTGACTAATCTAAACAGCACTCAAAATCCAAAGGACGTCAGGAGTTTGGTAGAAGTCCTGCAAGTCTATAAAGAGAGTTACAGCGAAAGCTTGAAAAAAGCAAAAGATCTAATTGAGATAGCAAAACTTCCGGTAATATTGCATTCTTCCTTTTGCTTATGTCACTGAATCTAACGTCTGTCTATCTGAGGGATATGTGGCTCACTCTATGCTATTGAAGGATGGACTGATGGGTTACACACTGGGAACAATCAATCAATCAATTAAATCATTAAATTTATATCCTGCCCTTCCTCCCAAAGGAGGACGGGTGTGCTATGAAGTGGCAGTGACTAAAAAGGAAAGAGATGTTGGTCACAGAATCATAGAATGTAGAATTGGAAGGGACTCTGAAGGTCACTTGGTCCAATCCCAGCAATGAGGCATCTCAACAAGATCATACATGGTGGGTGATCTTGGTGGATTTTCTGTAACACCCTCTGGTGTCACATTTTAATAACCCATCCCAAACGTTCAAAGTAGGATGTCATGTGCCCATATAGTTATCAAAACCCTTCCTTCACGTTAAAAACCATGAGTGTAGCTCCACCCATTGTATAGAGTTCTGGCCACCACTTCTAAGAAGGTTATTCTGTGAATGGGAAATGTACAGAAAAGGGCAATTAAAACATTCAAGGGATTGGAGAACTTTTCCCATGGGGAAAGTGTATTTAAAAATTGGGTTTAGAAAGCGGGGGAACCCTACTGCCTTCATGTCCTACTTGTGGACTTCATTGAAGCCAATGGTTGGCCCCTGTGGAAACCAGGATGTGGACTAAAGGAATCTTTTGGCAGAAGCTTCAACAGGTCAATGGTTTGGGCCAACAGTCTTGCTGATGCATTGCATTCGGAAAATCTCCTCTGCCAACAATAACGTCACATTGAAAATCACAGGCGTTTCTTGCCATATATTAGGAATGCAATGCAGCTCATCACACAATTATATATTACTAGATAATTTGAAACAATAGGGAACATGAGGATATTCACCTAAGGTCAAGTCTGACCACAGCAGGGTTGCCACACAGGTCAAAGTCAGAATCTGTGGGTTCTGATCAGCGCTGATGTTTGCACATAATGTATTTATTAAAAAAGTTAACCTGACCTTCCTCGAAAATAGCTCAATTAGGCAAACAAAGCTGTAGCCAGGCAGTTTTCACTCCACGTGCTCATCAAGCCCAGGCCCGCTCAACTTCTGGTTCATCACAGAAAGCCCCATCATGTAATTCTTAGTACTGCTCAAGTAGGGTTGTCATATTTTGAAGAGCAAAAAAGAGGATGCTGTGACGACTTTCATTTTAAATACTCCTACTATATGTAGGCTATAGAAGCTGTGATATATTGCTGAGGGGAGCAGGAGAAGAGAAGAGGAAAGCAAGTCCGCAGCCACCAGTTATGTCTATGTCTCACCCAGAAAGTATAGCCAGGGAGATTTTGGCAAATTTAGAAAATCCACCCGGAAAGAAATTTTAGCCCTGAAAAAGAGGACGTGTCCTGGAAAAAGAGGACACATGGCAACCCTCGTAAGTCTGATTGGTGTTGGGGGGAGGAAGTAGATGCTACATGAAAGGAGCATGAAATGAGGAATTACCGTACTTTTCTGTGTATAAGACTAGGTCCCCCCCCCTAAAAAACAATGTCAAAAATTAGGGGGCGTCTTATACATGGATAGTGCCGAGGGTAGATTGGCGAGTCCCCCCAAATAGGGGGCATCTTATACATGGGGCGTCTTATAGACAGAAAAATACAGTATATCCCTTGCATAAGTAGGCATTGAAAGCTAAACAAGTCCAGATTTTTATTTGGTACCAGTCATGGGTCCACAGGAAGTTAAATCATGTTTTCTAGCCAGTCAGTGTTTTCTAGCCGGTTTCACAAACAGACAGTGTTGTTGTCTTCATTGTTAAATGCTACAAGGATATTGTCAATCAAGATGTGGGCTGGTGACCAGTCAATGTCATTTAATGAGTGGTATGTTGGAATTAGACTGCTTAGATCTAGGGTGAGATTTCTGCTCAGCCATAATAATTACTGGACTTTGGGTCAGCTACTGCCTCATACGCCTTCCTATCTTGGGAAAAATGGTGGAGGAGGGGCCCTGCATGCCACCTTGGGATAGCCAATGTGATGCCTTCCAGATGTTGCTGGACTACAACTCCCATTATCCCTGCCCCATTGCTCACTGGGGCTGATGGGATCTGTAGAGCACCACATTGGCCACCCCTGTTATAGAGAAAGTGTGGAGTAAAACCCAGACAAATAATAAAGGGTAGGTCATTGACCCCTATTCATTAATTCACATGTATTACTCTATTGTGTACAGTGGTACCTCGGGTTACATACGCTTCAGGTTACATACGCTTCAGGTTACAGACTCCACTAACCCAGAAATAGTGCTTCAGGTTAAGAACTTTGCTTCAGGATGAGAACAGAAATCGTGCTCCGGCGGTGCAGCAGGAGCAGGAGGCCCCATTAGCTAAAGTGGTGCTTCAGGTTAAGAACAGTTTCAGGTTAAGTACGGACCTCTGGAACGAATTAAGTACTTAACCTGAGGTACCACTGTATTTGCATTTGTCCCCTTCATTTCTGTGAGGGTGATGGGACCCTACGAACGATGCATAATTATTTTGCTTTCTTAGATTGTGTTATTATTATTTGACTGAAATGAATGAGAAGGGGCTTACAAACAAGGGAGCTCCACATCTGCATTGTTGGCGTTTGAGTTTGTCTTTCTGCCATTCACAGGCTTTCTGGAATGTTATTACATTATTTTTTTAAAAGTGCCATTTCTCCACTAAATATACACAGAGCATAATTCCCCGTGAACTGTTAAGCTAATGCATTTTTGTCATTTTAATCAGATGGATAATGTGAAAATCCAGCGCAAGGCAATCACTGAATTTTACGACGTCATGCTGGAGGTGAACAAAGAGGAAGTTAAAAGAAAGAGGAGAAGCCGAAGGCACAACCCCAGCGTCCCGATGCGATACAAACCAAATCCCAGAGGCTGACCTGGTTTTTCTACAGAGAGCTCCTTTTAATATATATAAAAAACTATTTATTTATATTTAACAGTTTAAAATAATTATTTATAAATGCCAATTTTGTAAAAAAAACCCACACACAAATCAGCATCTGATTTGAAGTATTTATAATTCATGTTATCTAATAAATTAATAGAACCGAATTCCTATTTATCTTCTGATATTTGTTAACAGGGTCAGGTAGAACCTGTCCAGAATTTACTTGGCATCTTCCATGGAGTGCATATAAATTATTTAATTAAACAAAATATTATTCTGTTTCCAAAGTGTCAAGTGTTGTTGTTGTTGTTTTGGCAACTGAAGATCACAAAGAGACTGGAGAAAGAAATTAGTTTTATTATTACTTCATGATCCCCATTGGGAAATGGGCTTCTGCCAACCCAGGGCTTCCATGTTCACTTCAGTGGTAGAGGCAATTCTCCACTGCCATTTCCTTGTGTGTGCAGAGCTGCCCCATCAGGGCAGTGAGAAGGAAGTCTTTGTAAGTGGGGTGGGTGTCTGCGCCAGAGGGGCCCTTGTGCTCATAAGTAATCACGGGAAGAACTGAAAATAAGGACATCCATCCACATGCTTATATTTTAATTCAAGTCTTTCTGTCCAAGACTGATTGTGAATAGAGTTGATGGCAGGGCTGATATTGTCATGTTTCTAATGCAGAGTTAGTCAGCCAATGGGCCTAAAGCCAGCTCTCTGTGCAGCACATCCCTGAGGCATAGCTGTCAACTTTTCCCCTTTCTTGCGAGGAATCCTATTCGGAATAAGGGAATTTCCCTTAGAAAAGGGGAAACGTTGACAGCTATGCCCTGGGGATCCTGCCATCTTCCGTTCTCCCCCCACCCCTCCAACAAATTTTATTGGTTTTCAAGAACAACACATAACTACAGTAACTTGTCCAGTGGTGCATTCTTGATAAGTTTCATATGCAGTACACCATACACAAGCAATACATTTATTTATTGTCAGGGACCGTGTTGAGGAGGACTACACTGAGGAGGAATGGTGGGAGCTGCCCCCTCCTTCTGGCCCTGAATCTTCCCAGGAGCAGGAGGACAGTATAGATGAGGAACAGCATTTGCAGAGGGACATAGTTCAGAAGCCAGAAGCAGTGTGGGAGGCTGGCAGCAGGACCAGTGATGGGAATATTTTGGTTGGTGTACCTGGTCCAATGTACATTGGGAGTGCCCTCTGCTTACAACTTCTATCCAATGAAGAGAGCAATCTGAGGAAGCTAGGGTAGTGAGGATCAGTGTTGGCAGAACCACCCTGCCAAATCTCACATCAGCCAGGATGGAAGGCGGGAGGAGTTGGCTGCAGGGAAAGGACAGCTCCAGGAATGGCGCACTTTCCCCTCACTTTCCAGGGATGTGTCAAGGTAACATGAGAACTTTCAAAACTTTCTCTAACAAATATCCCTTTTGCCCTCTATGCTCTCAGAACATCATAGTTGGAGGTGCAACAGAAGCAGACTTTTCCATTGCTGCTCTGGGGAGGCATCCAGGGTGGACTCCCTGTCCAAAGGTGGACCTCTTTCTCCACCCACAGAGAAGGAGATCTGCAGAATACCTAGGCGTCTGGGATGCCCTGTGTGAAAGAGGCAGCGATTTATATAGGTCCATCTCTTCCATTGAATGGAGAAGTCAGATTAGCCAACGGGTGGGCATATAGGATAAAAGCTTTGAATGAAGATGACACCGTAGCTGCTCATTTGCTTACTGATGCACAGCAAAGCAATCCATGGCCACTGAATAACTGTGACAATTTTTTAAAAAAACAACAACCCTAATTTATTTATTCATTTAAATACTTATAAGCTGCCTTTCTAGACCAAGCCCACTCAAGATAAACCTAAATCTTCTAGGAAGAAGAAGAAACAAATGATACAGTGAGCATATTGTTCAAAAGGATATAGCAGCTGAGTAATAAATATATATGCTGCACATACATTTTAGCAGTTATTTAAACCAGAATCACTGCAGACAGGGACAATAAATAATCAAAGTAATCATTTTCATTGCTCAACTTCAGCCTTCATAGGCAATACAGTACTTCCTTAATTTAAAAATTCAAAATATGCAGCTAGCACCTTGATCCTAAATATTTAGGGCTCCGTCCCATCAAGGATGCTTGCAACATTTACTAATAGAGAAGCTTGTGAGAGCTCCATAAAATCTTATTTCCCCATTTCCCTGCCAATGCATGGCTATATATAATCAGAACATGGGGGCATTTCTGAGAATGGGAGGCTCATGGAGGAAGTCACTAGTGGAGCACAAAAGGCAACAAAAAGCAAACTCTGAGTTTCTGGCTCATGGTCTTGGGAGCGTGTCAGTACATCTTCTTGCCAATGACACAAGGTAGCCTAGGTACACCTCCGCATATAGGAAGTTTTAATGAACTTTTCATTCTGTGCAATGACCCTATCTGGTATCTGTATGAGCAATTATGCTCTTAGGCTGGGGTTGGGGAAACAGGCAACTCCTTGCACCACCTGGGCCCAGCTGGATCAATTCCATAGTAATTTGCCCTAGACGTACACCTATCTATCGCCGCAATAGAAAGGAAGTAGCTCCTCTCTGCTATTTCTTTTTAAGGTAGAGCTTGTCAATATATTGCTCTCCAGATGTTGTTGGACACCAATTCCCATCACCTCTGACCATTGGCCATGGCGGCTGGGTTGATGGAAGTTGTAGGATGGTATTCAACTAACTTTTACTCATGGTGGACCCATTGAAATTAATGGGACCAACATAGTCATATTCATTTATTCACTTCTATGTTGTTTTCAGGCAGGTGTGGCAGGTTGTCTGTGATGTTTTTTCTGTTAGAATTCCTGCTCCATGATTGCAGTCATAGGATTGTTGTCTATCACATGACGGTATATGTTTTGACTCCACAGAGTGGGAAGTGACGGAGACAGGATATTTATGTCACTGTGTTCCGTGATGTGGGACTATTGTCCTTTGTTCTTTTTCTCTTTACTGTCTGATGCTAGAGAGAGAGGGAGCCATGTTGTAGTGCTCCATGTGTGTTTACAGTGGTACCTCAGGCTAAGTACTTAATTCGTTCCGGAGGTCCGTTCTTAACCTGAAACTGTTCTTAACCTGAAGCACCACTTTAGCTAATGGAGCCTCCTGCTGCCGCCACGCTGCCGGAGCACGATTTCTGTTCTCATCCTAAAACAAAGTTCTTAACCTGAGGTACTATTTCTGGGTTAGTGGAGTCTGTAACTTGAAGCATCTGTAACCTGAAGCGTATGTAACCTGAGGTACCACTGTATATGCAAACAAAGTAGATTAGCCAACATGCTGAGTTGCTGAGGTCTGTCACGCGCATGATGCGCAAAGTCTGCAGATCCCTACGTGTGCTGGTGTCGGTTGGCATCAGTCGCTGTGATGTTCGGGCTGAAGAAAGCTTATGAAGCTCCCGAATGATCAACCAGGAGGGAGAGAACATGCCAGTCAGGCATGTGTCTCTGCAAGGGTCCTACTCGAGTGCAGGCTGAACTCCTGACATTTTCTCCATGTGGCATACTTAAGGTCATTGCTTTCCACAGTCCCTTTGGAGACATGCACAGGGCTCTCAGCCTTTCTCCTCTCAAAGGCAGAGGCCCCCGGCAAAGAGACACAGGGCAAGAGCTCCCTAGCTGTTGGCTTGTTCCTCTAGCAAGGCACAGGAGAGAAGGAGAACAAGCAGTCTCCAGGAACTTAACAGCTCCCAGGTGAGAAAGCACATGTACAGACTCCCAACCAACTCCCTCCTCTGGCAAGGCAGCGTTCAAAGTTACCTGGAACTTTAGCAAGTTTTGCCTTGAGTGGCAGAATATTCTGTGGATTGACGTATATGAACAACCCCGCCGAGTCAATCAGGAGATTGCAGGACTAGGGTGAGTGACCATGAGTCAGAATTCTATGTGTGCAGGTCTTCTGTTGTGAGAAGGAAAACTTCAGTGCATGGGTGGGAAAAACTCTTGTAAAGGTAAAGGGTAAAGGGACCCCTGACCAATAGGTCCAGTTGTCGCCGACTCTGGATTTGCGGCGCTCATCTCGCTTTATTGGCCGAGGGAGCCGGCGTTCGTCCGCAGACAGTTTCCAGATCATGTGGCCAGCATGACTAAGCTGCTTCTGGTGAACCAGAGCAGCGCACGGAAACACCATTTACCTTCCCACCGGAGTGGTACCTATTTATCTACTTGCACTTTGACATGCTTTCGAACTGCTAGGTTGGCAGGAGCAGGGACCGAGCAATGGGAGCTCACCCCGTCATGGGGATTTGAACTGCCGACCTTCTGATCGGCAAGTCCTAGGCTCTGTGGTTTAACCTACAGCGCCACCCGCGTCCTGCATATATAAAGGCATATTGATTTAATGATGCTAAATTGTGCTAAACTGATGCTGAAGCTTGTCCTACCGATTTCGCTGCGGTTTCTTTCCACATTATTGTCCCGATCCAGTGGCTCCAGTGGGCCTGTGACGTGCCTTCTCTTCCCTACAAAAAGTGACTTCCCTCTTCAATAAAACAAAATAGTCTGTATGTGGAACCTGGGCAGCCGCTCCCTGCTCATATAGAGCTTCATTTGCAAACTAGAAAACTATCACAATTATATCGCTGCTCAAACTGTTAGAGATGCCTGTGTTTTTTCTGATCCCTTTTGGAAGTCTTTTACTGGAGATAGGGATCTGGGAAAATTCAATTCAGTTCATGTTTAAATTTCACACAAATTTCCCCTTTCCTGAAATAATACAAGGAACTAAAATGCAACCATCTTTCAAAAAATTGTGCTTTTAATTTTGAAACGCAGTTCTGCAGCCAAGCACTGTGCACAATAATGCAGATACTAGGGTAAAGTATGCAAAAAAAAGTGCATATATTGTTTTGAACAGCATTTACAAATGCATTATGTTAGCAGAAAGTATTTGCAAAAAAGCTGTATATTAGGATAAATTTGTTGACATTTTCTCCCGGGAACTTAAAAAATAATTGCAAAGTGATATGGAGAACTGAATTTAAGAGTGGAAATGTAAGAAACTGAAATTGATGCAGTTGCCCAGCCCTACTTGGAATTCATTGTATGAATCTACTTGAGGGATGTGTCATAGGCTAATTTCCATATGATGAGTGAGCAGAAAGGAAGATGGTTTTCAGCAAAAGACCTCGCAGTTACATGACACTTTTGCCGCCACTAAGAAGGGAGGGACTTTGAACTGTGTTTCTCAGGGTGGGGGGATGTTTATCTGCAGGAAGTAAGAGTCACTCATTACCTTGCAAGCTGCATCTTTGAAAAGAAATGTGACCACATCTATCACTATTATTGCTGAGTTCTTTAGCCAGCATTAGAAAAAACGAAACAGAACAACTAAGACATTCACTAGCTTTTTTCATGTCGATTCTAAGAACGCTGGAAATCCCAAGAATTTCAAACACACACACACACACACACACACACACACTTTACATTACCTCTCAGAATGGGTCACATTTTAAACTATTCATTTAATCATTTTACCTACCCTTTATCAAAGCAGACAACATTGTACAGCAAATGAAAACAAAGGAAATAAAATTTACTTTGTTAAATGCCTCCCCATCCCTCTGTTTTAACATAGGATTCCAAATGTGAGCCTGTTCAAATGAGAAGTGCTTTCATAGCGTTGAGATGTTCAAGTGTTTACTTTCAGGAGTTTCAGAACTGAAAAGTGCATCAGGCTTGCAGGATCGACTCAGTTTACCTCCAGAATCTCACAACCTACTACTCAAAACCAGATGCAAAATGGTAGCTTAGCTTTCAGAGTCATGGGTACCCCAGGGGGAATACGGTGGAATGACCTGCCTATGAACGTACAAATCTACATCTGGGTTAATACATGCCCCACAACTGTCCTGTTTTATGCGGGACATCCCAGAACCACAGAAGCCAACCGTGGCTTCTGTTTGCATCCTGGAATGTCCCATTGTTCGGTCCAGTGCAAGTCAGAAGGGTCTTGCCAGAGCTCTGGTGCACCCTGCTGTTGAGTGCCAGAGTGCCAGATCAGAAGGCGTGCTTCTCCTGATGTCCTGACTTGGGGGGACAAAAATGTTGAAGGGTATGGTACAGACCTGGGATCTGAAGTGGCCTAACTGGGGAGAGACAAACCACATCATTATTGCTGTTGTAAAATAATTGAAAATCAACACCACTTGTTGATCTACTGTAGGTCATTCAGAGCTCTGCTGGTCTTCCCTGCAGACCTCCTTGGGTGCTGAGATCTTCAGAGGGGGACTTCCTTAATAGTTCCTCTGTGTTAGAAGCTTGGGGTGCTTGCAACTTCACCTATGCTATGGACTTCCATCCCTACAGAGGTATACCTGGCACCTTCATCAGAGAGCTTTACTCTGGCTTTTTACACTTGAGGCTATATTTTTAGGGCCCATCTTATTTTTGTGATTTGAAGTTGTTTAAAACACCATATTAAGAACAGTTAAGATGTTGTATACCTGCCCTGGGACCCGGGGGTGAAGGGTGAGCAATAAAAAAAATAATATCTGGCTTGATTGTGACACAGGGTTTCATACTCAAAGAATTACTGTAATAAGCACTGGTAAGCCAATGTATCTTTTCCTGAGAAGTGCAGGTCATGAAATTCTGGTGAAATGATGTGTATCAAATACAAGGTAGTTAAGTGATAAAGGTGTGAAAAACAAAGAAATAGCAGAGATAGTTAGATCATCTGCCTAAAAAGGTAAAAAAGGTAAAGGACCCCTGGACGGTTAAGTCCAGTCAAAGGCGACTATGGGGTTGCGGCGCTCATCTCGCTTTCAGGCCAAGGGAGCCGGCGTTTGTCCACAGACAGCTTTCTGGGTCATGTGGCCAGCATGACTAAACTGCTTCTGGTGCAATGGAACACCATGACGGAAACCAGGGTGCATGGAAATGCCGTTTACCTTCCCGCCACAATGATACCTATTTATCTACTTGCACTGGTATGCTTTCAAACTGCTAAGTAGGCAGGAGCTGGGACAGAGCAACAGGAGCTCACTCCATTGTGCGGATTCGAACCACCAGCCTTCTATTCGGCAAGCCCAAGAGGCTCAGTGGTTTAGCCCACAGCCCCACCCTCATCCAATCTCAATGCCATTCTCAAAGCAACGATGAGCTCATTCTGTTACCGGTTATCAGGGTGCCATGAGGGTGTATGGATTGTGGACCAGGCATCATTTCCTTGCTTCATGCGCCACCAGGATCACTAGTCAGAAGAGAGAACCAAGCAGTTCAAGTCAGGACACTGTCACTGCAGCTCAGAATCTTCCCCAGCCTGGAAATCATATGACACCAGACTGCCAATCAATCCAATACCAGTTTCTGCTATGAAGTGACCAGGTCTGCTACTCGCCTTTAGTCTGGGCACCATGCTGCTAAGGAGGTTACAAAGCTATCCCTATGTGCTGCCAGACCATGTGAACACATGGCTATTGTAATACACAATTCCTGACTCACATGTGTGCATGAAAGTCTGAGCACAAAGCTCAAATTGCCAGTGGATGTGGCATAGCAGGCTCCCAGCAACCTTTGCTCCCCCCTCTTTTCTTTCTCTGCTGCTTCCTCGAATAAGCTGGAACTGCAGCATGGCTCCCAGCTCATGTATTAAAACCAAGTGAATGGAAAATCTCTCTAAAAGAAGATTTTTACAACCTACATCCTTGCTAATGCAAGATCGCATAGTTCTTTTGTAAGGAAATGAAATTGTTTTCTTTTTAAGTTGCTTAGAACCATTTTCTTCTTTATTTTATTGTCAGTGGCTGAAGAGTTGCTGTAATTTCTGAAAGTCTCTGAGTAAAATATTCACTTTTTTGCAAAGCTAAGTGTGTGTGATTTATTCTAGCTTTTGTGGTTAACATATGTTTAAAGGTGGATAAGGGCAGATGGAAATCTAACCAAGTTTTAGTGTGCTTGGAGCAATTGCCATTGTGCTAACTCTGTTTCTGGAAAGTAGGAATCTCTCTTCCAAACCTCTTTCTCCAACAATGGCTGCTGGTTTTCGCCACTAGGAAGTCAAGGAGGAGGAGGTCACAGTGGTCATAAGTGACTTTGGGTATTCAATAACCATGACACAGTGGGAAAATTTGTGGAAGAATAATTGGAAATTCACAAACTGTTATGTCTTAAGAGAAAACTTCCTAAAAATGCAACACCAATGGTATCTAACACCTTGGAAACTGTCAAAGATGTACGAAAGTGTCCCAAATAATGGCTGGAGGTGTGGAGATAAATCAGGCACTTTCTATCACATGTGGTGGCTACGCAAAAAAATAATCCAGGCATTTTGGGAGAGTATCCACTTAGAAATACAAAAAATAATAAAGCTTTCCTATAAGAGAAAACCAGAATCTTATCTCCTGGGGATCACTGATTTGGATATCCCACAAAATATGAAGAGTATATTTTTATACGCCACAGTGGCAGCAAGAGTTCTTATCGCTACAAAGTGGAAGAGTGATGAAATCCCCTCTATCCAGGAATGGATCCAAAAGCTAACAGATTATGCAGAGTTAGATAGTTTATCAGGAAAAATAAAGAACAAACCAAAACAGGAATTTATCTCAAAATGGGAAGTCTTCAAAGTTTATTTGAAAAACAATTACAGTAGTTTAAACTCTGTCGCAGCTTTTGAATAACTTTAGTAGTAGATTTAAGAAATATATGAAACTTAAGATAAATAAATAATTACCATATTTTTTGCCCTATAGGGCGCACCGGCCCATAGGGTGCAATTATTATTTTTTTTGGGGGGGGGGAATAAAGGGAAAAAAATTATCCCCCCTGAGCTTGCCGGGCTGGGGGCAGGGGAAGCCCGAGATTCCCCCGACCCCAGCCCCCAGAACGCATCCGGGAACGATGGCGAAGTTGCGCTCAACCTTGCCATCGCTCCCGGGCGGGGGAAGTCCGCGCTCCCCGGACTTCGGGCTGCAAGCACCTATCCGCAAGCCTGCAGAGCCCTGCGGGAACTTCCGCCGGGCGCCGCAGGCTTGCGGAAGCTGCCCAAAGCCCGGGGTGCACAGTGCCGCGCTCCCCAGGCTTCGGGCTGCACCGACCGCTCTCACTCTCCAGGCTTCAGCAAAAACCTGCTTTCGCTCCATAGGACGCACACACATTTCCCCTTCATTTTTGGAGGGGAAAAAGTGCATCCTATAGGGCGAAAAATACGGTAGTTAATTTAAGATAAAAATGTGTATTGGCAACAAATAATAGATAATTGAAATAAGGAATGGACGGGAGTTCGGGTCTATAGTCTAAGAACCACTTTTTGCTTTATTGATTTGTAATTAATATAGTCTTTATCACTGTTTTGTTTTTATTTTTGTCTTGTTTTTTCCTTTTTTGGTTTATCAATAAAGAGAGAGAGAGGACCAATTTTCTCTGACAAAGGTTGGGAGCAGACTTTTAAGCCTCTGTCTCTTGACTATGTCCTCCAGGCTCCACCACTTGCAGAGAACTTCAGGCCCTTAAAAGGGCCAACCACCTGCTTTCTGAAGAAGGTCCCCCATCTCTGTTCCATTACTTCCCATCCTCTTGTGAAATACATCAGCTTCTTTGGGTACCTGTAAGGGCCCGGGCTCTGGCTCTATAGGCTTTTGGGGCCTGGGAGGTCTCCTGGGGGCTCTTGTCTCACAGTCTCAAGTGCAATGAGCTCTGTACCCAGCTCCCCATCTGGTGCCCCTGCAGCCTCCCACGCAGCACGCAGATCACTGCTAAGAAAGAGTTGCTACAGTCTCAGCAGTTTGTGTTGTTTTGCTGATTGTGAGTTTCCGTCTGTTCACTGAATGCTTGCATTCTTCAAAAACTGTTTTGGGGTTTGTTTGTTTGTTTTACAGTCAAGTAGGATATAAATTTTACGAAATAATTAAATAAAAGCATACAAGAATAATTCTAATTTGTAAGTTTGCGCACACACTTTTCCCATTGGAAAACTATTCCTAAATGGGCTAAACTAGAAAGCTTGGAGCTGGGATATACTACTGGGTAAACATAGCACTCACATAAGATGGAAACTCAAATGGGGATCGAAGGGGACTTTTTCAGTAAGCTGCATCAGGGATGGTTGTGTTAAAAGGAAGCTCTCTCATGCCACAGCTAAGAAAACACATGATGTTATTGTACAAGATGATTTCAGAATTGTGTTTAAGACTGCAGCGTGACAGTTCCCTTTGTCGACAAGATTGTGTCATCTGATGTGCAAACTTATTCCATCGTGCTATAGATCGCCATCTGCTTATTGCCTCTGGTGCTCAAAATGCATAGAATAATCTTAATTTGCATCCTCAAAAGATGCAACTTTTGTGGATTTGCACAATATTTTCTCTTGTTTGTGAGTTGGTGCAATTCTCTTTCTGAGCATGTATTTGCCATGTCAGAATCCTCAGGTGTGCATGATCCTTCACCACATGCATTAGCTACCCTACATGCATCTCTGAAGCACAAATTTTGCTACATTTTGGGTAATGCATACTTTGATGCAGCAGAGACCCAGCTTGGAAGAAACTTTATCAGGTGGATTGATTCACAAGAATCCACAAAGCATTTTTGCTGGGTTGCCAGTTCCAAAAGACCGCAAATAGCGTTATCATCCATGAATTTGTTGAATCCTCTTTTAAAGCCATCTAAGTGATCACTGCCTCCTGTGTCTAATTATGTGCTATGTGATGCTAAAGTCCATTATTTGGTCCTGAATCTTCTAATGTTCAGCTGAATTGGATTCCCCCAAATTCAGGAGAGAGGAAGAAAAACTTTTCTCTGTCCATTTTTTGTGTACCAATTGCATAAACGTCTATCATATCACCTCACCTTTTTTCTAAACTAAAAAACTCCAGATGCTCTACCCTTTCCCTAAAGGGGAGTTTCTCCATCCAATTGACCAGGATGGTTGCCTTTTTCTAAACTGGTTTTCCCAACTCATCAATATTCTTACTGAGCTGAGGCAACTAGAACTGTACACAGTATTCTGAACGTGGCCACACCACGAATGTGTATAACTACATTACAATATGATTTTGGATCCAATCCAGTCTGGCTTCAGGCCTGGTCATAGCACTGAAACCGCCTCGGTTGCCATTGTTGATGACATTATCAGGAGATAAATGTGGGAAGTGTGACCCTGCTCATTCTCCTTGATCCCTCAGCAATGTTTGATACTGTGGATCCTGGTTTCCTTCTGGAGTAGCTCAGGTGAGTGGGGATAGGGGCCATTATACTTTAGTGGTTCTGTTCCTTCTACCAGGGCCATTTCCAGAGGCTACTGTTCAGTGCCATGGGACCTGTCCTGTTGTTTCCCACAAGGTTCCCTCTTGTCCTAGATTGTTTATGAACAAGATAAAAAGTATAGTTCCCAATACTGATCCTTACGGGACTTCACTTTCTACACACCCTCCATTAGAAAAACTGTTCATTTATTCCTCCTCTCTGCTTCTTGTTACTTAACCTGCTCCTGTTTCACAAGAGGACCTTGCCTCTTATTCCATGAATGCTAAGCTTACTCAGGAGTCCCTGGTGAGGTACTTTGTGAAAGCTTTTTGAAAATCCAAGTATACTGTGTCAACTGGATCACCTCTACCTATATGCTGGTTGACACTTTCAAAGAACTGTAATAGGTTAGTGAGACAGGATTTATCCTTCTAGAAGCCATGTTGGTTCTGCTTCAGCAAGGCTTCTTCTTCTACATGCTTGGTTATTTCATCTTTAACAATACTTTCCGCTGGTTTTTCCATAACAAGCATTAAGCTAACCAGCTTGCAATATCCAGAATCCCTCCACCCTCCAATTCCTTTTTAAAAGTTGGTGTTATATTGGCGACTTCCAGTCCTCAGGTATGGAGGTTGATATTAGGCACAAGTTACATATTTTTGTAACAAAGGTCCGTATAGTTAAAGCCATGGTTTTCCCAGTAGTGATGTATGGAAGTGAGAGCTGGACCATAAAGAAGGCTGATCGCCGAACAATTGACGCTTTTGAATTATGGTGCTGGAGGAGACTCTTGAGAGTCCCATGGACTGCAAGAAGATCAAACGCATCAATTCTTAAGGAAATCAGCCCTGAGTGCTCACTGGAAGGACAGATCGTGAAGCTGAGGCTCCAGTACTTTTGCCACCTCATGAGAAGAGAAGACTCCCTGGAAAAGACCCTGATGTTGGGAAAGATGGAGGGCACAAGGAAAAGGGGACGACAGAGGACGAGATGGTTGGACAGTGTTCTCAAAGCTACAAACATGAGTCTGACCAAACTGCGGGAGGCAGTGGAAGACAGGAGTGCCTGGTGTGCTCTGGTCCATGGGGTCACGAAGAGTCGGACACGACTAAACAACTAAACAACTAAACAACAACAACAACAACAACAACATATTTTTGTTAGAATACCACCAACTTCACATTTGAGTTCTTCTCAGGTAGATGTCACCCAGACCTGGCAATTTGTCAGTTTTTATCAATAAGGTCTTGAACTTCCTATCTTTTCAACACTATCTGCCTCTTTTCCTAAGAATCCATTCCTGCAAAAGTTAGTGAATTGAACTATTAATGTTATTAATAGTTGTGCAATAACAAACAGTACTGTTGCTTCCTGTCATTTACTGCTTGCTGGTGTAAATCTCTCTCTCCCTCTCTCTCTCCCTCCATCTCTTTCTCTCTGAGTCTGTGGTCTACTGCATATTGTGATGATACGGTAAATTTACTACCTATGAGCTGGAATTTCCTGAAAACATCCTGTGGCCTAGCAATACAAAGTGAAACAAAGCTGAAAGCTTTTAACAGCTAATTATCATTACTCGTTTGCTTCATAGCCACTGGATTCGGGGTTTACAAATCATGCAGTTGCCGAACACCTTCTATTCCAAACAAGATTGCAATGCTGGACTAATCATCCAACAGCTGAACACAAATCATCTCATGCAACCCAGACCACACGGTGGCCTTCTGCATCACAGGAAGGTACTAGCCAATCAAATGTTTCCCGACGAATTAAGTTTGTGAACCGAGCCACAATGGGGAAGAGCCCGATGAATCAGGTCAATGGCCCATCTAGTACAACATCTTATTCTCCCAGAGGCCAACTAGGTGCCTGTGGTAAACCCTTAAGCAGGACCCAAGCACAGAGCCCTCTCCCCTACCCTGTGGTTTCCCCCTGCCTCCAAATGTGGAGGCAGAACATGGCCATCAGGGCTAGTAGCAATTGATAGGCTTATCCTTCATGAATTGATAGGCTTGTCCTTCATTAGTGCCACACGTTTAACATTTGGAGGGGAAAGGTGCTGGTACTGCATACCCCTGAGAACCTGGACATAAATTGTTGGAATTATTTTAATTATTAAATAAAACGTGTTGGAACAAGCAATAAAAATAAAAAAAACCAACCTCTTGCAGTACACATACCAAAGACACTCCACTGATGAATAACTATAAATAGAGATGGATTATAGTAATGCTTATTTCATTGTTTTTCTTTGGGTTGCATTTATATACCACTTTTCTGCCAAGGCAGCCTTTTAAGAGTGTAATATATGGTTACAGGAAATATTATGGCATTGCTAATACTAGCTCTTGACCTTCAAGATTACACTGTACAGATGTGGCAGTGTGCCACAGTATGAAAAACAAATCAATAAAACAGGAGAATTGTCCATTGGTTGTCTTCTCAGAGCTGATGAGATGAGTAAAGAACATGAGAGTGTGCTGGATCATGCCAGTGACCCATTCAGTCCAGCATCCTAGTTTGACCTATGGGAAACCAACAAACAGGATTGGAGTACAGCAGCATTTGTTTCTCCTGCAGTTTCCAAAAGCTGGCACTTGGAAGCATGGTGCCTCTAACAGTGGTGGCAGAACATAGCCATCAGGGTTAGTAGCCACTGATATCCTTCTCCTCCATGAATTTGTCTAAACCTATTTTGAAGCCATTTAGGTTGGTGGCCATCACTGTTTCTTGCGGGAGCAAATTCTATACTTATGCAGGGTGAGAAGAAGTACTTTCTTTTTCTAGCATTCGGTTTCATTAGGCTGGGCATCTCCTCTACTGCCTTCACCTCAGAACACACAGGTTTTAAGTAGCCAAGAAAGATTGGGGAAGGGTTCGCTCAATAATTATCTCAGGCCACGGGTAGTCTCTTCATGAACTGATGATATAACCTCCCTCTTTAGGTCTTCTCTGTTGGCTAGTATCCAATGCTAGTCTAATGGAGGTCCATTGATATTAATGAACACAACTAACTTAGCTTCATTAATCCCAATGGTGCTACTCTGCTCCACCACCTACAATCTTTAACTAACGTTTTTGAAAGCAGCCAAAGCACAAAGCTACATAGGAAGCCCAAAACACTGGCTGGCCTGGAGAAATAATCACTGTTTCTACGAATCAAGCATTGGCATGATGTTACAGGAAGTGCTGTAGAAGATAGACTCCTCCCACTGCAAGGAATGAGAGGGTGAAAGAAGCTCCTGTGTTAGTGGTGGCTGCCTTCAGGCAAGTTCTTTGAATGCGTTTGCCTGTGTGTGTGTGTGCATGTGCCTATATGGTTGTTCACACCCACACTGCATGTGTGTGTGTGCTCCATGAGTGTGTCTGCATGAGTGTACTTGCTGGCATGCAGCCCTTGGAGGTGTGGCAAACCCTCAGTGTTTGGTCCTCAAGCTGAAGAAAAGGTTAGCTACCCCTGGTGCAGTGTATGGTGTCAGGAAATTACATGGCATTGTTATTATTAGGCCTTGACCTTTAAAAACACAGGGTTTGCGGATGTAACTGTAAACCACAATAGACAACTGAATTCTCAAGCAGACTATGTAGGATGAAAGCTCTCTCTTCTGTCACCCTGTGTGCATTTATTTGCCCACAGTTCGAAACTGTCCTTTTTGATGGGCCATCTTTCCATACCTCATGCCTTGTAGCAGAAGAGATATATGAAAAGGGCGGTGGACTGAAACAGAGCAGCTTTGGGGAAGATGTTCCCCTTGTTACTGAGGGCAGGAAGAAGTGTGCTTAGACCTAATGGAGAAGGGGGAGAGAGAAGTTGATTTTTTAAATCTAGAAGCACAGTCCCCCCCCCCTCACTTGTGCCCATAAAGATGGATAATCCAATTTGACTTTTTGGGAACAAGACAAACCCAATTCCCAATTCAATGCAAGCCTGCTGGTGCACAGTTTACTTTATGTTCAATCCTAAAATGACAGTCATTTCCCATTCCAAAACAGAAAGATAGTTGTCAAATCAATTGGAGTGTGTGTGTGTGTGTGTGTGAGAGAGAGAGAGAGAGAGAGAGAGAGAGAGAGTTAAGATTTGGAGAAATAATAGTTTTTCTGTTTTTCTGTATTGCACACATCACATAACCAAAAGCAGGTGCAAAGCTTGCAAGAAGCAGGCACCATTGGTCTGCCAGAACAGAACTAGAGTTAGAAAGATGCAGGGGGAGTGGAAAAGGGAATACCAAAAAAGGATGCTTGATCCAGCCACAGGAAACAAAAGAAGCAATATGTTTGATGTCTGGAGCGAAGCAGTTTGGACTTGCAAACTGCTTCGCTTTTCAGGATTTATCAGATAATCCTTGGATTTACAGGGGGAAGCCCACCAGTTAGGATCTGTTTGAGGCAGATGTCATGTAGATGAAGCTACTTAAATGGGAATGTAAACAGCTTAAAATACACATTAAACTCAGGTATGGTTTATGACTACATGTGCTGTCATTGTTATACTTCAGATTCAGGCCCCATCTGCCGCTAACCCGTTTCATCTATGCACACATTTTAGAGAAGGTTTCCAACAATAAACAAGTAAGAAAGCAATAAAAACTGAATCAAAACAACAAAAAACCCAATAGCAAAAGCGAGAAGAGTTTTGGCAGTCTACATTATTTCATAGTTGTGATTGTTGGGGGCTCTTCCATTTTATACACTCTTCTAGGTATAAAGAGCTTCTTTTCATGGGGATCTGCGGAGATCTGGGTGCCTTTCCGTGGCAGGGGAAAGGGAGCTGACACATCAGCCCACTTGCGGAAGTGAGAACTATCACACTTTAAAGTCTGTGGAGAATATTGCTGAAGCTCATTTTCCCCCCTCTGCACATTTTGAGTGGGTGAAATTTCTACAGAAAAACACACAAATGGGCAGGGGAAGAGAAAGCAAACAACTGTCAGGGATTAGACTCAAGAGGGCGAGATGGAGGAGGAATGGTAGAGATCACTCTCTCCTTCTCCTGATGCTGCAGGAGAAGAGGAATGCAGCACTGAATTACAACAGGGGCTTGAGGAGTTTGAGGAAGATCACAGCTCAGAGATAGGCAAACAGAAGAGTTGGAAAGTGTTAGCAGAAGGGGGAGGGGAGACAGAAGCAGAGCAGCCAGCTGACACGTTGTCACTGGAGAGTATTTCTGACCCCCCTTCTTCCAGAACTCATCGTTCATTAAGAGGACTCAGAGACAATTGGCCACGAGCGGCCACTATAAAAGGAGGTGCTGTTGCTAGGAAGGAGGGAGGAGCAATGCCATTGTCAGGGCTTGCTGCATTCTTTTGTCTCTCACTGTTATGAATGAATACACTCATTAAAAAGGACCCTACCTTGTTTTCTCTGCTCTTGCTGCAACCAGGGGAGGAAAAGCTTTCCCTAACATGGACAGATGAAGGTATCCCAAACAAGATTATTCTGATACAGTTATACTAAGAAAAAATCCAGCTTAGCTCCTACAACAGAAGTTTCTTAACATCAGAAACTTCACTGTGGACAAGAGAGCAGGGTGGTATTCCAAGCACCTAAGACCCTGTGTCACTGACCTTAAGGTGGCCATACGGGTATAAAAGACCTCCAGAGCGAGACTGCAGTGAGAAGCTGTTCAATGGCATTACTTGTGGGCTTAATTGGCAAAATAGTGTCCTTTTTAAAAACCACACTTGTAAATTAGTCTAGTCAAGTCAGGATGTCTGTGTGATCAACGGCTGTTTGTGTTTTTCTGCATTTCCTTTCCTTCTGACCTCACAATCCCCTTCTTCCCAGGTCATGTTTACATCTCAGGATAACACTTCATGCATCTGATGAAGTGAACTGCAGACTATCAAAGCTTATGCCATAATAAATTGGTTATTCTTTTGGTGTCTTTTAGGTGTCTTTATTGTTTTAGTTATCCTTCAATATCCATTTAAACATGCAATCAGGATAGCTTATGACTGATTCCCCCCCTGCCACCCTTTTAAATGAATGATAGTGGGAAGAGTAGGAAAATGTTGTAAAAGGATTTCCACAGAGCCCTTCAATGACTTCATTATTGAGAATGCAAAGGCTACCGTTTCTGTGTCTCCCTACATTGTGCTTAATTATGAATTAACATTTGGTTATAAGCTGGAGATTAGTATGGTCACAACAACCATAGAACGTATCTGATTTACAATATTGCTATAGAATTGCAGAAGAGAGTGCTTAAACATTTCGATGTCCAACACCAGTTGGTGCTTCCCATCTATTCTGTCTTCATCACAACACTGAATTAATTTATTCAAAGAAAATGAATAAATAATAATAAATAATGTGATGTCACCCTGCAGCATAAGTAAGAAAGGGGAAACCTATAAGGCACGGGGCTAAGATGGAAGGTAGACGAAGGTGGGCATTGTGGGGTGTCCAGTCCCAGCCGCCACGCTGTCATGAACTGGTGTCGTCTGCAGAGGGAAGGTTTGGATTGGAGAGGGTTTGAGGTGTACAGGTACGTGCTCAACCTGTTCAGGTTTGGTAGTGGGCATCGTGGCAGGCACCTTTATGGGATGTCGTGTAGGAATCACTGATGCTGCAGTGTGAACCATCGCTGGATCTGGATCTGGGAACAGAAAGTGATTTGTAGCTGCTGATACAGGAATGGCAGGCGATGTTGGTTGCATGGAAGTTACTGCTGGTGTGAACGTCGGTGCACTGGGCTTGAGTGTCTGTGCCTCTATACTGGACAGCACTCATTGTTGTGAATCTTTGTCTTCCAACCCATACAGAAGGAGGCTATCCTCAGGGCCCATCACCTCTTCCTCCAACACTCAGGCAAGAGCCTGCGCAGCTTCTGCCTCTTGTTTCAAGGTATGAAGCTTAGCTTCAAGTGCTGCAGTTTCTCTGCTCAATTTTTCTTCCCTCTTGGTGAACTCAGCACGCTTTTCTGCAGCTGCTGCCTCAGCCTTCGTGAGGGTTACTTCATCTGCCATATGTGAGGCTCTGGACTGATAAGACCATGGGTAGGCAAACTAAGGCCCCGGGGCTGTATCAGGCCCAATCGCCTTCTAAATCCGGTCCGCGGATAGTCTGGGAATCAGCATGTTTTTACATGAGTAGAATGTGTGCTTTTATTTAAAATGCATCTCTGGGTTATTTGTGGGGCATAGGAATCCTTTCATTTCCCCCCTTCAAAATATAGTCTGGCCCCCCACAAGGTCTGAGGGACAGTGGACTGAAAAAGTTTGCTGACCCCTGGATAAGATGATCTGCTAACGGAAAAGTGGGTGTGAGAGCTCCCTGTTAGCGAGGAGTGGGGAGAACAAGGAGAGAGTTTGCGCCATGAGGAGTGACACCCTGAAGGGACTACTGATGAACCTGCGATGGAGCTGGTCCTCAGGGGCAAGACCTTAACAGTAGAGGAGCTTGGGTTGCTGTCCTGAGAATGTACCTCTGGCTCATCAGCAGCCTTGTCAGCCTCTGCTTCTTGTTCCTTTATGTGCTTCTCCACATAAACCTTCCCTTTTTTGGCGGGAAATTCCCTTATTCCAGCGCCGGTTCCCGCTGCTTCCCACTGCTATCCCAGATGGTTAGATATCCCGTACACTGTCTCTGGGACAGGTGAGGCTGCTGATACCTTATTTTCAAGGCTGCTGATCCCTTATTTTCAAATCTGAAAGTTGACAGCTATGGAACAGAATGCTGGACTAGATGGGCCTTTGCTCTGATCCAACAGCCTCTTCTTATGTTCTTAAAGATTTGGATTGACATGCCATGCTTTCCTTTCTTTCCCATAAGAGCTCTTGCAGTGGAAGCCATTGTATAGCGAAAGCAGTAGGATGACCACCAGTGTTAGGCCTTCATAAGCAGGTCCATCCATCCAAGCACAAGCAGGACTTAGCCCACCACCCTTGTGGCCTGCCGGGAGCTTACAGCAGTAATAACAGGTGGAGGATGGAGCCCCTAATGAGTAGAGATACGTGGTTGGTGGGCTGCGTCCACTGTGGTGGGTTGCACATTGTACGGGCCTGCTTGATGCTCCCTCCCCAATTCTTCTTCATAAGAAATAAAACACCATACTAGCCTGCACCACAGCACTTTGTGAGGGCTCAGAGTCGAAACACACTGTTTCCTGGAACAGCCCTCCAAAGGAAAAATAACCAAGCTTTATCTGTCTGCTTCTTATGGTTACTGTAATTAGTCAGATGTTGCGACCACATTGCCCGCTGACACCATGCAGCTTTTGCCATTATGCTGTGACATACTGTCTACCCAACCATCATCCTCTGCTTCCGGAATCTGTCGCTTTAGTGTTGTCAACCATCGAGCAAGATTGCTCGTTGCAGAAATGCATTGCTGACTTTATGCTAGAGACTAGGGTGGCTCAGCCCCAGGATCTGTACTGAAAATCAGGACTCATTCTTTGAGGGGAGATGTCATAATGAGAGTTCCTCTGAACGCATCCACAGAGCATGTCCATTACTATTGAGTAAACTTGGTCTACTACTGTACATCTGAGATTTTGGGGTGGGGTGTATGGCTTCCAACATTTTCAGAAAATATCGGTTCCGTATTTGAGTTTTGACTCTTCTTTTTAAAGAACTCACTCATTGTTATTGCCCTTGCAGATTTCACATTGCATCATGGTGTTTGTAACAATAAAAATGTAGAATAAATTGCAGGAAATGTGGCGATATGAAAGAATCAGCATACACAGATTACTCAACACAGCAAAATATGAAAACATTCACCTACATTTTCTGCAATCTTGGAGCTGAATGTTTCTGAAGCATTTGTGAAAGAAGAGTTGGATAACTCTTCTCAAAATATTGGGGGACAATATTTCAAACCTACTAAACAACAATTTCAGTATTCAGCTTTAATTAAATGCTAGTAGTCATATTAATCCTAGCACTGGCATGAAAAGACAGACAGCCCTCAAACTGCCATTGCTAGCCCATCTCTCGTGATTCACCTTCTGTCCCTGTAAGGCTCAGCCTTGCAGTGCTAAGCTCATTGCACCTCTCAAGCTGGGCTGGATAGGAGATCTGGGTCTAACTCATGACCTCTTCTGTGGGTCCTCTTGGCTGTGGCAAATCTGGCCAATCATGACTGAATGCAGTGGAGGAGATGGGATTGTGTTACAGGGGTGCCTTGAGACAGTTCCTAGCTTATATATTGGTTTGGTTTCCACACATTCAAAGGAGTACATTGTCTGAGTGGTCCAGAGAAGAACTCTTAGTGGTATCTCATTGGCTCTAGAATTACCTTCATCCCTTCCTCAGAATTTCAATAATTCAGTGCCGAATCCCATCATAGAAAGCTTTAGGGCATAAATCCAGAGCTACACACTATAGAATAAGCAGAAGGGGCCCCAGCATATTTTGGATTGCCATATTTTGAAGCTATTTACCATCTAAAGAGCCTCTCCATCCCCACATAAGACCATGAAGCTCAGAGCCTAAAATTTCCCAGTTGCACTTCCAAATTCAATATCTTTGGAAGACAATGGAGGATTTATTTGCACAAGAACATAGCACAATATATCTGAGATAATGGCCAACATTTCACGCTTAAATAGAAGAGAGTTATTATGAAGTGACTCATCACTGTTTGGGTTGGCTTAAAAGCCATTAAGTCTGACCCAGTTTCATTAGATTGTGGATTGCGGTTCAGTCACTGCAATATTGTTGGTATGAAATTAATTTGCATTTTGAAAACCACTGTAAGACAGTCTGGTTGCTTCAGAAATCACGCATGATCTTTGTTTTGAGAGATAACAGCCTTTAAGGTTATCAGTTAAATGTTATATAACTTCTGTTTATGAAACGACATACAGCACAGTGTTTCTTAAATAATACATAATATAGTCTGGGGAGAAAATGCCACCATTAAATCTCGCTTTCCAAATTTTAGACACTAACCCATTCTTTCTGTTATGTGTCTATGGTATCTTTATAGCTGCTTATAGTAGGTCTCAGTGTAGTATATTGAAATCTGCCTTGCGCAGGCCAATTCTTTGTTCACCTAGGTCTACTCTGACTGGCAGTGGCTCTGTAGTATCTCAGAAAGACTTTCACATCACTTGGTAACGGATTCTTTTAACTGGAGATTCCAGTGATTGAACCCATGACATACAAACTATGTGCTGTATGTCAGTGGTTCCCAACCTTTTCAGTGTGGCAACCCACAAGTCAAAATGTACTTGTATAGCAAACAGTCATGAATATTCGAAGCTAGGCTTTCAGCAGCCACCGCTTTTGTGCATTTTAACTGCAAGTTTCCCAGTTTTATAATCATTAACAGAGGCATCTAAGCACCAAAGATCAGGCATGTGCCGGGGGCCCACACTCCAGCAGGAAGCCAATTGCTAATAGTCCCATGAACCTGCTTCACCTTTTCTACTGTGGGAAAGATGTCCAGGGAGGGTATCTCGCTAGAGGGTCTTCCAAAACCTAGAGCTGGCACTGCTACAATTATTACCTGGCCATTTCTTATTTTCCATCTCCGCCAAGCTAAGCAGTTGGCTCCTTATCTCTCTCGCCCTGACCTAGCCACTGTGATCCACGCGACGGTCACCTCCAGACTGGATTATTGTAACTCGCTCTACGTGGGGCTGCCCTTGAGACTGACCCAGAAACTCCAGCGGGTGCAGAATGCCGCAGCGAGACTCCTTATGCGGTCGTCGCTGCGAGATCACATTCATCCGGTACTATACCAGCTGCACTGGCTCCCAGTGGAGTAAAGGATCAGGTTTAAGGTGCTGGTTTTAACCTTTAAAGCCCTATACGGCCTAGGACCCTCATAGCTACGGGACCACCTCTCTTGGTATGTCCCACAGAGAAATTTACGGTCTGCAAATAAAAACATCCTGAAGATCCCAGGCCACAGAGAGGTTAGGCTGGCCTCAACTAGAGCCAGAGCTTTCTCGGCTGTGGCACCAATCTGGTGGAACGCTCTGTCACAAGAGACTAGGGCCCTGCGGGACTTGACATCTTTCCGCAGGGCCTGTAAGACAGAGCTGTTCCACCAGGCCTTTGGTCAGGGCGCAGCCTGACCCCCTCCTCTGGCAATCTGCACAGGGTCTTGCTTGCTGGTTGCCATCAATTTGTTTTTGATTGATTTTATGGTGAAAAGTTTTTAGAATGTTGGATTGTTTTGATTGTTGTTAGCCGCCCTGAGCCCAGCTTTGGCTGGGGAGGGCGGGGTATAAATAAAATTTATTATTATTATTATTATTATTATTATTATTATTATTATTATTATTATTTAGAAAAGAGTAACATCATCTTTGTTGGCTTTTTGTTTTTTTTGGACATATTATTTCCCCTTTCTGAACATCTTCAGAAACTGTTATGAGAGTTAATAAATGCTCTGAGTTCTTAAAGGCCATTGCAATGCCATAGCTGCATTTGGTAATTATCTTGTGGAATTTGAAAAGGATAAACCAAGCCAAATTCCATTGACTTGTAAAACTTTACACAGACTTGTAGAACTTTAAAAATACAGTATATTCACCTCCAGGTAATAGTGAAAATCGCTGTGGGAAGAAGAGGAAAGTTGGGTATTTCCAAAAGTGGCACCCTTTCAATGCAGCACAGGTTATTGAACAGCCCGTAAGCTTGGAGGCTTCACCATCTGCTAACTCATTTACCACAAACAGACCTTATCCAGTCATACCTAAAACAGTTAGCCTATAGGCATTATTTAGTCAACACATCTTTCGCTTGTCTTCACAGAATTTGACATTTGTCATGGAAAAAATAACAAGAAAGTCAAATCCTGTTTGCAAATTCCCCCAAGCGATACATGATTACAAGTGTCTGCATTTTTGCTGCTGTCCAAGATGATCTTGCCTTTAAAGGTGTTGATTTTCGACAAGATTTTTGCAGCAATTTGTGAAATTTCTCAAAAATGTCTGTGCTTCAGAATGGCCACCCAAAACCACAAACCCACCGAATGGAATTTGAACACAAACCCACCGAATGGAATTTGGCAGTGTCAGTGTTGTTGTTGTTGATGATAATAAAAATAATAATTTATTTATACCCCACCTATCTGGCTTGGTATCCCCAGCTACTCTGGGCAGCTCCCAACAGAATATTAAAAACACAATAAAACATCAAACATTAAAAACTTCCCTAAACAGGGCTGCCTTCAGATGTCTTCTAAAAGTCAGATAGTTGTTTATTTCCTTGACATCTGATGGGAGGGCATTCCACAGGGCGGGCGCCACTACCGAGAAGGCCCTCTGCCTGGTTCCCTGTAACCTCACTTCTTGCAGGGAGGGAACCGCCAGAGCTGGCCCTCAGTATCTGGGCTGAACGATGGGGGTGGAGACGCTCCTTCATAACAACACTCAAGGGGCCAGATTCAGTCCCCCTAACTCCTCTAAACAAGTGATTGGTGATTATAGCACAAACCCGCTACTTTATACTCCACCAGTCCAGTGGCTAGAACTGCGCACACATCTGTGAATACTGGATCCAGAGGTCCAGTGTTGGGGGGAAAGTGTGCAACACCATTTCCATACATGTGGTTCTCAACTCTTTGAGGGGGGTGGGGATCTGGAAATGTTATTCTATATACAGATTGCCCACAGTGAGCTGTAGTCGCTCATCACAACTATTAAGAGAGGCAGTTTTAGGGGAGAGCAACCAGTTTGGAGGGTATGGATGTTCTTTCTCCCTCTGTGTGCCATCCTCTCCCTCCTTCAGACATGTAAAGTCCAGAGGGTGGCAATATGAGAACGGGCCTTTTTTGCCAAAGCTCCCTTTTTGTGGAATGCTCGCCCCAGGGAAGTTCGCCTGGCGCCTTCATTATATATCTTTAGGTGCCAGGTGAAAACGTTTCTCTTCAACCAGGTCTTTGGCTTTGGCTGATTCATGCCCTAAGGTAAAGGTAAAGGGACCTCTGACCATTAGGTCCGACTGACTCTGGGGTTGCGGCACTCATCTCGCTTTATTGGCCGAGGGAGCCGGTGTATAGCTTCTGGGTCATGTGGCCGGCATGACTAAGCCACTTCTGGCGAACCAGAGCTGCGCACGGAAACACCGTTTACCTTCCCGCCGGAGCGGTACCTATTTATCTACTTGCACTTTGATGTGCTTTCGAACTGCTAGGTTGGCAGGAGCAGGGACCGAGCAACGGGAGCTCACCCTGTCACGGGGATTCGAACCGCCGACCTTCTGATCGGCAAGTCCTAGGCTCTGTGGTTTAACCCACAGCGCCACCATGCCCTACAGCCTTTTAAAGGTCTGTGTGGGAGGGCAGGGGGCTATTGTTTTGCTGTTTTGAACTAGTTATTTGTCCTTTTACCTCGTATTTTTTACCTTTTGAACCACTCTGAGATCTTGTGATAAAAGGCGGTGTAGAAATCTAATGAAAAAAATAAATAAATAAAAACTTATTGGGAATCTGAAGGCACGCTACCTTGTGAAACAATCCCCTTCAGGAGCAGAGATGTTGGGGACGGTTCTCTTATTCAAATCCGGAATAGCTAAGCCATTCACAGACATGTCTAGGCCTGTGTTTAAGAGGACTGCATTTTTCAGTGCATTAAAATGTGGAAAGCGTCAATATGGAGGCCCAAGATGTGTTCAGCTTGAGGTTCTCTCTCATAAATTACTGTGGGTTTTCGTTTCTAAATAGAATATACGACAGACTGCCTTTCCATACTAAATTCTGAATGGTAGACTTGAATGTCTGCCGTCAATTCCCCCCAAGTTGCTGTTGGCGAGCCGTTCCATCTGTGCACCACCACCCCACTACTGGCGATTTGGGGATAGTAAGGCAAACCCACCTCACATGCAGTTGTTCTAATGACAGGACTGCAATGAGATCACCGCGGAGTCCTTTGCAGTTCTAAAGAACTGTATAGATACTATCTGGTGGTTATGACTCATATTTTTAAAATATTTGCAACTAGTGCAAAACTGCTGATAACTTTCTGGTTCTTGGGGCCTCACTGGCTTGCACACAATGCCCCATGGTGGTGAAATAAAGTTATGACATTCTTTTATGCATGTCTTATTCTAGTCTGCGCTACGGAGGTGCCTGTTGCTTAGCATTAGACCACTCAAAGCCTGCAGGAAAAGAACGGTCTGCTTAGTTAAAACTAATATGAAAAATGCAATCCTTGTTTAATCACCACCCAGGGGCGGAGGAAGGGGAGTGCGGTGAGGGCGGGCAACCCTGGATGTCACCACTGAGGGGTCGGGTGACAAAATGCTGTGTGGCACTCACCGTGGGGCCTGCAGCGCACCCGAGCCACATGTCTTTCCTGGGAGAGACGCGGTGCCTTCTGCACGCAGGCTCTGTGCTACCCAAATGGTCCACCCGCCGCCACCCCCTCAGCTGTAGGGTGGCTGAGTGGGAGGGGGCAGGCGGACTCCTTGTAGAGGCCCCATGGAGCATCTTGCCCTGGGTGGCCCCACCCCACGGGCGGCTGGCCCCGCCCCTGGATGCAGGGCATGCGTGCCACCCCAGGCGCCCGATTGGCTTGCTCCGCCGCTATCACACACCCCGACCACTGCTTCTTGGACCTTGTTGTCCCGTGTAATTGTCAATAGATTCGGCCTGACCTTACGGCCTGACTGCCTCGGTCCAGTACACCTGAAGGAGCATCTCCACCTCCATCGTTCTGCCCAGACACTGAGGTCCAGCGCCGAGGGCCTTCTGGTGGTTCCCTCGCTGCGAGAAGCCAAGTTACAGGGAACCAGGCAGAGGGCCTTCTCGGTAGTGGCGCCCGCCCTGTGGGACGCCCTCCCACCAGATGTCAAAGAGAAAAATAACTACCAAACTTTTAGAAGACATCTAAAGGCAGCCCTGTTTATGGAAGCTTTTAAAGTTTATTAGGTTATTGTATTTTAGTGTTTTGTTGGAAGCTGCTCAGAGTGGCTGGGGGAACCCAGCCAGATGGGCGGGGTATAAATAATAAATTATTATTATTATATTATTATAAATATGTTCTCACAGGCCCCTTCTGGCTTTGTCAAGCCGCCTCCATCTCCACTGCCCTCTTAGTCTACTTTCTCAAACCCCTGCCTCCTCACTTTGCCTTGCCTCCTAGCCGTGAATTTGACCTTGGAAAGAGAAAGGAGTTTGAAGACTGCCCCAAATATACAGTGCTCTTGCTTTTAAGTGCAGATCCTGTTATAGGAGCATTAAAATCATAAGGATATCTCATGTTACCTAACTGTGGATGCGCTGAAGCACATTGTGTGAGCTGTGTTTTGTTTTGTGCAGACATATTCTTTGGTTCAGAGTTGCTAGGAGTCTTCCCACCCATGTGTGCACTCCCTGGGCCATTCCGCCACTGTTTTGGGCTGCCAGTGGGGGGCGCCGATACAGCTCCTTGCGTCTGCACACCCCCTAACTTCATTTTGTTTTCATCAGCCCAGAGGAAGGGAATCTACCTGCCTTTATCCACCAGTTGTTGCTGACAGTGGCGTAGTGGGGGGGGCAGGGGGCCCAGTGCCCTGGGCTCACAATCTGGGGGTGTGCAAACCAGGAGCCCCCCCAAGACCCCCGTCATGCACCCTCTGAACAGTGTCGTGTCCCTGCTTGCTGAATGTTTGTTTGTGGTATTTTTATTTTTAAAAAGCAGCTCTTTTGCACAGAACTGCTCCTGCACAAAACTCCTCTCTCTCTCTCTCTCTCTCTCTCTGTGTGTGTGTGTGCATGCAAATTTGATATATTGAAAAATGAGTACTTTGCTCAAGTAAACAAATGTCTGTGTGCATGCCCGCGAGAGCTCTCAGGGTTCCTGGCCTAGAGCGACACAGGCAATTTTTGACTGCTCTTTTGTGCAATTCATTGTAGGGTTTGAGATTGCAAGCCTAATGGGCTAGGGTAGCCATTTATGAGGCTGGCTACTCAAGAGGAATAAGTGCATCACCAAAAGTGGACAAAAGAAGGTGCCAATGTGCATAAAAGTTATATGTGCAGATGCAAATTTAAAAATGACTACTGCAATTTAAGTGGGAATATAGTGCATATCACCATAGTGGGCAAGACTGAGACCAGTTGACTTGTATGTCCGCTCACCTCCTGTCCAGGTGGTATCTGCTGATGGGCAACTTGAAGGTTCAACCTTCTTATGCTTCTTTGTTTTAAAACCAGGACCCAACAGCTTTCCAAAAGGGGGGCGGTGAACCTCAGGCCTGGGGTGTGTGAATGTGGCCCTCCACCCCTCCCTCTATGGCCCTTGGAATTCTCCCCAGGCTAAGCCCCTGACCTGAAGGCCACACATCTCACTGGCCCTGCTTCACACAGCCCTCAAGTGCTTTTTCCTAGCTAGAATGTGACCTGGCTAAGATAACGCCTCTTGCTTGCCGGCATGGAGGATGGAGAGGTAGAGTACATGATGGCTGAACTACTGTTGTACCTTCGTTGGAAGTTGAATGGAATCCGTTCCGGAAGTCAGTTCGACTTCCAAAATGTTCAGAAACCAAAGTGCAGCTTCCGATTGGCTGCAGGAAGCTCCTGCAGCCAATAGGAAGCCGCAGAAGCCACGTCGGATGTTTGGGTTTCAAAGAACGTTCGCAAACCGGAACACTCACTTCTGGGTTTGTGGCGATCGGGAGATAAAACGTTCGAGTACTAAGGCGTTGGGATCCAAGGTACAACTGTATTAGATCACTGTTCAAAAGTAGAAATCACCTGTCTTGGTCCACCCACATTCACTTCTGTCCACACCTATCATTGGCATGTGGTCCCTGGAAAGTTGTTTTTGGCCTGAAAATTCCCCCTCTGCTCTGGTGGAATAGAGGACTATCCAGTGACAGCTCTTCAAATAGAGGAACGTTCTGTGTGAAGTATAATACACATGGCCACACTACAAACTGTACAATCCTTTACTCAAAAGTAAGAGCTGTTGTGGAGAAGGGGGCTTTTCCCCAGGAAAACACTGATGTGTAGCTGTTTTGCATCATGTCAATTTAATTTTGGAGAATATTGTCTGTGCTGTTTTGAATTCCATTCTTGGTCACTAGGTGTCACTGGACAATTTAATTAGAGGACTGAAGACAGTTCAGTGACAGCCTGGGGGTGGATGCAAAGCAATTGTGATTAATGCAAGGATACAGTTGTATCACTGGGATAAAAGCTCATAACATAAATAATAAATGCTACTTGAGAAATAGCCAGATACAACCCTAGATTACGAAACAAAAGATGTATGAATCAGCAAACGTCATTTCAAGTCAGTGAAAATGCAAATAAAGGAGAACTTAATTTGAAGCCGGAAATAATTAGGTAATAATAATAATAATAAGTTTTACAATCAAATTTCTTCTTTGGAGAAAAAGAAAAAAATAATTACTTTTTTTAATCCTTGGATAGATGAGATAAGTTCATTCTGAAGCTGGGTGTATTTGTGTGAGAGAGAGTGTGTGTGCAGCGCAAGAACTATTGTGGCTTTATCTTCCAGTACTGCTATGCAAAACTTATGGCGAAGTGTGCTTGACATTGAACAGAAGTGGCACATTCCCTTTCAAGAGACTTCACAGTCAGTCAAAGAGTCAGTTCACACATTACAGACCAGGTGAAAATCTGATGCCCGTACAGTACATGTATTCCATGCAATGTCTATTCCAGGGGAATATAATTTCTAGGAAAAGAAGGATGGCTGTGATTCATCTACAACAAATGAGAAGGATGCTTGTTGATTTAATTAATTAATTTTAATTAGTAATTATATTGGACTATCAGCTCATATAGTGCTTTAAATTGTGGGTTCCAGGCCAGAAGAGCTTACAAGCAAGTGCCAAACTACATGTCATACTGGGTGAACCATGATTGATATCTCAGCATATTGTATATCTTTTTGGTTTCTTAAATTCAGACATGGGGAGAGGGGCTGCTAATATAATTACGGAGCAGTGCAGAGAAATCCACCCCTCCACTGCCATCTTCCATTTACAGTCACCTTATTCCAATCTTCTATTGCTTTGCAAGGGGTGGGAGAGAGATAAAGACATGATAAAGATGCCTGTGTTTCTTTTCCTCCACAGCTTGAAATAGTCAAGCAGACTGGGAAAACAACACATATTGAAAAGCTTAGACTAGTCCCTAACTTAGTGCTGTTTTTGCAATCAAATTATGCATTTACTTAAAAAAAAAAAAGTTCGGCCACTGATCTCTCCTGGCATGTGTCATTTGGCCCTAAATTCAGAACTCTCATGGGCACAGAGGGCATAAGGGGATAGCCATAATTTACGAAATACTAGAAGTCATAAATTCTCTAGAAATGAATAATTCTCCATGACAGAAAGACAAAATTTCTACAGATTTTGCTAGTGGCTGTTAAGACTCTTCTTTTACAAAAACTGCAACATTTTGAAACGTTATTTGCTGTATCTGGATGTGATTAAATAGAGGTGTAAAACAGGGATCAATGTACACACTTTGTAACTGTATACTGTTCCACAATATACTGGTAATGTGACCTCTTCCAATTAGAGAAATGTGTGCTTATCACTGATATATTAATGCTGATCTGCAAATTACAATTAGGTGTTTAATTAGCACACACTGAGGCACCCTGAATGCCTCATTAACTGATAATGTAAATTATCTGACTGAATATTAATTATCAACATTTTGTAACTTGACCCTTCGCTTGGCTACAATAGTGAACAAGCACGGAACAATTAACTATATCCTATGACCCCAACTACATTATCAGGCTATACAGGTTTTATGCCACTTTAGGCTTCTTCCAAAGAGCTGTTGGAATTGTAGTTTGCTAAAAGTGTATTGACTTCTCTCTTAGATATCCCCAGAGCCTTCTCATGAAACTGCAATTCCCAGAGTTCCCCTTCTCTGGGAAAGTAAATGACTTAAAGTCTATTTGCGGCAATGCTCACTGTAAATATAGACTTTCGTTTGAGGAAAAGGAGCGGGCCTCTCCTCTCCTGGGGAGGAATAACATGAAGACACCTGTTATTTATAACTTGGTTTGTTAGATTTGGAATGGTCAGACTCATAACCGGGACCTGTCAAATGTTTCTCTCATTTTAGATCTGGTGTAGTGACTTTAAGTGTAATGGGAACCAAGAAGTCATTGGTTCAAATCTTGCCTTTTAACCATGAACTCAGCCTCCCCCTAGCATCAGGAAGTGACAGCTCAGCTCCTTGTCAATATTTTGTCCTTTGTGTCTTGGACTGGATAACTTCATCCTGTCATTTCACTGCATGCAAGTCCTTTTTGAAAAATTGCATTTTATTTCATAAACATATGTTTTATTCGAAAAATGGTCCTGTATAGGTGTCTGCTGAAACATGACAGCTCAAGATGATTTCTGTGCAAAAAGAACAATCCTTCCACATGAAAAGAACAACAACGAGGAATGCATTTTATTGGTTTTTAAAATTCAAAGTAAGAAACTGATAAAGCCAGGCATCCTAACCCCACTTGCCTGGGAGCAAGCCCCATTGAATTCAGTGGGAGTTACCTTGGAACAGGCATGGTTAGGGCTGCAGCCTCCATGCATATGGTCTTCTTCTAGCAAGGAACAACTTACACAAAGTCAATAAATAGCCCTTTAGGGGGAAAAGAAAAGTAATAAGGGACCTGTCAGGACAGCGGCAATTGTACATCAATGAATATGCAAATGACACACATTGCAAAGCAATTTACGTATACATTCTCATACAATATGCAAAACATTGTAGAGAACTTAGCTGAAAATCATTAACAGCAAGAGTCCATGTGACGATTGGGGTTGAATGGGTGTACTGAAAGAAATCTAGCTGAATATCCATTTTGAGAAGATTCCTCCAACATCCCTTAACTACACAACAAAATATGTCCCCCTCACCTGCCCCCAACACAGAGGACAACCCAATGCCACTGAGCATGCTCAGTTCTCATTGTGTTTTTGGGGGGAGGGGTCATCCCAGCTTTGCTTCTTCTTCTCCTTTTCAAGGTTTGCTTCTGCAAACCTTGATTCTGGTACTTCCCTTTTGAGGGTGGATAGTGGCATTTTGCCTACCTTAGCAGAGTAGAGGACCTACATTTTTTAGGCTTGAACTGTTATGTGGGCCCCTTTGGAGCCAACAACGAGGTCTGCGCACCTAGGGTTATCAGGGCTTTTTTCCAGCTGGTACTCGCCAGAACTCAGTTGTGGCATCTCTCAGGTGGGTGCCATTGCCTTTCCAAGAGAACGAGGGAAGTGTTCATGGTGAGTTCCAGAAACTCTTTTTCTAGAAAAAAAATAGCACTGATTATAGTTGTATTAAATTTTTTGGGTATTGTATAGATATTAAGCTATGTAGGGATGTATACTGCTGATTATGTTCTATGTCATAAACTGCCCTGTGGTCTTGCAATAAAGGGCACTATATAAACTGTTTAAAACATTCCGGGCACCGTTGGCATTCTAAGAGAATGATGTGGGAATGTGGAGAACTGAATTTAAGATTGGAAAAATGTGTTAGCAGTCTAGTGCACACTCGCTACTCACTGGACTTCTTCAGAATTTATTTATTTTTTGCAGGTGTAAGGTGTACATATGGTGCTCAATCCCAGACACATTAATAGATTTCTCCATTGATTTTTATAAACAGCCTTGACTTTGTTCCCCCTGGGAACATTAAAAATAGCTCCTCCGTGTGAATCAGGAAATGAACTATCCAGACAAAGGGATTGTTTTTCTCTCAACCTTTCCCCCCATTCAATCCTTCCTCCTACCTGGTTTTTATCCCCTGCCCCAAGCAGTCATTCAACATCCTATAAACACAAAGCACTCTCGGTCCTAGCTGGGTTGTTTTGTGCCTGGGTTGTGGTGTTTTGGCTACATGGGCGATGGCAATCATCTCTGAATAACAGGAAAAGAGGGAGTGAGACCCTCCACCAGTGGATCTGAACTTCAAATGAGGCCTTTAGTTCCAAAAAGCGGAATCTAACTGAGAACATTGCAGGTGCCTTTTATGACTTTGAGCAATGAGTTGAGCCAAGCTACCATCTTCCTGGAAGGGGCAAGCCATATCCCTAACTACCCTGTAACTCTATCTTGGACTGTGGCACTTCCAGAAATATTTTAGCAGCTGGCAAATCTAAATTGCTGGCACCGAATCCCTTTCTGATAATGTTACATTCTGGAAGCTGTAAAAAGAAAGAAAGAAAAAAAAAAGAAGTTTTGATATTTCGAAGAGGCCACAAACAGAAAAGCAAATAGCACTTAAAATATTAACTCTACAAATGTATCTAACTTGGCTTCATTTCATCTCTTTCTTATTTAGTTTTCATCTGACTATGCTGTCTCTCCTCCACTCCCTCTCACCTTGCTTTCCATCAAATTGAATTGAGGGAAGCTATGGAATTAATGCTGCGTAGGGGAAATATCCCATGTTGTGATTTTTGCTTTGTCTACACAATCTAGGAAATATGAGACATGGTCCAGATGCTGCTGAACCTCTTCAGCTCCCATCTGCCCCAGTAAGCATGGTCAATGGTCAGGAATAACGGGAGCTGACATCCAAAACATCTGGAGGACACCAGCCTGAGAAAGGGTGGCACACTAACCTTGTGATGTGCTGAGTCCTCGTGTGATTTCCTCCCCTCATTTCCAAAACATTTCATGTGCAGGTGGCATGTTAAGTATCCTGCTTTCCACCTCAGGAGGACACAGGAAATTGCTCAGTCAAAGCTTTGGTCCATCTTCTAACTCAATACTGTGTTTATTGACTAGATCTCCAGGATTTCAGAGAGAGGACATCCCAAGCTCTCATGGAGATATCAGGGATTGAACCTGGAAATGGTCTATGACAGCTGCTAAGCTATGGCTCTTCCATTAGTTATCCAACCCAAGAATCACTTGGTGTGCTCTCCTAATTGAGTGGTAAGTTCAAATTCACACTCAGCCGTAAAGTTCACTGCCTGACTTTGGGCCTATAACTTTCTCTCAGCTTAAGGTACACTGGGAGCAATACATGTACAACTGGAGTTCCATATGTGTGTGTGTGTGTGTGTGTGTGTGTGTTGTCTCTCTGTTTTAATGGGCTTGGAGGGTGGGGGAGCATGTCACACGTGCCAGCAGCCTTGGAAACACTGCTTTGCTCAAACTTGATAGAAGGCGCATTTTCAGAGTCTCCATCTGTCTCTTCGGTTGAGCTGGAAGGACCCCAAAATAAATGGGCCTCAGTTGAACATACCTTTTAAAAGAAGATGGGTGTGGTGAAGGGGCAACCCAGGGCTGATGCTCTTTCCTGACACAGCGCAAACACAAGTACCTTGAGCATCTCTGCGATCGCTCTCACCTGCAATGCAGATTGCAAGGCAATTGCCCACTGGACCTGCTGCAGCTGGCACATAATGGGTTGCCTATCCAATATGCAATCGGACTTTGGGTTGGTGCACTTAATTCAGCTTTGAGTTATCCAGACAAGTGACCTGACTGGAACAGAGGGGAAGAAATGCATGCAGCAGGAAGCAAGCGATGACGCTACGCAGCAATAAAATTACAGTCTCAGCTAATAACCTTCTTGCTGCAGACTGTTTGAATTGTTCCAGCCTACTCTTTGCTAGTCATTGTTCATGACTTGGGGTCATTCTGTCTGCCTTTGCTCTCTGCTTGAACGGCAGCTGCTTCAAACAGGAAGGCTGTGCATCAAAAGCATCACGTTACCTGCACGATATCAGTGAAAAGATTTTTTATGGTTGCACATTTGTTGTTAAAAAGGCCCTAGCTCCCCTTTCCCAAAACCTTGCTAGCGAGGGAAGTAATGGCCCAACTCAGCGTTTTTATTTACAGAACTGTTAGCTGCATAGAGTCCTTCACCATTCTGCCAGCTGTCATCTAATTATTTTTTATTTTAGTACAATGTCATATTCTAAAAATGGTTCACATGTTTCGTGGCTGATATCCAGCTATTCCTTATGAGGGGGACTTACCATTTTGTCAAGCAACAGGCAACAGTACAGGAATTAAAACTGTGGATCTTAAGCTAGTATTTGGTTTCCACCTTAACATTCACACAAGAGTATTCACTACAGCTAATTTTCTTTTATTGCTTTGAACTCATGCAGCAGCAGAGCAGAAAGAGAACAGGCTGTCGATTCCTGGATGTCATATGTCTGCGGAACTATTATGCATGGCCTATTATTTCCAGCAGAGTGGCAGAAGAAGGCAACCATACAGAGTCTCCCAAGGCCACATGAGGGTCACTGTTTCACTGCACCCAGGCAGCTAAATAGTCAGATAAAAGCTCCATGGCCTAGTTAAGGTACAAGTGTTCCCAATCCAGCTGTATAATTTATTATGACCAAGTGCATCTCTGTGGTGCAGTAACAGCACTCAATGTCTGAGCAAGTATGCTCACATTTATGGAGAAACTCCTACTACAGTTGTCTCTATTTTCCAGGGACATTCGCAGATTTACAGAAAGAGGTTGTCCTGGTTTCTGATTTGATCCTGATATGTCCCGCTTTTCCTCAGAACGTCACTATTTTCATCGGATAAATTTTGGAGGGTGTGGAGTTATGCAACCCCCAAGTCAAGGAGATAAGTAACTATACAACCTTTAGAAGACATCTGAAGGCAACCCTGTACAATTTTATTATGTTTTTATATACGTTGGAAGCTGTCCAGAGTGGCTGGGGCAACCCAGCCAGATGGGCGGGATATTCTTCTTCTTCTTCTTCTTCTTCTTCTTCTTCTTCTTCTTCTTCTTATTCCTATTCTTATTCTTGCCATCCCTATTTTTGTCACATTAATGCTGGACGATAAAAAGGGACCCCTGACCATTAGGTCAGACCGTGATCAAGACTGGGGTTGCGGCACTCATCTCGCTCTATAGGCCATGGAGCTTCTGGGTCATGTGGCCAGCATGACTAAGCCGCTTCTGGCGAACCAGAGCAGTGCATGGAAATGTTTACCTTCCCGCCGGAGCGGTACCTATTTATCTACTTGCACTTGACATGCTTTCGAACTGCTAGGTTGGCAGGAGCAGGGACCGAGCAACGGGAGCTCACCCCATCACAGGGATTCGAACCGCCGACCTTCTGATCGGCAAGCCCTAGGCTCCGTGGTTTAGACCACAGCACCACCCATGTCCCTAATGTTGAAGGATATGCTATTGCAAAAAGTCAGTTTTATTTTTTAAAGAAAATGATTCAAACTAGTTGTCTGCACAGCCATGATTAAGAAACAGAACAATACATCGAAATGCGTAAATGCCTAATTATACCTTGATGGCATATGTTCTCTTTTTTTAAATGCAGCGATAGCTAGTATTCAATTTTGCGGTGAGATGTAATAATTCCTGCTCTTTCTGCCCCCTTAAAAGTTGGAGCCATATATACACTTATCTGGGGATTAACTCCAAAGAACTCAGTAGGACCTGTTTCTGAATCATGCAAGGTACATAGGAAGCTGCCTCACACCACTGGTCCATTTGGCTCAGTCTTGTCTACGCTAATTGGTTGCAACTCCCCAGGGTTTCAGACAGGGGTATCTCTCAGCCCTCCCTGGAAATGCCAGGGATTAAGGATGGGACCACCTGCATGTGTTCTCCATTGAGCTATGGCCCTTTCCTAAGTATTGGGTGGGCCACGCATGTGTCAAAACCTCTAGCCATTGAGATGTGTGTGTGTGTGTGTCTGTTCTGTCTGCAGAAATATGTAGAATCAGGCATGCAATGCTTGCAACTTGACCTCTGAGCAAACTCCTTGGCAAAGTGCCTGGAAGCTTTATATAGTTACCAAAGATTGCTTGTTAAAATGTGATATTTTGGGACTCATCCTTTCCTGAAGGCAAGGCTGAAATTAACCACTTCTCCACATAGTCACTTTCAGCTTCCATGCCTTTGGCCGTGTTGCCCTTTTGCCTTCTCGCTGCTTGCAACAGCAAACTTGTCTCTGAGCACTGCTTTCTCAGGAATACACACGCAAACACAGATATATACAGACTAGTTAGCTGACTCAAAATGACAGGAGATTAAATTAAAATCCTGTTGATGATGAAACATTACTTACAGTCCAAGCTCCATTTTATTATATATTCGTTATGCCCTGCCAATTTGCAACAAATGCAAACTTGAAGTCATTTTGACATATTATTTGTTTATTCCTGACATTTCTAACCTGCTCCATCAGTCACACAGCTCCTGCTGCGGCTTATGAGAGATAAAATAATATAAAACAGGAAAAACCCCAGAATGAAATAACATCGGGGGGGGGGGGGGGGGAGGTAGGCTGGAGACTGTACTGATATTAGCAACTCCCAACACCAGCAACTCTTTGATAAAACAAAAATGCTTTTAATAACACTGGGCAACAATTTTTTACTTTTTGAATGTTGTCTAGATTTCTACAACTGATTTAGGGTATTTTTGCACTGCTGAATCAGGAAATGGCATCCGTTTTTCTCCATCAGGTCAGGTTTACTGTAAACTGAATGGTGGGCATTGATAAAGGTAAGTACACGTAAATTGCATGTTGCTTCACCATTTTTCAAACTTCAGGGCTTGAACTTCCGTTTCTTGGAACTCCTGGAATGCTCAGCGGCAGGGAGGTCTCTCTTCAGAGTCCAACAGTAGTCAGCCATCATGGCTGCGTCCCAGCGACCCTGATACCTGGTCTCCATCTCTTTCATGTCCTGATGGAATCTCTCCCCCTGCTCGTCACTCATTGAACCTAGTTTCTCAGGAAACTGGTCCATATGTGAAAATAGGTAGTGCATCTTGACGCTCATGTTTGCAGCCCAGGTTTCTGAAAGCAGTCAGCATGTTGTTGACAAGTTCTGCGTAGTTTCTGGCCTTATTGTTGCCAAGAAAGTTCTTCACTACCAGAACAAATGCCTTCCACGCTTCCAGTTCCACTTCATTCATTGAGTTTTCAAACTCTGGATCTCTGATGAGCTGACGGATCTGAGGACCGTCAAAGATGCCAGCTTTCAACTTCTCCATGGTCAATCCTGGAAAAGCCTGGCACAAGTAAGTGAAGCAGTCACCATCCTTGTCCAGAACTGCTTGGTGAACTGCTTGATTAAGCTGAGCTTGATGTGCAGCGGTGGGAAGAGTATTCTGTCTCTGTCCACCAGAGGGTCGTTGATGATGTTCCTTTTTTTTGCAAGGCACCAATTCCTCCCTCACAGGCCAGTCCTTCTTTGTGTAATGCTGAGCACGGTCCCTACTATCCCACATGCACAGAAAACATGGGTACTTGGTGAAGCCAGACTGTTGTCCCAACAAAAAGTTCACCATCTTCAGGTCAACGCAAATAAACCACTTATGCTGATCATAACCAATTTTCTCCAGCACATACTTCACCGCTTCATAGTTCTCCTTCAGTGTACTCGAGTGAGCCAGGGGTATAGAGGCAAACTGGTTGCCGTTGTGTAGCAGAACACATTTCAGTGATCGCTTGCTGCTGTCAATGAACAGTCTCCAATCTTTGGGTTCATACTGTGGCCCTCCAAGCTTGAGCAGAAGCTGCACAATATCTGCACAGTACACCAAGTCCTTCTCTTCCGAGAAAAAACGGAGGTTTTATGACTACAAACTGATCCCTTTTTGACATAATCACCCAGAACTATCGGACCTGAATACTTCTTGTCATTAAAATAATCATTTCCAATCAAAACAATTATTCGACATGGCATTTTATCCCCACCAACTTCTTCTAAAATGCTCCACACAAGCGTACATGTGAACATAAACATAAAAAAGACATGTGGCCATAGCTCAAAAACTTGACCTGATTGAGCAAAACTAATGTGATTTTTGGATTCAGCGCATCAGATTTGTCCTAAATCAACTGAAAAAACGCAGACAACAAATTTGTTGTTGACCAGTGTAATCATTCATAGATATCAACTGAATGACCTGTTTAAAAAAGAAAAAAGAAATCCAGCATTTGTGATAGATCTGGAATGGATCCTCAAAATTTCCATTTGTGTGAAAACTATTTGAGCATCAATCCCCTTCTCTGTGGAAGGTTTTTAATCATGTTTTCTGTCAGGCACGACAGAAGACTGAGAAACCGCTGTCTCATTTTCAGTCATGCATACAGATGCTGATATTCTGCCAACATATTGCCCATGACAGTGATCATTAGCTACAGATAAATTTTAATCACAATAACCAGGTTCATCACAGCTCAGGCAGACACAAGTAGCCCCTTCCTTCCATTCTCCTAATCTGCAGGGGTAGAATTCCAGAAATGCAATGGGGTCTTGGAATGAGCCCATTTACTGGTTAGCAGCAGTGGTGGACCTTGGGGTCTCAAATTTCAGTGGCTTCCTGTGCGACACCAAGATTTGGTGGCCCCCGCCTCTCCCCTTCCATTCTACAGCATAGTTATGGCACCCTGAGGCTTCAAGCCCAGTTCAACTGAACCGGTCATCTGCAGAGTATACCAATGGAACTATTCTCCCACTGGGCGCATCCAGTCATTGGTGTGGATGGGGAAAAGCACACCTATTCTCCCATGTACAGTTGATTGAAGGTGTGGATAGTAAGCTCCAAATTTGCTCCAAAAAAGCAAAAAGAAATTTAGATAAGTGAAGAAATTGCAACAGACACTTCATCTGGTCCAAACTGGAGCAGCCATATACAGACCCTCCAATTCTCCCTGTTTTCCAGGGAGAGCCCTGGATTTACAGAAGCTGTCTCAGCTTTTGATCCTGGAATGTCCCACTTTTTTCTTAGGATGTCCCTATTTTCATCAGAGAAATGCTGGAAGGTATGGTGTCATTCAAGAGGGACACAGGTGGCACTGTGGTCTAAACCACTGAACCTAGGGCTTGCCAATCGGAAGGTTGGCGGTTCAAATCCCCGCGACAGGGTGAGCTCCCGTTGCTCAGTCCCAGCTCCTGCCCACCTAGCAGTTCGAAAGCACGTCAAAGTGCAAGTCGATAAATAGGTACTGCTCAGGCAGGAAGGTAAACAGTGTTTCTGTGCGCTGCAGAGTTGTCCGCGACTGGACTTAATGGTCAGGGGTCCATTTACCTTTACCTTTATGGAGTCATTCAACCCCTGAGCCATCTGAAGGCAGCTCTGTATGGGGATGTTTTTTAATGTTTCATGTTTTAGTATGCTTGTATATATGTTGGAAGCCACCCAGAGTGGCTGGGGCAACCCAGTCAGATGGGCTAGATATAAATATAAAAATTATTATTATGACTATTATAATGGAATAGGGCATCCCTATTTTTATCAGAGAAATGTTGGTGTATATGCATATATATGACTGGTTGAGGTTCATAAAATCCCTGTTTTAAAACAACTGTGCAGGTTTCGAGTTGGTTTCCAGGTTCAATTCAAGGTGCTCATGTTAGTGTCTCCATCCCTCCTGATGTTCTCAGGTATTAAGATTAGCAAAGGGTGCTCTCTTGCCACAGCCCTCAGAAGTGCAGGGAATGGTGACCTGGGAAACAGCTTTTTACCCTTTACCCTGGTCATTGACAGTTAAGTATTTTGTTTTGTGGGACCCACCTCTCTGCTGATTTTGCACTTTTCTAGCTGCAAGGATTTTACTTCTTTTTGTAATTCTAACTGGTTTATCTGTTTTGGGGCACTATATTGTTGTAAGCTGCCCTAGAACCTTAAGCTGAAGGGCAGGTAAGAAATCTTATGAACAAACAAACGCAGGAAGCTGTCTTATACGGAGTCCATCAAATTTAGACCATCTAATTCAGTATCGACTACACCAGGGTTTCCCAAACTTGGGTCTCCAGCTGTTTTTTAGACTACAACTCCCATCATCCGTAGCTAGCAGAACCAGTGGCCAGGGATGATGGGAACTGTAGTCTCAAAACAGGTGGAGGGTCTTCACTGACTGTTAAGGTTTGGACAGGGGTGTCTCCCAGCCTGACCCAAAGATGCTGGAATCTGAACATGGAACCTTCTGTTTGCAAAGCAGCTGATCTGCCACTGAGCTACAGCCCTGTGTCTGATCTGAGCAGGTCACGTAGGAGCAGGAGGCGATTTCATGGAAATGTTCACATTGCCATAAGGATCCCAAAGTATCTCATGGAAGCCATGAAGAGTTGTACACTTCAAGCATTTTTCTGCCCCTGATGCCTCAATCTCTGTTTATATTATTGATGAGTTTTGGTCTCCCTTGTGTATTCGCATATGCAAAAGTACATCCAGCACATCCTAGTCTAATCCATCATAGAATCATAGAATCATAGAATCATAGAGTTGGAAGAGACCACAAGGGCCATCGAGTCCAACCCCCTGCCAAGCAGGAAACACCATCAGAGCACTCCTGACATATGGTTGTCGAGCCTCTGCTTAAAGACCTCCAAAGAAGGAGACTCCACCACACTCCTTGGCAGCAAATTCCACTGTCGAACAGCTCTTACTGTCAGGAAGTTCTTCCTAATGTTTAGGTGGAATCTTCTTTCTTGTAGTTTGGATCCATTGCTCCGTGTCCGCTTCTCTGGAGCAGCAGAAAACAACCTTTCTCCCTCCTCTATGTGACATCCTTTTATATATTTGAACATGGCTATCATATCACCCCTTAACCTCCTCTTCTCCAGGCTAAACATGCCCAGCTCCCTTAGCCGATCCTCATAAGGCATTGTTTCCAGGCCTTTGACCATTTTGGTTGCCCTCCTCTGTACACGTTCTAGTTTGTCAGTGTCCTTCTTGAACTGTGGTGCCCAGAACTGGACACAGTACTCCAGGTGAGGTCTGACCAGAGCAGAATACAGTGGCACTATAACTTCCCTTGATCTAGATGCTATACTCCTATTGATGCAGCCCAGAATTGCATTGGCTTTTTTAGCTGCCGCGTCACACTGTTGGCTCATGTTAAGTTTGTGGTCAACCAAGACTCCTAGATCCTTTTCACATGTACTGCTCTCAAGCCAGGTGTCACCCATCTTGTATTTGTGCCTCTCATTTTTTTTGCCCAAGTGCAATACTTTACATTTCTCCCTGTTAAAATTCATCTTGTTTGTTTTGGCCCAGTTCTCTAATCTGTCAAGGTCGTTTTGAAGTGTGATCCTGTCTTCTGGGGTGTTAGCCACCCCTCCCAGTTTGGTGTCATCTGCAAATTTGATCAGGATGCCCTTGAGTCCATCATCCAAGTCGTTGATAAAGATGTTGAATAAGACCGGGCCCAAGACAGAACCCTGTGGCACCCCACTAGTCACTCTTCTCCAGGATGAAGAGGAACCATTGATGAGCACCCTTTGGGTTCGGTCAGTCAGCCAGTTACAAATCCACTGAGTGGTAGCATAGTCAAGACCGCATTTTACCAGCTTCTTTACAAGAATATCATGGGGCACCTTGTCAAATGCCTTGCTGAAATCAAGGTAGACTACATCCACTGCGTTCCCTTCATCTACCAGGCTTGTAATTCTGTCAAAAAATGAGATCAGGTTAGTCTGACATGACTTATTTTTCAGAAATCCATGCTGACTATTGGTGATCACAGCATTCCTTTCTAGGTGCTCACAGATTGTTTGCTTAATGATCTGCTCCAGAATCTTCCCTGGTATTGATGTTAGACTGACTGGGCGGTAATTATTTGGGTCCTCTCTTTTCCCCTTTTTGAAAATAGGGACAACATTTGCCCTCCTCCAGTCTGCCGGGACTTCGCCTGTTCTCCAGGAATTCTCAAAGATGACTGCCAGTGGTTCTGAGATCACATCTGCCAGTTCTTTTAATACTCTTGGATGCAGTTCATCTGGCCCTGGAGACTTGAATACATCTAAACTAGCCAAGTATTCTTGTACTATCTCCTTAGTTATTCTGGGCTGTGTTTCCTCTGCTGAATCATTTCCTCCAAATTCTTCAGGTCGGGCATTGTTTTCTTTATCGGAGAAGACTGAGGCAAAGAAGGCATTGAGGAGTTCAGCCCTTTCTGTGTCCCCTGTTTGCATTTCACCATCTTCTCCTCTGAGTGACCCCACTGTTTCTTTGTTCTTCCTTTTGCTACGAACATACCCATAGAAGCCTTTTTTGTTGCTTTTAACCTCTCTAGCAAGCCTGAGTTCATTCTGTGCTTTAGCTTTTCTGACTTTGTGTCTACACGTGCTGGCTATTTGTTTGAATTCCTCTTTGGTGATTTCCCCCCTTTTCCATTTTTTGTACACATCCTTTTTAAATCTTAACTCAGTTAAAAGTTCTTTAGATAGCCACCCTGGCTTCTTTAGGCACCTTCCATGTTTCCGTCTCATTGGTATTGCCTGAAGTTGTGCTTTTACTATCTCCCTCTTAACAAACTCCCAGCCATCATGAACTCCCTTTCCTTTTAGTATTACTGTCCATGGGATCTCACCCAGCACTTCCCTAAGTTTTATGAAGTCGGCTTTCTTAAAGTCAAGAAATTGAGTCCTAGTATGCTTGGCTGCTCCTTTCCGTTGTATAGTAAACTTCAGAAGAGCATGATCACTTGCGCCTAATGATCCTTCCACTTCTACCCCATTAACCAGGTCATCGACATTGGTTAGGACCAGATCTAAAATGGCTGTTCCTCTTGTTGCTTCTCCCACTTTCTGGACAATGAAGTTGTCTGCAAGGCCAGTGAGGAATCTGTTTGACCTTATGCTCTTGGCTGAGTTTGACATCCAACAAATATCTGGGTAATTGAAGTCCCCCATTACTACTATCTCCCTTCCTTTTGCATGCTTGGCCATCTGTTCCAGGAAGGCATCATCTATGTCCTCCGTTTGGCTTGGGGATCTATAGTAAACTCCCACAATGAGGTCACTATTCTTCTTCTCTCCCTTAATTTTGACCCAAATGCTCTCACTTTGGCTTTGAGGTTCTAAATCTTGGATCTCTTCACAGGTATACACATCCCTGACATATAACGCCACTCCTCCTCCTTTCTTGTCTGGTCTGTTTCTCTGAAATAGATTGTATCCCTCCATTTTTACATTCCAATCATGGGACTTATCCCACCAGGTTTCAGTGATGCCTATTATGTCATATTTAGTTTGCTGTACCAAGAGCTCAAGCTCATCTTGTTTATTTCCCATGCTTTGTGCATTAGTGTACAGACATTGAAGTCCATTAGTCATTCCCCCGTGTCTCTTATTTAAGGATTTTTTCCTCCCACCACTAGGTCTGCTTGCTGTTTGCTCCATTTGGTCTATGACATTTGGATGATCATCTTCATCAATTAATAGACTCCTACCTTCAGGAGCACTGTCTCCCTCCCCCACATTAGTCAGTTTAAAGCCCTCCTGATGAGGTTTCTTAGTTTTTTGGCAAAAACATTCCTCCCAACCGTTGTGAGGTGCAGCCCATCGCTTGCCAGAAGTCCATCCTCAAGAAACTGCAGTCCGTGATCTAAGAATCCAAACCGTTCCTGTTTACACCATTTGCGAAGCCAGCTGTTTACTTCCACTATTTTCCTCTCTCTCCCTGGGCCACGTCGTTCAACTGGGAGGACAGATGAGATGACGATTTGTGCATTTAATTGCTTCAATTTCCTGCCCAGAGCCTCGTAGTCTCTTTTGATCTTCTGGAGGCTATTGCTTGCAGTGTCATTGGTTCCCACATGAACCAAGAGGAAGGGGTATTTGTCAGTGGGTTTTATGATTCCTTGCAGTCGTTCAGTTACATCTTGGATCTTAGCCCCGGGGAGACAGCACACTTCCCGAGAAGTGTGCTGCCCCGGGGAGACAGCACACTTCATCTCAGTTCATGCTGCAGTCAAAACAATAAAAATTAAACGCTACATTGCTGCAGTGAAATAAAATCCTAAAAAACTGGCTGCAATTCCCCCCCCCCCCGACTGGCCTTCCTTTGCTGAGCTCATGGCAAACAAATGAATCAACGCCACCCCACTCCTCAGATCACCTAAAAATTAACGACACATGTAACTTATCACGTGTACCTTCTGTCTTATGAAACGTATGGAGTTTTATTTTATTTTTTAGTAGTTTCTGTTGCTTGTATTTTTCCTTCCAAAAGCAGGCATCCGGGTTTCTATCTGCAGCTCACCCCCCTCTGCACCTCTCCAATCCTATTAATATATAAGTGGCAAAGCTTTGATGAGTTATTTTCGGTGCTTAGAACATCTTAAGGCTTTTAAAGTGTTCTCCTGGTCTTCCATCTTATCGGCATGCAGTAGATTCCTGTGTGGAGGAGCAGTAAGCACATTTGCAGGCCTAATGTCACTTAGCTAAAGAAAGGAGAGTGGCAGGGTGTGTTTTGGGAAATTTCACAGATGCAGCAAGAGACCGTCTGCACAAAATAATCCCATCTAAGAGCAGAAGTAAAGAGAATGTTTAAGGAGCAAAGGGATAGACAGAGAAGCATTTAGTTTGCATTAAAAATACAACACGAAAGCTGCGCCAAGTCAATCAGTATTCTGCACAAATAAATAAATAAAGGATTCTGCTGCGAAAATAAATTATACAAGTTTAACACGAATTTCTTCCTCATTTTGCATAATTCATTACATCACGTAGAATTCTGAAGCCCCACCCAATGAACCCAAGAAATACTGTTCAGCTGCCACTGGAAGCTGAAACATCAGTTTAAGTGGGTTGATGGGACTGTGTAACTGGGAACTAAAGGGAAAAGATGCAACTTGGTTGTGTTCAACAATAAAACAGTTGCAAGCACATCACCAGAGTGAGAGGTGGGCAAATCTCTCAGCGTCTCAAATCCCCCCCATATTAATTTAATTTATCAATTTCATTAAATTTGTATACTGCTTAGAAGTAGTAAAAAACCACGAACAAACCTTAGATCAGTTTTAAAAAGAATAAAACAATATCATTACCAGTAAAAGCAGTTAAAAGCACTATTTAATACATTCAAAAATAATTAAAACCAATGATAGACTAAAAGCGGATTAAAACACAACACAATCTTAAATTCTGTTCTCTGCACTTCCATATCAGTCTGTGATTTTTTTTAAAAAAAGAAAGTCCTCATGAAAATTCAATAGTAATTTCTCCTAATTTACCATTTTCACAAAACATTTTTGCAAAACCATTTCCCCTAATGTGATGCATTTTCGTATGTTATTGTCACTAATATGTGCATTTTTATGCATGCTTTATCCCAATGTATGCATTTGCTTGCACATGACTTGGTTGGACAACTGCATTGCAAAATTCGTAGAAGTGTGAATGGCTGCGTTTAGGTTTGCCTATTGTTTCAAAAAGTTTTATTTACATAGTTTTGCACTTAGATGTGACCTGAATCAAACTTCTCCTGCATCGCTAACTCAGGAGGTTTTATATGACAATAAATCTCTCCCCAAGTCCACCAACTTGAATACATGTATCTACAAGGCTCCATCAGCAACACGAGTTACAAAACAACAACAACACATTCTTAGGGATGGCCAAAGTCCCTCCATTTGTTAGGTGGAAAATAAGCTGGGACTTTTTCTAGTAGGCCCAGGTAAGACTTCACCAATGGGAGAGGCAGGCCATACTTGGAAAGCCTAAATGTCACCTGGAAGCAGCCATTCCATGAAGCTGCACCAGAGGAAGAGATGGGAAGCAGGGCCATTCTGTTGGTCCAGCTGAGAAACCAGCTCCATACAGGTCTTCCCTCAGTTGCCATGTGGCAGCAGGCATTCCACGAGACTGCAGCAAAGCAGTTGAGAAGGTAAGCAGAACCATTGCACTGGCTTAGTGGAGAGACCAGCCCAATTTGTCTCCTCCTCCTCGCCTTAGTTTTTCCCTCTCCTTCCTCCCACAGTCCAATTTCCTTCTGAATCTTGTGGACTGTAAACCTGAGGTAAACAAAGCCCTGTTATTGATCTCTGGGAGCTTTTTTGGCTGAACAATGGGCCAAAAATGGGTCAAACAGATAAATAAGCCCAGTGCCAACTTCCATTTAATGAAACAACAATTGAGTAAGTAAATCAGCACTGCTGAAACATTTCGTAGTTCGTTTTGTCAGTTGCTCATCTCTAAATCCTGAAGAAGTCTGAATAATGTAATATTTAGCTGGGGGTCTTAGCTTCATTTACTAGATTGACTGGGATCCAAAGTAGTCCTCAAATTGTTCCATATGTCCAAAGAGGCTCTAGGCTTCCATTTCTCCAGCAGCTGCTCCCCCTCTCCTCCCAGCGCTACCACATGGCAAACCACTTTTGAACCTGATGAGACTTTCAGAAGCAGTTTGTGATATGGCATTGGATCCTCTGTTTAAAGAAAGAGAAGTCCAAAAATACCGCAGATCATGCTCAGCCCTAGCGTGCGCCAAAGTCACTCTTTGGATTCCAGCCAGGAACTATGGATGCAAAAGTCTCTTGAACTCAGGCACATCACGAGCTCTGATAAACTCAGTCCACTGTGCAGTTTAACAGATCCGCCAAAATAAGTGGTTTGAAACTCTCGTGGTGGCAGCAGAGCCCTCAGCAAGACTCGTCATAGCTGCCAGGCAATCACCTGTCAGAGAAGCCGTAATGTAAAGCCAAGTATTTTCTCAAAATGAACATCAAAGCTACACCGGGAAGATTATTTGCAAGGCAAGAAAGGCTTGTTCTGTGACAGAGGCCTGTTAACACCGGTCCCTGCTAAGGCTGTGCCATGTGATTTATGATGCAGCTGTTCTCATCTCAACTGACAGGTCTCTATTCCAGCGGACAGGCAATACTTGCAGCACACAGGAGGACAGGCTTAACTCACCGGCTGCTCGGCTACATTTTGGATTCGGTTAATGGCTCTTGTCAAATGTCTTGTACGATCTGGAAAATTTTGATGTTTTAAAAACGTGTGTGAGAAAGAAATGGCAGCTATTAGAAATTACAGCTGCTGACATCATTTTTACTTGCCTCGTTTGATTTGTTTGTAAGCGTATTATTTCCCAGTTACTGCAAGTTCTGGGGCATAAAAATTATCCAGAATGTGTCTAATCCCGCCTATGGGAGCATGGCTGCTTGATAACAAATTGCATAGAAACTTCTGTTACATAGAAACAGCACACATAAACTTTGAGCAATAGCTCTTCTGAAGACACTATACTCAGCATTACCACTAAAAACTTAGGACAGCTTTTGCCAGCTTTCCACATGCTGGCTGGGGCTGATGGGAGTTGGATTCCAAAACACCTGGAGTTAGGCACCAGTTAGGGATAGCTGGGATAGCATGCCAAAGCCCAGGGGATAGCACTTTGGGGACAAACTAGACAATGCCTGTGCCCTTAGAGGCAGGGTTGCTGTTTTTCAAAACAACAACAATCCAAATTGCTAGCATGGGGTGGGCTGATCTTGATTGTGTCCCTAGCATGAGGGGCAGAGGGATTCAGTCCTTTATCCCCTGCTATGATCTTGATTTGGATTGGGAGGAGGGCATGACAACAACAGGGATTGCAATGCAAGTGAGTGTTCCCATCCCTATGCAAATGTCAGTATCAGGGAGGAATCCCTATAAAAATTGAGACCATACTGAGTGCAAAGGGTTAATGCCCCTCTACTTCCCTGAGCCAGACCTTCTGCGCTCAGGACCAGCAAAGTGAGTGTTATGTACTGAGTTGAATAGGATCGAAACTGCAGCAGTCTGATTGGTCCTAGAACAATAGGATCCAAATCGCAGCAGTCTGATTGGTCCTAGAACAATAGGATTCAGAATGCATCAGTCTGATTGGTCCTAGAACAATGCAGCAGTCTGATTGGTTGGCAGGAACCACCCAATCATGCTCCAGATATAAGTGAATCCACAACCTGATTGGCTTACAGTAGAATTCCAGAATTAGCCAATCATGTGCAGCCCATTGTGTAAATAATGTATATAAAGCAGATACTTTGAGGGGACTTTCATTCATTCCTCCTCACCACTATGAGCTGAATAAAGAGCATGAAATCACTTTGCGACTCTGAGTATATTTCACTGGCGACGAGGATGGGATCCCGCTGAGCTGACTGCCACACACCGCACCGCAGCACCGCCACCTGCCGCACCGCTGCCTCGCACCGTGTATCCAGGCTTCAGCTCCGGGACACAAGGAACTCAGAATGGCAACCAACAGCAGCTTCTCGCCGTTCAACCCAGCATCTGGAGACTGGGAAGCGTACGCCTCTCGTTTCACCTTCCTCCTAGAAGCCAAAGGGGTCACCGATGAAGAAGACGCCAAGAAGAGGGCAATATTCTTCAGCGTCTGCGGAGAGGAGACGTTTGAAATCGCCCGGGCTCTCCTTGCGCCTGAAGACGTCGCTACAGTTCCATACAAAACAATAATGGAACAGCTGAAGGGGCACTTTTCACCACAGCCCTCAGTGGTGGCTCGTCGAAATGCCTTCTACGCAAAGCGGCAAGCCCCTGGGGAAACCATAACTGGGTTTGTGACCTCTCTCCGCCAAGCCGCCCGGTTCTGCAACTTCTCAGAGCTGGAGAACATGCTTCGCGACCGCCTCGTCGGTGGCCTGAGGGATGAGAAGCTGCAACGACGCCTCTACGCTAAGAAGAACCTAACGTTCCAGGTCGCTCTGGAGGAGGCCCTGGCAACGGAAGCTGCTGAGAAGTCGACACAAGAGGCACGGCCGAGCCAGCCATCCCAACCGAGGGTCCACCACGAAGACCTCACCGACGACTCAGGATCCAACAGGGAGGAGGTGCACCGAGTACAGCAGCGCACTCAAGCAGCCCACATACCACAGCTGCCTCGACGAGAAGGAGGGAACTGCGCAAGCTGTGGAGAAAGTCACGAGAGGAGGACCTGCCGTTTCCGCAACGCAGAGTGCAGGCAGTGCAGAAAATCGGGGCACATCGCCCGGGTGTGTCGGGCTTGGCCCACCAGACGCCAGGCATCAGATGACCAATCCAAGAGCCCCAGGTCCCGGGGCCCAACGCAACAAGGCAACTCAACGGAGCTCACGGACTTCCAGGTATACCAGTTGCCCCACCCCAACGTAGAGAAAATTTATGTAGAGGTACAGATAGAGGGGGCCCCATGCCGCATGGAGCTTGACACGGGTTCAAATCTATCCATAATCTCGGCAAGGACCTTAAGGAAACTGTGTCCTACTGGGGGTCCCAAACTCAGGCCGGCCCCATTCACCCTCCGGGACTTCCAGAAACGTAAGGTCCCCACAATGGGGGTGGGGACCTTCAGGGTGCAATACCGAGGGCGGACGCGGCAACTGGACTTGCTTGTGGTCAAGGGCCCCTACATTAGCTTACTGGGATTGGCATGGTTTGGACCACTGGGGCTAGCCGTCACCGGGGTGAACAACACTAGCTTACAAGTGGACGTGGACGCCATATGCAAGGAATTTCCGGGGGTTTTTGATGGGAAATTGGGACAGTATACGGGCCCCCCCATTGCTCTACAGCTTGACCCCGCAGTACGACCAGTCAGGCTCAAGGCCCGCCGGGTCCCGTTCGCCCTGAAACCCCGTATAGACGAGGAATTGGACCGGCTCGTGGAGCAAGGAGTGCTGGAGCCGGTGCCTAATGCCCCCTGGGAAACCCCAATCGTCACACCCGTCAAGCCTAATGGTTCGGTCCGCATCTGCGCAGATTACAAATGTACCATAAACAAGGCCCTCACGGCCCATGCATACCCAGTGCCAGTGGTCAGCCATGTCCTTGCCACCCTGGCTGGGTCGAAAATTTTTGGCAAGCTGGACTTGGCCCAAGCATATCAACAGCTACCAGTAGATGAGGCCACAGCAGAGGCACAGACGATTGTGACGCACAGAGGAGCGTTCCGGGTAAAGCGGCTGCAATTCGGCGTCAGCGTGGCACCAGGCATATTCCAGAACCTAATGGACTCTCTCCTTAAAGGAATTCCTGGCGTCACCCCCTTCTTCGATGATGTGTTGATTGCCGGGCCCACACCAGAGGAGTTTGAGGACCGCCTCCGCACCGTTCTGCACCGTTTCCAGACGGCGGGTCTCAAGGTGAAGCGGGAAAAATGTCTACTAGGAGTGCCTCAGGTGGACTTTCTGGGATTTATGGTGGACGCAGAAGGGGTACACCCGACTGGGGACAAGGTACGGGCCATTTGTGATGCCCCAGCGCCCAAGAACAAGACTGAACTTCAGGCCTTCTTGGGACTATTGAACTTTTACCATTCCTTCCTTCCCCACAAAGCGGCGGTAGCAGAGCCCCTACACAGACTTCTGGACAAGTGGGCCCCTTGGGTGTGGGGCCAGCGCCAGGAGGCTGCATTCCAGGCAGTCAAGGACTTGCTTGTCTCAAACTCGGTCTTGGCACACTTCGACGAGAGGCTGCCGGTGGTGCTAGCATGCGACGCCTCACCCTATGGCATTGGCGCTGTCCTGGGACACCAACTCCCGGATGGAAGAGAGGTACCAGTAGCATACTTTTCCCAGACACTCAGCGCAACTGAACGGAACTACTCACAAATAGACAAGGAGGGGCTGGCAATTGTGAAGGGAGTAAAAAAATTCCATGATTTCTTGTACGGGCGGCCCTTCACCGTGGTGACTGACCACAAGCCATTGCTTGGCTTGTTTGCCCCCGAAAAGCAGACCCCCCAAGTGCTGTCTCCTCGCGTCCTCAGGTGGTCAATTTTCCTTGCCAGCTACCAGTATGCACTGACTCACCGACCTGGGAAGGCGATGGGCCATGCGGACGCTCTCAGCAGGCTACCACTACCGGAAACAGGCCCCGACCCAGCACCTGCACAAGAGGTTATGAGCCTGGAGCTGCTTCCCGACCGCCCCATTCAGGCACAAGAAGTTGCACACCATTCCAAGAAAGACAGGGTCATCTCCCGGGTCCTGGACTGGGTGTGGAGGGGATGGCCCAGCAACAGCCCTGGGCCAGAATTCGCTGGCTACACAACCCGCAAACATGAACTGTCGGCCCACAAGGGGTGCCTGTTATGGGGAAGCAGGGTCGTTGTTCCCCAGCCCCTCCGCAAAAGGGTCCTCACAGCCCTACACGAGACACACCCAGGGGTAGTAAGAATGAAGGCCCTGGCCAGGAGTTATGTGTGGTGGCCGGGGATCGACGGAGAGATAGAGGCCTGGGTCAAACACTGCCAGGCCTGCCAAGAATCCCGCCCAGATCCCCCAAGGGCCCCAGTCCAGTCCTGGGAGTCCGCCCGAGCACCATGGTCACGCCTGCATGTGGACTTCGCTGGCCCCTTTCAGGGGAAAACATTCTTCATAGTGGTGGACTCCTACACCAAATGGCTGGAAGTCGCACTGGTACCGTCCACTTCTACATCCGCAGCCATCCGGGTACTACGCAGGCTGTTTGCAACCCACGGGCTCCCTGACACTCTCGTCTCAGACAACGGGACTGCATTCACATCAGGAGAATTCCAAACCTTCACAGCGCAGAACGCCATCCGCCACATCCGTTCGGCGCCATTCCACCCTGCCACCAATGGCCAAGCAGAACGCATGGTGCGGACCACCAAGGACACCCTTCGCCGCATGACGCAAGGGGATTGGGAGTACCGCCTTGCCACATTCCTCCTAGCACAGCACAGCACCCCCAGCTCAACGACTGGCCGGAGCCCCGCTGAACTACTAATGGGTCGGCGCCTTGCAATCAGATTGGACCGCCTTCACCCCGATAGAGCTCAGGATGAGGTAGTGGTGGGGGAAGGCAGGAACCCCCGGACCTTCGAGGCCCAGGACCCAGTGTACGCAAAGAATTTTGGGGCAGGCCCAGCATGGGTACCCGCCACAGTCACCAGGGTCACTGGCCCCGTGTCATACGAGGTGCTAACGGATGGGGGGCAATGCTGGCGCCGCCACTGCGACCAGATACGGCGACGATTCCCGGGAGAAAACCAGGAGGAGGAAAGGTCAGAGGAGTCCCAAGGGAACAGAGCGGCAGTGAGGCCCATAGAGCAGGAGGGGCCAGCAGGAGAGGCAGAATCAGTAAATACAGAGAGGACCCGCGAGGCCGAAAGGACACTGGAACCAGAACCACGACTGAGCGAGCCGGTTGCGCCAGACCAAACAGGCCCATCACAGCCAGCATCCTTGGAACACGAGCCAGAACCTGAACCCCGGACCAGGGAACACCACAGGCCGCAACGCACACGTAGGCCGCCGGCGTACCTCGAGGACTATGAATGCGACCTCCCGGGCAGGACTGGAACTTAGAGGGGAGGGGTGTTATGTACTGAGTTGAATAGGATCGAAACTGCAGCAGTCTGATTGGTCCTAGAACAATAGGATCCAAATCGCAGCAGTCTGATTGGTCCTAGAACAATAGGATTCAGAATGCATCAGTCTGATTGGTCCTAGAACAATGCAGCAGTCTGATTGGTTGGCAGGAACCACCCAATCATGCTCCAGATATAAGTGAATCCACAACCTGATTGGCTTACAGTAGAATTCCAGAATTAGCCAATCATGTGCAGCCCATTGTGTAAATAATGTATATAAAGCAGATACTTTGAGGGGACTTTCATTCATTCCTCCTCACCACTATGAGCTGAATAAAGAGCATGAAATCACTTTGCGACTCTGAGTATATTTCAGTGAGACAACCACCTTTGGCAGCAGATGCTGGGGGTCAGCAATAACAGCTAGGTCTCCTGAGTGCTCCCTTCTGTTAGAGGATGAAGTGCTCTTATGTGCTTATGTACCACGTAACCTGTCCAGGACTCCCACAACTAGCCGGCTACCCTCAGGTGCATGGAGAACACAAACACATTGCCAGTGTTGACATAAGCTTCAACTGCCGGTCCAACAGGTTTGTGTGTCTGGGATGCAGGTGGGGGCACCATCTAGACCTTCAGCTCAGGCAGAAAAATTGCCTTGGGCCAGCCCCATCCACACTGACAATTTGAGTTTTAAAAAAACAAGCCTGTGCTTAAGGGTACAGATATATTACCATCTAGCTTGGCCCTCAGTCTCCCAGAATATTCTGTAGCAGACCTTAAAGGCACACAAGGCACCAACAGAGAAGTGTCAAAAGAAGACTCCAGGGTGAAGTCACTGGATTGGGATTAATTAGCAAATTTGGCCCTGTGGAATTTGGCCTCTACGAATGACTAGCTGGCTGCAGAACCTAATTGCTCCTCTCTATACTATTTATCTGGCTACATCTATTTATCACCAGTAGTGGGGAATGGGTTGCTCCTAAGCAGACTGGACAATGCATCCATTTGATTGGTCTCTGAATTCACTTTTGTGCTTGGCGTAGTCCTGCGTACTGGTGCCTTTTTGCATTGCTTGACCTTTCGGCCTCACTTTGTGAATCGGATGAAGTGGGCTCCCTTGCCTACAAAAGCAAAGCTTAAATGCAGACCAAAATATGTTTGTCTTTAAAATGCCACAAGATCCTTTGTTGATGCAGAGTGCGCTACATTTGGCTCTGCAGCACATCATCACAGTGCGCAAGATGTAATGGTAACCCTGAAGCTGCTTGTGAAATTTTTAAATCTCTGGTATATTTACCAAAGTGAAAGCGTTTATTAAACTCAGAGCAGCAATTACACCACAAGTCTTTGGCACTTATACACACACACACAGAGAGAGAGAGAGAGAGAGCACACACACACACACACAGAGAGAGAGAGAGAGAGAGAGAGAGAGAGAGAGAGAGTCTAGGAAGGGCTACTTGAGGAATATTATTTTAAGATCTGATCCTTTCTGCATGGCTGCTATTGCCTTGGGATGCCCCAGGTGCATGGCTTACGTGAGTTGGTTCAGTAATTTCAAATCATCTTTTGGCATCTAAGGCTGCTCACAGGAGGAATCACTGTTCACTGGAACTCTGCCAAAAAGAAAGTTAATAGTTCTTTTTATTGAATAAATAGTAGGGCGTAAAAGGGAGGTATGGACTGTTGCTGTGTGACCTCCATTAATTCCAACATAGGATACAGTGGTACCTCGGGTTACATACGCTTCAGGTTACATACGCTTCAGGTTACCGACTCCGCTAACCCAGAAATAGTACCTTGGGTTAAGAACTTTGCTTCAGGATGGGAACAGAAATTGTGCTCCGGCGGCACAGCAGCAGCAGGAGGCCCCATTAGCTAAAGTGGTGCTTCAGGTTAAGAACAGTTTCAGGTTAAGAATGGACCTCCGGAATGAATTAAGTACTTAATCCGAGGTACCACTGTATTTAGTGAGGCTATATAACTCCCGTCTCAATGAATAGGGTCAAACAGCACCAGTGATTTGCAGGTTGCACCAAAGGTTTGATCTAATGTACCATGGTTAATAATACAATAACAGGGCATGTCATTTTCGGGAGTGAAACTTATTTTTTGAATATTTATTCAGTGAGGGGTCTTAAAAATGTTTTTGGGTGTGGGGAATATCAAAATCTGCTATTATTCTTGTTATCAGACAACATTTGGCTTGATAAGTCTATGTTTAATGAATAAACACATAAACTGCTTTCAGAAAATCCAAGAATTTTAATTTTATCTTCTGAAAATGTCAGATAATGCTTAATAATAATAATAATAATACATAACTACAAGTACTTAGCAATCATTTGTAATGATTTCTATGCATTTTTACACAAATTTTACTTACCAAGGAAAACTAAATTACCGTATTTTTCACTCTATAACACGCACCCGACCATAACACGCACATAGTTTTTAGAGGAGGAAAATCCGTAGGCATGCCACCCATAGGCATTCCCTCCATAACACGCACAGACATTTCCCCTTACTTTCTAGGAGGAAAAAAGTGAGTGTTATGGTGCAAAAAATACGGTATATTAATTTAACCGAAATATCTTTTGAATTCCCAAGTCATGTTACAAATTTTTAGCACTCATCCTTTTTGGAATTTGAAAGTTGAAAAATTCAGCATGTCCTAATATAAACATTACTCCCCACTCTACACACAGTCAAGGTAGGAAGACAGGATTAGAAATGTAACCATTACAGTTAAAGACTACAGTCACGTCCTCAATTAAGCACAGTTGAAGGGAACACACAGTTGTACAGATGCACAGTTATAATGGCCTGGTTTGATAAGCTTATTTTGGGTCCTTATTTTTTCATGACTGAAGAGATTTGTATCTCTAAATATTGCTATTACTCACATGAAACCCGATTGGCTCACAAAGCTCTTGAACAGAGCTCAGCTTGAGTGCAAGCTCTATTACTGCAAAATTCAACACCATCCTAGTGCCCAGGAATGTAAGGGAAGGAGAGGCAGTTTTCACCAGTTCCCCTTTCCCCTGCATCCCCTGAAAATCAGTTCCAGAAGACTGGAGGAACCTCCAGAAAAGTAAGGAGCATGGCACTAGGGGGCTGCCGAGGAGATAAAGGTAAAGGTAAAGGGACCCCTGACCATTAGGTCCAGTCGTGGCCGACTCTGGGGTTGTGGTGCTCATCTCACTTTATTGGCCGAGGGAGCCAGTGTACAGCTTCTGGGTCATGTGGCCAGCATGACTAAGCCGCTGCTGGTGAACCAGAGCAGCATATGGAAACACCGTTTACCTTCCCGCCAGAGCGGTACCTATTTATCTACTTGCACTTTGATGTGCTTTTGAACTGCTAGGTTGGCAGGAGCAGGGACAAGCAACAGGAGCTCACCCCGTCGCAGGGATTCGAACTGCCGACCTTCTGATAGGCAAGTCCTAGACTCTGTGGTTTAACCCACAGCGCCACCCGTGCCGAGGAGATAGAGAATAATAATTAAAAAACCCTTCATTTCTCTAACATTAGCATATGCTTCTGATGAATCAAATGCCATTCTGCAGACAGAATTTCACCCAGACTTTGCAATGATTTTTTATTGCAGCAGAAAGCATAAAATTAGAAACTAGGTTTGCTAATGAGTTCAATTAAGCTGTCTTCAAGCTATTCAGTGGAAATAAACCAGAGGATACCTGCCTATCATGCATCTCAGTTTGAAAAAGAGAGGTGTTACGATCAAATCTCTTACTAGGATATGTTGGGCATTCGAAGACTGCATGTGAATTTAAATTTTTGCCTGATCGACTATGTGAGCAAATTCCCTCATTAAAGTATCTGAAAGTGGAGATGATTTTCCACTACACTGAGAGTAGTTAATCTCCAGACACATTTAAATGAAGAGTCAATTTTAAACACATGTTCGGTGCTGATATATTTTTCTCTGTAGGCATCTTTTACATTGCTTTATAGCATACAGTCGTGACAGCTAGTTCCCAAAAGGCAAATCAGTTACCAGATTTCCTTTCTCATGTAGAATATTTGCAAGTCCTTTGCTTTCCAATACATAGGAATTCTACCAACCTGCTTCTCTAATATGCCCTGTTTTAGAAACTTATTCCAGAGCCTTCCCAGAAGCTGGAATTTGTGCTAAAATCTAAATAAACAAATAAATCTCTGTGTGAGTGCAAGGTTTTGCATCTGGGCTTATACTTTGAATATTTTTTATTAATTCATATATACACATGTGTTTATATCTATAAGATTTTGCAGACTTTGGCTGTGAACTGGGGCTCTACAAAAATTAAAAAAAACAAAATTCAAGTTGCACCCCACTGCTTCAAATTGGCCCCCACTGGCTAGCCCTGAGTCTCATAGTTGCTGGGCCTGAGTTGCCCTGCCCTTGCATGAAGTCTTGGGACTTTGGGAGAGGGGAGACTGCGGCATTGGGGAGCAGGCCGGCTGGTGAGACCACCTAGATTTAGAGGCCCAAGTTGCCCTGCCCTCACAGCAAATGCAACTGGAAATGGGCACTGCTTCCCCTCACCTTGAGAATTAAATACGTCAGTCCTCCTGTTGTGTACTCTCGCCCTTCTTTGGTTGCATGCATGGCTTACAAAGCCTGCCCATCATGTCTGAGCAAAGGCAAACAGCAGCACAAAAGTGATAATGCCCGTACACCCTGAGAAGCAACATCTCTTGCAAATCCCACTCAATTCTCTTGAAAGCAATTGACTGACTACCTAACAAGAGGCAGAGTCCCACATAAGTCAGCTGCAGCCATTAAGTGGGAGTGTCAGAACTGAGGTTCACATCAGAAATATATTTGTGCTGGCGGAGGAGCCCCGCTTAGATTGACGGAGCCATTTCCAAAGTCTGGCACTTACAGAATTTGCAAGACTTGTTATCTTTCGGGGACTTATAAACAAAGCACTTGTTGCCTAGCAACCGACGGCAGCCCAACAGTCAGTTTAAATATATTTTAACATCTTTGTGTGGGCCTGACGTGTGGGTCACAGCAGTAATACTTGCCATCTCTGATATTTGGGAGAAGGATAATAGTTTAGTGGTGAAGCATCTGCTGTGCGTTAGAAGATTCCAGGTTTCACCTGCAGTTTTTCCAGGTGGGGGTGGGCAGGTCCCATACCTGAAACTGTAGAGAGCAGCAGCCAGTCAGCATCAGAGAGCTTGCTACATTCCTACAATGGGCAAAAATTGGTTTATTTATTGGAAGCTTCAGAACGACACTACCACTGTATCACCTCCAAGGATGGCCAAATCTGTTAATTCTGGCTCCTGTTTCTCATTTTTCTCTTTCTCTTTTCATATCAATTTGTGTGTTTTTTCCTTCAAGCAAAGTCATCAACATTTTAGTGCAAACTTTTTCCTAATACAAACGTATTTCCCCTAATATTTCTACTTTCCTCAATATAATGCACTCTTTTATGTAATTTTTAACATTATAAGCATTTTTCGTACACTTTGCCTTCATATATGCATTTTTTTGTAGCCATTACTTGCTAAGAATATTACATACAGTGTGGGGGGACGGAACTACATCATTGCAATATTTACCGGAGGTGGGGGAGTGTGTGTCAGTAAGCTAGCCAGCTACACTGATTCATAAATATATGGGGAAATGCTCATTACAATATTATGAGCTCAGCATATATGCTGATTTTTTTACAAAGGTAGCCGAAGATAGCAGCCATACATTCACTTTAAAGCGATGCTAGCAAGGAGAGGGTTATCAAAGGATCCTGAATTATAAAACAAAGAAGGGGAACCAGTTATTCTTAGTTTACCCTCCAGCTTTCAAAAGTAGAAGATGAAAGCACCTTGCATTAAAAGGAATCTGCTGAATGTGTACAATCCCGCTACATTCATGGGTTTTATAAATCTGTTTTAAGTCATCCCTGTAGGCTTAAGGAACAAGAAGATGCCAATCTGTATACGCTGGTGGCTTTTATTATTTCACACAAATTTAAAATAGTTTTGCAAGGCAGTTCCTAACATAACTTACAGTATATACAGTGGCGTAGCATGGGGGGTGCAGGGGGGGGGCCCGGCCGCATCGGGCGCAACATCTAGGGGGACGCGCGCTCGCACTCGCAGCTCTCTGCCCCTACCTGGCTCACTCACTCTCTCTCACTGCAGTGCTGGCTGTGCGAATCCGATCCGAGCCGCTGGGTCGCTGCCCACTGTGGAGGGGAGGGTGCCAGGCGTGCGGTGCGGTGCGGAGAGAAAGCGAGGGACTATCTGGGGGAGGGACAGTGCAGCGGGGGGGAGGGCGCAAATTACTTGCCTTGCCCCGGGTTAGGGGGCGCAAATTACTTGCCTTGCCCCGGGTGCTGACAACCCACGCTACGCCACTGAGTATATAACATGGGTACAGATTATATACTAGGAATCCCAGCTCCTGCTCCCTCCAAGTTCTGCACATTAGGGCTGAGCTGAAAGGAGGTACTTCCCCCTGGGCTAAACTATCCTTTCCAGGCTCCACCCCATTCACGAAGGGCAAAGAGCCCCTTAACAGTTTGAGGCAGGTCCTGGCTGACTGGCTGCAGCTAAGGCTCTGTGTCTGGTCCTGGAATATCTGTGTCCTGTGCTGCTTGTGTTCCTGATCTCGCTGGTTCTATCCCTCTGTACTAGAGTCCTGGCTACTGCTCAGGTAATAATACAATGTCCCCACTCTGAATTGGCTCCATGTATCCGGAGCAAATGTTGTCACATGCCCAAGTCTGATTGGTAACATAGATTCATGACATCATCTAGTTCATTCTGGGATCCCTGGTTAGCTGGGATTGTCCATGTAATGATTCCCAGGAAGAAGAAGACCCGATAATTCTACAGTGGTGGTTGGGAGCTGTGCCAAGCCAACAGCAAACCAGAGAAAAGATGCAAGTGAATAATTCATTGGGACTGCATAATTTATAGGGGTTACACACACACACATTCGAAGCACTACAATCTTCATTCAAACCAAAGAAAACACATAAGGAATCAAAGACTGAGGAGTTAGGTATCTTAAACACATTGCAATCTCAGTTTGATTTAGCAGGCCATGCTGACTCCTCTGGAAAGTGCAGAAATAGCAAGCCCCATCAAACACAGGAAATCAGGATAGGAACAGGAGTATATGACTGTTATGTACTGAGTTGAATAGGATCCAAACTGCAGCAGTCTGATTGGTCCTAGAACAATAGGATTCAGAATGCAGCAGTCTGATTGGTCCTAGAACAATGCAGCAGTATGATTGGTTGGCAGGAACCACCCAATCATGCTCCAGATATAAGTGAATCCACAACCTGATTGGCTTACAGTAGAATTCCAGAATTAGCCAATCATGTGCAGCCCATTGTGTAAGTAATGTATATAAAGCAGATACCTTGAGGGGACTTTGATTCATTCCGCCTCACCACTATGAGCTGAAAAAAGAGCATGAAATCACTTTGCGACTCTGAGTATATTTCAATGACTATCTAGCAGTTCATGGTAAGAAGTATTGAAAAAAGTGCTCCTTTTCCATTGCAGGCAATAGTTTGAAAAGCGACTGAGCAAAAACCAACTCCCTCTGCACAGCACAACCAAATAAAGCCTTCATCCAATAGGAAATCTACAGGCATATTTCCTATTTCCACTATGAATGTTTGCCTGGTGTAAGGGCCTTCCTAAGAGCTGATCCAAGCAAGGGCTGCGAACCTAAGTATTCAAGTTAAGTTTCACTTTCACAGCATTCCTGGAAGGCAGGGCATTTATTTCACAGCGCCAGCTAACCCTGTGAATTCCAAGGCATCTTTAGAAGCAGTTCCCATCACTGATGTCTGCAGACACCTGCTGGGCAGATATTTAGCAGTGCACTATATAGCAGCACACTATTAACCTCTAGATGTTTTTGGTTTAGTAGAACAGGCATGGAGAGCTTCCACCAAACAGAACATCCAAGCTCAACAAAGCTGTTCTTTTAGGCTGGGTTTTTCTTTTGCAACTTGATATAGCACTTTCGCAGATAATCGTTTATCACATATTGGGCACACTTCAGTTTATTCCAAGGTAAATAAAATGGACTACAGTTGCATTACAGATCTTCCTTTAATGGACAGCAGCATGTATCCTATTGACACAATTTGCTGGCATTCGTTCCTAAGCTGATTTCTTTGAACGTAAGCCCAATTCATTTCTGTTGAGCGTTTTTCCAAGACCACAGCCAAAGTAAAAATACAAAATGTAACCTACGGCAGTGATGGGCAGTTCTCATCAACCCAGACAATGCTGGCTGAGCCTGATGGGAGTCGGAGTCCATCAACCCGGAGGGACACAGTTTGCCAACCCCTGACCTATAGTATAAAAGGGTGCCATGGATTTCACCAACAGACTGAGTATAAATAATATGGGTGCAATTGAATGTTCTGCTATTAGAATCATTATACAGTGGTACATCGGGTTACATACGCTTCAGGTTACATACGCTTCAGGTTACACACACCGCTAACCTAGAAATAGTGCTTCAGGTTAAGAACTTTGCTTCAGGATAAGAACAGAAATCGGGCTCTGGCAACGCGGCGGCAGCAGGAGGCCCCATTAGCTAAAGTGGTGCTTCAGGTTAAGAATGTCAGTGTTTGTAAAAAGCAAAAAAGGGTTCTGACCTCCCTTTGTCTCCTCAGCCTGGTCCTCGGACCCTTGTCGGCACAAAAGAGTCCACAAGAATATCCTTGCAGTTTTATTCTTAAAAGTCTTTGTGCAAAAGCGACTGACTAACTATACATACATCACCACTACCAGCTTTCACTAACTAACCAACCAGCCCCAGCACCAGCACCAAACTAACATTTCTCACCCTATAAATACAACCTGGTGCAGGCTGCTGACTCATGCTGACCCAGCTTTATTCGCATTAAAGAAACAGCGGCCATTTTAGCCGTGACAAAGAACAGTTTCAGGTTAAGTGAATCTTTAGATTAATTCATCTTAATTCCTAATTATTATTTCAGGAGTTCCATACGGACCTCTGGAACGAATTAAGTACTTAACCTGAGGTACCACTGTACCAGCACAAGCATTTTAGCTTTCCAGAGAGAATGATCCTTCCTCTCCCCACTGCAGGCTGTTCGGGGAGGGGGGAATCTCCTAATCCCACAGACATGTGGGGGGACATGGTGAGCTCACAGGGGAAGGAAGTAGGGGAAAGTCCAGTCGTACTAGCAGAACACATTGCAGTAGTAGGAGCTATTTAGCTGAATCTGGCCCTATAAATTTGGATGAGTACTTTGGGTCTTGCTTTAGATTTGCTTTTAATGCTTTTTCTTATCTCTATTTTTTTAATACATAAGTTGCTTTGAGACAACTGGTGTAAAAAGCAACAAACGAGAGATATGAGCCACGCAACTGTGCAAAAAAGTGCGCTTAATTATCAAAGTGTTTCTACAGATAAATCACCACCTTTTAACTTCGCTTATAAACATCACCAATATCCTCCCAGTTCCTTCTAGGAATCTAAAGAAGCTGCCATATAAATATGTCTCCTAGCAGGAGCATTCAAGAAAATGCTGAGCCCAACGGAAGCCGCAATTAATGATTTACGCACACCCTAGCCAGGCATCTCTCAGGCTCAGCAAGGGAAGAAAGATTCATTGATCGCTGCTCCCTGGAGCACAAACCAGCTGTCAGAAGCCAATTTATCTCTCTCTTTCCCTGCCTCTTTTTTTTCTGAAATGCATGATACCAGGTGGAAAGGGGGAAGAAGCTGCTGGACATGGAGATGACTGGGTGCTCTGCAGAAGTGGGCCTGAAGCAGGGGTAGGGAAGCTGTGACCCTACATGTGTTGCTAGACTACATCTCCCATCAGCCCCGACAATGAATTGGTTGGATAGGGCAAAGGCTGATGGGAGTTGGAGTCCAGCAACATCTGGAGGACCACAACTGGCCTTTGTCCTTTCGAAAGACTCTGACGACTAACTGTACTTCAAGTTATAGCCCTAAACATGCTAAGAAGAGTTGCACTTTCTTCTGCTCCTTCTTCACTGAGGAAAAAGGGAATTCCAAACAATTATGTCATGGAAATATGCTTTCACCATTTGACATCTGGTTTCCTAGAAGAGGCTATGCATTAACTCCAAATTCTTATGTTTTCTGTAGGTATGCCAGTCATAGGAGCCAAGTGCTAGAGGCTGAGGTCCTTTCACCACACCAATAAAATATTTGAGGGGGCTGTCCCCCACAAAGTTGATGGGCATTGTGGTTCAGATGGTGGTGTGATCGATTATGCAGGGCGGGGCTTACCTCCCCCCCCCAATATTTTTTCAAGTTGGCTCCCCTGCCAGTTCTATAATGGGAAAGTATGGCCACAGAAACTCTCACAATGTCACTGGAAAGCATTATAAAATACTATAATGATTTAATAATCCATGGACTCAATGCATTTAGATCCAGGCTGCAATCGTTTACCGTGGGAATAAGCCTAACTGAAGTCAATGACATTTACTTCTAAGCAGACATGCTTAGAGAATGTGTTCTTCCTGTCTAGTGAATCTTTAGATTAATTCATCTTAATTCCTAATTATTATTTCAGGAGTTCCATACCTCTTAGCCCTCAGCATGGGGAAATGTTACATTGCTTTTGTTTCTTGGAAAGTGTTTTTTTGTTTTTTTTAGAGGAGGAGTTTCCTCAGACAAAATTGTTGAAAATAAAGAAACTGGGCCGAACTTTTCCAAGATGGTATATTCTGTTTGACTTGCAGAAATGTTTTTCCTTTGAAGTTACTATAGACATTAGAAAGACGAAATGCATTTTAGAGAATTCTCTGTTAAGGCTAAACAAAGCCGTAAGGCAAAGAATGAAAACGACACTTACCAACAATAAGAAAATGCCAAATATTCTAACCCTTCACTGACAAAATGGGAATGGCTATTGAGACAGACCACAACTTTTCTCACAATAACTACTTGAACCATTCTTAACAGATCAGCAACACTTTCATGCTTTTGATTAGGTGGTATATAACAGCATTTGAAATATTGATATAGCTCAGTACAGAATGCCTTGTTAGGAAGGGGCGATTCTGTGTAAATAAGCTTTGCCTGGTTCTTCCTGCTCAGTACAAGGAAGAGGAGTGCAAGCGAGGCTGCCCCTTCCATTGAAGACTTGTAGTGCGTAGTGCACCCCAAGCCCCATGCTTGTAAAGGATCACAAGAGGAAGCAGCAGTAATCTTTATCTCATCTTTATCTTATGTAAGCACATAAGATGTAGAAGCTTATTTTTTTAGATTGGTGGTTCCCAATTAGGGGTCCGGGGACGCCTGGGGGTCTGCAGAATGCATCCAGGGGGTCCACGGTCCCATCCCTCTCCCTCCCAACTATTTTTTGTGTGTGTCATTTTTGCATGGTAATATCACAAGTTTTATGGTCTGTTTTAGCACTGTGCCTCAGAAAGCAGCCCTGATATGCCTGTCACAACCATGCAGGGATATTGGGGCTTGCTGAGCTGGAGGGCAGGGGTCTTCCCTCACCCCCGCTGAGCAGCAGGCCAGGGCCAGCTGCATTGGCCCCAGCCTATGAGGCGCTGGGTTGAAAGTGCATCAGCTCATGGGCTGGATCCAATGCAGCTTATTTCAACATTGTGGTATACCGCCAAACCGTAATGTTTGGCTGGTGATACACCGTGATGTTGAAAACCTGACAACGCCCAGCCCTAATCCCCACACCTGATCTGCACGAACCCCACCCATCCAATCTCCATGACTGTTCCTTCCCTCGTCCCCATGCATGATCTTCAATTTCAGACATTGTGATATATCAGAATATTGTGATGTTTAGCTACTGATACATCACAATGTTGAAAACCAGATATCACTCAGTGCTATTCTGTGGTTTGGTGTTTTTTTATATATAGTATACCTAACGTCCTTTGCAAATTAGGGGCTACCCCACATTTTGTTCAAAAAATGTCTTTGCAGAGGTAACTACCATAGAGTTATCAAAATTATCAAAAGTTGGAATTCTGTGGCTTGACTTTTGAAAGATAGGGGGTCCTCAGTAATTAGCTAATTGGGAATTGGTTTAGATCATTGGTTGCAAAAGAGTTATGAAGTTTGCAAATAAAATGCAGAAATGTTGCAGAGAAGCCTCCTCCAATTTTACAGCTCCATGTACAGGTTCCAAAATTAAGTGGGAGCTATTTTCATGTGTGGGATTGTACAGTTTTCATGGGCTGACTCACTGGAACTCCAGTCAGAATATTATCCTCCCCAGATTGCTTCTTGTCATCCTAGCCTCAGAGATGGGCAAGGGTGGTCACCAGCTAAACAGATCACATGCAGTCCTACTTCAAAAATTCAAGAGGGGAGGCAGTTTCCTCTTGCCTTTATCCTCCCCCATACCTTCCCTCCCAAATACAAGTCAAATTTGCAACAGTTTGAAAATTCAGCTCCCGCCCTATCATGCATCATCAAACGAATCCTCCATGTCAAACATTTCCTCAATACATTTTTGATGCCTGAACTTTCTCCTCAGCCCATGTATATTTGTCTAATTCTTTTTGCCAGCAAATTTGTCTAATTCCTTGTGCCAGCATATATATATATATATATATATATATATATATATATATATATATATATATATTTGGGGGGGGGGTGTTGGCTTGACCAGTGAACAAGGTTAGAGAGAAGCTGCTCCAAATTCATGTCTTCTTCCTCTTCATAAACAGGGTCATTGAGCAAAGCTGTAAAGTACACCTTCAATTATATCCTCCTCTTATCTTACGAAGAGGGCACAACACACAAGAGGCAAATGGCCAGGGTCTTTCCTCTCCTTAATATTCTGTTTATTATTATTTATTTCTATATCAGTCCAAATATCTCTGCCCTTCCTTTCCATCATAATCCTCAAGGTAGCATTTTTTATAATGTAAACAGAGAGTATTGAAATTCAGCAGAACTCAGTCACAATGCTCACATTTTTAAAAAAATGAATAAAAATTGATAACAGAAGAACGTACAAAATAGCCCAGAGTTCTGTGAATTGATGATGCAAATCTATCCATGAAAACTTGCTTTGGAGTACCGTAAGTTCCATTGGATACAGTGGAACTTCATTCTGAGTGCATAAAATTCCATATCATTTTGGGTTGACTTTGAAATATTGCCTTAAAAATAGATGCTTGTAGTTTCACATGACCATGCATGATATCGTGTTGTTGTTAGTCTATGTGTTTTTGTGGGTGCAAAGAGAAAGGAATCGGGGGAGAGAGAAGGACTGAAAGCTGTTGAATGCAATGCAATTTATTCTAGCAGGGTGTTTTCAAAATCACAGCTGGAGATGGTAAGGTGATATCTTTTACTGGACTAACTTCTGTTCAGCTTTCATAGACTTTGCCTTGAATTTAGTCTGCTAAATTGAATCTGAGTTTACATACAAACAACCAAGGCTAGATTAGAGTATGACAGCATATAATCAATTCAGGTAATAGGATCTTTCATTACGAGCTTCCAATAGATCAAACAGCTGTGACTTGATAGGAGGTTTAGCAAACAGTTGTTCGATACCACTGTTGGCCCCTGAAAATAAAGAGCATAGAATTGGTAAGGTGATATTTTTTTATTGCACCAGCAGCTGTTAGTATGACAGCTTGCAAGCTCATTTCAGTTCTGAGTTACGCAGAACTCTGGACTGCTTCATACTTTGTTCTTACTTTAGTGTGTACCCATATTGAATGTGATGCAAAATGCCATATATTTACAGGCATATATTTACAGGCATATATGTACAGCAGGATATCTTTGGAAGAAGAAAAGGCCAAGGCGTAAACCCTACGCAAATCTGGTGTGGGTTCCTTAAGACAATCATGGTGCCTTGTTTGCCTCCTTCTGGCAACTCCTGCAGCCAAGCTGGATTGCTCTGCTTTCCTTTGGACCGCATTAGCGAGGCCAAGGGTGGGGTCTTGTCGCCTGGGCATCCCAGGACCTCCATACACACTGCCCAGGCTTGTGCTCTGGGGAGATCACTTCAGCACTGCCAAGTGCAGTGGCTTGACTTCACCCCTGGAGACACACTCCATTGTCTCTCAAGACAGATGGATGTCAACAATATAAACAAGCACAGGGACATGCTGCCAGGGCCGGATTTAGATGAAGAAAGGCCCTACTCCACTTGTGAGGCCCCTCCCCATCCCCCACCCTCACAACTAGAAGAAAGTGGAAGAGTGTTATAAACGAATTTGAGTGAAGCCCAAGCTTGCTTCAAATTGGGCCCCACTGGCTAGCCCTGAGTCTCATAGTTGCGGGGCCTGAGTTGCCCTGCCCTTGCATGAAGTCTTGGGTTTACAATTTTGGGAGAGGGGAGACTGCGGCACTGGGGAGAGGGCAGACTGGTGAGGCCCCCTAGATTTAGAGGAAAGCACCCTTTGCAGAATAAGCAAAGGTAGACAATAGCATTCCAGCTTCTCATTAATATTGCTAGACATTTGTAGCAATATTGCATTCAGGGACTAATCCATTCTGGGGACTGACCTTTTCGTGAGAATACCAGCTACTCAAGGTCCTGACCCCAGACTGAAATATATGTAATAATTTCAATAAGAGCTTCTTGAAGCACATCTAACGGTGCCCTTGGTTCTTTTATAGTATCTGGAAGAAGTTTAAGCTTTAAAAATAGCATTCAGGCCTTGAACCACTCCCTGTTTCCTGGTACTGTACTGCTCTAATATAGCCTACCCAAGGAAGGAGAAGGGCTACGGACGGTTTGAAAGAGCTCTGGTTTCCGACTTATTAATTGCAGCTCACAGGAATAGCAAAGGAGATCTGCGGTGGAGGATAGAAATACTTGGAAAGTGTGTGGCCACTTCAACATGCTGAGAGGGTTTAGGGGAAAACCACATATGGGTTACTACATGGAGGGTACCAAGCATCTTTATTAGAAAGGGATGCGGATAGTGCTGTGGTCTAAACCACTGAGCCTCTTGGGCTTGCCAATCAGAAGGTCAGCAATTCAAATCCCCACAACGGGGTGAGCTCCCATTGCTCGGTCCCTGCTCCTGCCAACCTAGCAGTTCGAAAGCATACCAGTGCAAGTACATAAATAGGTACCATCAGTGGCGTAGCGTGGGGAGTGCAGGGGGGGCCGGCCGCACCGGGCGCAACATCTGGGGGTTAGGGTTAGGGGTGCAAATCCACGGGTTAGGGGGCGCAAATCTACGGGTTAGGGGGCGCAAATTACTTGCCTTGCCCCGGGTGCTGACAAGCCACGCTACGCCACTGGGTACCATGAAGGTAAACGGCGTTTCTGTGCGCTCTGGCTTCCGTCATGGAGGCCCATTGTGCCAGAAGCGGTTTAGTCATGCTGGCCACATGACCTGGAAAGCTGTCTGTGGGCAAACGCTGGTTCCCTCGACCTGAAAGCGAGATGAGCGCAGCAAGCCCCAGCCTTTGACTGGACTTAACTGTCCAGGGGTCCTTTACCTTTTACCTTTATTAGCAAGGGGCATTTCAGTAATATACAGAAGGGTTCCACCCTGGGTTTGCCAAAATCCTCTTTTCCATCCACTAACTCTGACAAAGAACTTTTAGTGCTATAGGTGATTAAAGTGAGTGGTGGCGCAAAGCATCATGAGCATGAAAGCTGAGTGAAATGGTTGTAGAAAAACAACAGAGTCTTGTGGCACCTTAAAATGTTGGATCTGGGCTTAGTTGTTGAACACAGTTCCCACAGAAATCCATGACACCTAAGTCACTGGGCTCTAACTTCGGCTAACCAGCAGTGGCAGGTGAGAGAGGGTGGAGCAGAAATGGCTTCCTCTTGGTGGTAGGACTGTGTTTGCCAGTGTGGAGGTTGGGCGAGGTGAGGTTGGGGAAGCTCTGCCAAAAAGAAGCTCCCACAACATGCCTTACAGTTTGGATGGCACCACCCCCCTCCCTCGTGCGCCTCCTGTGCAGATTTGTTGTTGCACAAGCTTTTGTGAACTAGAGTCCACTTCAAGCCTACTTTGGACTGTAGCTTATGGAAGCTTACAGTACAATAAGCCTTTAAACTGCCGTTAAAAGACCCTGGCTGGATCTAGACATATCAAAAAAACGACTCAGTTAAACGCGTTGTAAACTTCATAAAGGGAAATCCAGTTGGCGAAAGACGGGACTCCGCAGCGCCATCTGGTGTTACAGTGTTACAATGCATATAAAGCATTTTCTTTACCTATGTAGCCGAGTCCCCTGAAGCTATTGGGCCATAACTTCCATCAGTCCAAGCTAACATGGCCCAATGGTAAGGAGAAACTGTAGGACAAAGCCCAGCAATGACCTCATCCCAGTCTTAGAGTTTCCCTTCTACTTCCTTTTTGCTGCTGTTCCAATAATTATATGTTTCAGGGCAATGGCCACATAATAATTAGGTTACTCTGTGTTTACATCACAGGCTCCCCCCCTGTTCTGTTCATCAGCAATGCAGAGAAACGGATCCTGCTTCACATTCTACAACAAGTCTTGGGTCTTCAACAGTCTTGCAAGTTCAGAATGAATCAGAAGCCATGAAGCAAACTAAATTAACAATAACTACTGTATTTTTCGCTCTATAAGATGCCCCAGACCATAAGGCGCACCTAGTTTTTGGAGGAGGAAAACAAGAAAAAAAAAATTTCTGAATCTCAGAAGCCAGAACAGCAAGAGGAATCACTGTGCAGCGAAAGCAGCAATCCCTCTTGCTGTTCTGGCTTCTGGGATAGCTGCGCAGCCTGCATTCGCTCCATAAGACGCACACACATTTCCCCCTACTTTTTAGGAGGGAAAAAGTGAGTCTTATAGAGCAAAAAATACGGTAAATAACTGATATCACTAAATAACCCTTTAGACAAAATATCAAGTACAAGAGGTCCGTGAAATCCACTGGGAACTCCCAAATTCATTTTCTGTTTGTAAACAAAGGCACATGAATTCTATAAATATGGATTACTCTGCTACACTCAACATTATTTCAATCACAATATTTGTTATTTGAAAACAATTGGAGAAGGAAAAACAAAAAATGAACTGGGATCAGCTTAGGTGGCAGGAACCTATTCAATGAACAGAAATTCCAGTTTGGTGATCATAAGAAACCTTAGAACTCTTTGTGTTTTTCAGGGTTGTGAGTTTCAATAGAGCCAAAGAGAGCATTTTGGAGGAAAACAGCATGCTTAATAGTTCATTAAAAAAGTTTTCTAAGCTACAGCGGCTGCGAGAGTGGTGTATTAAAACTGATATGTATTAGTGTTACCAAGTAATATCCTAATAAGGGGCAACTTACCTCCATATCCCAAAAGGTAAGTGTTGCTTCTTCCTTACCCCCAGTATAAAAGCCAACTTTTACCCATCAGCTGGCCAGGATGAGGAAGAAGCAACTTAGCATACAATTCCTATGCCTGTCAACTCAAAAGTAAGTCCCACCAAATGCAATGGCGCTTTCTGCCAGGTAAGTGGGTGTAGGGTTGCAACCTAAATATATTTGCAACATGTTCTGCAGTGCAAAGAGGCAATTAAAATGTATAGGGTATCAAGTCTAATCTTGTATCTCATTATGCACTGTCTGGGACCCAAAAAAGTTTTTTGGCCCTAGCATTCTGCATCTAAATCAATGTGGCTCTCAGATGGTACAAGTGAAGGCCAGTTCTGTTTTTGGAAATGGAGAAAGGCGCATTCAGCCCATCCACAGATTTGTCTACAGCTGTCACTTACTTGTGCAGAGCGGTGGGGAAACGCAAGCTGCATCAAGCAACAGACATATTCCGGATGGCTTCAGTGCTGACAACAGCTGGCCACTCTTGTTCGTAGTCAATAGACTGTCAGAATTGATCTATATTTGGCAGCACCTTTGACCTGGATCAAATTTAAACACTGCTGCCCAGACCTCAGCACTCAATATAACCTTGATCTGTCTATCTGTCCATCTATCTATCTCTAAGGGAGATTTAAATGGGAAAACTAAGAAGGAAACAAAAAGGCTGGCCTGCAGAAAAACAACAAGTTTCCCAGTGCCGGGCCTATCCTTAGGCAGAGTGAGGCAGCTGCCTCAGGCAGGGGTTTTTTCCTTGTCACAAAAGGGCAGCAAATAGTTATTTAAATTGTCATTGTTGTATTTTCACTGTTGGCAGAGGGAGAAACTTGTGGGATTTTCTGCCTCTGGTGCCAAGTTAACTTGGCTGGCCTTGGGTACCATCCACCTTGACTTGTGGCGAGGGCCTCTATTTGCTGCTTTGCCTCAGGCAGCAAAGGGTCTTGAGCCAGCCCTGCCCACCTCTGAGTCATCTGGGAGCCTCCAGATGTTGTTGGACCCTACAGGCCACATCCCTCTCTCCCCAGACCACGCCTCTTGCTGGCCCTGCCCCACATGCTAATTGAGGATTATTTCGCCTGGCTGGAATATCTTCTTGAACTGTGATAATGTCTCTTCCTTGCCTGGATGGAGGGGTGTGTGTGTGTGTGTGTGTGTGTAAACCTCTAGCTTTTGTGTGCCTGGAATGTAGCTTACAGTACAAAGGCAAGAGTCTTTTCTGTTGGTCCCCCCATTTTGTCTCTGGCTTGCGGTTCCCAGAATGTTGTCTCTGAGGAAATGGGGTCCTTGGGCTCAAAAATCTTCCTGAAGACTTGACCAAAGCGCTCCCCATCTCTAACACAGTGCCTCCTCAGAGCCATGTAAAGTTGGGAGAAAACACAAAAGCAAATGGAAATATCCACATGTGCCCCCAGACCATGAATGTGTTTATGAAACAATACCGACCTGCCCCCCCCAAAGGTGGCTAGCTCAACTCATGCTGATCACGTGTTGGACAGGAGTGTCAGTCCTTAGATGATTCACCAAAGGACAGCCAGCTTTAAACATCCAGTGAGGCCCTACCTTTCCATTGCCCAGACAGCATGAGGCCTTTGTTGGCTACAGAGCCAACGGCTAGTGTCTGCCCTTCTAGAGTTGCATACAGCCACCCCCTCACAAGGGAGGTGAAAGCCAGAGAACCAGATGCCTTATTCATTATATGCAGGTCCTCTGATGGGGCACTTTATGGTAGTTCTGTGTATTCCTGAGTTCAGCTGCCCAGCACTAGGGACAGGTCATTAATGTGGCAGGCCCAGCCCTGAGGAACTCTCCACCAGCAGATGTTCAGTAAGAGCCATCTCTCACTTCAATCAGATGACTCATACCTTCCAACATTTCTCTGATGAAAATAGGGACATCCTATATAATAATAAATGGGACACGGGTGGCGTTGTGGGTTAAAGCCTCAGTGCCTAGGGCTTGCCGATTGAAAGGTCGGTGGTTCGAATCCCCGTGGCAGGGTGCGCTCCCGCTGCTCGGTCCCAGCGCCTGCCAACCTAGCAGTTCGAAAGCACCCCCGGGTGCAAGTAGATAAATAGGGACCGCTTACTGCCGGGAAGGTAAACGGCGTTTCCGTGTGCTGCGCTGGCTCACCAGATGCAGCTTGTCATGCTGGCCACGTGACCCGGAAGTGTCTCCGGACAGCGCTGGCCCCCGGCCTCTTCATTGAGATGGGAGCACAACCCTAGAGTCTGTCAAGACTGGCCCGTACGGGCAGGGGTACCTTTACCTTAATAATAATAATAATAATAATACTTTTATTATTTATACCCCACCCATCTCACTGGGTTGCCCAAGCGACTCTGGGTGGCTTCCAGCATATATAAAAACATAATAAAACATTGAACTTTAAAAAACTTCCCTATACAGGGCTGCCTTCAGGTGTCTTCTAAAGATTGTATCTCCTTGGTTCAGGGGTCACATAACTCCAAAGCCTCCAACATTTCTCAGATGAAATGAAGGACATCCTAAGGAGTAGCAGGGCATTCTAGGATCAAATCAGAAACTGGGACAGCTTCTGTAAATCCGGGACTGTCCCTGGAAAATAGGGACGCTTGGAGGGTCTGACGTCTTCTGAAAATTATACTGCTTAGACAGGACTTTTTAACCAACCAATATTTATCAATGTTTTTAATGTTGCTTTTGTGCTGATTTTATTTTCCTGTGTTGTACTTCACATTGGATTTTTTTTTTTAATAAAAGTGTGGGTTTTAAATACACAAATAAACAAATTTGAGCAGTTGAAAATACTACCATTGCAGAATCAAAGCCAGTGTGAACATTAATGCCAGAGGGGGAAGTTGCTTCCAGTACTCCAAAAGAGAGAGCATTTTCTGTACAAGCCCCAAGCTTTGAATCTCTATTCTGAGTGGCATTCAGAGCCCATAAAAATAGTCTAATAGGCCACGTCCCATGAACCAGACCAAAATGCTTTCAGGCATCCTCTCGTTTGGTGTTGCTAAGGGAACACAGGGAAATGTGCTATAATTGAACCCATGAAGAGTGTGACAGACAGCGAGGGAGAGCATGTGTATGATACTTGTTGTAACACTGATTGCCTGATGGAAAAAATGTTTTTATTTCGGTAATTGCCTCCTTCCAAGCTACATGAAACACAGCAGCTTTTAGGAGATTATTAACTCCAACATGATTGTCCATTAACCAAATATGAATATCTGTTAACACAAAGAATTTCCCCTGCAAAATCCAGGAAACAAAAAAACCAGCAACACAACAGAATCATCAGATGTCAAGAGAACATCTCAAGAGGCAAATGATACATGAATTAAAAGGCAACTAGACGCCCAAGGCCACAATTATAGCCTGCCTATGGGTTAGACATCTAAAGCAGCGGTGGGGAATCTTTCTTTTTTAGACCAAGGACTACATTAACTTCTGGGCAACCTTCAAGGTGCCACATGTCAGCGGTGGATGGGGTCAGAGGCAACAGTGAGCTGAGCAATCAGTGTAACTTTCCCCTATGTACAGTGAGCTAGCGTCTATGCACACTCTCATATCCCTCTCTGTTTTCCATCCAGGCAAGCAAGATGCATTAACAGAGTTCAACCCAGGCACATTCCAGCCAGGCAAAAACACTCAAGGAGGCTGCAAGGTAGAGCTGGTGAGGAGGTGTGGCCAGGAAGGGATCTGAGGACTACATAAGGCCAGGAGGGCTGCATCTGGCCCCTGGGTTGAAGTTCTCCAACCCTGCTCTAAAGAAAGTAGAGTAGGTCCCAGAGAGGCTTGGGTTGCTCTTAACCTCACCAACCACCATCAGCCACTGTTCTGCCTTTCCAATGACAGTTGCCACCATCTGGGTAGGAAGGTGCCCAAGCAACCCCCAGAACCACAGCCTCTCCTATTCCTGGGCTCTCTATGAGGTTTTAGCTCAGCCTTGCTGTTACCTTGCTCACTCCTTTCTTTAACTCCTCACCTCCACCAACCTGTTTTGTCCTGGCTATGAAGCACCCAACCCCCTCTTTCTTACTGAACCCATTCAGTGGTAGAGATGGATGAGCTGCTGAACAGGCAAGTTGGTTATAAATTCCTAAGCGGCCCTTGAGACTTTAAGAGATGCCTCTAATTCTTTCCTGCATGCAGATATAGCACAGTATGACGACAGCCTAAATGACAATAGCTCTGACCCAGCATGAGAAAGTCATGCAAGCTTCTGCACTTGAATTCTGTGATTGGGCTGGGTTCCATGTTCACAGCAGGGTCTCCACTCTTTCCCACTGAAATCAATAGTATCTAAATATGCTGGAGAACCATACTTTCAGTTTCCACATTCATGTCCATTTATTTCAACTGACTAAAAATGGCCACTTTAATCTATAGTGTATTGTGGTGCAGAAGACTTTTGCATAAGAGGAGACACCGTTTCAACCACCCTTTGTTGCCCCAAATTTTGAAACCTTTGGGGAACCTAATAATGTCAGCTATATTTTGACTGCATCTGTCTTGAAATACATACATGTGTGCCTTATGTGACAACTGCATAGACAAATCGGGAGCTGACTATTTATATATTGTAGCTCAAAGGCCTGAATGGGCAGATTCACCATTTCTACTTGGGAGCAGCAGCGTGGAGCAGCGCGGTTGGGGCTTTTAGCATTGGGGCTGCATTGCTGCCCTGGCTTCCCTGTGAAGGTTCAAATGCCAAGCAACGTTGCACTGATTTCTGTTGGATGGGTTAATAATAAAGATGTAAAGTATCCAAGTCCTAATCTGTTTAAGGCTGTATAGACGAGAACAAGCACCTTAAACTGTGCTCGGAAAATGCACAGCAATCCAGTGCAGACCGTATAACTCTGGAGTAACATACTCTAAAGCCTCAGTGCCTAGGGCTTGCTGATCGAAAGGTCGGCGATTCGAATCCCCGCAGCGGGGTGCGCTCCCGCTGTTCGGTCCCAGCGCCTGCCAACCTAGCAGTTCGAAAGCACGTCAAAGTGCAAGTAGATAAATAGGGACCGCTTACTAGCGGGAAGGTAAACGGCGTTTCCGTGTGCGGCTCTGGCTTGCCAGAGCAGCGATGTCACGCTGGCCACGTGACCCGGAAGTGTCTTCGGACAGCGCTGGCCCCCGGCCTCTTTGAGTGAGATGGGCGCACAACCCTAGAGTCTGTCAAGACTGGCCCGTACGGGCAGGGGTACCTTTACCTTTACCTTTAACATGCTCTAAATATTTGGTTCCAGGTAGAAATCCTGTATTTTGCAGCTGCTGAAGATTCCAAATGCTTTTCGGGAAACTTGCTATACTATGCCATTGCCAATCCTTTTTCTTGGTTACACTTGCGACATCTCACAAAAAGAGTTCATGTGGATGCAGATAGTATGCATTCATTTCAAGGGAGAAACCAGTCTCTACACCTCTCACACCACGCCTGGAATATTCTTTGGCCTTGTCCCAATGGGATGCTTTGAACAACAACAACGCTTTAGAAAAAATGTCTCATCTCAAGTCTATCCACCTGGATGTAAAAGATCAGAGGGGAATCATTTTCACAGCAGCTTATGTGGTTTGTGGTTGTGAATGAGTAGAAGACAAGGGAATCCCAGATGCTATTTGTAGCTGACCTTGGAACAATCTTTTAACCTACAAAGCAGACTAGCTGGGGGGAAAAAATGGGTGAAACGCACACACACCAGCTCCACTAGAATCCCTGTGCAGCCTGTGTGTACCTATGGGTTGTGTACAGACATCTTTGCATATTCTTTGACCTTTTGGCGTCAATATAAGGAAATGTAGAATGCTTGAATATAAGACTGTGTCATCTAAAATTTATTGCTGTTTCATTTTGGCAATACTTCTTTCTAGTGCTTGTATGTGAAGAGAAACGTATTAACAGTTATGTGCAAACAGAGCTTTCCCCCAAGAAAAATAGTTGCTGGAATTCACCATGAAGTTGTTACAGTAAGCTGCCACGTGACTCGGGGCAGCCCTGAACAAATGCCAGTTTGACAACAGCCACATTCACTGCCCATGGAGGTGCTAAAAACTAGGGCAAGCTGTCTTCCTAGCTGGTTTGGTGGTTTCTCCTGGTTCTGGTGCAGGTCAAATAAATGCACGCCACCTCCCTTTTTCTCTTAGATTCAGGCAGGTGGCTAGGGCAGCTCGGAAGAGCCCTCACACCAATGCACCCACGCACAATGGTAGAAGCCTGACTGGAAAGCTTACATCCTGGCATCGTTGCAAGGGAAACTGATTGAAGGAAAGGGAATATGAATTGGCTCCGCCCCATAGCTTGACCCAACTGCAACTAGGATTACACCTCACAGAACTACAGTTCCCGACACTCTTAACAAACTACAGCTCCCAGGATTTGGACGGGGTCTGTGTTATGTGCTTTAAATGTTGTGTATCCTTTGTGTTCATGGAGTGGGTGCAAGACTGTGTGAGCTAGCCTTGCCTTGTCTACCTCAGCTTTTCTGCATTGACCAGGAAGGCCACAAATGGGGTTGGTTCCATGTGGCTGGATGAACTTACAATCAGGAATTCTGATTGTGCAGGATTGCTGGTCTTGGGGGTGATTGCAAACGTGTTCAATTGGACATGTTTTCAATGGCCCCCTTCAGACCTTCCCATTCCACGCAGGAGGGTCCAAGTGGGGTGATGAGTGAGTCTGTTTTGCACAACCCCCTGCCTCTGCCCTAGATACAATGCCTGAAAGGGGCAGGAAGCTTTGTTGACAGAAAAAACCCCTCCAAACAATTAATAATGATAATACCAACAATAATAATAATAATGGAAAGGGTATTTCCTTTCCCGAGTCTAAAGTGATTAGATGGGAAAGCATCATAAGCTTCTATATCCTTGAGAAATCCACGTGGAAAACTTCGCCAAAGTGCTTATAATCAGCACTCTCTATTTCAAAATGGTATTTTGTGTAAAGGCATGGACCTCACAAATTTAATAATAAACTTCTCTCTTCTCTCTCTCTTCTCTCTCTCTATTTCAAAAGCATCTTTCATTCTTTCTTGCTTGTTATCGAATCTGAAAGATATTCTGTGTTATATGTAATGAAAATGAATCTGTACACAAAAACCCTTGGGAAGAATTTGCCGTAAACGATACAAATGTATTGCCTTTCTGGCTTGTATTATCTCACGTCTGGGATATTTTCATGCATTTCTTGCTTCCTGGCCAGCCCTGCCCACATTATAACTGCTATTCCCTGTGTGTTGTTGCTAAATATAGATCAGATTGGCAGGAGCGTTGCTGCTGCCTGGACTGGGCTCCTAATCTATGCTTCGCACACTCCTAATATGGTAGAGAGCGGCAGCCAATCAGGTGCCGGGTGATTACCCTAGCAGGCGAAGTGGGTTTGCTGCTCTGTATCACCCCTTCCCCCCCAGCTTCCAGATTAACCACTCCACAGGAAGCACAGCAGCAGCTGTAACAAAAGGCTCTCAGCCTCTGCGGCTGCATTAACCTGATTTTGTTGGGCCACCAGCTCATCTTCCTGCAGGAAGCTGCATTTTCTCACAAAGGTATGAACTGGTTGGACTGTGGAAGTCCCAAATGGCTGCAATTCCAGCTGAGTCGAGTCCACGGGTCAGCTGCAGATCTGATGCTGTATGGTGATCTGCAATTAGGGTCGCCATATTTCAAACAGCGAAAATCTGGACAGAAAAGATCCCCCCCCCCAGACATCTCCCCAATTTCCACCCGGACACTGCTGCTGACTGCAATATTCCAGATACGTCTGGAAAAATCTGGGCCATAGCTGTCAACATTTTCCTTTTTTTAAAGAGGAATTCCCTTATTCCAAATAGGATTCCTCGCAAGAAAGGGGAAAAGTTGACAGCTATGATCTGGGCATATGACAACCCTATGTGCAATCAGCATGCAATGAGCACAGTTCTGGTAGCACATTGGACACAGATGAGACCCCCACAGTTTGTCCCTTGGAAGGACCCAGTTTCCTCTGTGATTATAGCATGGGTTAGCAGATAGATTGGCTCCCAGTACGTTTCCGGGCACAATTCAAAGTGCTGGTGCTGACCTTTACAGCACCTAAATGACTTTGGCATCACCATTCCCATCAGGGGTGCCAACTTGAATACAATATTGTGGGGGCCCAGGTAAGCCCCGCCCTCCATAATCAATCACATGTCACAGTGCACACAGACCATTTGAATGGGAATGCCCATCAACTTTGTGGGGGCCTGGTCCCCTCAAATATTTTATTGTGGGAGCCAAAAGCTCCTGTGGTCCCTAGGAGTTGGCTCCTATGATTCTATTCATTCAGCCAGGAAACTGAGGTCCAGCTCTGAGGGCCTTCTGGCGGTTCCCTCACTGCGAGAAGTGAGATTACAGGGAACCAGGCAGAGGGCCTTCTCAGTAGTAGCGCCTGCCCTGTGGGACACCCTCCCACCAGATATCAAAGAAATAAACAACTATCTGGCTTTTAGAAGACATCTGAAGGCAGCCCTGTTCAGCGACGCTTTTAATGTTTGATGGTGTATCGTGTTTTAATTTGTTGCAAATTAAATAAGTGGCTGGGGTAAACCCAATCAGATGGGTGCAGTGGAGTAGCGTGGGGGGTGCAGGGGGGGGCCAGCCGCACCGGGCGCAACATCTGGGGGGGGGGCGCTCCCACTCGCAGCTCTCTGCCCCTACCTGGCTCACTCACACTCTCTCACTGCAGTGCTGGCTGTGCGAATCCGATCCGAGCCACCGGGTTGCCGCCCACTGTGGAGGTGGGGGGTGCCAGGTATGCGGTGCGGTGCGGAGAGAAGGCGAGGGACTATCTGGGGGAGGGACAGTGCAGCGGGGGGGGCGCAAATTACTTGCCTTGCCCCGGGTGCTGACAACCCATGCTACGCCACTGGATGGGTGGCATATAAAATTATCATCATCATCATTACCAAGTTGTCTCTGGGTTGTCTCACCCTGCAACATGTACATTATGCAAGCATAAACAGGAGGGAGGCCATTGACAAGCACTGAATTTCTAACTTATGGCCCAGGTGAAATGGAATCAGGGCTGGACAAGGGCATGAGGGTGAGCCCTTTACCAGTTCTGAGGTGCCAGCCTGGAGTCTCTTGATGGAACATCTGGGTGACATGTTCTGTTGGTGATTCAATGCAAAACAAGACACACAGGAAGCTTTGCAAAAAGTAGGCTTAACATTGCTGGGAAGAAAGCAAAGCGACTCAGCATTGCGCCTTGGGTGGTATCGCCCCATGCTGGTTCCAGCTGCGACTTCCCTTCTGTAATGTCAACACACAGGGAGCCATTGTGGGATGATGTCAAGGTGCCATGTGACTTCGCACGGGTCAGGAGCAATGATCAAATGCGCCCCTCCCCGCCCAATCCCTCACATCTTTCTGAGACAGCAAGAGAAATCTGTAAAGAAAATTGCTTTTGAAGGGAATTTGCTTGTATCTGTTTGACTTTTACAGCAATGATCCCACACACCTCTCCCCTACTGACATCTTTTCTCTGCCTTTGCTGTCTCCCCCGCTTTTGAAGTCTATGAAAGGAGCACCGCAGGAAGCCATTACAACCCATTAAAGTAGTATTTCCATTTGCTTTTGAACAAGGAAAGAAGGAAGCATTTCATTTCATACAGAATGGGATGTGCATGGGCTCTGCTTGAACATATAGATTCCTGATTTGAGTCGCTTCCTACACAGAAACAAATTTCACTCGATCAACTCTAATCCTTAGTGAAAGCTGTTCCATAACATCTAATTCTATATGGCTCCAAACTATTCCTGGAAAGTGAAAACCCATTTTATAAATAACCTGAGGGGTATTTCTTTCACCCTAGCAGCTCACAGATATTTCCTTTACCTCTGAATTGAAGCTTTGGCCTGCCATATCTTGCTGAACTACACTGCCTGTTAGCTTCACCAAGCATGGCCAATGCTGTAGTTTAGCAACATCTAAGTAATCATATCTTCCAACAAGCCACAGAGGAAAATTGGGATGTGCATCTTTCAGGGCTGCACTCTCGTGGGAGCCAAAACTGGACATCCCCAGATCCAGTCAGAGGCTTGGATGACTTCTGTAATTCCCTGGGGTGTTCTATTTAAAGTGGGACAGTTGAGGGGTATGAATAATATGAACAAAGTTTAGATGTTTATGCTGTTTCACATTTCAGTTTAAAAACATGGGCGTGAAACATAATATTTTACTTAGTTTTGTTGAGTATTAGGCATGGTTATGTACTATTTAAAATATTTCCCAATTTCACAGGTGGATAGCTTTTTAAGAATGTCCTTATTTTCACATAGACCAAGGGTTGGGCAGGGATGAGATGCCCTAGACCTCAGCATAATTAAATGTGGGTGAAGAAGGGGAGAAACTGGGGAGAGTGAAGAGGCAGCAGAGAGAGAGAGAAAGCAGGGGAATGGCAGAAAGAGAGATGAAAAGGAGGATCAAAGAGAGAGAGAGAGAAGTTGGTGGTTCCACACACCATTGGATCTAATCTCCCTCACTACCAATATCATGGTCTCCACAAGTTTCCCCTTGAGGGAATGTCCCTATACAGAAAAAAAATGTTGCCCACCCCCGTCATAGATATTCAGGCTGTCCATGAACATCGTGCTCCTCCAACTGATTCACAGATGCATATTAAGGCTGCAACCACACATCTTTCTACCTTGCACTTTACGTGGCACAAGCCTATAAACACAACATCTGAAATGTACATACTATGTATCATTACTATTGCACTAGGCTATTTATTTATTATTATCACTATGCTTTGTCCCCTCTCAAGTGTTTTATTTTTAACTGAATTTCAGCCTCTGTATTTTTCTGTCTTCATTCTTGAAGTGGTCATGAGTGTTGTGAAAGCAAGAGGTTGACACATAATGGCGTCAGCATGGGTCCAATATGGTCGCAGGAGAGAGAGTTGAGGTTAGTTTGGGCAGCAACTAGACCTACCGTAAGTAGTTTGATAGGAACAAATTACTGTGGCCATAAGTGGTAACGCTTAGTAATTTACCTTTCTAATTATCACCGCAAGACAGCTCACTCACACAGATTGCGTCTCAGTACCTCCCTCTAGGTATGCCATCTGTTGGCCAAATAATTATTTACAAATCCAAAAATTGTGCCTACAGTTTACCAGAGGACATCTGAGTGAAAGCAAGCTCCTGATTATTCATCTATTTGGAGCAGATCTTTTTTTTAATTTTTTTTTTAAAATCCACATGCAGTTGATGGTCTTTTGAACAAATTATTCATCCTGTGGAAAAGCCATCTTAGAAGATTGAAAATGTATCAATGAACAGGACAGGCATAACTGTTGTGCACCATCTTGAACATAACTGCTAACAACTGGCCAAGCTGGGGATATAATTAATATTTTTTAGACTGCTGACAAAGGCAGTTTACTTCAAACAGACAGAGAAATTCAGGGTTTAATCTGTTTCCCTTCAAGCAACTTGCTCATAAATGGCTTAGTCAATGCGTAAGTTAACAGATAGCTGTTTCCTGCCAAAAGAAACGTTTACCTTTGTTTTAATTTTTAAATGCACAAAATTTATCCCCCTTTAATAAGAAATGGAAGATGAAACCCAAAGTAACAACTGTTTTATCCCTTTGGTCTTCCTTAGGGTGGGAAAGTATTATATATGCTTGGAATCGGACATGAAACAAAGGGGGGGGGGAGGCCAGTGCAGGTTTATTAATGGCGGAGCCTCAGTTGAATTAGATGAAAATTACTAGTTTCCACTCCTTGATGGACACAGGGTGTAATCCCCCTTCCATTGAAGTCAATGTGATTGATTTTAATGAGCAAGATTACAGCCTCCATTCTTTAGCTGTTCTGCATAACTGGCTGTCAGTGTGTTGCTCTATTTATCAGTCTCGGTTTTTGGTATCTGTGCTTATTTTCTTTCCAGTAAATATAATGCTCCTGTGTGTTCTGTGCTTATACAACCCAACAAATTAGCCATATACTTGAAACAACAACAAAATTTGCTAGAAGACTTCCATTTCAAAATAAGCTTTAACTGATTTTTATTTTCATTGTTTGGAATTACTTGTACACTGCTTAGGGAAGATTGTAATTGAGCTGTGTGTACACACATGTGAATAAACAAACAATACATCCTTTGGGAATGTTTTGAGCAATGTATTTAAAAATATGAATATTTTCAAATGAGGTTTCTTTCAGAAGTTATTACAGGACTACTCGCATCAATGCCACAGAAGCAACTTTAGTCAGGAATGTTAAGAAATTCAAACAGTGGTTCCTAAGTCGGTATCTGGGAAGGCCAATGTTTGTTTTGGCTTGGCAACAGCTATTCATTAACTTATGCACTGAATGTGGGACCAAGGGAAAGAATGACCCTTGTTATAAGACAGCTTGATGAGTTTACAGTGTCTTCATACATTTTACTCTGGGATTTAATAAAAGCATCAGGCAATATTGCCTATACTCAGAACATAAGGAAAGCTGCCATATACCACATCAGACCATTTCCCCATTTACCTCAGTACTGTGCAACTGGAGTAGTAATGATTTTCAGAATCTCACACAGGTCTTAAAAAGAAAACTATTTATAATTCATAATTGCGTGCGCACGCACATTTACATCTGAAGCCCATCTGCGTTATAAATTTAAAGCATCATCATGCTACTTTAAACAGTCACAGCTTTCACCAAAGAATCCTGGGAACTGTCTGTAAAGGGAGCTGGGAGTTGTTAGGAGACCCCTGTTCCATACCCTCAACTGCCCCCAAAATACTAGGATTGCAATGAAAACTCTAAAGCCATCAGAGTTTCTCACATCATGCAAAGTCCTGAATTCCCAAGGGCCTTCAATTCAATACAGCATTTCAGCATGTTGCAGGAAGTTCAGATCCGTGAACGCATTTCTTAGATCTATTGCCCCCCCTTAAAGGTAAAGGTAAAGGGACCCCTGACCATTAGGTCCTGTTGTGGCCGACTCTGGGGTTGCGGCGCTCATCTCGCTTTATTGGCCGAGGGAGCCGGCGTACAGCTTCCGGGTCATGTGGCCAGCATGACTAAGCCACTTCTGGCGAACCAGAGCAGAGCACGGAAACGCCATTTACCTTCCCACCGGAGTGGTACCTATTTATCTACTTGATTTTGACCTGCTTTCGAACTGCTAGGTTTACAGGAGTAGGGACCAAGCAATGGGAGCTCACCCCGTTGTGGGGATTCGAACCGCCGACCTTCTGATCGGCAAGTCCTAGGCTCTGTGGTTTAACCCACAGCGCCACCCGCGTCCCTCTCCCCCCACCCTTACCCCCCTTCAATACGCCATCACTTTTATTAAAACAAGATCCAGGTCACTTGAATGCCCCTAAGAAAGTTTCTCGCCTTTTCCCAGCTCTTTAGTCAGACATGTTTAGGACTTCCCTCTCATGAAGTCTCCAATAATGAAAGTGGTGAGTGGGGGAGTGAAGGGGGTGGGGCTTATCCACAAAGGTTGGGCTGGTGCGGTGGGTTTTGTTCACCTGCTGCTCCCAGCCCCTGGTCCCGCCTGGTGTGCGTGAGCCCTGGGCGTCAACAAAGGGCGCAACGCTACCGTTGCCCTATACTGAAGAATGGTGAACATTCTGTGAGCCAAGAAGCTCATTATTTGCATCATAATATATGCTCCTGCAAAAGGTCATTGATGTGGGATGTATGCCTGTATTGTATATCTGTATACAGAGGAGCCAGTCCAGCTAAAGTTACCCATGATTATTGCCCATTGAAAGCAATAGAACTTAAGTTGGTCTCAACTAATGTTAGAAGTATTGTGGCATCTATCATCTATCTATCTATATCTATCTATCATCTATCTATCTATCTATCTATCTATCTATCTATCTATCTATCTATCATCTATCATCTATCTATATCTATCTATCTATCATCATCTACAGTGGTACCTCGGGTTAAGTACTTAATTCATTCTGGAGGTCCATTCTTAACCTGAAACTGTTCTTGACCTGAAGCACTACTTTAGCTAATGGGGCCTCCCGCTGCTGCTGCGCCGCCAGAGCACGATTTCTGTTCTCATCCTGAAGCAAAGTTCTTAACCCGAGGTAATATTTCTGGGTTAGCAGAGTCTGTAACCTGAAGCGTATGTAACCTGAAGCATATGTAACCCGAGGTACCAGTCTATCTATCATCTATCTATCTATATCTATCTATCTATCATCTATCATCTATCTATCTATCTATCTATCTATCTATCTATCATCTATCTATCTATCTATCTATCTATCTATCATCTATCTATCTATCTATCTATCATCTATCTATCTATCTATCTATCTATCTATCTATCTATCTATCTATCTATCTTTTTGGCACTAGTGCTTTTCCTAGAAACTCCACGTTCCTATGTATATTTGCATGGAGATTCTTAATTTACTGAATTGTAGTTGTATTTTAATTTTCATCATTGCATAGCACTGAGGTTACGCAGAGTGGGAAAATCAGAGCGGGAAAATCAAAAGTCGAAACACAACAAATAAAAACATCCGGCAAATTGAATGCAGGCTGTTTGTCATAACACGCCGTATGCTATGGTGTGCAAAGCTCCATAATGTCACATTGTTGAGTGCTTACCCTTGGGGGTGTTATTGTCAGATTGGGAGCTTTGAAGATGGGTGTTTGTCTTAAATATGACATCCAGGGACATTAAAGCACCTACCAATTCTGCAAGACAGCTGTTAAAATGATTAGAAAGGACCAGCAACCCTGAAGAGCCAAGCTAATCAGCCTTAGCTTCAGCATTTCAAAGCTGAGTGCCTCCCCAGTGACATCTTTTTAGACATCACTCTGCTGCCAGATCTAGTAAAAGGTGGTGGTGGTGGTGGTGAACAATGTAGATAGGGAGTTTCTGAAGATGCTCTCTGCAAATGAAAGCGGGCAATTTGTTGATGACTGGTCCAGAAAATGACAGGAAGATTAGAAAGACGATTTCAGCCGTAAGGCATCATCTAAGCTACAACAAAATGAAGCTTAAGTGAAAGCAAGAGCCAATTATTTGGTAGTCAGAGTCAAGGATAAAAGAATAAAAATACTGAGAGGGGCAGTAATCTTTTCCTCTCTCTTTGGGAGCAGTAAATTGTCAAGATAAGTGAAGGTGTCAAAAATGCTGGATTGTACATCAGGGATTCAGAACTCTGAGAAGCAGCCGAATGTGGTATTTATGAAAATACCTTTGTTAATGAAAATGAAATATACATTCCTTTCTTTTTCTTTCTTTTTTAAAAAGCATCTGGGTGGTCGTGTGTGGCAGGCACACCTGGCACTGTGTCCATCAAATTAGCACCATTATGCTCCATTGCGCTGTTAAACAGCTTGCAATGGACCTAGAAGAGAACCCATAAGAGAAAGAAACCTATTGTCCCCAAGGCATTGTATCCATTCTAATTAGATTCATCTTTTCCACAGCTTGATTTTAACAAATGGCACTGAGGCCATGAAATACTGCAGCTATTTATAATCTGATCCCAGTTGCTGAATGACTGCTTGTGTTGTTTCCAAGATAAATGTAAACTCTATGGTCCATCATTTTTCCTTGTGTTGCCTGTGGCCCTCCAGATGTTATTGGACTCCAAGTTGTATCATCCCTGACCATTCTGGCAGAGGCTGATGGGGACTGGAGTTCAACAACAGCTGCACAGTTCACCTTTTCATGGAAATCAGGTAGATATAAATATAAATAAAGCCATAAGAAAAATCAAAGTGGTTTACAACACAATATATATATTCAACAAAAATCATGTGAAAAATTCACATGAACATGGCAGCTAATAATAATAATAATAATAATAATAATAATACATTTTATTATTTGTGCCCTACCCATCTGACTGGATTGCACCAGCCATTCTGGGCAGCTTACGCTGGAGTCATGATGATTGCCTGTCTTTCTGGAGGCCACAGGTCAGAGTAACATCTGTCTGGCTGAGACTTTATGCTTCAAATTATTATCTAAACCTCTTGGATGCAAAAGGCTATGAATTTAAATTAAAGACTTAATTACTTACTCTCTCTAAAACCCAGGCACCAATCAGGACTAACAAGGGGACTGATTCTCAAGCACTTTGAATTTTCTGACCCTACTGCGAATTGTGTGATAATCTCCTGAGTCAACATAAAGTTAACCTCATGCAACCCTCCTTATCCCAAATGCTTTCCAAGGTGCACAATCAAGCCTAGGTAAGCAAACTGTCCTGAACAGCACAAAGAATGGCATAAAGATGCTCAGTGCCCTAGCTGTGGGAGGGAGGGGGCTAGTCGGGGGTTTTTTGCCCCAGATAAAGCCTCCAGAGGCTCCCAGCCTGTGTGTGTCTACGCAAATTGGGAGCGGTGTGGTGCCAAACTGGATCTTTGACCTGGGTGAAATAAAGCCTAGTTTCGCCCCTGGGGGTGTTGCTTTACCTGGAAGTGTACAAACACACACACACGCCTCTTTTCATTTCACAAGAGGTGGTTTCCTGTGTTTTTCCATTACACCCTGAAGGTACATCTTGTTAACCAGCTAAGGCAGGGGAATCTACAGCAGAGCCAACCTGCCAGAGGTAAGGTTAAATATTAAATCACTGGACTGCTGATGTCTTCCTTTGAGATGAACATGTCAGCTTCAGTTCTGCAGTCTTAAAAATAAGGTGGTTCCTGCCTACTGGCATTAGCAAGTCTGAAAGCCGGAGAACTCATCGCCTACCTTTCACCCCTCCTGGAATCAAATTATCTGACTAGGACCAACAGTCCCCAGGCTTCTCGACAGATATTCCCAAAAGCTCAACAGAAGATTCGTGGTCCAGTTTTTAGGTGTCTCACTCATAATGGTGCAAGGCACAACAGCCTCAACCAGCAGCATCTAAAAATTGCTCATTGTTCATATTTTCCTGCTGACATTTCATATTTGCTTCCACTGTGGGTGACTGGATTTCTAGGACTGTTTATCTGGCTGCAGATCCTCCCCCATCATGGAACTGCGAGCTGTGTTCTCCACACAGCTGCTGTCAAATCTGTTCAGTTTTTGCTGGAGGCGATGGCTCTCACTAGTAAACACAATGCTGGAAAAAAAATATTACACACACACACACACACACACACACACACACACACACAACTAGAAGTGTTGGCAAATCTCAGGAAGGAAACAAGGCTAAAATAAGAGCTATTTCACACATTACACTGCAACAGACATACATGTACAACCAGCAGGAAGCCACAGCCAGCCCAGCCCTCTATTTAATACTTCCCCCAAACATATTTTTTTCTGGTAAACCCCCCACCTCCACCCCCAAGGCGCTTTTTCTTTGCAGGAGAAAGCAGCTGGGATTGATCTTGTATACAAAACAGTCACTGGATAAAAGCTTAAGCACCAGTTGCCTGTATTCAGTTGTCTCTATTTCCATATCTGTTAGAAGTCCTCATAAGAATTCATCAAATTTCTCCTCATATACATGCTTGCATACATTTTGCACTATATAATATAATGCATGTTAATGGTTTTTTGGGGGTTTTTTTTATTAATACATGCGTTTGATGCATACTGTATATGTACTGTATATGTATCTTTGTGCACGTTATTTGGCTGGAGACCTGCACTGCGAAGGGTGGCTGTATTATTATTTTTAAAAGTTCACCTTCACATGCAAATTGAATCAAACTTCTCCCCTGGACTTAGGCTGGAAATCAGCTACCTAAGATAACTACCAAACCTTCCAGCCCCATGATAGGTCATAAAGTTAGGAGATCATTCCTTGTGTTGTGACTTCCTGCCATCACGAAGTGCACAGTTCTTTTTGCTAAGCTCCTATACTAATGGTTGTGGTAGATACCTTGACATGGACATGCAGTCTCCGCCTATCATCTACAGCAATCCATTTTAGACTGTAACAACGATATACACCTAATGTAATGTGTGAAGTGGCCCTTGCTCAGAAACCATACAGTGCTGTGCAGTGCTATTTTTTCTAGAAAAATAGGTGCTGGAACTCACCATGAACGCCTCCCTTGGACTTTTATAATGGCAATGGCACCAACCTGAGAGGTGCCAGAACTGAGTTCCAGCTGAAAAACAGCCCTAGTGTTGTGACTTGGGTGCAGGATTTGATTAAGGGAGACTCCAGTTAAGATCTTTGTTCAGTCATGAAGCTTCATGCTTAGCAATGGTCATGTCACTATCGATTCACCTACTTGAACTTCCTTAGAAGTTTAGGCAAGCCGCAAATAGATCATAATGAATCAGTTACTGTATTTTCCAGCATTGGTATTTTCTATCTGAAATCAGTTTCTATCTGAAATTGGTTCCTATCTTTCCAAAACAGTACTCAGATTTTGGTACTAAGTGATGAATTGAAGAGCAAGCGCTGTTCTAGGCAACCAGGGTGACCAGCTGGAAACTACAAAAGGCCAGTCATTGTACATGCACTAAATCACTGAAGTCACTCATTTTTCTATGTGCACTTTGGGTGCACGGATGAAAATACTGGGTTTGCCCAAGACAATGCATTTTATTCTTAAGCTGATTGGATGCTTGGTTTGCAGTCTGTTCTTGTGGATCCTTTACTCAGCTGACAGCAGGTCTGTGAATGCAAACTTTTGCTTTAAATAACATCTGAAAACCACAGACTAGCCCTGCTGCTGGCAGTTCCACTCAGTAGTCTCAGACCTCATTTGATTGCATACAATCTGTGCCCTCATCTGACCTCTAGTCAGCAACAGCCATCCTTGTGTGCAATCAATAAACAATACAAGATAATGAAGGCTTATAGTCACGTTCCTTCATTTACTAAAGATCAGGCTTTATATTGTTCCTTAAGTCAAGAGCTTATTCATGCTTTTTTCCAATTTGAGTTTATGTCCTTTGTCCATTTTTTACCAAAAGAGGTTTCCAGCCTTAGGAATTGTTTATATGACACATGGGCACATGATGGCTACTTTTCTTCCAGATCAGAAAGGAGTAGCTGCACTGAGCAATTCTCATTTTCCCTGTCATTTATAAAGAACTTGGAAAGACTATTGCTAGATGGAACATTATTTATCCCTTCCAAGAATGATGAACAGAATCCTTAACACCAGCCTGTTAAAGATGAAATTGTAGCTCTGCCTTCAGACAGATCAATAAATGGAATGACTTTAGAAAATTAGTATTATTATGTGTTAAATTTCTATACCACCTATCATTTGAGGGTTGCAAGGTGGTTTACAAAATGAAAACACAAAAATGTATGGGCAGGCAGGAGTCCTGCTAGCAGAATCCCCACCATGGAGCTGAGTGGAAAATCCAAAACAGGACATTCTGAGGGTGAGGAGTAGGTGGACTAAGCCAACCCAGAATCTGCTGGATCCTGAGCTGGTCTGACAACCATTGCTGGTCACTCTTGGGGCTGATCTGGACCTGATTGCTGTGCCAGCCTGGAGCTGGTACAGGAACCGGGCTTGATCATCTTACCATCCCAAATGCCACCACTCAACAAAGCCCCACCGGCTTGTGGTGGTGGGGTTAGAATTGCAGCATTAATCTAGCATCCCAAACACATTTCCTTGTGTTTTCTCAGGATACGTCTCCATTAGCTAATTTCAGCATGAAAATAGCCCAAGCAGCCCATTCCTCATTCAATATCCTGCACAGGTTCACAGCAGATGCACCATACTGATGGACCTACCAGCCAGAGGCTGAATAATACAAAAAGGGTCGTTCAGATAGGGCAAGCAGAAAGTTGGCATCAGGTTTGTTTGGTTTTTAACTTAGTAGATTCTGCGTGAAAAGGGTAGCTTCTGGTTAAACGGGGGAAATACAGACTAGCATTGGGATGCTGACAGCATCAGTTAGATCCTAAGAAAAAGAAAGAAAGAAAGAAAGAAAGAAAGAAAGAAAGAAAGAAAGAAAGAAAGAAAGAAAGAAAGAAAGCCTGTATAGCATCAATTCCACAAGAAATATGTATCTGGAAGCATCCAGAGTGCAACATATGCAATTGATAACATATGAAGAAAACATAGTGGCTGGTTTGGCTTCCATATAGGAAAATGGGCAGAGATTGCCCTACTTACAATCCTTTTTATGAGCAGCTACCTCAAATTCAGAACCATGTGTGCCAATCAATCATTCATTCATGCACAGTCTGTTATGTGTTCAGCTACATGTTAGTACAGCATTTCAGTGCCCTCTCAACATATTTTGCACCTATCTTGACAATGAAATATAAGTCATCCGTCTTAATGGTCAGGACTAGTCTAATAGGATGGGAGAGAATGTGAACATATTTCAGAAAAGGGAAGATTGGAATGTGCAGGTAACAGGTGCAAGACAATCTCATTAGTTCTTCACAAGTTCAGTGTCAGGTCAGCTTATGCTGCGTTATTTCTCAAGGAAGCTCAAAATCCTTCCCTCTAAAATTCGCTTCTGCCGATGTCCCATTAATGCTTGCATAGGCAAACTCTCCACATTGTCTTTCATATTGCTTTGCCTCTTTCACTATCAGAGCTTTTTGTTGCAGGTCCCATGTGTCTTCTAAAAATATATATAATAATGGTCGGCATATTGTAATGTTCATGCACCCCAAGCTTTCACCCTCATGCAAACTCATCTCAAAAGCACTATGGCATGTGTGTGCGCGTGCACAGGTGCGAGTGTGGCAAAGGGTGGTGGTTTAGAGTAAGTAACCCTCACAGCCACATAGATCCATCTGTCACGGGCAGATATTTCTGGAGGGATGATGTCAGGCTTCTGGGACATGGCTTCCTCCCCACCCCTGCCCCCCTTTGGCCGTAGATAAGCGGAACAACACAAAAAGAGGCTCTTACCAGTTAAAGATTTTAATGATCACGGCGAAAGAACAAATAATCCAGTTCTAGGAATGAAGGTGCTCCCAATTAAGGGTTCCACCCACTTCCCCCTGAGTTACTTCCGCATCTTGCAACCTGATCTCGCAACCACTGAGCTTTCGGTGCAGCCACCTTATCTGCCCTCCTTGACCTTGGGCTGAGTGGATGGACACTTTTCAGTGAAAGGGAGTCTGTTAAGTCTCTCTCTCCCAGTTCTTCTTCTCCTTGCTGTTCACCACCCAGTTCTTCCCAACTTTTGTCTTCTGAACTATGTCCCTCTGTGAACCACTGTTCCAAATCTATACTGTCCCACTGCTCCTGGGAAGATTTAGTATCCTGATCAGGAGCAGTGGGAGGCAGAGACTTCCACCATTCCTAATCAATGAAGCCTTCCTCAGCACGGTCCCTGACAGATGATCTCATGGGTTTGGTTCCAGTGGTGGTGGACACCCCGAATGTGAGCAGCAGAAAATTAATAGTGATGGCTTTACTTTCGTTGAGGGTTCATTTTTGACAGGCATTCTTTGGTGTGACCTGGTCTCGTGTGATGTCTAATTAAACAACAGAACTGAAAGGCAACTATAGTGAAATGCAGGGTATAAAAGAGTTTTGTGAGATCATCTGTCTGATAGTTGGGTGAAGAATCCAAACCCAAGGATTAATTCCAACACAGAAATAGAAAATCGTGAAAATTTAGTGTGACCCTAGAGCTTATTATCAAGTGTTAATGAAAGCCTACATAATGGCTTTAGATAATGGCTTTAGATTCTGATTTTTACCACAGAACTCTAGTGTACATATTACAAAAATGCTACAATAATTAAGGGGAATTACTACAATTTATGCTGCAGGAGTATATTTTTAAATCAAAGCTCCCCCTTCTATTTAATGTATTGAATTTAATAAGAAGTTAACCTTTCAGAGACTGACTCAAACGCTTATTACACAAAACGAAGCTGCATTAATTTTAGGAGTTCATTACAGTTATAAGAATGAGTAATACCGAAGTGCAGTCAACTGTAATATGCCAAAATTCAATTAAAATATTAGGCTAACCATAACTATACAGCACTGTACATTTTAATAACACAGACAGAGAAAGGAAGCATTTTAGCACCATGAGAATAATAATTTAGGGAACTCATCCTCTAATCAAAGAAAGGGGGCAGGGGATATTATGTGAGTTCTGAACCTGCTGAGGGCTCCTTGGATAATATAATAAAATAATGGAGGGGAGTCCCCCCCCCCCAATTTGCCATCTAACAAAAGTGCAATATGTCATGTCAGCACATTGCCAATACAAAAATGACACGGTAAAAGTATGTCAAAAGGAAGTCAGCAGGCAATTTCACACAGTCAGAACCAGGGCTTGCCATATTTAGATTCAAGAAAGCATGCTGCAACTCTGCTCCAAAGTCTTGCCTCGGTGATGGGAGGATGTGGAGTCTGGAGCGATTTACCACATCCATCACCATATCTACATATTGCAACATCTGTGCATCACAAGTGAAAGAATATTAATTAAGGGATGCCAACATCAACCATGGCAGGCCACCTAGGGTCAGCAAGCAATAGGATTTGCTTGACCATGCTGTGTTGGCCTGACAATGGGGCATGTTGCTTGCCAGCATTTTCTACACATCGTGTATCTAATTATGAGGGAGTCAATGCTGATTCTAATGACTTTCTAATATGCTTTTAAGGGTTCAGTGAAAAGAGGTAAGAGAGGTGGCTTCTGGGCAGTGGCGTAGCGTGGGGGGTGCAGGGGGGGCCGGCCGCACCGGGCGCAACATCTGGGGGTTAGGGTTAGGGGGCGCAAATCCACGGGTTAGGGGGTGCAAATTACTTGCCTTGCCCCGGGTGCTGACAACCCACGCTACGCCACTGCTTCTGGGGAAACGTGCAAGAGGGGCAGAGTTACCATTTTACTGTGTCTTCCTAGTAAGCTCCCTCTCTGCTTCTGGGTGTGTGCTTTAGAAAGCCCTCTTAATTTCATCAAGCATTTAAGGATCTGTTTCTCCAACTTTTTTGCTGTCTTCCTTTGTTTTAATCCTGCTATGTTTTTTATTAGAATTATCATTATTCTTAAATATTATTATTTTTACCCTTCAAGGGCAGCTGACGACTATTAAAAAAAATAGTACCAGAAAACAGTTAAAACAGATTGCAAGAGTTCTAAAATATATACCTCAGGTGTAAAAAGCCAGGATAAAGAGGTGTACAGTGGTACCTTGGGTTAAGTACTTAATTCGTTCTGGAGGTCCATTCTTAACCTGAAACTGTTCTTAACCTGAAGCACCACTTTAGCTAATGGGGCCTCCTGCTACCGCCGGGCCGACGGAAGACAATTTCTGTTCTCATCCTGAAGCAAAGTTCTTAACCCGAGGTACTATTTCTGGGTTAGCGGAGTCTGTAACCTGAAGCGTATGTAACCCGAGGTACCACTGTATCTTCAGCATACAACAAAAAATATGTACCTTTGTGGGGAGGGAATTCCACAGAGAACACCCTCTGGCAATCTTAACACCCAAGAGGGTCTGTAGGGAAGGAGATATTCTTTCAGATGGCATAGGCCCAAGTTGCTGCGTATAGTTCAGCTCTAGCTACCAAAAAGAGCACCTTTAATTGGACCGGAAACTGACTGACAGCCTGTTTTATGTGATATATTTTTATTGTCTTTTTTGTTCCTGTACTTACAATTTGTTTTTGTATTTTTAAAAGTGGAACATTTCCTCCTCCTCCTCTTCTGACTACAAAATAGTCTGGAGACTTTTACATCTTCATTTGCACCTTCTCCAATTGCCCCGAAAATGCCGAGACTGTCACAATAACCCCTAAGCCATCACTGCTTCTTACTTTGTCATGCAGAATCCCAAATTCCCAAATGCAAGCCTTCCCCCCACCTCACCCCCAAAAAGAAACTCAAATCTTTCCCCACCTTTTCATTCATTGCTCCTTCCATCTTCTGGCCAGGGAAAGAGAGAAGAAGCAATCTACTTTGGGTTCTCATTTGCTTGCTCTTCCAAGCTGCTCAACAGCAACATGCACAATGGGAAGGATCTGTTCTGCATCCAAACCTCTTAGGTCCCTGCCCAGTGTGGTGTAGTGATTAAGAGCGATGGACTCGTAATCTGGTGAACCGGGCTCACGTCTCCGCTCCTCTACATGCAGCTGCTGGGTGACCTTGGGCTAGTCACACTTCTCTGAAGTCTCTCAGCCCCACTCACCTCACAGAGTGTTTGTTGTGGGGAAGGAAGGGGAAGGAGAATGTTAGCCACTTTGAGACTCCTTAAGGGGAGTGAAAGGCGGGGTATCAAGTCCAAACTCCTCCTCCTCCTCCTCCTCCTCTTCTCCTTCTTTGTGACAGCCTGGGATTTGGACTCGGATGCTGAACCTGAGGAATCCCAGCCTGCACAGGAGTCCCCGCCTCCTGAGCCGGGGCTGGGGCTTGAGCCTGAAGGGTCCTCACCTGTGCTGGATCCTCAGGTGCAGGCACTAGCTGAGTCTGCGCTGGCTCCTGAGATGATGGAGGACCCATTGCCTGCAGGTGCTCCACTCTCAGCACCGTCAGGGGAAGCTGAGGTTGCCTCTGGGTTCAGTAATCCTCCAGCCTCTCCTGAGCTGCAGAGGCTAAGGGCAGGAAGATGGAGGGAACTAAGTTCTTGCAGGAGGAGTGCTCACCTCCAGGCCAGGAGAGGTGAGTCACCTGTGGACCGGGGCCACCCTATGCCTCGGGGCAGATAAAAGCCAGCCAGCCCCAGTCCCAAGTTGCAGGAGCAACTTTGTAGGTTGCCAGTTCCTGCCTGAACCCTGTCCTGTGCTCCGGCCTGTGCTGCTGACCTCACCTGACTCCCTGCCCTGCACCCAGCTTCACCTTTTCTGGACGGCCTTCATATTGCAGCTTTGACCCTGGACTCGGACCTCGCATCTCGGTTGACCCACGGGACCAGCACATTCTTCTTCTTTGCATTGCTGCCTCACCTTTCATTGCCAGTTTTATTTGAGAACCTGAAATGTCACTGAGTCATCACTGCCTGTGTATAGCGGTCATTTCCACTTTGGCTCCTGCTTTGAGGGAGATGCAGACTTGGCTCCCTCTATGACTAAAATGAAAGACTTGATTCCTAGAGGAAGGAGATTTGGGGAGGGGTCCTTTAGAGCAAAAATGCCACCCTCCAAAGCCACTTCCTGCCTTTTTTCTTATGTGGGCAGGAAAAGGGCATCGCTCTCTCCCCTGAGCTGAATCACAGGCAACTTTTAAAATCGGATTAGTCTCCCCATTTTGTGCATTTGGGTGAAGGGGAGTCCCAGTGCAGCTGGGAGAGGGGATGCCTGGGGCAGAGGTGTCTGTGCAGCTGATAATGTCCCTGTTTTCATCTGAGGAATGTTGGAGGGTATGTTTCTGCCACCTTAATATCTACATTGAAATGCCCAAACTCACTTAATAGAGGTCAAACCTGAGTCAAAAAGCCAGATGAGAAACTGAAAAGTCAGATAAGATTAATTATGCTGTCTACCCACATCTATTCTTAGAGCAGGGAGTGGTGGAGAGAGGGGACATCAATAATTTCCAATTATTCATGACTTCAGCTCAGTCCTTGAGTCTAGCCATCCATATTCCTCATCACCCCCATTTTCATGAGCTATCACATAGTCCTGCATTTAGTGATTGCATACATGATGAAACTAGACAACCCTTCTTTAGACTAATCTAGAACCCATTTTGGATGTGGGCATCTCTTGAAATGTGTGGCTTTGATATTTTTAACGTTGGTGGAGCAGCTGAATCATTAAGAACACTTTCTCTGCAGGCTTTCAGATTTGCAGCTGTGCCTGCTCTTGCTGAACAAAAATAATTCCTACAGGCTATATGGAGCCCGACTTTCCCATGTCACTGCTGTTTCTGCACCAAGCAACACAACTCTGTTGAGGAAAGTACCCTCTCTGCCAACTCTGGAATCATTGTTGTGTATGGGCTGTTTTCTTAAAACTAAAATAATGATTCAGTCTTGGTACCGAATACATTGCCTCAGAGAGATCTGTATTCAAACATTTTGCGAAGGGGAAATATGTATAAAACTGGCCTATTCACAGCTTTCAGAATTCCGATATAAGCCTTAAGCCAGTGCTTAAATTGTCATTCTGAGAACATGTTTGACTTGCATCCTCAGTTCATGTTGTTTTCTTCCTCTCTGCAGAGGGACTGTAGCTGAGAAAGTACATATATGTGTATTCTTTAGTGTGTTCCCCCTTCTCACATTTTCTCTCTCTTTATTATTCTGTTTTGGAAATTGCTTTGAGGTGTTTTTAATCAAGCGGTGTAGAAATTGTATGAATTAATACATGATAAATAAATAAATAAATAAAAATAAAAAAATACATAAGGAGCTAGATCCTACCAGTTCGCAGAGACAACTCTCAGTAAACTTGGCACTGATGGCTAGGCTGCAAAATTGCATATTGCTGGATTACCAGAAAGATGCCAGCCATGTCCAGAATCTATAATCAGCTATTTAAACCAGTAAAGGTAAAGGTACCCCTGACCATTAGGTCCAGTCGTGATCGACTCTGGGGTTGCGGTGCTCCTCTCGCCTTATTGGCCGAGGGAGCCGGCGTGAAGCTTCCGGGTCATGTGGCCAGCATGACTAAGCCGCTTCTGGCAAACCAGAGCAGTGCACGGAAACACCGTTTACCTTCCCGCCAGAGTTTGACATGCTTTTGAACTGTGAAACACAGTTTACCTTCCCCCACTTTGACATGCTTTTGAACTGCTAGGTTGGCAGGAGCAGGGACCAAGCAACGGGAGCTCACCCCGTCGCAGCAAGTCCTAGGCTCTGTGGTTTAGCCCACAGCGCCACCCACGTCCATTTAAACCAGTAACTAAATATAAAAAATATGATTATAATTATCATCATTATTAATTGTTTTGGGTATCTAAAATACAGTACATCATTTGAAATAAACATGCATAAGAAAGAGAGAATCTGACCTATATTAATGAGCTATTTCAGAAATGGCAGGTGCCTTGCAAGAGAGTTGCACAGAGGCACATCATGGCTGAACTTGCAGTTTCCCAGATAATTTTCCTATTATTCCAATTTTCCTTGACAGTTAAAACAGCACTGCATTTACATCCCCCATGAGGGCGAAGGGTTCATTTAACCAGGGACTTTTTGGTTTAGTGAAATTATTACAAAGGAAAGGCTAGCTATTTAGCATTGATCTCTCAAACGGCACACACATTTAATGGGATCAATTTGAGAACCTTTGTAAATTAAACCATTCATTACAACTTGAGCACGTGAGAAAGGCTTCAAACTGAAGTTGGTTCTCATTATCTATACGGGCAGAAAGATGTGAGAGATCAGTTTAAAGACAAGAACCATTGTAGTCTTTTAAAATCCCTTACTTTCATTAAGCTAAAGTAATCCCATTTCAGTTTGAGTCTTAGGAGCAGTGTTTTTTTTTCCGGGGGGGGGACACAGGGGTGTGCATACCCCTAAATATTTTGTGAATCTTTGTACTTTTGTCCATTTACTGTGTTTATTTTTGCCGATTTGAACTATAAAATGGTGATTTTCTTGAGTCAAAATGAGAGTACCCTTAAACATTTTTTTAGGGGGGGGGGGGGAGAGCATGGAATCCCAGTGCAGAGTTCAGCTTTCAGATGGGGTGGTGAACTTGTGGCCCTTCAGAAGGTGCTGAACTACAACTCCCATCTTCCCTGGCCCCTGGTTGTCGTTGTGGATAGTTGTAGTCCAATAACATCTGAGAGGCCACAGCTTAGGCACTGGTACTACAGAGGGACTGTAGCTGAGAAAATACAAATATCTGTATTCTTATGTGGCACTAGGTCAATTTTCAAATTCATAGATAGTGGAATGTATAAGAGAAGCCAAGCAGTAGTTATATGGAAGATGCTGATATAAAAATGATCAAATCATTGACAGTTATGACTGTTGCACATGGAAATCTAAATTAATATTTTATCTTGACTCTATCAAAAACCCCGTATTGTATAGATGATCTGAACCTTGCATAATGTGCAAAGCAAAATGAACTGCATGTGTTAAAAGGATTTATCAGCTTTCCGCTGAACGACATTCTCAGTGAAATATTTTCAGTAGACAGCCAGGGAGATTATTTTTGGAAGCTCTGGCCCCTATGAGATAAGTGCTTTATCTGGCCTCCAGACCAAAGTGCTTACTTCAGATCTCTTTCATTCCAGCAATATACATTTCTTTATAGAAACAGAAATGTGCTGCCTGTCTTGCTTCCTGTGTGGGAAACTGAAAGACATTGTTTGTATATATCATACATGAAGATGAGGCATTAGAAGCAGAGCTGGTTTTTTTGAAGTTTTAATTAAAGGATCAGATAGTGGCGGCTATAGTTAATTTCTTCCATGTGCTTCCGCCTTCAATAAGTGAGGAAAATAAACTTGTCAAGATGTGGTTAACCATGTTTTGCATAAGGGGAAAAAATCCCACTGTAAAAAAAAAAACCCGTCTTATCAGGGTGAATCTACACATTTTCAATTGACATGTGGCCATGGCCAAAAAGGGGTCCCCTGTGTTGAATACTGCTTCCCCCACCAACAAAACAAACAAAAACAAACTTGTAACCCCTATAACTTATCCCATATCATGACACCATCACATTGGTCATCACTTGTAGAAGGTGCCTTAAAAAGCAAGAAAGACAGGACACATTATAAAGGAGGGGGGAAGGGTTTCACATATTGACCAGCCCATTGTCATGTCCATTCTTAAAAGATTATTTTAAAGTAGTTTTTCAACCTAGACCTTCTTCGTTTCCTTTGCCCAGTTAGAAGTTTCTTTCTTTAAAGGCAAAAGTATCATTTACTCAACTTGTATATTTTAGAATACGCATTGATGCTGTGTCAATGCAGCCGTGAAAAATCAGTGTTACCTCTCAGAGTTCTTTTGTTTCTGATCCATCAAATACAATGGATTCAAATGTATGTATTCATCGCCCTGGGGATTTGCTACTTGTATTTCCTATAGTTTCTATTGCTCACAGATTATTACTGAGTTTCACCAGCAGCACAGCTGCTGACAGGATTTGACACACATCTCTTTGGTAACTTACTTGCTTTGAAACATCCAACAATTTTATCCCCCTGTCTTTATATCCCACCCATCTTCTGTCATGGAACGCAAGGCGATGGTCACACAGTGACCAAGCAGCCACCCACTGAGGCGTTGACTAGACCCAGATTTTCTCAGCTTCAGCCTTGTGTGCCTTCAGACCACACTCAAAGAAGTACTGTATGCACATCCAGCATTTTATGTGATCAAGCAGATCTGTAAGCTTCTCCCTGATGTCGAATTTGAAAATATGTTGTTGCCTCCTGCAAATATAGCCTTAAAGATTTTTAAAAATAGACACTCACTTTGTCATCTAGAGAGGCAAATACCAATGTCAAAACCAAGCTCAACCGTCCAGTTCATATGCAGTGGGGCTGTTCCCACAAACCATGGTTTATTTGAGCACAGTTGAGTGACAAGCTCAAGTGGTCCTTCTCCCACATCCATTTCCTTCCTCTAGTGGAGACTTCCTGATTTCTTCAGCTGCTTGCTTGTCAAGTCCAAAACTGGTTTAACATCTCTCTACAAACCAAACTGAAACAAAACAGTCACCTGTTTTAATTAATGACTGTGCCAAAGCACCATGGTTGCTTATTAAATTTCCTAAAAGTATCTCATTCTTCCCATTTATTTATTTTTTAAAGCAATTTCATAATTTTAGTCCAGGAGATATCAGGATATTGAGGACTCTGGCAGGAAGCAGGCATTTTGGAGACTTGAGCATTGAGCTTTGATGCCCTCGGATAGCCACAATTAATCCCTATGACAGTAATTTAATAGAATATGTTTATGTTGTAGGAGTCAGGCTGCACGTTTTATAGCAGAGATGTGAAGAAGGTGGTCCTGCCTGGAATGTGCAGGTCAAGTCATCAGACTTGATAGCCCTTCAATGGAAGATGATGACATGGCCGTCAATCCCCAAGTATCTCCCCACCGCCACACACAAAAAGCCTAGTCAGGAGGTCTCAATTCATATTTGGTCTTATGAGAGAGGTTTGTTAGACTTCTGAGAGACACAAAACATCCAGAATGACCACTATATAGTTTTCAAGTTTTTCGTGTAAATGTAGCTGTCATGCTCTTTGGACCTTTTGGGCACATAGCCTCAGTGCCTCACATCAACTGGTACTTAACTTCTTCAGAACACCCTGGAAGGAATCAGGTGACTAATGGCTCTAGATCAGGGATGCTCAAACTGTGGCACACAGGCTTCATTCAGGTAATTCACAGAATGTCTATATTAAATATTCACAATGATCTTTAATTGTAAAATTTTAATTGCGTCTTTTTAAATTCTATTACCAATCTGAATTCTATAGATATAAATGCAATTAAAAATCATACAGCATCTAGCACAGTGCATAACAATTGCTGCAACAGGCAGAAAAATAATTAAGTGGTCCACCTCAGTGATTTTCAAGAGGTCTGTGAGGAAATCGTGGGAACCACTGCTCTAGATATTGGACTTAAAAGCTGGATCTGAACGCAAACTATTTCCAGAGGGTTTTTTTTGGGGGGGGGGTTAATACAAAAGTACTTCCAAGATAAGGAACATAGTAGTTCCTTCCTGAAACTGTATTTTGAGGCACATGCAACAATTACAACTAGATAAACATACTCAAAATAACAACTGAATTGCCTTAGTTAATTCTGCAGTGTTACACCAAAGATGTCTAATACCCCTCCTTGCACTTGATAAACAGTCCCCATTAATTTTTACTGAAAAGACTGTCACATTGATTTTGCTTAAAACTGAAATATTTGGGAATTGAAATGTTTATTTATATGCCTTTATTCTGATTTTTGTTGACTTGATCTCTCTCCAATTTGTGAGCCCTGTTGAGCCTTGTTTTTGGTAGGAAATCTAAACCTAAAAACGGAAATCTAAACCTTAAAAAAAAACTGTGTTCCCATCACATAGTGTCGATTAAACCAATGTAAGTTTCATATTCATCCAGCAGCCTCCTTTAAAGTATTGCATCCAATATGCTAACAGTATAATTATCTGAAAGACAATTACAATTTAGCAGCAAAATGAGAAATGTACTATAATTCCACCCAACACATAGACAAATTTTATAACTACCAACTAATTATTAGCGTGGGCTGTAAAATGACATTCACCAATGCTGACAACATTTCTCTACTTGAAACATTTTAGCATCGCAACATTTCAGCCTTTAATCCTCTGTCATTACTTGAGTTTTCAACGAGGTGCCTTTTCTTCATAGTCAACCTGTATCTCACTAAAAGGAGGCAGCAGTAACCCTAAAAGATTTTTTCACTTTCTTTACAAAGAGTGCAATCCTATACATATCTACCACACACCACAATAATCTGCCAAATTCCCACCCTCACCAGTACTATTACCAAAATTAAACCATATAGAATTCAATGGGGTTTACTCCCAGGCAAGATTGCAGCCTTAAATACTTTAAGCCACTGCTTAGAAGTTGGCTCACAATTCCTCAGAGTAAATGCATTACTGCAACTTGGGAAATATTTTGTGGATCAGCAGCGGGTGCAGTGGGTCTGTTGTTTTCCCCCATAAAGGCATACTATTATCAAGCATCTTTGTGTGGCCCACACTCTCCCCATACAGATACATTTCCACCATAAAACTGTTGAATAGTATCCCATCTACAGTGGTACCTTGGGTTAAGAACTTAATTCTTTCTGGAGGTTTGTTCTTAACCTGAAACTGTTCTTAACCTGAAGCACCACTTTAGCTAATGGGGCCTCCCGCTGCTGCTGTGCCACCGCCGCACGATTTCTGTTCTCATCCTGAAGCAAAGTTCTTAACGCAAGGTACTATTTCTGGGTTAGCGGAGTCTGTAACCTGAAGCGTCTGTAACCTGAAGTACCACTTGTCAGGGGTTCAGGAGCAGAGGCACAGGAAAGGGAGGAAATGGAGAGCGAGGGGGAGGAGTCCGAAGGAAATGTCAGCGATGACAGCGGGCTGAGGTCTCTGAGTCTTTCCAGTGAATCGGAAGATTCACAGAAAGGGGCTCCCATGGTCAGGGCAAGGGGGGTGCCTAGGGGGACACCTCAGGAAGAAGGGGCCAGAGGGGACTCAGAGAGCAGCAGTTGGAAATCAGGACCAGCGTCCACACCAGAGTGCAGTAGGGGGGAGGAGTCCCAGGCATCGGGATCAGGCGGCGCACTGCCAGCGGGAGGACATGAGTCAGGATTGGCCACGCCTCCATCGGGGAGCGAGGAAACGGTCGAGAGGAAGGTTGAAGGCTGGGCGCGCGCGCCAAGTTCAAATGTACGGGAGGGCGGCACAGTTGGCAGCCCGGATAGGGAGCCAGGTCCTAAAGCCCGCCGAAGAGAGCGGGAGGAGTCAGGGGGGTCAACGTCTGCGTCGGAAGAATCCAGGAAGGAAGGGACCCCGGGGGGTAGCAGGACCCAGAGGAGAAAGGAGAGACGGAAGAGGTGGAGTAAGGCTAGAATCTTAAACTGGTGTACAGGGGGCGGAGATTCAGATGGAGCTTCGCCGGTCTAAACCCTAGACGTAGAGCTGGGGCGCTCCGGCTTGAAAATGGAAACAGTACTTCAATAAAGACTTTTGTACATTACTACCGGCTAGCGTTGGTCCTCTGTGAGCTGGGACCTGGAGCCAGCTCTGACACCACTGTATTTAGTACCACAGTATTTAGGTACCACAGTGGATTTAGTGGAGCCAAACAACTCTTGAAAGGTATAAAGTTGTGAAAAATATTGTATAAACTAGTATCACCAGCATATCTAGGCAGATAAGAATGATGGGTTTAGAAGGTAACTTATATTTCAGTTCTCAGCCTCAGTTCACTATTTTTAAATTGGGAATAATAATAGTAATCACTACATTATAGGCATATCAGAGGGATGAAATGCTAACTGTATGTATACAGTATTAATTCTATCAATGTTTAATTTTATTTAATGATAATTTTTTCTAAGTTTTTAGCATTTCTTGTTTTTATCTGTAAGTTGCCTTGAGTCCAGTCAAAGAAGAGGCAATGTAATAATAATAATAATAATAATAATAATAATAATATTCTCAGAATATAAAGCACTGCATAGATTTTTGTCTCCCCCCTCAGAAGAGTTCAGGTTGGGTCTCAGTAGAGAAACAGAAAGTATTAACACCTTCCCCCAAGGTGATTGTGTGACTTACCTGCTAGTTTGGTATTATTTCTGCAATTCTGTATTGTTGTATCGGTCGATTTTAAAACTACACACACCTCACCCTCTACAAGGGTGCTTATTAAAAGATCCCAACTACTCATTGTTAGTAAGAATCTGGAATCTGCCCCTTCTCTCCCTCCACATTGGCCATGCAAAGCCCTGAGGCAACTTCCAGGCCCATTCTCTCTGGGATACACTGATTATTGTTTTCTTTGCGTTGCTGAACATTTGGGCTTTTGCAAAGGGGCAGTAGGAGCCCCTCTTAAAACAACATTCACTACCCCTCCACCATGCACCACACCTAAGAAAACAAAATGTGGGAAATAATTTAGGAAGCATCTTGGGAAGGGTTCTGGTTCAGACAAAAATAACAGCAGGAACGACATTTAATTGTTCTTCCCCCCTCCTCTTCCTGCCTTTTTGTGTGTGGGGTTGTTGTTCTTGTTTGTATTGAAAATGCTACTTAACACATTCTGATATGTGCTAATGAGGGAGCAGGAGAAGAAAGAGGCAAGGGAGTTGTCTGCAGAAAAGAAGGCTGCGCAAGATGCAGAAAATGAACAAAGGGGAACCTGCAAAGGGAAGCCTTAAAAATAAACAAAACACAGCAATATTGGGTTTGGCATCAAAGGAAACGAGCTGCTGGAAGAGAAAATGGCAGATTTTCAAGTCTCCTTTTTTAAAAAAGTGCCACACTTTTTAACAACAACAACAACAACAAAAGTGGTGTGGGTACTGCCTACCCATGAGAACCTCCTGAAAAAAAGCACTGCCATTAAACACAAAATGTCTCTTGGACTCCAGTCATTAACACACCTACTTGAGAATAAGCAACATTAAGATCTGTGGCTACTGCAGATTTCACCGCAAAATTCCTTGCGTCAAATGGGCATCCAGTTTCAATGAACTGGAATTATCAGGGGAAGTTACTTCCCCTTTTTTCTTAACCTGTAAATTTACACAGGTAAAAGTTAATAGGTACTCATAATCCCCACTCATTTTCATGGGAAAATTAAATCATCTCACCCATTAATAGCAATGGGATTTAATGGTGGTTCAGTTTGGACAGATTAGATAGAAAAGTTGCCAGCATATTCACACATTTGGCAAAGGTATTAATTGACAAGAAAAGATGTGTTACCTATTGTCAGATACTGACTTTTTGGGGGTCTCTTTTCATTGGCTGCTGCAAGGAGTCCTCCATAAGTGCTTCCAAAGATAGCTATCAATGGTTATGATAACGCCCTTATTTCATAGCTTTATTATTTACTTTATAGTTATTTTATCCTTCATTGTATTGCTTCTTTATCCTTGATTCTGCCATTTATTTGCTGTGTTTCATATACATAATATTTGCAATATTTCTACTTGCAAATTAGATTTCTTGAGTTCATCTGAAATTTCGCTGTGGCTTTCTTTTGCTACGAACAATCAAAATTTGACCTGACCTGACCTGAATTGAGCTACATTAACTGGAGCAATTTACTCCGGATTTCCACTGACAAAACGGAACCAGCACCAGCTTGATCCATTGTACATAGTTCTCAAACTTAGGAGAGTAGGCTTCTTGCTTGTCTGCTTCACCAAGCCTAGGGGAGTTGAGAGAAGCTGCCAATTTATGTATTAAAAATGTCTTTTTTCCTTGCCACTCTTGGTATGATTAACACAAAATAAAAATTATCAGTTATAACTGATAATAACATTATTATTTTTTCTAGGTCCACTAGCACATCTGAAAACAAACAAACAAACAAACAAACAAACAAACAAACCTAGCTTTAAAACAGAAAGAGAGTCGTGTAGGACATAATTTTTTATTCTGAAATGATCTCTGGCCACAACAATAAATGTAACAAACATTCACTAAAACAGTCTTAACTCCTGTCATCAGCTATACAATACGTAAGTATTATAAAACTGGCCACTAGAATTAAAACCCACTACAACATATTTAATGTGAAGTGGCTGTTGACAGCAGCAGCATCTCACATAAATTTTTACATACATATATACACAATCCACATTCAGTCATTTTTTTTCACATGTTTTCAGTACACACAGTTGCAGCATATTACAGTCACGTGTCTAAGTTGTTGCTCTTTATTTTTCAAGAAAAAGAAATCCAATGTACACCTTAGACGTAATTGTAGCAGTTGAGCTGAGTAAATACGATGACTTTTTTCATATTACTTTGTATTTTGTAGCACAGATGTACAAGCCCCCTAGAAACAATGTTAATTCACAAATGCTTTCTTTATTTCAATGCTACTGTAGCATCTCAAGTGGGCAATGCAAAAATATTTACTTACATAAAAATCTTTCTTAAAACGGATTTATGTTTACCAGCTACCTCTGTTTGGAAAACCAAAGATTTTTATGAAAAATAGACAGAATCGAAGAACTCCGACATGTGCCTAAAGATTATAACGCAGCCCGTTGCTACTTTAATAAATACAACCCTCCCACAATTGTTGCTGTCCAGCCTCCATTCATTTCAATGGCACTTCCACACGGTTTCACACAAGTCCCATTCTAATAAATGGAGGCTGCCTGATGGTAGCCATGAAGCGCCATTTAAAAAAGAAAAAAAACATTCCTAAGGAGTCCTTCATGACCCCAAACCACCCAGCAAGGTAAAAGGGGCATTAAAATGCCTTGCGCCCAAATTGTAAAAACCCCTGGCCACGTTTATTGGAGCCAGGCACGTAGAAAAGGAATGCACTTTGGTTCATACCAAATGCCCTGGGATTAATTCTCACTATAAAATGAAACAGTTTGAGGTAATTTTTTTTTCCTTTTTACAAATACAGTTGATTCTGCCTAGTGCTGTCATAACAAAACAAAGAAAAACATAGTTCTTAAAAGAAAAGAAACCAATCTGATGTTAAGGTTACCGCTAACTACTACGAGGTGCCATCTTTAACCCTTGAAAGAGCATGAAAATTCCTACAAGAGAGTATTCTGTTCCATCACTAAGTAGTAGGATTGCCTTATGATCTATATTAAGGCTTTGAAAACACAGGGCAAAATCAGCCAGAAACTTCTCCTGCTCATGTCCAATGGATATAACTGAGGGTCGCCCCAAAAAGGACCCTGGAGTGCTCTTGCAGAACTGCCCTTCATTTCACCGGGGCGTATGCAACAGCGGGAGAGGCTCCTAGTGGATTATGCTCATGGAAACGTATTTAAGACAGGTACCGTGCTTTTTAAAAAAATAAGATTTCAACCTTACTTGTTCAAAGGGTTAAAGAGACAACGTTGCATGCTCCACAACATGGTGTTGTTCGTAACAAAAGGCACATTGTTAACATCAAGGGCACAATTTCAACCCTCTACATATCTTGCACTCCTCTCGCTCCCCCAGCCCATCCTCCCAGTTGCATCGACACACTGGAGAAGGGATCGGCCAGCACTCCAGCGGCGCAAGAGCCGGCCGAAATGAGACTGCAGCCAAACACAAGACAACACCGTGCTATTTCTACTTTTGCAAAGGAGCTCAGATGTCCCCAGACAATGGCAACATGTGAGGCTAAGCAATGTTTCCAAGCCAACAACTATCAGCCCCAACTAATTAGAGCCCTTAGACACAAAACCGTGTCAAAGCAAGAGGCAGCATCCTTTTAAATGTTTTTTCCCCCTCCCCTCCCCTTTCCTCCTTTTCCTTCCCCATTCCAATTATAAACACGCTACAGTAAAAAGAAGCCAAGTTACTGAAAATTGTCAGATGGCTGCCTCTTTTTCTTTTTTGTAACGTATACAGGAGTTTTTGTTACGTTAGCATTGCTCTGCACACTGTTTTTGGCCTAAAAGTTTCTGGTAGCATCTATGAATATGATCAGCCACAAATGCACTATTGGCATTTAAAATCTGGTCATTTGAAGAAGAAGAAAGATAAAATTAAGGGTTTTAGCTCACAAATCATTTGTGATTATTATGTATCTTTCCTATTTATCCATGTTAACATATTCCAAGCTGTGTTAAAAATATAATGGACATGTCAATTTATTTAATCCAATGAATGGGTGGTTTTTTTTGGGGGGGGGGAGGAACTTCAGCTCCAAGCAGAGCTTCTTGTACAGATGTGCTCCCTGGAATGCAAGGGCTTCCTCGTTCACTTCAATGCAAAATGCCAGACTCCACATATAACCTTTGTGTTTGTGGACTGCCTTAACGTTCACCGTAAGTGAAAGGGAAATGTTGTCCTTTTGGGAGGTCCAAGCCCTAGCAGCCCCAAACAGAATCAAGGTCAGTGCCATGGTGAACAAACCAATCGTCATGGGAAGCTATGGATACAGAGATCCCAAAGTCACTTTTACTGATACACTCACAGACTGCATAGCCACACAATATAGAAAGGTGTACATTTAATACTATAAATAATTTAGTGTCATTTGAGGACAAGGAGTTACATTTGCAAAAAAAAAGGGGGGGAGATTAAATATTAGCCAATAACTAACATTATTAAACATTATTAATTAGCATCATCTCTTTTAGTCAAGATTTACTTATGGAAGGGGTTGGGGTTGGGTGGGTGTTCATTATTATTATTATTATTTTGGCAAGTAGTTTTATTATGTTTCCTGAGAATTCGTCATTGATGCCCATTAACCAAACTTTAAGTGAACGAAAAAATGCTGCTTTCGTTTTCTAAATGAATGATCTGAATTTCAAAAAAAGGAAATGGACCGGAAACTTTCTTGGCTTTCTCTGGGGACCATGCTTTAAGTAGTTATTTTAAGGACATCTTTACAGGTATTGTAATTAGATCTGTGCATATAAACAACGTTATAATGTTGAAGCTTTCTGCAATCAAACCAAATAATTCTAGCATCCACAACCCTCTCAATTTAAGCTTGAAACTCTTCAAATATCATTATCAATGCATGCGCGATAAATGTTGTTAAAACCAATGTTGTGCCTGCTTTGGGAAACTAAACTTATAATGCAGAACAAATCTTATCTGAATTATATTATGTTCAATTGCTAGTTGCCAGGGAGAAATCTTAACCTGGTTCCTGGTCCTGGCTCTTGGCTCTCCTCCACCATAAGGAGAAAGCAAGGGGAAACATGAGCTTTACAACATTTATTTTAACTTGGTACTCTCTGACCACCTGTTAAAAATGTATTTCTTGGACAGGAGAATATGTGAATGAGTCCAAGGTGTCTGAAATAGACCGGGTTAACCTATCACTGCGATAAGAATGCGAATATACAGAAAAATTCACATATATGTCTACTCGTTCCTTCAAACTTTTCTTTAACTCTCATGGTGCAACACAAAACCGTAATTGTCTTTTAATTTTTCTCCCCATACAAGCTTTTGGAGTATACCAGGGTTACAAAGCGCATCCTACACGGAGTCTGTTTTTAAAAGTCATCTCACCTCTTAATTTGCTCTTTATAATTATTATTTTTAAAAAAACCAACCACATGTACTTGTTTCAACAAGGCTTTTGACAAATCTGAATGATCCTCTATGAAGGGCATGAGAAGAATAGATGCAACTCCACAGGTTAGTAGAAGTCTCACAGACATCCCCTTAAATATTCAAGTAGTATCTCCAGGTATCGGTGGCAGTGCTACACAATGCAATCGTTGCATGAAATACTGGTGTTACAAAGGCATTTTCAGCACAAAATGCATACGATGCCCCCCCCCCCAAAAAGAACAAACATGCATGTGAGTGCATGTTTAAACACTCCAGTACACACATCTGGGAAGCCTGATATGCATACACAGGTGTGTAAAGATGTATCCTACAACAATTGTAACACACAGCACAGCGCCAATTGTTAGATAGTATATTGCTTTTTAGAGTGACATTTTAAAAACCCAAATGCAGATTAGATCAAAAGCTAAATAATGTCAGCCTCAGAAGGCTGTTTTGATCTAAAGGTACGATGGTCTGTGAGGCAAGAGGCACTACCCACCAGGATGTTCTCTTGTGCAAGCCCCATTATAATGCTCTTGCACAGATTATAGGGGAGAATTTCCTGGCAGATTGGGCCTGAAGACTAATCTGGTGAGATGCTTTTAAGCATGGGCTAGGTAGCCACCTGACAGGGATGCTGTAGCAGCACATTTCCTAATGAGCAGAGGGTTGGGCTGGATGACTTTTTAGGTTGCCTCAATACTTCACCCGTCCCCAATCCCTTTTGCTACCATGCTAAGCCAAGCCAAGGTATGGCTTAACCGTGAGCCCCAGTTTGACCAACACACTAGTTATTGTGGTAGCAAAAAGGATTGGGGAGGAGCGAAGTGGCTGTGAGCTTCTCTCCAGATGCTTGTTAAGCTCATAGGTAAAGGTAAAGGGACCCCTGACCATTAGGTCCATTCGCGGCCGACTCTGGGATTGCGGCGCTCATCTCGCTTTATTGGCCGAGGGAGCCAGCGTACAGCTTCCGGGTCATGTGGCCAGCATGACTAAGCCGCTTCTGGCAAACCAGAGCAGCACACGGAAACTCAGTTTACCTTCCCACCGGAGCGGTACCTATTTATCTACTTGCACTTTGACATGCTTTCAAACTGCTAGGTTGGCAGGAGCAGGGACCGAGCAATGGGCGCTCACCCCGTCACGGGGATTCGAACCACCGACCTTCTGATCAGCAAGTCCTAGGCTCTGTGGTTTAACCCACAGTGCCACCCACATCCCTGTTAAGCTCATACCATCTTGCTAAACCAAGGTTTGGCTTAGTGTGTCATGTGAACCCGGCCTATGACAGTCTTGGGGTGGGGGGTGGGGAAGTGAACTTTGTAGAAACATCTGGAGAATACCTAGATGATGGGAAAACGGCTAAGTGATTTTAAAGAAGCAAAAGTGTATGGGGGGGGTAGAATACAAATGTGCGTGTCATGGGTTCTGAATGCTTAAAATTCTGCATAAATTATTGTGATTTGCATGACTTTGCCTTTAGAAATGACATCAAATTTTAGAGTTCACATCTTCACCTTCCTGCTTTTTTTAAAAAAATACATATGACCTAACATTCTAGTATGGGTGCTAGTTCATTTCTGAAGAACATTTTAATCATATTTAAGGATGCTTATACAAATAACAATAATAATAAATGCTTCTGCTGATTTGAGGGAGACCTATTAGGAGAGGGCTTGTTGAACCTGGCAATTGTGCATTGCACAAATGTTATCTGCCCACCCGTGCACACGTGTGGCGTTGGTACTGCACTAGTCCTGAGCCAAACCTTTGGAGTTTTAGCGCGCCTGATAATCTTGCCAAGCCAATAAATTGGGCCTGAACCCATGCTCAGCAAGAGAAATAATCCAGTATGTCTGCATTGTCTATGGAGAATGCATTTCAACACAGTTTGCCCATCCCCTTTCATATTCAAATTTAGCAAGCCACTTCTAGAAATCAGTGGGGCAGAACTGAAGGGGGGGGGGGAAAGCGCAGGTGTATATCACCATATGGGGCCCCAATCCTAAAGCTAAATTACGTTTGTGCCTAATTTGATACAGCCCAGTGGTTCAGGGGTGGTGTTTCCCAACCCCCATTAGCCACAGCCGACCTAGACGACGAGCATTTCAGCCCAACAACATCTGGGAGAATCACTGCATTGGCTACTCCTGCAGTGGTTATTCACAGCCTATTAAAAGTGTAGCACGTGTAAAAATGAATGCTAGTTATCCATCCAGAGGTTGCCTTAGGAATTGCACAGTACAGAACGTGGTGGAAAGAAGAGAGTGCCTCCTATCATCTTGGCTGCCTCTATCAAAAAGACCGAACAGCTTGGAAATGGGAGTCAAGGCTATTCGAGGTACCAAACCGACAAGTTTTCTGGGTAACACAGAGGCTGTACAGGCTGACGCAGGAGCCAGCTGCTGAAACTGTTAAACTCTGTCTATTCCCACAGTATAAAGGAAGCTGGAATGGCAGTACAGGTCTACTCTAGGATCCACAGCATTCAGAGAAGCCCTGAACACCTGACAGGGAACAGCCAATTGAAATCTGGGGTAAGCAAGGCGCTGCTGTGAACGCGCCTGATGGAAGCCCTCTACGGATGCAACTTTTTCACTGTTATGCAATAAATATTTATAAGTATAATGTAGAAATCTGTTCACTATCCATAATTATGGATACAAATTCTTAAAAAGAGTCATACAGAGTGTCTGACTTGTACCCCTGAATGTTTTCTGTATCGTCAAACAAAAATGCAGGTAAATGTTTGCAGGACTGGAATCTACTGCTATAACAAAAACCAGGAATAAGAAAGTATTAAAAGTTCACTCCAAGAAATGCCGGTATCAACTATGGGGTGGGAGAGGGACGTAGACCCTGCTCTCCATCAAACTATAATGGATGATGGTTAGGTTGCAACCAGTGGCCTGCCACTGAGACTTATTGTGCCACACTAATATTCCATAGTAAGGCTAACTGTAGTTTAGAAGAAAAAACATTTTTAAAAAAGTATAAAAACTTAAAGCATTGTCCCCATGTTATTTTTATATATATATAAAATCAAAACCAACTTTTCTTACACATTTAAAGTGAGTGCTGAAAAAATACAAATGTTTGAAGTTACCGAGCAAATAAAAATAGAAATCTGAGCTACTTTTTCATATGAGTAAGGCTCAGTGACATAATGTTTTTGTTTGTTTGTTTTTATCAGCATCAGATTATTCAAACTCAGCTAACAAGTTTTGGCAACACTGTCCTTTGCTGAATATTCCCATTGGCATCAGTCATCTGTGCCAGATTAGTTCTCAGTTTTGATGCTGAGTTTGAAGTAGGAGGTAACTTGGAAATTGATGTGATAGCACCAGTGCTTTCTGCTATTCTTTTCGCTGATGTCTTCTCCCCAGTTGGAGGCTTTGGCAAACGTCTCCTTAGCCAGGGATGCCGCAAAGCCTGACCAGGCGTCATGCGCAAAGTAGGATCCCACTCTAAACACTGTTTCAAGAAGTCAAGGAAGAGAGGGTCGTCGCATCCCTTCAATGCGCTCCCCCACTCTCTGCTCTCTGGGGGGCCGCGCAATTTGCCCCGCCGGGAACGGCCACCGTTGAGCACCACAGAACCATCGGACAAGGTAGTAATGGTACAGTATCGGGGGTAACCCTTAGAACTCACAAAATTTTTTGCTCTTTTGGATGAATCCAGCAATTTCTGAGAAGGCATCCCCAGCAGTTCTATCATACAAGCCAGCTGATCCGCCTCATCCTCCCCTGGTAAGAGGGGGTAGCCTGTTAGGAGCTCGGCTAGAATGCAGCCCAGGCTCCACATGTCTATGGGCATCCCATAACGAGCACCGAGGATAACTTCTGGAGCGCGGTAGAAACGGGACTGAATGTAAGTGTAGACACGCTGGTGCTCGTAACAGCTAGAGCCAAAGTCAATCACCTTAATGCCACTCCTACCCTGTTGCTTCAACAGAATGTTCTCTGGTTTAAGGTCACAGTGAATTATTCTGTTTTTGTGCAAAGCATCTAAGCACTGCAAAATCGAGTGGGCAAACTTGCGGACCAAGGGCAGGCTGAAGCCCTGAAATTTGTTTTTCTTGATGAGCTCGTAAAGGTTCATGCTCAGCAACTCAAACGTCATACAGATATGGTTGCGGAATGTGAAGTTTTCCAGCATGTGGATCACGTTCATGTTGTTATCCTTGTCCTGCTTTTTAAGGTGTTCCAGGATTCTGATTTCTTCTGCAGCTTGACGGTGGAAACGCTTCTCGTTCCTCACCATCTTCAGGGCCACATGCTGATGCATCTTGTGATCGTAGGCCTTCACCACTTGCCCAAAACTTCCTTTCCCAATAACCTTCAGGACCTCGTATCTGTAGGACACATGGTCATGAGGAACTTGCACGTAAGATCCCTGGTCGTCATCATATCCCCCGTTGTTTGGACCACCAACTACACCTTGCCTCTTTTTCGCATTTGGACCCACAAAATATATTTCAGGGTAGCTGAAGATCTCGTGATGTTCAAAGGTTGTTAGTTTTTGCATGTATTGCTTCATTGCTTGATCTGGCATCATGGGGGAGGCTTTCACCTTCCCTGGCCCTTCTGTAGACTTCAAAGAGCTGGAGCTCCCCTGCCGCCTGTGAGCACTGTCCAGTTGTCTGTCTGGCACCACCGGCAATCCCGACTTCGCTACTGTTGTAAGCCCATTTGGTTGTGTCGTCAGGACGGTCCTCTTGTTGCTGTTGTCTTCAAACAGCTGCTGAACCTGGATCTGCCCGTGACTGGCAACATGTAGGTGCTCATTCATTGTGTGCTTATTTCCACCAACCTGAAATATAAAGCATATTTCTCCAGTTAACAAACACACCCACAGGCTTCCTAAACAATATAAAAGATGGATGGCATAGCGCTTTTCAAAAAACGTGTGGCTGATTTGTCCACCCAAAGTCCCTATACCCAAAGTCTTGTACATTTAAACCACTGGAGTTGATCAAGGACAGAATGCCACCCGAGGGACTCGCTACCCGAGGGGGTAATTTTAAAGTATCTATCCACCCTTCCATCTGCAACCCCTTGAAAATGTTCTCTATTGAGTCAGTGGACCCTCCAGAACAATGCAGGCTGTTTTGCAGGAAGAGAAATTCACAAAAATCGTCTTCTCCCACTTTCCTCCAATGAGAACCTCAACTGGATCAATCCCTTCTGTTAAAGGAAGGGGGTCTGGATCCAACCCATAGGGTTCTCAAAATACCCACTGGCTTCATCATCTATCTCAGAAACTGTGCATGCTTACACCTATTTGAACTCCTGAAGTCACATTGTCATTTATTCATATAACATCTTTTATGTCTAATCCTAATTCTTCAACGTAACATTTCTGGAGCAGCTTCATATAAAAATAACAACAATAATAATAATACATTAAAAATCTGTCTCTAGTGCTCATTATTTTACAGCCTCCTGTACACATTTTTGGCAGTTCAACATACTTCACAATCTGGAGGGGCTACTGCTTCCACAATGCCAAAATTACTTTAAAAGAGAAAAAGAAAACTGTCTTTCAAAAGAGATAAAGAGCAACTTCTGTAGATAGAGGAGTGTAGGTTTTTTGGCTGCTGTCCTATGTGTTTTTGAAACAGAGGATTCAAAGACCCAAACTTTTGTTAGCCAAACCCCTACCCTAAGGGAGAATTCCCCATGTACCTGCCACCTTTGCACCACAAATCAACACGTTGCAGAGAAACAACAGCATATAAATGTGGAGGGAATCCAACAGCTTTGTGTCACAGCATATTGTCAGGTTTCCAGGCAATGCCCCGTTTCCTATCAGTGAGTGTCTTCAGGAGCAGCAAAATATCAGAAAGCCTCTGATATCAGGGCAACATTATTTTGCCATCCTGACTTTAAGGATACCCTGTGATTTTGAACACCTCAGTTAGGAAGAACCTTGATTGTTCCAAAAAAGCTGGGGAAATTGCAATAGCAGTAACATTTCCGAATGTGCTCAAACTACCATGGAAAGCAGAGAATCAAATGTGGCTTGAATCCATAGAGGCTGTATGGCATCCCACACGGCATGAGCTATGGCCTGACAACTAGTGCATTACCATGCTAATTATATACATCTGAAAAATACAGTGGTACCTCGCAAGACGAATGCCTTGAAAGACGAAAAACTCGGAAGACGAAAGAATTTTTCGATTTCTGAGTTGCTTTGCAAGACAGATTTCCCTATGGGCTTGCTTCGCAAGACGAAACGACTTGCGCCTTTTTTTTAAACCGCCAATGCATTCCTACGGGAAACCATCAATACACAGAGGTGCTTCGCAAGACGAAAAAACTCGTAGAACGAAAGAAACTCACAGAACGAATTAATTTCATCTTGCGAGGCACCACTGTATAGTCATGACTCTCTGGCTTAAGAAATTAGTTGTGACCCTCAAACAAGCAGCAGCAGCAGCTGACAGGGCTGTGCAGGAGAGGCTATATTGCTCTCTTCTCTTCCAAACACCATGCATTGCTGAAGGTTACTGTGAGGGAGAGGGAGACAAGGCAATGAGGAGATCAGCACAGTGTGGGCCGATGCTACTGATACTGCACCTACAGTGCACTGCCTGCTGCCTTGCCCTTTTTCCTCTCTGCACCTGGCAGTCACGCCCTGTGTTGGGAAGCGAGGAGAGCAATGCAGGCCCACCCACGCAGTCCTGCCGGCCACTTCCACATGTACATGTAGAGGCCAAACTACCGTGGTCCCTCACTACTTACAGCACAAATGTTAAGGGCCATTTCAGTCCCATTTATGCTTGCAGAACTTCTGCTGCTACTGTGGTTGCAGGATCTTTCTCAAACAGTAGCGCAGTACAGTGGACGCTCGGGTTGCGAACATGATCCGTGCGGGATGCACGTTCGCAACCCGCAGTGGCGCGTCTGTGCACATGCAGGTTGCGATTCAACGCTTCTGCGCATGTGCAAAGCGTGATCTAGTGCTTCTGCGCATGCGTGACCGCCAAAACCCAGAAGTAACCCGTTCTGGTACTTCCTGGTTTCAGCAGTCCGTAACCCGAAAAAACGCAACCTGAAGTGTCTGTAACCCGAGGTATGACTGTACATGCCATAACAAAGGAAGATAACTTGGATGATGCCATTCTCACTTGCATCCAAAGACCACCCATCTGGTAGTGTTCATGTTTCTTTTTTTCTTTTCTTTTTTTAAAAATGAAAATAGTATTGTCCTCATTGACACACATTCAACAAGTCCATTTAGCACAAGCACAAAGCCACAAAACTACCCCCCCCCCCATAATTAAGAACGTTAAGTGTTGTAAACCCTGGCTTGGAAAATATCCTGTGATCTATTTGTTCAAATCCTTGGCAACATTTGCCTCTGCAATGGTGTTTTGGGGTGGGGAAAAGGATACAAGTGAGAAAGCGTTGTGTGTGAAAGAGGAGTGACCTTTTGTTTGTTTTACATCAATTTCCTAGAAACTTGTTTGGCTATAAGATTGCTGTGTTGGTCACTGAGAACGAGTCAGAATCAATAAGGATATGCCTTTTATGGAACCACTACCAGTTTATCAGATCTATTTAGGTTCCTTCTTCCTGAGAACACACTGAAATTTACATTACTCTGTTCCTAGCTGGCTTGTTGCCAAACAGTTTCCTACTATTTAGGAATAATAATAGGTAAAGGTAAAAGGTAAAGGACCCCTGGACAGTTAAGTCCAGTCAAAGGCAACTATGGCATTGCAGCACTCATCTTGCTTTTTAAGCCGAGGGAGCCGGCATTTGTCCACAGACAGCTTTCCGGGTCATGTGGCCAGCATGACAGAAGCCAGAGCGCATGGAAACACCGTTTACCTTCCCTCCGCAGCAGTACCTATTTATCTACTTGCACTGGCATGCTTTCGAACTGCTAGGTTGGCAGAAGCTGGGATAATAGCACAATGGTGATATGCAGATGAACCACCTCTGCCAAAACACTCGTTTTCAGCCATTTCTGCAGGAAATATGCAGAAAGAATAGTCCAGCTGTATCCAGAACCTATAGTTCAAAATGCGACCTCTCATAAATATCAGATTGTTCACTGGGGACAAAAACGGGTAGCATCTGATTAGTTTTTGATTAGTGCAACCAAAGAGTTTCACCCCAAGCGCAAACACCCTTTTTCTCTCTCACATGCTCACACACAGAGACACACCATTCTTCCCCTTTTTCACACACATGCTCATCCAGTTGCAAAGCTTTTCAGTAAAGGAAGCTCTTCTAGGAAGGCAATGGATGTGTGCACATGTAACACTGTACTATCCATCCCCTTCTCCTTTTACAACCACCCTCCCAGGAAGCATTTTGGAACCTGATTCTAATTGAATACCTTTTAAAAAAGTTTTTCCTTGAGTGACATATTCAGCGGGGATACAGTCTGAGACAATCACCGAAACAGCAGAGGGACTCCATTAATGAGGACCAGGATAAGTTGTGGGGAACCACATAAAAATGGTGAGGCCTGGAGAATAATGCCTTCAGCATGCAGCATCGTACTCTAAAATCCAGGTTATTCTTGACTGAAGGCATGGGTGATCTTATCCCAAACTCTCCAGACAGAACGAACGCTAAACATGGACACCCTGTGACATCTTCTCCAGTGTCAACAAAAAGAGTACATCTAAAGTGCACCACTTAGTTTCAGGTCTCATAACCACTCCAGCAGCCCTGTTTGGTCTTTACAGATGTATCCATGTCAGTGTCACGCGCAATACCCTATATATCAGGGGTAGGCAACCTAAGGCCCGGATGCAGCCTAATCACCTTCTCAATCCGGCCCGCAGACAGTCCGGGAATCAGTGTGTTTTTACATGAGTAGAATGTGTGCTTTTATTTAAAATGCATCTCTGGATTATTTGTGAGGCATAGGAATTGATTCATTTCCCCCCAAAAAATATACTCCGGCTCACCAAATGCTCTGAGGGACAGTGGACCAGCCCACGGCTGAAAAAGGTTGCTGACCCCTGCTATATATACTAACTTCTACTGATTAGTATACTCATAGAAGCAGTCATTTGACTTGTTCTTGCGCTTACAGCTCATGGGTTGTCTGGAGGAAACAAACCATGAGCCTGGGTTCAGATGGCACACTAAGACAAACCATGGTTGAGCTCTGGATAGCACAGCAGCAGGAGGAGGACTTGGGGCAGAATGCAGCCGCCGCCACAGAATCTCTTCTCTGTTACCTATGAACAAGTTCAATGGCAGATGGCCAGGACATACAGGATTCTTGTAGGCTGCTCTGAGCGGCACTTGGCCAAGGCTCTCAAAAGGTGTGACAATACACACACGTGCAACTTGTCATTGGCACACAACACTTCTTCTATATGTGGCAACTAGAAATCAGCACGAGCAGCCACACTCATATTTCAGCTGGTCATGAAAACGAGCTTTAAGTTGCATTCCCCCATGATTCTGTTGTGCTCAGTCTTGGATATAAACGAAATAAATTCAACTAGCCTATCCCCACTCTAGCTGACGTTACCATAGGACTGGAAAAACATTAGTGTAACTGTAAGCAACACTCTTAAAATCACATACTCTGTGGTATGCTCCCCTTTAACTCCAATTGAATGGAGTAAATGATTTCTAAATCATTTCTAAACTCAGCCTATCTGTGAAGTTAAACTTGGTGATGTATAGGGTTGTATGTTGGTCTGAATTTTATTGGATTTTGGTGTGTATTTTGATTGTATTATGTTTATTACATGTTTTAAATTGCTTAATTGTGCATCATCTAGAGAACCCACGTCATTAAGTAACCAACAAAATATAATAATATATGCTTACAGAAATAGCAGCCCTAGCCTGAGTCCTGTTCAATCATTCAGATATCTGTGTATATTCAACATATGGAGCATACTCTGCTGTTCCTGGCTGTGACCTCACAGGTTTGAACTGAGTCAATGTGTATACAGAATGTACATACACAGGTAGTCTACACACTATCACGAACACTTCAAAAAAGCAAGGAACCCAATTATGCAGAAATGGCTTCATAATTTACTCACTCCCCTGAAATGAAGACACAGAACACAGCACATACCCTTGGGCCACAACTTCATTTAAAAAAAAAAATGCTCTGTAATTAAACTAGTTAAACCAACAATAATGCATCCATGCAAACATATTTGCTAGCAAGGCGAAAGCTTTCCTGCAGCTCACAATTGACAAGAGACCCCACCCTGGCTTCAGAGTTAGAGGTCAGTGATAAAACTGGCCTATGTTCATCACAGCCCCGACATTTTAATTGTGCACCAAGGAGGACTTTAGGGACCATCAACCCCGAGGCAATTAGCATTGGGATAAATGAGGCTACAGAGGTCCCAGGAGATGACCCACAACCCTGGATCCGTTTGAGAAAATCAGCCATGAGAGGTTAGTTTGTATACGTCCTCTTTTGCCACTCTGATGCTTTTAGATGTTTGTCATTGCCTTCTCTCACTTTTCTTCCCTTCCAGTGCACACTAAACCTGCCCTGATATGCAGTTAAGTAAAACCAAACAAAATTAATCAAAGAGACTCCAACTTCTTGACAGAGTGGAGTAGCTGAAGAAGCTTTTATTCCCTCTGCCAGCTTAGGAAGGAACAAAACAGACACACCATATACAGCTCCTGCCTTCCACTGGAAAGTAGCTAATTCTGCCCTGTTGAAAATTAGGTGAGCAAGTTGTCACCATATAACTGACATCGGCAGGTGCAGTTGCATGGGGCGCCACGCTGAATGGGGCACCAAAACAATACAGTAGAATGGAGCGCAATAGGTAGGGGTACCAAATTTTAGCATACATAGGGCGCTAGTTTGCCACTGCTGGGGGAGCTCAAGATCCAGCCCTCCCAATAACTTCTCTTCCCCAACCTGTGGTATATTTCATTCCACAGATGCTGCTTGGAAATGTATGAGATGAAACCACTGAACCAATTCTTACAGCTAATAGGAGCTTGGAAACTCATCATACTCCAAAACCCAAGATGTTCTGAAAACATGTTGGAGAGCCTCTCCTAGTTTTAGAAACATGAATGAGAAAAGGGAAGTTAATCATACACTTGCTAACCACACGCTGATTCAACAGCCTCTAGTCAGTCAAAGAAACATCTGAATGGGTGACCAGCTGCCATATATGAACCCAGCCAGAGGGTTAAGGAAGTTTCATTTCTTCACTAGCTGCTGAAACTGACAGAAGAGCCAAAACACAGAAAACCCTTTGGGACACCCAGTTTGCAAGTAGTTTGGAATCTAATGCAATGAAGGCTGACTTGCACAATGCTATCTTCTATCTGAATTAAAGATCCAGACATATGTTCTTCGGCAGAATTAGTCATTCCCAGGAAAGATGAATTCTTAGGCATCTGAACCAACATAAGTTCAGTCTTTCCAAATTGATTTCTTCTGCTGAGGAACCGATTGATTTCCATCACTCGATCCCTGTGTGCTGCAGAGTACCCTGGGTCATATGGGTCATGGGAATCATTGGCCAGATCTTTTGGGTCCTACCAACACCATGAGTGACCAGACAGGGTGTCCCAGGACACACCCAACACTCCCCTGTGGCTGCACATTAGAAGGCAATGTTGGTAATGGCAGAATTGCTGCCTTTCAAGAAAGCTTGTCTGCTTACTGTGGAACCCATGACAAGCTTCCAGGGACTCATACAGAATTTAAGAGTCATTCCTCTAGATGCTGGCTTAGATGCAAAGTAGAACAAGATTATTCTCAGCCACTTAAGAAGGGTTTTCTACTACTCTTTCTATCAATCATCTTTGCACCCTCTTGTAAGTTAAGGAACCCTCAAGGTAAAAGAGACTGCAATCTCATAGGAAACTAGCAAAACTTCTTCCCTCTTGCACCAGGGTCTCTTCCCAATCCTGCCTCATCTCTTGTCTGAGGTCACACTACCACTACCTCCTAATTCCCTTTCTGGCCTCAGAGGGTACCTAAACAAGGAGGGGAGAATAACCTGGAATAAATCTGTGAGATGATGAAACTTCCCATTTGCCAATTTGCAAGGTTCCCCACCACCACCACCACTCTCCCTAGCTAATTTGCACCATGGACATAACTTCTAAGCTTGAGATACATTTCTGGGTTGCCAATTCACTAGTCAGCACAAAGTTCCAAATTATGTGATGTATTACAGTACACTGCACAAAGTTACTGAGAAGAAAGCTTGGAGGCAGACGAGATAAAGGAAAACAAATGGGTGTTTTCCTCCATCTTGCTTATTAGTTCCGTAATCTAGGTACATATTAATGTAACCCACTAGCCTTGTGCAAGTGTAAAGGCAGTCTATTATTGTTGTTGTTGTTATTAATTTCTATACTGCCCTTCATCTGAGAATCACAGGCCGGTTCCAAAACATGTTCCAGGGGAAGAGGAATTAGCTTTTCAAACTTGCATATTTCAGGGTGGCGGTAGGCCTGAAGAGGGCCAATTAGGGCCTAGAAAGTAGAGACATGGTGAGGAGGATCCAATGGAAGAAGATTTTACTCAGTGATGTGTACATTGGGGAAATGCCCATTTCTGAAGCATGTAGCCATGACCTCACCTTTAACCAGCACTAGACAGTAATAGTTAGCTGATGAAAGTGATTAGGAGAAAAGAGCAGGTGTGAAACCTTCCTATCTCTCTAGAACAGGCATACCCAAACTCAGCCCTCCAGATGTTTTGGAACTACAACTCCCATCATCCCTAGCTAACAGGACCAATGGTCAGGGATGATGGGAGTTGTAGTCCCAAAACGTTTGGGGGTGCCTGCTCTAGAAGAAACCCCATCAGTCCATGCTAGGCATGTATTTTTAACAGTTTTCTGTTCCCACTGCTATTGTTCCTGTGGAATCAGGCAATTACTATATGTGATAACCAGGCTAGCCTCTCCTGGCATCAACCACTTTAAAATGAGGTCCGCTGATAACCTAAACTTCTTATCAAACGAAATCATACTTGTATCTTAAAAGCAGGGCTCTTCTTCACACACTCTCATGCACACATGTTTACGTGCAGCAGTGCTTTCAACTCATGGATGCAGAGCAGGCCCTGAATCCAAGCCAGTAATAGCCATTTTCTGGAGATATTGCGGCTGATTTTTATTTTAATTTTAGGATATGTAGGTTTGCAGTCTCCGAAGACTTCACTGGTGAAATTTAATTTCCTGCACCACAACCAATGGATATGAGCTACAGCAAAGAAACTGTGAGCTAAATGTTCAGAGTGATACATAAAAATGTCCTTGTAATAATAAAACTCAATAATCCCAGCAATTTTTTTTATCTTCTCTGGCTTGCACTGATCTGCTCACAACCAGGTAAGTTCACACATCTCTCTGCAGTTTTACAATTTATTAGAGTATTTTCCCCAAGGTTGTCCAGATGGAAATTTCCAAAAGTTTTATGTTATCACCCCACCCCCCGCTGCATACACCAAACTAAAGTTTTTGGAATTTGAAGAAGTGAACTGAGAATATATTTTAAAATGCTATTTTACAGAGCTCTTCAACCACACAACCACTGTGGGAAATCTCAAAATGTCACAATTTAGGAATGTGTAAATACTGATTATAAAAGGGACCAAAGATACCTGAACCATTATAGTACTCCAAGCTTGTGTTTGAAGACTAAAATATAAATGGTACTGATTAACTATATAATTTACCTATACAGACAACAGCTATATTATTCTCTAGATCACAAAGATCCAGAGAATCCTATTGCGTTTGAATATTTTCGTTTATAGTTTTAAAAAAATTAAAAAGTGCCTGGAAAATGGGACCAGCTGTTTTTAGTCAGCCCTGGGTGCTATGTCCTGTCACTATGAAATCTCCCATGGCAAACAGATAAAGGTAATGGTAAAGGGACCCCTGACCATTAGGTCCAGTCGTGGCCGACTCTGGGGTTGCGGCGCTCATCTCGCTTTATTGGCCGAGGGAGCTGGGTCATGTGGCCAGCATGACTAAGCCACTTCTGGTGAACCAGAGCAGCGCATGGAAACACTGTTTATGTTCCCGCTAGAGTGGTACCTATTTATCTACTGCTAGGTTGGCAGGAGCAGGGACCGAGCAACGGGAGTTCACCCTGTCGTGGGGATTCGAACCGCCAACCTTCTGATCGGCCAGTCCTAGGCTCTGTGGTTTAACCCACAGTGCCACCCGCATCCCTGGCAAACAGATACACTGTGGTTATTTGCTCCAAAGGAATTAAAGAAGATAAGAAGAGCCTGCTGGATCAGGCCAATGGACCATCTAGTCCAGCATTCTGTTCTCACAGAGGCTGACCAGATACTGTAGGAAACCAGCAAGCAGGATTAAAGTACAAGAGAATCCATGATGTCAATGCAATTCCAAAGCAACATCTTGCATCAGTTAGGAGATAGCTCTCACATGATTTCCATGAATGCATGGATGTGGTGGAATATAAATAATAAAGTATTATGTATAGCTGATAACTGTTGGAGAATATCTGGATAGTTCCTTCTTATAAGTAGTATATATCAGTTTGATACAGTGATGATCACCTCCTACTCTTTTTTCCATGTGTACTGTATATACTCACTGGAACAATCCTATGTGGCAATGGATTAAAAAATATGCCTGGGATTTAACATACTCAAATGCTCTATTCAACCTGCTCCACAGCAATCTTTGCCAAATTTATAGGTTGATAAAATGAAAAGCTTTCATTTTAAAGAACCCGTAACCAGCTGCAGCTAGGATCTCTGTTGCACAGAAATGGAAAATGTTGCAAGACCTGCGGCTTTTCCTTTGGTGTACAACATGTGGGCATTGGCTATTTTGCAGAGAAACTCACTACATTTTTCTAAAGGCAAGGAGAACCCAGAACAAGTCTATGTCATCTAGTGAGACTTATACCTGTAGTTTCTTGTACCACAGAATCAGGTGTACATAACTCTTTGTCCGTGGCAGATCGTGAAATTTAGATATCATAAAATTTGTATGTCATATGTCTTTGATATGGCATCTACTTTCTGTCTCATTGTGACTATGGCTCCTGCAATGCTCTTGTTCTGTTTGTCTTATTTGTTATAAATCAATAAAAGCGTTATGTCAGAGCAAGGGAGAAAATAATCCAGGAAAGCAACAGAATGCTCCTAAGTGGCTGTTCTAGAAGATATTTTCCTCTGCAGGATTGTTCAAGACAGCCGGCTGCAGCTGTGCTGCTCATCATATAGCAGAGCATATGGGGGTATCAGGTGAAACATGCTTTGCAGCCATTTATTTCTGCTGCAATTTGTGTATATGGGAACAGTAGAACTAATGAGAGCACAAACAGAAAAGGCTTTATTAAAAACTCCACGGAAATGCGTGTCTCAAGTAAAGAGCTCTTTGCTTTGCTCCCTCTCCTTTCCTCTTCCTGTCTTGAATGCCTCCGTAGACTTTTTAAAATAGGCATATTCAGTCTTGATTCCATATTTCAAGGGTTTTTCTTTTACAAAACAACAGTACTGTAATTAATTGTCATGTTTTAAAAGTTGTAATTATCTCTGCCTTGTCACTGGAATTACAGGGAGCTTTACAAACTGAAGAAACTCTGCCTTGAATTTTGCATTTATTCTTATAATAAAAAGAAAGGCAAGGGGGGAGTGGAAAAGGGCCCATGAACTGGACTGTTGGATTTCCCCTCTGGTGCATTTTTTCTTTCCAAAGACTATAAAACAGATATGGTATGGTTTTGATCAGTCTTCCAATACATCACAAAAAAACTTGCTATGGCGGACATCAGTAAGGTAAAGGTAAAGGGACCCCTGACCATTAGGTCCAGTAGTGGCCGACTCTGGGGTTGCGGTGCTCATCTCGCTTTATTCGCCAAGGGAGCCAGTGTACAGCTTCTGGGTCATGTGGCCAGCATGACTAAGCCGCTTCTGGCGAACCAGAGCAGTGCACAGAAACGCCGTTTACCTTCCCGCCGGAGCGGTACCTATTTATCTACTTGCACTTTGACGTGCTTTCGAACTGCTAGGTTGGCAGGAGCAGAGACTGAGCAACGGGAACTCACCCCGTCGTGGGGATTCGAACCGCCGACCTTCTGATCGGCAAGCCCTAGGCTCTGTGGTTTAACCCACAGTGCCACCCGCGTCCAGTAGAGATGATAAATTTGACATGAAAATTCATACATCTCTGATTGCTGTAAAAATTACAATGGATTGCATACATCAGGCGTGGATAAGCTCTGGCCCTTCCAATGTCATTGGTTTCCATCAGCCTTAGCCAGCATGGCTCATTCTCAGGGATGATGCTGGGAGTTGTAGCTGAATATCTTGAAGGACACAAGTTCCCCATCTCTGATACAAGGGGTAAAAACTCGATTGCATCAATTTCAGGAATGCAAAGACAATTCCTCCTGAACAAAGTTTTTACCTGGAAGGTGCTCGGGATTAAACAGATTGCATTGGATACAGACTGATCAATGGGACACTTAACCTAGACCCAGAATAGTTGACTATATAGCTGCTGCTGCTGCTTCTTACTGCCAAAATCAAGCCTTAGGGCATTGAGAAAGAGCTGGCAGGCTTCAGAGATGTGAAGCACAGCCCTGGCTCATTTTCCGATGCTCAAACTGGCTCACAGGGAATAAAAGCATAGTAAATATGTTGACCCTGCAGGGAATCCATGATTAATGTTGGACTAGAACCATGGATACCAGGAGTTCAAGAGTGGATTCAAATCCCAAGTCAGCCATGAAGCTCGCTGGGTGATCTGGCCAATCACTTTTAATTGCATTTTTTTTTTTACCCACCCTTCACCACAAGGTCCCAGGACGGGTTACAAAAATTAAATAAACAACAATCAAACAAATAAAACAAGTTGCGTCCACGAAACAAGAAAAGTGTAAAAGCAACGAAAATATAAAAACAGTTACAACAATTCCATATTATAAAAACAACACAAACGTTTAAAAACCATTCTGCATGTAAAAACAGTTAGAAAAAAAGTTTAAAATACAGCTGCAGATTGGGATAAAGATCTCCACTTAAAAGGTCTGTTGAAAGGGTCTTCAGCAGGCACTGAAAAGACAACAGAGGCAGTGTCTGTCTAAGGTGTGATGGGAGATAACTCCAAGTGCAGGGGCCACTACACTAAAGGCCCATCTGCTTTATCACACAGAACGTTCTCCTCCACAGTGGTTGATTGGGCATACCAATTGAGACTATCACTGTCTCTCAGCTCAACCTACTTCTCAGGCTTGTTGCGAAGATAAAAATGGGGTGAAAGTAAATATGCTGGCTTGAGCTCCTTGGAGGAAAAAAAGGCTTTAAATGCAACAAATAATTTTATTAGCAAACGTGTTTAAAGGGACAGTTAATCGATGTTCTGTAATTCAGAGTGTACAAATAGGCTCCATTTTCACTTGGTGATTGTAATTATTTAGTGGTGCGGGAAGAAGCACTTCATCATATATAAGTAGGGTTTTAAAAAAAAGATGACCACACAAAAAGAATCAGATTTCTTTAATTTAAATCTGATTGTTAACAAACAGTAAGCTTCTGTTTTAATAAGCCGAAAGTGCTTTTTTACAAAATAGATGATATAATATATTTAATTAAATTTCATTTAATGAATATAGTTGGAACTTATTACAAATAAAAAGGATAAAAGTTTGCACATTCTTCAAACTGAATCATGATAATGTAACAAGGAATTGATTTAAGGGCTATTTTTCAATGTAACAGAAAGAACACGGGGGAGAGGAAAATGCCCGACTTCTGAGCATTGTAAACAAAACATCGTCATCACCTCTGTGAAAGACACAGATGACTATGGATCCTTTTGACACCCAAAGGGCATCATTCAAAAACAGCAGGGAGGTATCAGCAAGGTCTGGAGAACCCCCAAGGTATTTTTTTTTTGGGGGGGGTAACCTTGAGGTGGACAAAAACCCCAAATGCCCAATGACCAGAGGATGCAGACTAAAATGGTAATAGATAACCAGGTGGGAGGGGGAATGTACTGGAATACCCTGGAGGTGGACATGACTGGCTGACTTGACTGAGAAACAAAAAAAGGAGCACTCCACACTAATATTTTGTTACAGGTTCCACTTGTTATCCACTTGTTATTCCACTTGTTATTCCACTTGTTGTTCCACATCATGGCGGGTTTCCCATTTGACCCAGTGACTAAGAAAGCCATTACCAGGATTATCTACTGTACTGAACGTGGGCTGGAGGGAAGCTTTAGGATTCTGTGATCTCCTTTGTTTATTATGAACTCCTAGATTCAGCAACCAAAACTAGGTAAAAAAAACCCATAGTGGCACAGGGAGACTGATATATACAGTGGTACCTCGGGTTACATATGCTTCAGGTTACATACACTTCAGGTTACAGACTCCGCTAACCCAGAAATAGTGCTTCAGGTTAAGAACTTTGCTTCAGGAAGAGAAGAGAAATCATGCTCTGGCGGCAGCAGGAGGCCCCATTAGCTAAAGTGGTGCTTCAGGTTAAGAACAGTTTCAGGTTAAGAACGGATCTCCGGAACGAATTAAGTACTTAACCCGAGGTACCACTATACATAGAACAAGAATCAGGGAAGGTAGCTCTGAGCACTTGCTCAGCCCAGGGATTTGTTTTCAGTACCAGAACAGAACTCTCAGTCTTTTCACACAAAAATCTACTTGTGGTTCCCCTCCCCCCCCAGGCTTTCTGACGTTACTGTGGTTAAACAATTAATTCAGAAACACCTTGCTAATCTACTGCCAAATCATTGACAGACTACTGGAATATCTCAATCTATCTTTTGAGCACCATGATCGACTGATCTACTAATCCACTGAGCCCATATGAAAATTGACTTATGCCTTCCAAGTGTCTAAGCTTTGCAGTGACTTCAGTTTTCAGGATGAATATTTATAGCTATGCTAATCAACAAAAGGAACGCTACTTTCTGGAGAACCACTAATTGGCCCAGTAATTATCCTTCCTCATTTCTGAAAAGTTCTCGACAATTGTTACATTCTAATAGTAGACATGTTTACTTCCTTTGATCAACAAGGCTTCTAAATAAATGTGCACAATATTAAAGCATTAGGCCTTCAAGTAAGTGATAGCAGCTTATATCCTTGCATATGTACAGAGGGCCAAGTAAAAATATGTATCCCGTCTTTAAAGACAACATAATTTGGCAATTCAAAGGGCACGGTCAAAAGTTTTGGATTCTGTTCCTAGGTTTTATAAGGCACCATTGCATTGCAACCAGTGTGTTTTTAGTTGTCATAGGAACAAGTTAGTTTGCATGCTTGTTCAGGAAACATGCATTTCAAAATAGGGAACTTGCTTTAAATCAAAGATTTAACCTCCCCCTTTCCTTCATGACTTAAATCATTTAATTGATTCACTTTGCATGTAAACAGCATCTGAGCAT